>NC_089846.1:46327614-47527614 GCF_035609145.1 Eleutherodactylus coqui | reverse complement strand
AACTTTTTCATACACTCAGTGATTTCGTTGGGGTTACAAAACGTGTCTATAAAGTCTCTCCATTTTTTGAAGAATTTTGGGGCCTGCAATTCTACTCGCCGCTCTATCTCCACTCTCTCCATTTTAGGAGATATTTTAACTGCGGCATGGTATCATTTATCCCTGGGGGTTTACCTTGCAGCCAGTTGTTCCATAAACATCTCTTACTGATCAAGAGAATGGTGTGTATTATATTAGCCTTTCTCGCCTGATCCCGGAGAGAATGGAATATGAAAATTTGCGAAGTTAACTGTAAAAGCTGACCTCCTATATCTCGCAGTAGCTTCTGAATCTCAACCTAGTACTTTTTGATCTTAGGATAGTGCCAGACACCATAGGTTTTAATAATCGAGAAATAAAAATTGCTATTTTTTTTTAATTCGTTTACACTGTGAAGGGCTTGACAGTTTGATATATAGACTATGTTACTGCCTCAGTGAAAAAACAAATATGTTAAATGTTATTTATTAGCAATCTTGCGTGGTATGATTATCTGTTTGACAAGCAGCAAGATTCAAAGTTTGAAAATTGCAAAAGTAAAATGTGTGAAGAAAAAAAAAAACTATTTCAGAATCACTTGCATAAGTAAAAGCATATTAAAGTTATTACAAGTTAAAGTGACACATGTCAGATTTGAAAAATGGGGCCTATCACGAAGGCCAAAACTGGCTGCAGGGGAAAGGGGGTAATGATGTCACCCTGATTCCAATCCACTAACAGGGTTATGCAGTCTCAGCCAAGGCAAACCCAGCACAATTGGTATAGGAAGGGACTCAAGAACAGACAATGAAATCTATTTTCAAATGAACTGCAGGTACACAGAATGTCAGGTATTTAGAGACAGAGGAGAAGAAACAATGGCAGATATTGATATTTTATTCTTAAAGGGGTTGTCTCACGGCAGCAAGTGGGGTTATACACTTCTGTATGGCCATATTAATGCACTTTGTAATGTACATCGTGCATTAAATATTGGCCATACAGAAGTTATTCACTTACCTGCTCCGTTGCTAGCGTCCCCGTCGCCATGGATCCGTCTAATTCTGATGTCTTCTTGCTTTTTTAGACGTGCTTGCACTGTGCGGTCTTCTCCCCTTCTGCTCGGTCCAGGCACGAGCGGCGTTCTGGCTCCGCCCCCTTCTACACGTCATCACGTAGCTCCGCCCCATCACGTGTGCCGATTCCAGCCAATCAGGAGGCTGAAATCGGCAATGGAACGCACAGAGCCCATGGTGCACCATGGGAGAAGACCCGCGGTGCATCATGGGAGAAAACCGCAGTGCATCCCTGGGAAAGGACCGGCGGCCATCTTGGGAGAAGTCCTTATTTCGTCGGATCGGTAAGTAGCAAGCGGCTTAAAAAACGCTTTACTTTGCTATTTTATGCCAGGGGGTGACAGGGGGAATGGGGTAAGGTAAAATTTTGAGGTTTGCCGCGAGACAACCCCTTTAAGTGACTCAGAGAACAATCCACATTGATTGGTAAACTGTTGATCAATAAGATTAATTCCTGAACCACTGTTCACAAAACTGTTTCAGTAGATACTCCAATATTAGTTATCAATTCAGCTGTGAATAGTAGCTTGGATGATATTATCCAAGCTATTTGTTGGCCTGGGAATGCTTCCTACAATCCTGCAGACCAACTAGTTTCCATACTGATCTTTTATACACAGTGCAATTTTGAGTAAACACCAGACTGTTAGGAAGGGCATGCACACAAGGTGACCAGGCTCAGGATGTCCTCAACAGAGCACCAGTAGAGGGGATCATCTGATCATCCAACAAATACCAGTAGCTCCAACTGTTTTGTTGTCCGCCATTAAGAGACAGGTGGCACCATTGTTACCTGTGTCTGTCTGAACTATTTCCAAGGGCTTGGCTGAAGGACATTTGTTTTCATGGCACCCATTATGTCTACTGTCTTTGACATCCACTGTTGCTTCTGTTTGTAGTGGTGTCAGGAACAACGAAACTGGACTGCTACGAAGGGAAACTGGGTTGCCTTCAGTGATGAATCCAGGCTTTATTTGGGTGCTGATGATGGCTGTGTTTGTGTCTGAATACCTAAGGCCTCATGTCCACGGGGAAAATCAGATCCGCTGCAGATTCTACATGTAGAATCTGCAGCGGGTCCCTCCTGCCCCGCGGACATGAGCGCTGAAAATAGCAATTTAAAAGCATTTACCTTTCCGTAGCGGACGGCGAAGATCAGCTGTTCCTCACGGCCGGATCTTCATTTTCGGCCGGCGGATGAATTCCTGACGCCGGCGGCACATCGCCGGCACGTCGTCGACGTGCCGCGCGCATGCGCCGGGCACATCCGCCGAGCCGAAGCAAGGGAGATGCAGCCGTGAGGAAGAGCAGAGCTTCGCGGCCCGCTGCGGGTGAGTAAATGCTTTAAATTCCTATTTTAGGTCTCCCGCGGATCCGGACGGCTTCCATAGGCTTCAATAGAAGCCCGCGGGAGCCGTCCCCGCGGGAGACCCGCATGAAAATGGAGCATGGTCCAGATTTTTTCATGCTCCATTTTTTTTAAAATCACTTTTATTGACGATCCGCGGGTATTTATGTACCCGCGGGTGGTCAATGCATCCCTATGGGGTGCGGATCCGCGCGCGGGAGATCCGCTGCGGATTTTAAATGTCATTTTGCCCGTGGACATGAGCCCTAAGGGTGAGTACCGCAATCCTACTTTTTCTGTAGAGCTGTACAGGGGTGCTGTCGGAGGGATTCACTCTTCCCACAATACGTTTCACTAGTGTCTTTTTGCCCCCTACCCTATTTGCTTGCAAGCAATAGGGGTCTGCTTTCCAAGCGTCTGTGATTGGTTGAACAGTTATGTTGATGATACAATACCTGTATGTCTGAGCACTACACTGGCCTAGATCACCAAGGATGTTAAAGAATTCAGTCAAGTAACCACTCAGTATGTTTTCATTAACCATTTTACAATCTTAGCCACCCAGTTTGTTAGTAAGTAGTGCTTTATTGTACTAGACCACTGAAGATATGAGCATTAACCTCCTCATAACCCTAGGATACCACTGTATTTCAAGAGGTTGCCTGCTTTATTCAACCCCTTTTCATATGTCCTATTTGGATAAATGGTTTTCATATAGTGGTGGAGAAATGAAAACCAGGTAGACAACACTGGTAATTATATTATTGCAATCATTACTTACTACTAGAGATGAGCGAGCATACTTGTCCGAGCTTGATACTCGTTCGAGTATTAGGGTGTCCGAGATGCTCGTTACTCGTAACGAGTACCACGTGGTGTTCGGGTTACTTTCATTTTCTTCCCTGAGAAATTTGCGCGCTTTTCTGGCCAATAGAAAGACAGGGAAGGCACTACAACTTCCCCCTGCAACGTTAAAGCCCTATACCACCCCCCTGCAGTGAGTGGCTGGCGAGATTGGGTGTCACCCGAGTATTAAAATCTGCCCTTCCCGCGGCTCGCCACAGATGCATTCTGACATTAGTTTAGGGAAAGTGGTATCTTGGTGGAGCTGCTATAGGGAGAGTGTTAGGAGTATTTTAGGCTTCAAGAACCCCAACGGTCCTTCTTAAGGCCATAAATCTTCTCTATATGCGCTCAATGGGGCCGGCGGCAGCAGCGCCGACCCCATTGAGAACATATAGAAGACAAATCCTTCTTCTCTGCCACAGCTGTAACAGCTGTGGCAAAGAAGAACGATGTTTGCCCATTGAATTCAATGGAACCAGCAATACAGCAGGTTCCACTGAAAGCAATGGGCTGCCGGCGAGCGCGGGGATGAATTGTCGGGAAGGGGTTAAATATATAAGCCCTTCCCTGCAATTCATCCAGAAATGTGTTACAATAAAAATATATACCGGCGTATAAGGCGACGGGGCGTATAAGACGACCCCCCAACTGTCACCTTATACGCCGGCAATACAGTGGAGCAAAGAATAAAAATCATTACTCACTTCTTCTGACGTTCTGCGGTGCTGCTGCAGGCTGTCGCTCCCTCCTGGTTCCCCGCAGAGCATTGATTTCTCTACGAAGGGCTTTAAATCCCCGCCTCCAGAAACACACATTGAATGGCTGTGATTGGCTGTGTTTCTGGAGGCGGGGATTTCAAGCCCTGCGTCCAGAAAGCAATGTTCTGCCGTGGACCAGGAGGGAGCGACAGCCTGCAGGAGCGGAGCAGAACGTCAGAAGAAGTGAGTAATGATTTTTATTCTTTGCTCCACTGTATTGCCGGCGTATAAGGTGACAGTTGGGGGGTCGTCTTATACGCCCCGTCGCCTTATACGCCGGTATATATTTTTATTATAACACATTTCTGGATGAATTGCAGGGAAGGGCTTATATATTTAACCCCTTCCCAACAATTCATCCTGCGATCGCCGGCAGCCCATTGCTTTCAGTGGAACCTGCTGTATTGCTGGCTCCATTGAATTCAATGGGCAAACATCGTTCTACTCTGCCACAGCTGTTACAGCTATGGCAGAGGAGAACGATCTTTACGCTGACAGTGCGGGGGGGGGGGGGCACTCTTGCCGCTATTGTGGCTTAATAGTGGGACCTGGGAACTTGAGATGCAGCCCAACATGTAGCCCCTCGCCTGCCCTATCCGTTGCTGTGTCGTTCCCATCACTTTCTTGAATTGCCCAGATTTTCACAAACGAAAACCTTAGCGAGCATCGGCGATATACAAAAATGCTCGGGTCTCCCATTGACTTCAATGGGGTTCGTTACTCGAAACGAACTCTCGAGCATTGCGAAAATTTTGTCCCGAGTAACGAGCACCCGAGCATTTTGGTTCTCGCCCATCTCTACTTACTACATATTATATTAAATATGAGAAAATATAATGTGCAGGTATGCTAGCCAAGGTGGCTTTCTGTTTTACAAAATTGAAAGAAGGAAAAAGATGGTATTGCAGCATTTTTGGGGTTGGAGTTCAGATTTCTCAGTTTAATCAATGATTTATTATCAATTTGCAGTGATAGACTTCTAGTCTTTATGTTGCTGCATGAATAGGAAGGCTTGAATTTCAGAATTGTAATGAGATCATTAGGAATGACTTAATGAGCTGTAGCAGATATTTCATTCTGCATAGTACATGGAATATAAGACATGACAGTAGGTAACCTAGAAACAGGAAGAGTTCTGGTTGATGTTAAAAATATAGGCAACATGTTGGCAGGCTTGATTCCTCAATCCTTGGACGGGTTTCCAGAGTTTTCTTGGACGGCAGCCATATTGTGACATTCCGAGACAACCCCTTTAAAAGAATTTTCCCATCTTGGATTTTCATAGCTGAGATAGGAAACTACTGCGATGGCTGCCAGCCACACGGAGAGTGCCGAATGCTTTAGTTGAGCCTTTTTTTCTGTAGCTCTTATTGTAGTGAATGAAAGCTATGGAAACAGTGTAGTACAGTGCGCTTTTCTGTTTCCGTAGCTCCCTGAGTTATGGAAATAGCTAGCACGCTGTGCTATACAGTTTCCATAGCTTTCATTCACTTCAATAAGAGCTATGGAAACAGCACTCGGCTAATGCACTTGCCTCTTTCTGACAGGTGGTTGGAATAGATCACCAGTAGAGATGAGCGAGCATACTCGCTAAGGACAATTGCTCGATCGAGCATTGTCCTTAGCGAGTATCTCCCCGCTCGGAAGAAAAGGTTTGGCTGCCGGCACGGGTGACAGGTGAGTTGCGGAGATTGAAAAGGGGGGAGCAGGGGGGAGAGAGGGAGAGAGAGATCTCCCCTCCGTTCCTCCCCGCTCTCCCCCCTGCCCGCCGCCGGCAGCCGAATCTTTGCTCCCGAGTGGACATGTACTCGCTAAACCAATGCTCGATCGAGCAATTGCCCTTAGCGAGTATGCTCACTCATCTCTAATCACCAGGTTTTGTGATCTCTGCTCTGAAAAGCTGATATCCAAACACCCCTATGTCAAAGATCAATACAGACAGAAATAGCTCAAATACACTAAACTTAAATCTAGTATATACAATACATGTTAGACATATTTTAAATAGATACATTTTTCATATTGATCAAGCCTTTTGTAGGCTATTTTGAAAGTTATGTTTATGGTTATTCTATATTATGTAAATTGATACAAAGTTAAAATAGAAGGAATTAGGTTATGTTCACAAGGCAAATTTTTGATATGTCACAAAGTCACAAACGTATTTAGGACTGTTTCAATTCCACAGTTTGTATGCAGACTCTAAGGCTAGAAGTGACATGGCAATTCATTTTTTGGCAACTCAAATTTGAAGTACAGACCAGTATACCTTAATTCACAGCAATCAATCTATAAGGGGGAACGGCCAGCATGACAGATCTGAATCACCACCTCCATAACTCCTTACAGGTGATTTAAAAGCAAGGTTCATAGTACTTTTTCAGACAAATTTATAAGAATATAGTAACATAGTATGTAAGGTTGAAAAAAGGCATATGTCCATCCAGTTCAGCCTATTACCCCCCAATGTTGATCCAAAGGAGGCAAAAGAACCCGAATGAGGTACAAGCCAATTTTCTTCATTTAATGGAAAAAATTCCTTCTTGACTCCAATCTGGCAATTGGACTAATCCCTGCCTCAAAAACCCTTTAGAAGTTAATAATAATTATAACATATAATATTGTATTGCTCAAGGAAGGTGTCCAGGCCTTTCTTAAACTCTTTTATCGAATTTGCCATCGCCACGTGTTCAGGCGGAGAGTTCCATAGTCTCACTGCTCTTACAGTAAAGAACCATATTCTATTTCGGTGTAGAAACCTTCTTTCCTCTAGACCAGTGATGACCAAGATTTAGAGACTGAGTACCCAAACAACAACACAAAACTCCCTTATTTAACGTAAAGTGCCAACACAGCAATTTAACCTGGATGCTGAGGTTTTAGTTTGATAAAAAGAATGCATACATTAAAATCTTTTGGCTGACAAGGCCACTGGGAACATTCCGCAGCATGTCCGCCACACCCAAATATACCCTAAATCAGCTTGAGGTAAGCTGCCACATGCAGAGTTGCCTCACTAGTAATAGTGTTCCCTATCAGTAGTAATAGTGACTCCCACAGTGGTCTCAGTAGTAATAGTGTCCCCTATATTGGCCCCAATAGTAATAGTGCCCTCCTGAGACCAACATACTTACCTCCACCTTGTCTTCAGAGCGTTGCTGCTCCTATGCTCAGCCCTGCTGTGGGCAGAAGTGTGTAAGCCTGGACTCCTCCTCTCTTCTCCTCTCCTCCTGCTGAACCTTGAAGGAGAGGTCAGGGCAGGAGGAAACCAGCTTCACACACTGACATTACTTTGTGCTCACGTAGCAGTTCACTCCGGCTGGTAATAACTTTAATGGTGACCAAACGTCCCAAAAATGGGACAGGCGTCCGAAAAGCAGGTCAAAAGGTTGTCACACTTAGGGACCCTAGTTATTAGGTTGCCCCTCAGCTATCTTTTTTCTTAAATAATCCCAATTTGGTAATTTCTCTGGGTATAGTAGTCCACTCTTTCCTTTTATTACTTTATTTGCCCACCTTTAAGCCTGCTCAAGCTCTGTTATGTCATTCTTGAGTATTGGTGCCAAAACTGCACACAATAGTCCATGTGTGGTCTGATTAGTGACTTATAAAGAGGAAAAACAATATTCTTGTTGTTTGCCCCTGGCCTGTTTTGGTGCACCCCATGATCCTTTTTGCCTTGGCAGCAGCTGCCTGATATTGGTTGCTGCAGTTAACTAAAATCCCCAAGTCCTTTTCCATGTCAGTTTTCCCCAGTGGTTTCCCATTTAGTGTGTAATGATGACATGTATTTCCTCTGCCCATGTGCATAACCTTACATTTATTAGTGTTAAACCTCATTTGCCACTTTTCTGTCCAAATTCCCAACTTATCCAGATCCTCTTGCAACCGCCTTGCATCCTCTCTTGTGTTAATTTCTTTACATAGTTTTGTGTTATCTACAAATATTGATATTTCACTGTGCAATCATTCTACCAGGTCATTAATAAATATATTAGGAAGAATATGGCCCAAAACTGACCTCTGTGCTACCCTTCTAGTAACTGTGACCTAATCAGAGTATGCACCATTTATAACCATCCTCTGCTTTCTATCATTGAGTCAGTTACTTATCCATTTACACACAGTCTTCCTGTTCCAGTTGAGAACTCATCGACCTCATAGAAGCTGATCAGGTTGGTTTGCCAGGAGCATCTCTTGGAAACCCTTCAAACATTTTACCCACAATAGAAGTAAGACTTACCAGCCTGTAATTTCCAGGTTCACTTTTTGATCCCTTTTTGAATATTGGCACCACATTGGCTAAGTGCCAATCCAATGGAACAGACCCCATCACTATAGAGTCCTTATATATAAGATACAAGGGTTTGTGTATCACATTACTTAATTCCCTTGAAACCCGTGCACATCAGTGCATAGTCTCTCTCACTATCACTAGCTAGGTGATTCTCTACTTTGCAGGACTCGGTTTTCCTCTGTTCCTCAATATATCTTCTTGCAGACCAGAAGGTTTAAGGCTGGGTTCACACAGGGCGGATTTGCCGTGGCAAATCCGCCCGCGGACGCTAATCTTGGGATTAGCCAGCCATGTGGACGAGATTTCTCAGAAATCTCGTCCACACGGGACGGCCAATCCGCTGTGGTAAGTCCGGCTGAAACCGCGGTTTCAGAAGATGCAGCATGTCTATTTACTTTTTTTTTTGTTTATTTTCGTTGCAGCCGCGCTCTCCTCTATGGAGCGCCGGCCGCAACGGAAAAGCGAGCAGCCAGGCCGCTTCAAAGCCGCCGCGGCTTAAACCGCGGCGGTTCTCCCAGGGGAAATCTTGCGGTTTTTGCTGCGGCCAAACCGCAAGATTTCCGACGGGAATACGCCTAGTGTGAACCCAGCCTAAAGGAAGTCTGTCACCTAATTTTAGCAATACACGCAGATTACACACATGTGCCCAGTTATGCTCAATCAATAGAAACCTTTATCAGTTTTTAGTGGGTTACTATTCTTAAGATATCCCTTCTCAATAGTGTTACGCGCCATATGCAAATTAACCCCGGACCATCTTGTGGGCAGTCTACCTCTGTTTGCAGTCTGGGCTTGCTCCCTTCCCATCAACTGGTAAACCGCCACTTTCTATCTTTAGTGGTGTCTCCAGCTCCAACCATTGGAGATGTCATGCGTTTCACCACAATGTGTGTGGGCCACTCTGAGCGATCAGGCACATGCATGGTGACGTCAGTGCAGCCGAGAAGCAGTCTCGGGAAGTTCCTCAGGACAGAACAGTATGTCCAGTTCTCTTACAATATCAGAGACCTTCTTATAGTCCACTTCAGCCTAACTAGGGTGATGCAGCACTTCTCCATGCAGTGAGTGCCGCTACTCTCCCTATTTTACTCTAATTCGACTTCTGGTTTGGACTTCATGTTGAAAATTTGCACTCATATGATCCCTTTGCTGAATCATTTAGTTTGTTAACATCAACAACAGTGCAGTACAATTTACCAAGTGCAACATGTAACATTGGCGAATGTGCCAACAGTTAACTATTCACAGTTCAAGGATACAGTGATGGGTGGTTGGGCATACTGACAGTATACATCAGTTTTCAACCCTCTTACATTCAGCTGCCACTGGGGGATCTTATTGTATACAGATTTTTTTCATATTACTTCCAGTCAACTCAATGGGACCTATATTAATTGGGTATTAGTGTATCTTGTCGCCACCAGAATTGTGGATGGTGACAAGATACAGTCAGGTTGACAGCTCGGCCACTCCCCCTTCTCAGGTCCTGCAATTCAGTAAAGTTTGCTTACCAGGCAAGGGAATGTCGGCGGCACAGCGCCTTCCCCGCCAGGCTGCCTGCACTCGGCAGCGATGGCTGACAGTAACGGAGCAGCGGTGCAAGATAGTTTTCGCCGGCGTCCTGGCTCTACTGGTCTGTGGCTGTGCACTGTGAGCGGTGCGGGCCAGTGACGGAGTGGCGGTGGTACACATCTTTCCCCGACGACCTGCCTGTACTGTGCTGTGGTGGCAGACATTGAGGGAGCAGTGGCGGCAGAGCCCCTTCCCCGCGGCCCTCCATGCACTCTGCATTTCTGACTGACATGGAGGAAGCACCGGCGGTACAGCGTGTTCCATGGCCACCTCAAAGTAGGTACCAGGGAGAGCGGCAGCTGAAGTCTACTGTGGCCGCACTGCTTGAGCGGGAGCAGGGCACAGCAGCGAGGACACCAATCACAGAGCTCCCGGCTGCTTTGGCCACAGGGGGACCGGGTGCGGGACTATATTGTGCTGGGAAGGGGGAGGGGCTGTCTGCTGTGAGGCATAGGCGCAAAGCACTGTCCGACAATTTGTGCCAGGGATGGAGGGTTAGGGTTATGGTGAGGGGTAAGTGTAATGGTTAGTCTTATAGATATAATATAAGGCTAACTGTTACACTTTGCCCTCATTCTAACCCTCCATCCCTCTCAGAAGTCACTGCAGCTGCTGCATGACTTTAATGAGCTGCCAGGACCTGCAGCCCATCGAGCTCTACAGCCAATCACGTACAGGGGGCGTCACCCCCCCTGTCAATCTTCACTCCACCAGTTGTTCCTGGTGGCGTCAAGATTCACTAATACCTATTAATTGATATTCAGTAAGGGTGGATTCAGACAAGCGTGTGCATACATAGGTGCGCACAAAACCACGCGTCTATTAGAACCATTGATTCCCTATGGTGTGTTCACATGTTCGTGTTTTACAGGCATTCAAACGCATGCACCTGCAAAATATAGGACATGCGTTCACTATAGGTCAGTGGTGCCCGCCAATATTCCCCAGTGGGGAGTCCCCTTGTCACTGAATACTGTGATTGCAATGTCATACATAGTAACATAGTATGTTAGGCTGAATGAAGACAATGTCCATCTAATTCATTTAAAAAAACAGTTTCCTTTGTACAGCACACACATGAATGAAGACTTGCCCCCTAAAATGGATACCTCTGTTTGTCCTTTGTTCAGAAGTATACCTGTTGTGGCCCTAATCTTATGTCCATATGCGCAACGGGGCTCAAACCAAAAGAAGCACCCGGTGGCTTTCAGAACAGTCTTGTTGCTTAAAGGGGTTGTCCCGCATCAGCAAGTGGGTCTATACACTTCTGTATGGCCATATTAATGCACTTTGTAATATACATCGTGCATTAAATATGAGCCATACAGAAGTTATTCACTTACCTGCTCCGTTGCTAGCTTCCCCGTTGCCATGGTGCCGTCTAACTTCAGCGTCTAATCGCTCGATTAGACGCGCTTGCGCAGATGGGTCTTTTCCCTTCGGCTCGGTTCGGCAGCAGCGGCATTCTGGCTCCGCCCCCTTGTACGCGTCATCGCGTAGCTCCACCCCCCGTCACATGTGCCGATTCCAGCCTCCTGATAACAGCGATCATGTGACCAGGGACCACTCACCATGGCCCTCAGTCACTGATCTATGCTCTCAGCTATCTTTAGTAGCCATTAGCAAGCAGATTTTCAATTTTCCGGGCCCTCCCCAGCTTCCGCACTTTTGTCCACTATTTTACTAATGGGCGCATGCGCCGAAGCTAGAGAAAGGTCCACAGATAAAAATCCCATTGGGGGACATCACTGGAGGCCTTAGAGAAGTGATTTCACCTCCCCTCGCAGATCGGATCTGTGACGGGAGGTGACACTTTCACTGTTTTTTTACTTTTATGTGTTCGCCTTTATCCATTGGATAATGGCAATTACATGACCAGGGAATGCATACTGCAGCACCTCATGAAATCTCCAGGCTCTCAGTTACATTTGGTAGCCAGGAGCAGTGAGATTTTAAATTACTCGGGCAACCTGCGGCTATTGCTTATGTGTCCGCCATTTTGGCGACGGGTGTGTGCGCAGAAGCTGGGGTAAGGTCCGTGGATAAATCCTTAGATACGTAATTTCATCCTCCCTCAGGGATGTGATCCGTGAGTGGAGATAAAACTTTAATAGAGATGAGCGAAAGTACTCGTTTTGAGTAATTACTCGATCGAGCACCGCGATTTTCGAGTACTTCCGTACTCGGGTGAAAAGATTCGGGGGGAGGCGTGGTGGAGCGTGGGGTAGCAGTGGGGAACAGGGGGGAGCCCTCTCTCTCTCCCTCTCCCCCCCACTCCCCGCTGCAACCCCCCACTCACCCACAGCGTCCCCCGAATCTTTTCGCCCGAGTACGGAAGTACTCGAAAATCGCGGCGCTCGGGCGAAAAAGGGGCATGGCCGAGTAGGTTCGCTCATCTCTAAACTTTAACTTTTTAAACTTTTCTTTTTTTTTTTTAAACTTTCTTTTTACTTTACATGATCACTGTTATCCATTGGATAACAGTAATCATGTGACTGGGAACCACATACAACAGTTACTGGTGACATCTCTCATGCTGGCTGGGAGCAGAGGGATTTTAAATCTCCTGGGGGCACGAGCAGAAGAAAGTGACATAAGGTCCTGGAAGGACCATATCGCCGCAGGACAGTGCGGAGGATGGGGGTGAGTATTTTCACCTCCCCTCATGAATCTGATCCATAAAGGGAGGAGAAACTTCATTTTGCTTTTTTAAATTTTTCTGTGATCACTGTTATCCATCGGATATCGGTGATCACGGGCCCGGGAACCAGTCACCGTGGTCCCCAGTGACATCTTCTGCATCCCAGCTACCTTCAGAAGTTGGGAGGCAGGAGATTTCAAATGTCCCACGACGATCCGGTCTTCTGAGCATGCATCACAATTTTTCCTTTGGCACGTATGCGCAGAAGATGTTCGGAGGCCCTTTTCGAACCAGATTGTCGCGGGACATCATGGAGGATGGGGGTGAGTACTTTCAGTCCCCCTCATGGATTGCATCCGTGAGGGGAGCTGAAACTCTAACTTTTTTCACTTTTTATTAACTTTATTGTGATCGCCGCTATCCATTGGATAGCGCCGATCACATGACTGAGGTGGGTGGGTGGTCTTCCAGTGGCCCCCATGACAGCTCCAGGTTGTTGGCTACATCCAGGAACCAACAGTATGGAGCTGTCATGTCCTCAGCCCATGTGGCTTTAATCCTCAGAGGAAGCATGTTTATACGTCCCTGAGGATTAAAGCCCACAAAGCCAGGATGTAAAAAGTCAATGGGGCCCTCACTAAGGGGTTACGTTTTGCTTAGGGTCCCATTGTCAGGAAAATTTCTGCTTACAGCACCAATCAGGCCCACCCCAATGTCCCGTTGCCGGCGGTAAAGAAGAAACACCACACACGGGGGTCTCGTATAGTTCCTCACACGGGGAAATTACTGCGCACTTTATTACAGGTTACATGAGATCTTATACTTTTTGGTCATGTCACTATGGAATGTGTAAGGGTCCCATTGGCTCAAATCCACCGCATAACCATATATGTTAAGTCCGCAGTTGCGCCCGAGGCACTGTTAGTCATATGCATAGTTAAATTGCCTCCATCTTGATAAGGCACATTTGGTCTCTGGCTTCTGTACAGGAAATCACGTATTTAATTAACTCCAATGCAAAGAATCACGTATTCAATTCTGAGAAAGCAGTTAGGCACGTAGTCTTCATATCCTTTTTCTCCTTCACCTTCACCTAGTCTTCGGATATTTTCTCTCTCTCTGCCTTGCAAAGCTTTTGGCCTATCTGATATAAGGCTACATATTAAGTTTTTGTACTAGAGCATAGGATTAGTATATATAGAAAAATAGAATTAGTATACATATAAAAAGAAAGACACATAACGAGATATATATATATATATATATATATATATATATATATATTTTAGTATTTCCTACCTACACATGTATATATTTCCCTCTCACCATGATTTCTGTCTCTGCTCCTGTAACTTTGCACAATGCTTTATCTCCGACTACATATCACATTGTTTAATAGAACAAGGATATTATTTGTGATCATCAGAGCAAGCCCAGCATGCATGGCCTATGTACTGATACATTTGATGTCACTTTTAGCCTCATGCTCTTAGAGTTAAAATTCAGGTGCTGTATAAATGTGGAGAATTAATTCGTTTCAGAGCCCTCCAGCAAAGTGCCGCCTGTTTGTTCACTTGCGTCATGTATATTTCCAGAGAGTGACACACAATTAGGATAAGTGGAACACTTACAGTAATGATGATTGTTACCTGTGGGCTCCCCCAGCTGTGAGCTACCTGACACATAATAAATTCCCAAGATCAACTTTAACTCACTCAATGCGAATCGCACCAGCTGCACAGACATTATTCTTAATGAGTCAAATATAATTTTTCAAACAGACATTTAACTACAACAACCAAACACGGCAAAATTTCATTTTTTTTTTTACTAATGTACAAATCAATTTTGTTACATCTGATTGTGGATTTGCATGTGAGTGACTTCTATAACTTCAGCGTCCTAGAGGGAATATCTCATATTCAATTTTAGTTTTGGTAATTAGAAGCAATTCTATGGAAGAGAAATAATGGGCAGATTTACTAATGATGTCTAACATTAAGGGTGCATTCCCACGAACGTATATCGGCTCGGTTTTCATGCCAAGCCGATATACGTCGGCTCTCTCTGCAGGGGGGGGGGAGCCTGGAAGAGCCAGGAGCAGGAACTGAGCCCCGCCCCCTCTCTGCCTCTTCTCCACCCCTCTGCACTATTTGCAATGAGGAGAGGTGGGACGGGGCGGGGCTAATTTGCGCCACTTAGCCCTGCCCCTGTTCCGCCTCCTTTCATTGCAAATAGTGCAGAGTGGCAGAGAGGGGGCGGGAGCTCAGTTCCTGCTCCTGGCTCTTCCATCCTCCCCCCCCCCCCCCTGCAGATGAGGACGACGTTTATCAGCTCTGCATGAAAACCGAGCCGATATACGTTCGTGTGAATGCAGCCTTAGGCTGATTTCAGACAAGCGTATTTTAGCTCTAGTGTTTTGTGGACTGTAATACGGAGCTAATGTAAATGTCTGTATCTATTCACATGGCTATATTTTAAAAACGCAGCATGTCCTATTTTTTCCGTATTTGCCACTGTACTGCTATTATTTTTTATTGCGAAAATACACATCAGTAAATGATAAGTAGAAAATAAAATATACAGAGACAAATGCTGAGGAAATACTGATGAAATATTGATGACATACAATTGTAATGACATCTGTAACACATTCGTAATATGGATCTGCATTATGGATGTGTTACAATACGTTTGTTTGAAGCTGGCCTTAAATGGTGTAAACCTAAAGAAATCAGTCGGAAAATGCGCCAAATTTATTACAGCTGCTCAGGCTATGTTTGCTCTAGACACTTTTGTCTTACTTTGCAGCACTAATTAGCTAGTTTAGATTCCTTCTGCATTAAGCACTTTGCTTTACTAGATGAGCGTTGAGGAACATGACTGGCACTTGTCTACCAGGACTTTAGGGCTCTTTCACACGAGCATATATCGGCTGTAGAGATGAGCGAACACCAAAATGTTCGGGTGTTCGTTATTCGGAACGAACTTCCCGTGATGCTCGAGGGTTCGTTTCGAACAACGAACCCCATTGAAGTCAATGGGCGACCAGAACATTTTTGTATTTCGCCGATGCTCGCTAAGGTTTTCATGTGTGAAAATCTGGGCAATTCAGGAAAGTGATGGGAATGACACAGTGACGGATAGGGCAGGCGAGGGGCTACATGTTGGGCTGCATCTCAAGTTCACAGGTCCCACTATTAAGCCACAATAGCGGCAAGAGTGGCCCCCCCCCCCCAACAACTTTTACTTCTGAAAAGCCCTCATTAGCATGGCATACCTTTGCTAAGCACCACACTAGCTACAACAAAGCACAATCACTGCCTGCATGACACTCTGCTGCCACTTCTCCTGGGTTACATGCTGACCAACCGCACCCCCTCCCCCCCACAGCGCACACCAAACTGTCCCTGCGCAGCCTTCAGCTGCCCTCATGCCACACCACCCTCATGTCTATTTAGAAGTGCGTCTGCCACGACGAGGGACCGCAGGCACACACTGCACAGGGTTGGCACGGCTAGGTAGCGACCCTCTTTAATAGGGGCGGGGCGATAGCCCACAATGCTGTACAGAAGCAATGAGAAATATAATCCTGTGCCACCGCCATCAGGAGCTGCACACCTGGGCATAGCAATGGGGAACCTATGTGCCACACACTATTCATTCTGTCAAGGTGTCTGCATGCCCCAGTCAGACTGGTAATATGCACCTTAACAGTAACCGCGTTGGTGGTAATGTGGTGGTGACTGCGGACCTAGTAGCACGGTTGTATTTTGTTGGTTTTCGGAATGTGGCCAGGATTAAGTAGGCCGTGGCGGGGGGATGGTGGGGGGGCTCTCTTGTAGTGTCGGTAAAGGTGAAATTCTTGGACTGCCACCAGACGAACCAATGCAAAGGCATTTGCCAACAATGTTTTCCCTGTTGGAGGAGGAGGGGGATGTTTTTGAGGCACTACGTGTCCTCTCCACGTGTCCGTGGTTATATGCACCTTAACAGTAACCGCGTTGGTGGTAATGTGGTGGTGACTGCGGACCTAGTAGCACGGTTGTATTTTGTTGGTTTTCGGAATGTGGCCAGGATTAAGTGGGCCGTGGCGGGGGGATGGTGGGGGGGCTCTCTTGTAGTGTCGGTAAAGGTGAAATTCTTGGACTGCCACCAGACGAACCAATGCAAAGGCATTTGCCAACAATGTTTTCCCTGTTGGAGGAGGAGGGGGATGTTTTTGAGGCACTACGTGTCCTCTCCACGTGTCCGTTCCATGTCAGCAATAGTAGCACTCAAGACAGGCCCCAGTAACAATTCTGAAGCAGCAGTATAGCGGGAGCGCAGTCTTCGTTCCATGTAAGCAATAGTAGCACTCAAGACAGGCCCCAGTAACAATTCTGAAGCAGCAGTATAGCGGGAGCGCAGTCTTCGTTCCATGTAAGCAATAGTAGCACTCAAGACAGGCCCCAGTAACAATTCCGAAGCAGCAGTATAGCGGGAGCGCAGTCTTAGTTCCATTTCAGTAGCCTTAGTATAGCCAAGGCACAAGTGACATTTATGTAGCTAAAGTGTAGGCCAACCCCACACACCTTTCTGTACCATGAGTGCAGGCGAAGAACATAGAAATTACTATGATTACACTGTAGGTGAGGGCCCCAAAAAATTGGTGTACCAACAGTACTAATGTACCTCAGTAAAAATTGGCCATGCCCAACCAAGATGGCAGGTGAATCGCTTTGGTTAATGTGGCTTAAGTGGTAACTAGGCCTGGAGGCAGCCCAGTGTAACGAAAAATTGGTTCAAGTTAAAGTTCCAAAGCTTTTAAGCTAATTGAAACTTATAAAAATTGTTCTGAAAAATTATTTGAGTGAGCCTTGTGGCCCTAAGAAAAATTGCCCGTTCAGCGTGATTACGTGAGGTTTCAGGAGGAGGAGCAGGAGGAGGAGGAGGAGGAATATTAGACACAGATTGATGAAGCAGAAATGTCCCCGTTTTGGATGGTGAGAGAGAACGTAGCTTCCATCCGTGGGTGCAGCCTACGTATTGCTTACGTATCGCTGCTGTCCGCTGGTGGAGAACAGAAGTCTGGGGAAATCCAGCCTTTGTTCATCTTGATGAGTGTTAGCCTGTCGGCACTGTCGGTTGACAAGCGGCTACGCTTATCTGTGATGATTCCCCCAGCCGCACTAAACACCCTTTCCGACAAGACGCTAGCCGCAGGACAAGCAAGCACCTCAAGGGCATACAGGGCTACTTCAGGCCACGTGTCCAGCTTCGACACCCAGTAGTTGTAGGGGGCAGAGGCGTCACCAAGGATGGTCGTGCGATCCGCTACGTACTCCCTCACCATCCTTTTACAGTGCTCCCGCCGACTCAGCCGTGACTGGGGAGCGGTGACACAGTCTTGGTGGGGAGCCATAAAGCTGGCCAGGCCCTTAAAGACTGTTGCACTGCCTGGGATGTACATGCTGCTCGATCTACGCACATCCCCTGCTACCTTGCCCCCGGTACTGCGCCTTCTGCCACTAGCGCTGTCGGCTGGGAATTTTACCATCAGCTTGTCCGCAAGGGTCCTGTGGTATAGCAACACTCTCGAACCCCTTTCCTCTTCGGGAATCAGAGTGGGCAGGTTCTCCTTATACCGTGGATCGAGCAGTGTGTACACCCAGTAATCCGTCGTGGCCAGAATGCGTGCAACGCGAGGGTCACGAGAAAGGCATCCTAACATGAAGTCAGCCATGTGTGCCAGGGTATCAGTACGCAACACATGGCTGTCCTCACTAGGAAGATCACTTTCAGGATCCTCCTCCTCCTCCTCCTCCTCAGGCCATACACGCTGAAAGGATGACAGGCAATCAGCCGGTGTACCGTCAGCAGCGGCCCAAGCTGTCTCTTCCCCCTCCTCCTCATCCTCCTCATGCTCCTCCTCCTCCTCCTGTACGCGCTGAGAAATAGACAGGAGGGTGCCCTGACTATCCAGCGGCATACTGTCTTCCCCCGCCCCCGTTTCCGAGCGCAAAGCAGCTGCCTTTATGGTTTGCAGGGAATTTCTCAAGATGCATAGCAGAGGAATGGTGACGCTAATGATTGTAGCATCGCCGCTCACCACCTGGGTAGACTCCTCAAAATTACCAAGGACATGGCAGATGTCTGCCAACCAGGCCCACTCTTCTGAAAGGAATTGAGGAGGCTGACTCCCACTGCGCCGCCCATGTTGGAGTTGGTATTCGACTATAGCTCTACGTTGTTCATAGAGCCTGGCCAACATGTGGAGCGTAGAGTTCCACCGTGTGGGCACGTCGCACAGCAGTCGGTGCACTGGCAGCTTAAAGTGATGTTGCAGGGTGCGCAGGGTGGCAGCGTCCGTGTCGGACTTGCGGAAATGTGCGCAGAGCCGGCGCGCCTTTACGAGCAGGTCTGACAAGCGTGGGTAGCTTTTCAGAAACCGCTGAACCACCAAATTAAAGACGTGGGCCAGGCATGGCACGTGCGTGAGGCTGCCAAGCTGCAGAGCCGCCACCAGGTTACGCCCGTTGTCACACACGACCATGCCCGGTTGGAGGCTCAGCAGCGCAAGCCAGCGGTCGGTCTGCTCTGTCAGACCCTGCAGCAGTTCGTGGGCCGTGTGCCTCTTATCGCCTAAGCTGAGTAGTTTCAGCACGGCCTGCTGACGCTTGCCCACCGCTGTGCTGCCACACCGCGCGACACCGACTGCTGGCGACATGCTGCTGCTAACACATCTTGATTGCGAGACAGAGGAGGAGGAGGAGGGTGCTTTAGTGGAGGAAGCATACACCTCCGCAGATACCAGCACCGAGCTGGGGCCCGCAATTCTGGGGGTGGGTAGGACGTGAGCGGTCCCAGGCTCTGACTCTGTCCCAGCCTCCACTAAATTCACCCAATGTGCCGTCAGGGAGATGTAGTGGCCCTGCCCGCCTGTGCTTGTCCACGTGTCCGTAGTTAAGTGGACCGTGGCAGTAACCGCGTTGGTGAGGGCGCGCACAATGTTGCAGGAGACGTGGTCGTGCAGGGCTGGGACGGCACATCGGGAAAAGTAGTGGCGACTGGGAACTGAGTAGCGCGGGGCTGCCGCCTCCATGATACTTTTGAAGGACTCAGTTTCCACAACCCTATACGGCAGCATCTCAAGGCTGATGAATTTTGCTATGCGGACGGTTAACGTTTGAGCGTGCGGGTGCGTGGCGGCGTACTTGCGCTTGCGCTCGAACACTTGCGCAAGCGACGGCTGAACGGTGCGCTGAACTACACTGCTGGATGGGGCCGAGGACAGCGGAGGTGAGGGTGTGGGTGCAGGCCATGAGGCGGTAGTGCCTGTGTCCTGAGAGGGGGGTTGCATCTCAGTGGCAGGTTGGGGCACAGGGGGAGAGGCAGGGGTGCAAACCGGAGGCGGTGAACGGCCTTCGTCCCACCTTGTGGGGTGCTTGGCCATCATATGTCTGCGCATGGTGGTGGTGGTGAGGCTGTTGGTGTTGGCTCCCCGGCTGAGCTTTGCGCAACAAAGGTTGCACACCACTGTTCGTCGGTCGTCAGGCGTCTCTGTGAAAAACTGCCAGACCTTAGAGCACCTCGGCCTCTGCAGGGTGGCATGGCGCGAGGGGGCGCTTTGGGAAACACTTGGTGGATTATTCGGTCTGGCCCTGCCTCTACCCCTGGCCCTGGCCACCGCACTGCCTCTTGCAACCTGCCCTGCTGATGCCCTTGACTCCCCCTCTGAAGACCTGTCCTCCTGAGTAAGCGTTGCACACCAGGTGGGGTCAGTCACCTCATCGTCCTGCTGCTCTTCCTCCGAATCCTCTGTGCGCTGCTCCCTTGGACTTACTGCCCTTACTACTACCTCACTGCAAGACAACTGTGTCTGATCGTCATCGTCCTCCTCACCCACAGAAAGTTGTTGAGACAGTTGGCGGAAGTCCCCAGCCTCTTCCCTCGGACCCCGGGAACTTTCGAATGGTTGGGCATCAGTGACGATAAACTCCTCTGGTGGGAGAGGAACCGCTGCTGCCCAATCTAAGCAGGGGCCCGAGAACAGTTCCTGGGAGTGTTCCCGCTCCTGAGCAGGTGTCATTGTAGTGGAGTGAGGAGGCTGGGAGGAAGGAGGAGCAGCAGACAGAGGATTCGGATTTGCAGCAGTGGACGGCGCAGAACTGCGTGTTGACGATAGGTTGCTCGAAGCACTTTCTGCCATCCAGGACAGGACCTGCTCACACTGCTCATTTTCTAATAACCGTCTCCCGCGTGGACCCATTAATTGGGCGATGAATGTGGGGACGCCAGAAACGTGCCTCTCTCCTAATCGCGCAGCAGTCGGCTGCGACACACCGGGATCAGGAGCTCGGCCTGTGCCCACACCCTGACTTGGCCCTCCGCGTCCTCGGCCGCGTCCACGTCCTCTAGGCCTACCCCTACCCCTCAGCATGCTGTATTACCAGTGATTTGATTTCACAGGCAGGAAATAAATTGGCGCAAGACTGCAGGCCAAATATAATTTTTTCCCTTTTTGGAAAACGAAAGGCCCCACTGCCTCTAGTGAATGAATAATCTAAGTTTAATAACTGTGCTGTGTCCCTGCTAATGTGTCACAGAACGTGAGGGTAGCAGAGTTATTATAACTCTGGCAGAGCAGGTATTTTTTTTCCCAATTAAGGAAAGCAAATGGCGAAGCCAGCAGTAAAGCGTAGCTGGGTGCGTATGATTTAGCAATGTTTTTCACGCAGCTCACACGTGTCCACCGCCCGTAAGGACGGACAGAGGCTGGACAAATAGATTTGTTTTCACTTGTTTTTCCACCAAAAGGCAGCACAGCGTATATTCAATGAACATGAGAAGTTTAATAACTGTGCTGTGTCCCTGCTAATGTGTCACAGAACGTGAGGGTAGCAGAGTTATTATAACTCTGGCAGAGCAGGTATTTTTTTTCCCAATTAAGGAAAGCAAATGGCGAAGCCAGCAGTAAAGCGTAGCTGGGTGCGTATGATTTAGCAATGTTTTTCACGCAGCTCACACGTGTCCACCGCCCGTAAGGACGGACAGAGGCTGGACAAATAGATTTGTTTTCACTTGTTTTTCCACCAAAAGGCAGCACTGCGTATATTCAATGAACATGAGAAGTTTAATAACTGTGCTGTGTCCCTGCTAATGTGTCACAGAACGTGAGGGTAGCAGAGTTATTATAACTCTGGCAGAGCAGGTATTTTTTTTCCCAATTAAGGAAAGCAAATGGCGAAGCCAGCAGTAAAGCGTAGCTGGGTGCGTATGATTTAGCAATGTTTTTCACGCAGCTCACACGTGTCCACCGCCCGTAAGGACGGACAGAGGCTGGACAAATAGATTTGTTTTCACTTGTTTTTCCACCAAAAGGCAGCACTGCGTATATTCAATGAACATGAGAAGTTTAATAACTGTGCTGTGTCCCTGCTAATGTGTCACAGAACGTGAGGGTAGCAGAGTTATTATAACTCTGGCAGAGCAGGTATTTTTTTTCCCAATTAAGGAAAGCAAATGGCGAAGCCAGCAGTAAAGCGTAGCTGGGTGCGTATGATTTAGCAATGTTTTTCACGCAGCTCACACGTGTCCACCGCCCGTAAGGACGGACAGAGGCTGGACAAATAGATTTGTTTTCACTTGTTTTTCCACCAAAAGGCAGCACTGCGTATATTCAATGAACATGAGAAGTTTAATAACTGTGCTGTGTCCCTGCTAATGTGTCACAGAACGTGAGGGTAGCAGAGTTATTATAACTCTGGCAGAGCAGGTATTTTTTTTCCCAATTAAGGAAAGCAAATGGCGAAGCCAGCAGTAAAGCGTAGCTGGGTGCGTATGATTTAGCAATGTTTTTCACGCAGCTCACACGTGTCCACCGCCCGTAAGGACGGACAGAGGCTGGACAAATAGATTTGTTTTCACTTGTTTTTCCACCAAAAGGCAGCACTGCGTATATTCAATGAACATGAGAAGTTTAATAACTGTGCTGTGTCCCTGCTAATGTGTCACAGAACGTGAGGGTAGCAGAGTTATTATAACTCTGGCAGAGCAGGTATTTTTTTTCCCAATTAAGGAAAGCAAATGGCGAAGCCAGCAGTAAAGCGTAGCTGGGTGCGTATGATTTAGCAATGTTTTTCACGCAGCTCACACGTGTCCACCGCCCGTAAGGACGGACAGAGGCTGGACAAATAGATTTGTTTTCACTTGTTTTTCCACCAAAAGGCAGCACTGCGTATATTCAATGAACATGAGAAGTTTAATAACTGTGCTGTGTCCCTGCTAATGTGTCACAGAACGTGAGGGTAGCAGAGTTATTATAACTCTGGCAGAGCAGGTTTTTTTTTTTTACCCAATTAAGGAAAGCAAATGGCGAAGCCAGCAGTAAAGCGTAGCTGGGTGCGTATGATTTAGCAATGTTTTTCACGCAGCTCACACGTGTCCACCGCCCGTAAGGACGGACAGAGGCTGGACAAATAGATTTGTTTTCACTTGTTTTTCCACCAAAAGGCAGCACTGCGTATATTCAATGAACATGAGAAGTTTAATAACTGTGCTGTGTCCCTGCTAATGTGTCACAGAACGTGAGGGTAGCAGAGTTATTATAACTCTGGCAGAGCAGGTATTTTTTTTCCCAATTAAGGAAAGCAAATGGCGAAGCCAGCAGTAAAGCGTAGCTGGGTGCGTATGATTTAGCAATGTTTTTCACGCAGCTCACACGTGTCCACCGCCCGTAAGGACGGACAGAGGCTGGACAAATAGATTTGTTTTCACTTGTTTTTCCACCAAAAGGCAGCACTGCGTATATTCTATGAATAATAACTGTGTTGTGGCCCTGCCTATACAATTCTTTCCCTGCAGTATCAATGGAGGGTGGAATGCTCTGCAGAGGCGATTTTGAGAAGCCCAAAAAAAATGCAGCACAGCTAACAGCAGCCTGGACAGTACTGCAGACGGATAAATATGGCCCTAGAAAGGACCGTTGAGGTTCTTGAAGGCTACACTCACTCCTAACACTCTCCCTGCCTATGCAGCACTTCTGTCCCTAATGCCAGGTGCAACGCTCTGCAGAGCCGATTTTGAGAAAAAAAAAATGCCACTGCTAACAGCAGCCAACACACAGCTATCAGTGGCCCTAATAAGGACCTTTGGGGGGTCTTGAAGCCTACACTAACTACCAATTCTTTCCCTACAGCAGCTCCGGTATAAACAGCACTGTCCCTCATCTAACTCACCAGGCATCTGAGGCGAGCCGCGGGAGGGGCCGACTTTTATATTAGGCGAACACCTGATCTCGCCAGCCACTCACAGCAGGGGGGTGGTATAGGGCTTAAACGTTGCAGGGGGAAGTTGTAATGCCTTCCCTGTCTTTCAATTGGCCAGAAAAGCGCGCTAACGTCTCAGGGAAGGAAGTGAAAGTAACCAGAACACCGCATGGTGTTCGTTACGAATAACGAACATCCCGAACACCCTAATATTCGCACGAATATCAAGCTCGGACGAACGCGTTCGCTCATCTCTAATCGGCTGCCATTTTCACGGCCGACCGATATATGCTACGATCTGAGGAGTAAAAACTTGTGAACAGGCACACACATCTAATGTTTTTTCATCGGTTCAGACGGAATGGGCCCTGGCGCATATACGTCGAGGCTGCCATGCCATTGTCCCTTTCCCTTCCCTCCCCCTTGCCGACTCAGCACCTCTATCCTTCCCTCTGGCTGTTTGCAATGGAAGAGGGTGGGATGGGGCGGAGCTAAGCTCCCGCCCTTTGTCTGCAGCTAGTAATTGGATGAAGCGGGGCAGGGTGACACTTAGCTCCCCCCTCCCTTTGCAATCAGGCAGAGGGGAGGAGAGAAGGGGGAGGGAGTTTAGCAGTCATGCTGCTAAATTCCCTCCCCCCTTCCTTTCTCCGTTCGTTATCATTGGCTCCCATAGGAGCCCAATCAGCGGCTGATGTATTCCAGCCTGAAAGATAGTTTCATGACTATCTTTTGGGCCTGATGTAAAAGCGCCCACCGCTATATTGGCCTGGTCGGGCGTTTTTACGTCGCGGGAATACGGCCATGTGATCTGATGCATTCGAACACAATGCATCAGATCACAGCGTATATCGGCTGACTGTGAAAATGGCAAGCCAATATACGCTCGTGTTTAAGAGCCCTTATTCAGACTCTACTAGGGTAAGTACAATTGTTAACACAATTGTTCATCTCCAAAGAGCTGTTATTGGTTAGCTGCAAATTTCCCCATTTACATGAGAAGATGTACAGCCAACCAATGAATATTTTTATACTTACATAATCGAGTCGAACAGCCAAAGTACAAACAGTTGATCGTTTGCACTTTTACATTGCCCAATGATTGGGAAATGGTTCCCAAATGGTGAAATTGGGGGTTTCTTTACTCTTTGCCCCACTTAGAAATCTTTAAAAAGTCTTTTAATACACACACACGTATATGCTATATTTAATACTATCATTGAAAAAAACTTGTACTCCAAAAAAAAGCCCTCATGTAGATATGTCACCTGAAAAGTAAACAAGCTATGATTTTTTGAAAATGGAAATACCAGAACTACAGAATGAACCTGGACGAAGGCACATCAATGAACCTTGGTCATGAAAGGGTTAAATACCCCACCCTCTACTGACAATGGGGTTATTCTGTTCATTTTGTCACAGTCTGTACCGCAAAACTGACATGAAAGATATAGAGTAAATGTAATGCCAGTCTATTCTGTTTATGCTCCAGCGGACAGTGTGACAACAATAAAATTATCAGATTTTAAAGGACAAAATGCTTTTAAAATAAATACCAGATCAAAATTTAAACTTACAAGTTAAAATGAGTGTTATATATGTTTTCCAACAAACTCCATGCAGGGGAGAATTATATCATGGTAGAAGAACATTTGTTAGAAAGTAATGCACTATAACAGCCAAACAGCAAAAGAAAACATGCAACCACAAAACAGGCCTGCAGAATAGCCGAATACCAACGAAGCACAGTGTCCAGAGGAGAGGAACTCAGACTAACCAGCGTGCAGGTACAGAGGAAAGAACTCTGAAAAACTCTTTTGACATCAGGAGTAGCTTGTCAATTTAACACCAAGCCAGAAAACAAGATGCCCAACCAGATCAAAATTTTATGTCATTTTATGATGATATGTTTCAGGCCTCAGTCACACGGGCGCATCGGCACCAGTACATCCGTGGGAGACCTAAAATAAGAATAAACTTACCCGCAGCGGACCGTGCAGATCTTCTCTTCTTCGCGGCCGGATCTTCTTTCTTCGGCCCGGCGAATGTGCCCGGCGCATGCGCGCGGCACGCTGCCAGCGTGCCAAGCACATCCGCCGGCCAAAGAAAGAAGATCCGGCCATGAAGAAGAGAAGATCTGGTCATCCAGAAAAGAATATTTGGACGGAGGGTCTGCGTCTATCATCAGCTCTGCATCGTGCCTACTTATTAGCTCTAGTGAGTACATTACTGTCTCCTATTTTAGTTGTGCTGCAACTATTGCTATATTTTAGACTGAGGAGAAGATCTGCACGGTCCGCTGCGGGTAAGTTTATTCTTATTTTCAGCCCTCATGTCCGCGGGGCAGGAGGGACCCGCTACGGATTCTCCGTGGAGAATCCGTAGCGGGCCTGATTTTCTCCGTGGACATGAGGCCTTAAGGTTTAACAGAATTTACATCAAATCTTTGTGGATGATATGCCATTATCCTCCCAGTCATATCTCCTCAATGATTTCCCTATTAAATTGCAAAGGACCTCTATGAAATTACTAGTAATTATTAGGAAATTATAGTAGTGTTTCTAATATGAAATTATATAGTGTTTCTGGGGGCATATCACACATACACTAGCTTGATTACCACACAAGACAAACACAGCTTGGCTCCTCCCACAGCAGTGACATCTCCACAAGCGCTTCTCTGTGTTGCAGGTAGGTCAGTGTGTTCTGTCAGGACTGCTGAGTTGTGTCTGACATAATAGCGGTTTAGTTGTATTCTTAGTTTGTTATTTTTGCCCTCCCCTTCCAAGAGCTCTAACTGTGTCGTCAGACTCTGTGCTTTATATATGTTCTAGGACCTTAAATGACGTCCCCAGGAGGCAGAGCGATGACATCACCAGAGGTGGAGCACAAGAATCACACGCACGCACACGCACACACATACAAACATACTCAAAGACCAGTGGTTGTTAGTAGTTTGATTATCACATATATTAACCCGTTTATGACCAGGCACAGTAAATATACGGCGCCTGGTCCTGGGCTTAATGCCTAGCCATATGTAAAATTACGGCAGGGATTTAAGCCTCCTGTCCCTGCAATCAGAGAGGCAGGACCGGTTGTCAGCTGTTAGTAACAGGGGGTGACATGACTGTCCGGATTCCCTGCTATATCAGAGCTGCAGGGTCGTACTAGACCATAACCAGCTCTGCCAGTGACTTATATTACCACAGGGGATGCCCCAGCTACAGTGGGAAAGTGTCAAAAAAAACCAAACATGTGAATGTCCCCCAGAGGTCTTATATGACATCATGGGGGACATAAATAGTAAAAAATTACAGAAATATAAAATTACACAAATAAGTAAAACAAAATTACAGAATAAAACAACAATATATACATAAGAAAAAAAACAACCCAAGACTGATGCCAACTAAAACCGTCGCTATAAGCACCCTGTCATCCAAAACCATACATATTATATATCAAAACATCCGAAACAAAATGAGGAACCTGGTTCTATACTTTATTTTAGCGTAAGTATACTAATTTAAAAAGAAAGCAACTAGAAATGTTAAAAAAATAATTTTCTTTAGCATTTTACCCCCAATATAACCAAAAAATGGGGGAAAAAGTCAGTTAAAAAGATATTTAAAAAATCGCCCTGTATGTCACAGAAAAAATGTAGCAAAAATAATTTTGATAGCTAAAGGAAAAAAAATAGGGCAGTAAAACCACCACATGGGTAAAATCTCTAAAAAGTGTCTGGTCCTTAAGGTACAAAACAGCCGGGTCCTTAAGGGGTTTAGAGCAGTGCAATGTTTGATGGCCACAAACTCGAAATAGCCCTCTCCTCCCTCTATCCCTGAATTTCTTGGTAGAATGAAGAATGTCAGAACCTTTGAATACCACTGTGCTCCTACTCAGGATGCGGTTGACCAATTTGCTGCTGTTTGGACTCTATGGGATACTTTTTGGATAATTCACAACCCTAGAGATGTTCCCTTTTTTCTCATGTCTTGTTTTTTTGTTTTTTTTTCTTCCATGTTGCCTGTCCATCATTCTGTCCATATTACATGCAATGACAAATTTAGTATGACTAATTTCTGGCTATTATATTCTACAATCTATGTAAGGTTTCCAATTTTTCCTTTATTAGAAAAATCTTTAATAAAAATACAGTTGAATATAAAAAATAAATTTTACTTTTACGCATACTTATACTCAACCAGAACCTTTGCTATGACAAACCTGAGCTCAGATGCATTACATTTCCATTCATCATTGACTGAATATGATTTGGAAAGAGTAACACTTATTTATTGTCCACGTAGTGACAAAGTTTTATTACGCCTTAATGACCAACCAATGTTTTCATTTTTTTCATCATCACAATCCAGCAGATACAATGTTTTAATTTCTCCAACAATATAGCCATTAGGGATGAGCGAGTATACTCGCTAAGGCACTACGCGCTCGAGTAATGTGCCTTAGCCGAGTATCTCCCCGCTTGTCCCTAAAGATTCGGGGGCCGGCGGGGGGCGGGGAGCTGCGGGGGAGAGCGGGGAGGAACGGAGGGGAGATCTCTCTCTCCCGCCCGCTCTCCCCTGCTCCCCGCCGCAACTCACCTGTCAGCTGCGGCGGCCCCCGAATCTTTAGGGACGAGCGGGGAGAGACTCGGCTAAGGCACATTACTCGAGCGAGTAGTGCCTTAGCGAGTATACTCGCTCATCTCTAATAGCCATACGAGGGCTTGTGTTTTTTGCAGGGCAAGTTGTATTTTTAATGGGATCATTTTTGAGTACATATAATGTATAACTTTTAGTACTTTTTTAGGGGGATTGGGTAAAATAAATTTTTGTCATTTATTCTTTGGAATTAATTTTTTCGATATTCGGGGTGCAAAAAAATTAATATGATAACATTACTCTCTAGAGGTCAGCATGATTTCAGTGATACAAAGTTTATACAGTTGTTTTGTGTTTTGCTATTTTTATACACAAAACACTTTTTTAAAAAAAAGATTTTCTTTTGTGTTGCCGCATTTCAAAAGTCATAGCATTTTTATTTTTTACAACAATGGAGCTCTACAGGGCCTTGTTTTTGCGGGAAGAATTCTAGGCTTCATTTATTCACATATGTACCATTTTGATTGCTTTTTATTCCGTTTTTTTAACAGGCAAGATTAACAAAATCTGCAATTCTAGCTTGTTTTTTTATTATGTTAATAAAAACTTGATAGTTTTTTCTTGCAACTTTTTCACTTTTAAAAAAAATATATATTTTTTATTTATTGTTGCATTCGAAGATCCTTAACATTTTTTTTTTGTCAATGGTGCTGTGAAAGATTTTTTTTTTGCGGGATGAGTTGTACTGCAGCTAGCTCCTGCTCACTGTCTGTACTCAGACCAGCAACAGAGGAAGAAGTCTCCAAACTGCTCTTCTCTGCTCGCCCCACCACCTGCGCTAGCGACCCTCTCCCCTCACACCTCCTCCGATCCCTCTCCCCAGTGGTCATCTCGCATCTTACCACTATATTCAACCTCTCTCTGGCCTCTGGCATCTTTCCCTCTTCTTTCAAACATGCCATCATATCCCCATTGCTAAAGAAGCCGACTCTTGACGCAACTGACGTTGCCAATTACCGACCCATCTCAAACCTCCCCTTCATCTCCAAATTACTAGAACGGCTGGTTTACTCCCGCCTTGTAAGCTATCTATCAGAGAACTCTCTCCTCGACCCCCTACAGTCTGGCTTCCGACCCCAACACTCCACAGAAACTGCCCTTACAAGGGTATCAAACGACCTACTGTCAGCCAAATCGAGGGGTGACTACTCCCTACTGATCCTCCTCGATCTCTCTGCAGCATTTGACACAGTTGACCACAAACTCCTCCTCAGTATGCTTCGCTCCATCGGCCTAAAGGACACTGCTCTCTCCTGGTTCTCCTCCTACCTATCTGACCGCTTTTTCAGTGTCTCCTTTGCTGGCTCTACCTCTCCTTCTCTTCCCCTTGCTGTTGGGGTCCCCCAAGGCTCGGTCCTTGGCCCCCTCCTTTTCTCTATCTACACAGCCCCTGTTGGACAAACCATCAGGAGCTTTGGCCTCCATTACCACCTCTATGCTGATGACACCCAGTTATACACCTCTTCCCGTGACATCTCTGCACCTTTCCTCCAAAACATCACCAACTGTCTGTCTGCTGTCTCTAACACCATGTCCTCTCTCTACCTAAAACTAAACCTCTCTAAAACTGACTTACTGGTGTTTCCTCCTTCCACAAACCGACCTCCTCCTGACATCTCCATCTCAGTGTGTGGCGTCACCATAACTCCTAGACAACATGCCCGCTGCCTTGGGGTCATATTCGACTCAGATCTCTCATTTACTCCCTACATCCAGTCAGTGGCCCGAACATGTCGGCTGCACCTAAAGAACATCTCAAGAATCCGCTCCTTTCTCACCATAGACACGCTGAAAACGCTTGTTGTTGCCCTCATCCACTCACGGCTCGACTATTGCAACTCCTTGCTGGTCGGCCTCCCCTGCACCAGACTCTACCCTCTACAATCCATCCTGAATGCGGCAGCCAGGCTCATATTACTGTCCAGCCGCTACTCAGATGCCTCTGCCCTGTGCCAGTCACTGCACTGGCTGCCAGTTAAATACAGAATTCAATTTAAACTTATTACCTTCATCCACAAAGCCCTCCACAGTGCAGCGCCCCCCTATATCGCCTCCCTCATCTCAATCCATCACCCAGCCCGGGCTCTCCGCTCGGCAAACGAAACTAGACTGCACACCCCTCTAATTCGAACTTCTCACTCCCGCCTCCAAGACTTCTCCAGAGCAGCACCGGTCCTCTGGAACGCACTACCAAAGAACATCCGGGCAATCCAGGACTCGAAAAACTTCAGGCGTGCTCTAAAGACGCACCTCTTCAGGGATGCATACCGCATTCCCTAAACAAACCCTTCTGTACTCCGCCTGATAACATGTTTCTGACCTACTGACTGCAATCCCTGCTAGCCATCATAAACCGCTCCTGTAGTCATATTGATCCTGCCGTCGCATAGCTAAATGTCTGACTGTTGTCTGTATATAGCATCCCTCACTCTCCAGCACGCGATACTGTGCACACCTCCAGCCATTTTACCTTCTGTATCACCCCCTTACTTGTAGTATGTAAGCTCGTTGGAGCAGGACCCTCACCCCTATTGTTTCCATCAGCTGATTACGATTGTAACCGTGGTTCTGTAATTTTTTGTACTTTTGTCTCTGTATTTCCCCTGTCTATGTAAGCGCTGCGGAATATGTTGGCGCTATACAAATAAAGATTATTATTATTATTATTATTACTTTTTAATGGTACCATTTGTTAATCCGTGTGATGTTTTGATCACTTTCCAATCTGTTGTTTGAAAGACAAGATAAGTAAAATTAACTATTTTTGCCGTGTTTTTTGTATTTTTTTTAAATTACATGCACTATATGGGTTAAATAATGCAGCAATATCTCATATGTGAATTATATATATATATATATATATATATAATTTTTTTTTTTATTACATAGGAAAAGTCGGGTTTTCATGTTTTCATTTTTATATTTGTGTTCTTCTGATAACTGATTGCTGATCTGTCAGCATGCTGAAAGATCAGTGATCAGCGACAATTTAATGAAAACTGCGTGATGTCAGTGCAGTTAGACACAACGATTATCACTAAAGATGAGCGAACACCAAAATGTTCGGGTTCGCGTTATTCGAAACGAACTTCCCGCGATGTTCGGGTGTTCGTTTCGAATAACGAACCCCATTGAAGTCAATGGGCGACCGGAACATTTTTGTATTTCGCCGATGCTCGCTAAGGTTTTCATGTGTGAAAATCTTGGCAATTCAAGAAAATGATGGGAATGACACAGCAACGGATAGGGCAGGCGAGGGGCTACATGTTGGGCTGCATCTCAAGTTCACAGGTCCCACTATTAAGCCACAATAGCGGCAAGAGTGAGACCCCCCCCCCCGCACTGTCAGCATAACGATCGTTCTCCTCTGCCACAGCTGTAACAGCTGTGGCAGAGAAGAACGATGTTAGCCCATTGAATTCAGTGGAGCCGTCAATACAGCCGACTCCACTGAATGCAATGGGCTGCCGGCGATCGCGGGATGAATTGTCGGAAAGGGGTTAAATATATAAGCCCTTCCCTGCAATTCATCCAGAAATGTGTAAAAATAAAAAAAATATATATACTCACCTGGTGCCCGCAGACGGAGTTCAGCGCGGCAGGCTGCAGTTCTCCTGAACTGCTCTGAACAGCTGTGAGTAGTAATCAGCAGCCGGGGATTTAAAATCCCCGCCTGCTGAATAAGATGCCTCTGATTGGTCACAGCCTGACCAATCAGAGGCCAGCCCTCACTCACACCCATTCATGAATTCATGAATGGGTGAGTGAGGGCTGCCTCTGATTGGCTCAGGGGCAGCTCTCCTGCCCCTGAGCCAATCAGAGGCAGCCCTCACTCACCCATTCATGAATTCATGAATGGGTGTAAGTGAGGGCTGGCCTCTGATTGGTCAGGCTGTGACCATTCAGAGGCATCTTATTCAGCAGGCGGGGATTTTAAATCCCCGGCTGCTGAATACTACTCACAGCTGTTCAGAGCAGTTCAGGAGAACTGCAGCCTGCCGCGCTGAACTCCGTCTGCCGGCACAAGGTGAGTATATATATATTTTTTATTTTTACACATTTCTGGATGAATTGCAGGGAAGGGCTTATATATTTAACCCCTTTCCGACAATTCATCCCGCGATCGCCGGCAGCCCATTGCATTCAGTGGAGTCGGCTGTATTGCCGGTTCCATTGAATTCAATGGGCAAACATCGTTCTTCTCTGTCACAGCTGTTACAGCTGTGGCAGAGAAGAAGGATTTGTCTTCTATATGTTCTCAATGGGGTTGGCGCTGCTGCCGCCGGCCCCATTGAGCGCATATAGAAAAGATTTCTCAGGGAAGAAAGTTAAAGTAACCCGAACATCCGAACATCGTGTGGTGTTCGTTACGAATAACGAACATCCTGAACACCCTAATATTCGCCCGAGCATCAAGCTCGGACGAGTACGTTCGCTCATCTCTAATTATCACTCAAAAGACGGCTTTGAGAGCTTTTTGAGTGAAAATTATTGTGTCTAAAAGGGCCTTAAGTCTTTTTTTTTATTTAAGCTTAGATAGTGCAATCTTTGACATTCAATTTTTGCACACATGTCAACCACTTATTGATGAAAAAGTTGACAACATCGGAGAATAGGATTTTCCGTGTCAGCTTGCAGCATTAGGGCTTAGTCAGATGGGCGTTTTTTCGCGCGATTTGCCGATTTGCGCATGCGTCCGGCAATTTTATAAAACCATTGCTTTGCAATGGTATCGGACACATGAGTGCTTTTTATGCGCTCGTCCGATAAATTATAGAACAGAAATCGCAGATCGCACCTATCTGCGATCTGCGATTCCTGTTCTCTTCTCTATATGCGCTCAATGGGGCTGGCGGCAGCAGCGCCGACCCCATTGAGAACATATACTAGAGAAATCATGAATGACAGCTGAGAGCTGCCCCTGATTGGCTCAGCGCTGAGCCAATCAGAGGCAGCACTCACTCACCCATTCATGAATTCATTAATGGGTGTGAGTGAGAGCTGCCTCTGATTGGTCAGGCTGTGACCAATCAGAGGCAGTTCATTCAGCAGGCGGGGATTTTAAATCCCCAGCTGCTGAATACTACAGAGAGCAGTTCAGGAGAACTGCCGGCCGGCCGCGGCTGAACTCCGTCTGCCGGGACAAGGTGAGTATATATATATTTTTTATTTTTACACATTTCTGGATGAATTGCAGGGAAGGGCTTATATATTTAAGCCCTTCCCGAAAATTCATCGTGAGATCGCCCGCAGCGCATTGCTTCCAATGGAGCCGGCTGTATTGCCGGCTCCATTGAATTCAATGCGCTGGACAGCTCCGGCCCGTTTCTATTGAAACGCGGCTAGGAGCAGTTTTTTCAGGCGATTTTTCGGCCCAGTCACGCGATTTGCGCATCCGTCATGCGATCCGCAAATCGCGGCAAAAAACGCCCGTGTGACTAAGGCCTAAGTCTGTAAACATAAAAATCCATTGCGGAGATTTTCTTTGAAGTCAGATTTCTTGTTAGGATTCCTGCAGCACGTCGTATGATCTATGTGTTTCCGCCACTTGCTGCAACTGACTGTTGTGTTTTTCCAAAATAATGTCCCTTTGCCAATCTCATCACCAGCATGACTATGGCTACTTTATCAATTGTTGGTGCATTAAAACATCCTTTATGTTGACCAGAAGGTGTTTTGTCCGCCCGAATAACTACTTTAAATGTATCATGGGGCATTCGCTGTAGCGCTGATCTAAAGCTAAAAACATATTGGTTATTCTCGTGCAGCGATAAGTCAATATCTTCCCTGGTGGCTGGGATGTTCTTGCGGCATTGGTCGGCTTGGATGCTGCTGTTTCTAATCCATAAAGTAGATCTGCAGGAACTTGTGTTCGGCATTTCCGCAAGTCCCACACGGACGTTGCCACCCTGCGCACCGTGCAACATCGGTTTCATCCGCCAGTGCACCGACTGCTGTGCGACGTGCCCACACGGTGGAACTCTATGCTCCACGTGTTGGCCAGACTCTATGAGCAGTATAGAGCTATAGTGGAATACCAACTCCAACATGGGCGGCGTAGTGGGAGTCAGCCTCCTCAATTCTTTACAGAAGAGTGGGCCTGGTTGGCAGCCATCTGCCAGGTCCTTGGAAACTTTGAGGAGTCTACCCAGATGGTGAGCGGCGATGCTGCAATCATTAGCGTCACCATTCCTCTGCTATGCCTCTTGAGAAGTTCCCTGCAAAGCATAAAGGCAGACGCTTTGCGCTCGGAAACAGAGGCGGGGGAAGACAGTATGTCGCTGGATAGTCAGAGCACCCTCCTGTCTATATCTCAGCGCATTGAGGAGGAGGAGGAGGAGCATGAGGAGGATGAGGAGGAGGGGGAAGAGACAGCTTGGCCCACTGCTGAGGGTACCCATGCTGCTTGCCTGTCATCCTTTCAGCGTGTATGGCCTGAGGAGGAGGAGGATCCTGAAAGTGATCTTCCTAGTGAGGAAAGCCATGTGTTGCGTACAGGTACCCTGGCACACATGGCTGACTTCATGTTAGGATGCCTTTCTCGTGACCCTCGCGTTACACGCATTCTGGCCACTACGGATTACTGGGTGTACACACTGCTCGACCCACGGTATAAGGAGAACCTTTCCACTCTCATTCCCGAAGAGGAAAGGGGTTCGAGAGTGATGCTATACCACAGGACCCTGGCGGACAAACTGATGGTAAAATTCCCATCCAACAGCGCTAGTGGCCGAAGGCACAGTTCCGAGAGCCAGGTAGCAGGGGAGGCGCAGAGATCAGGCAGCATGTACAGCGCAGGCAGGGGAACATTCTCCAAGGCCTTTGCCAGCTTTCTGGCTCCCCAGCAAGACTGTGTCACTGCTCCCCAGTCAAGGCTGAGTTGGCGGGAGCACTGTAAAAGGATGGTGAGGGAGTACGTAGCCGATCGCACGACCGTCCTCCGTGACGCCTCTGCCCCCTACAACTACTGTGTGTCAAAGCTGGACACGTGGCCTGAACTCGCGCTGTATGCCCTGGAGGTGCTTGCTTGTCCTGCGGCTAGCGTCTTGTCTGGGATTTCCCCAGACTTCTCTTCTCCACCAGCGGACAGCAGCGATACCTAAACAATACGTAGGCTGCACCCGCGGATGGAAGCATTGTTCTCTATCACCATCAAAAACGGGGACCTTTTTGCTATATCAATCTGTGTATAATATTCATCCTCCTCCTCCTGCTCCTCCTCCTGAAACCTGACGTAATCACGCCGAACGGGCAATTTTTCTTAGGCCCACAAGGCTCAGTCATATAATTTTTGTAAACAATTTTTATACGTTTCAATGCTCATTCAAGCGTTGAAACTTTCACCTGAACCAATTTTAATTTTAACTGGGCTGCCTCCAGGCCTAGTTACAAATTAAGCCACATTAACCAAAGCGATTAATGGGTTTCACCTGCCCTCTTGGTTGGGCATGGGCAATTTTTCTGACGTACATTAGTACTGTTGGTACACCAATTTTTTGGGGCCCTCGCCTACAGTGTAATCCAATTAATTTTTTGCCCACCTGCATTAAAGCTGACGTTACATCAGCTGTGTTGGGCACTGCAATGGGATATATTTATGTACTGCCGGTGGGTTCCAGGGAGTTGTAACTGCATGTGTCTACTTCTAAAGAACCCCAGTCTGACTGGAGCATGCAGTGTGGGCCGAAGCCCACCTGCATTAAACATGACATTACCTCAGCTGTGCTGGGCAATGCAATGGGATATATTTATGTACCGCCGGTGGCTTCCTGGCACCCACCCATGCTGTCGGGCCACACGGAGTTGTAACTGCATGTGTCTACTTCTAAAGAACCCCAGTCTGACTGGAGCATGCAGTGTGGGCCGAAGCCCACCTGCATTAAACATGACATTACCTCAGCTGTGCTGGGCAATGCAATGGGATATATTTGTGTACCGCCGGTGGCTTCCTGGCACCCACCCATGCTGTCGGTCCACACGGAGTTGTAACTGCATGTGTCTACTTCTAAAGAACCCCAGTCTGACTGGAGCATGCAGTGTGGGCCGAAGCCCACCTGCATTAAACATGACATTACCTCAGCTGTGCTGGGCAATGCAATGGGATATATTTGTGTACCGCCGGTGGCTTCCTGGCACCCACCCATGCTGTCGGTCCACACGGAGTTGTAACTGCATGTGTCCACTTCTAAAGAACCCCAGTCTGACTGGGGCATGCAGTGTGGGCCGAGGCCCACCTGCATTTAATCGGACGTTACCTCAGCTGTGATGGGCACTGCAATGGGATACATTTATGTACAGCCGGTGGGTTCCAGGGAGCCACCCATGCTGTGGGTGCACACGGAATTCCCATTGCAGAGTTGTACCTGCCTGTGACTATTTATAAAAAACCGTGGTCTGACTGGGGCATGCAGACACCTTGACAGAATGAATAGTGTGTGGCACATAGGTTCCCCATTGCTATGCCCACGTGTGCAGCTCCTGATGGCGGTGGCACAGGATTATATTTCTCATTGCTTCTGTACAGCATTGTGGGCTATCGCCCCGCCCCTTTTAAAGAGGGTCGCTGCCTAGCCGTGCCAACCCTCTGCAGTGTGTGCCTGCGGTTCCTCCTCATGGCAGACACACTTATAAATAGACATGAGTGTGGCGTGGCATGAGGGCAGCTAAAGGCTGCGCAGGGACAATTTGGTGTGCGCTGTGGACACTGGGTCGTGCAGGGGGGGGGGGGGGTTGGGCAGCATGTAACCCAGGAGAAGTGGCAGCGGAGTGTCATGCAGGCAGTGATTGTGCTTTGTTGGAGGTAGTGTGGTGCTTAGCTAAGGTATGCATTGCTAATGAGGGCTTTTCAGAAGTAAAAATTGTTGGGAGGGGGGGGGCCACTTTTGCCACTATTGTGGCTTAATAGTGGGACCTGGGAACTTGAGATGCAGCCCAACATGTAGCCCCTCGCCTGCCCTATCCGTTGCTGTGTCGTTCCCATCACTTTCTTGAATTGCCCAGATTTTCACAAATGAAAACCTTAGCGAGCATCGGCGATATACAAAAATGCTCGGGTCGCCCATTGACTTCAATGGGGTTCGTTATTCAAAACAAACCCTCGAGCATCGCGAAATTTCCGTCCCGAGTAACGAGCACCCGAGCACTTTGGTGCTCACTCATCTCTAGTTATAAACCATTTCCATTTTCCTCCCCCCCCCCTTCCTTCTCTGCATTATGTAAAAGTTAAAACTTTAAAGCCTACTGTAATGTCCCGCAGCAAACAAGGCATGAGCCCATGCTGAGGAGCTGTCGGGGTAGAGATGGCACTTGTCACGATGGCTCTACCAAACTCCTCCCCAGAGGGACGCATGCAACCTTGGCCAAAGCACCACTAGTAAAGATGATCGAGCACCCAAATGCTCGGATCCGCATTATTCGAGTCGAGCTTTTCGTAGAATTCGAGAGCTCGACTCGAGTAACGAACCCCATTGACTACAACGGGAGACTCGAGCATTTTTGTATGTGGGACGTCGGGTCCCGAGCTTTTTTTTTTTTATCTTGGTTTGGTTTCTCTCTCTCTCTCTCTCCCCTGCCTGCCAGACAAAAAATTTGCCATTGATGCGCGCTGCGTCGTGGCAGAGAGGGGCCAAAACAGGCACATCACAGCGGGGAGAAGCCAAAAACTGGGACGGGGTCGAACATGCCTTGATGCTCGCTTGAGTAACGAGCACCATCGAGTACGCTAATACTCGAACGAGGATCAAGCTTGGCAGAGTATGTTCTCTCAACTCTAACCACTAGGCCTCTTCCAGGCAATGCTGGGACAGCACTTACCTGTATATGGGTGTAGTAGACTGAAGACGTTGTCAATCGTGACGTCACCGTTCCTTCACACCATTGATTCTCTGGCAGTAGAAATAATAAAGTCCACACACAATGAAAATTGAATGCCTCAATCACTGGGAATGGGCAGTGACTGGAACTTTACTTGAAGACATATAGCTTTCACACACCAGTACAGAAATAACAGATGAATGAGGTCAGGGAGGAGAACTCCCTGATGATATTGGACCTATAGTCCTAGTTATCTATATGACGCCGCTCCTGGATAGACGCTCACACTCAGGGGCACAGGATGATACAAAAAAAAAATTGCAAAAATAAATAAATAAAATTAACTCAAGGCAGGTAGGATCCAGCTATGTTCTGTTGTAATTAGGGCTCACTCACATGGGTGCATTGTCACTGCGTGTTACACAATTTTTTAGGTGCATAATAAGCAATACACAGCAAAAACGCAAGCAACGTGCATATTTGTGAGTGTGTTAACCCCCATAGCCCATATTGACATGTAATACACACCAAAATAGGACATGCTGATCTTTTAATCAGATGCTTAACATGCGCATTAGAAAAAACACAGGTGCAAGTGGCCCAATAGAGATCTATGGGATTTTAGCACGGCATATTAGACACGTAATACACAGTGACAATACACCTGTGTGAGTGAGCCCTAGAAAGCAATCTATTTGCGAGTGTGGCTGCCTCCATTTGGTCGTGCACTTTTCTCATCTGTCCAAAACTGTTTTTAATAAGAGGAGAATGCATCTGGATCCTAGATGCCCTTAGTTGATTTTAGAGGCATAAGCCTTAGAGAGGTGAGTCCAATTGTCATTATGGTATGAGGTTGCCTTGTTGGGGCTGAAGGATTTACACAGTTTGACCAAAATGTGCGCTAAGAACCTCGGATTTCTATACATAGTTAAAAATGCAATTCAAGTAATCCATATATCTTAACCCTTTCCAATCCACTGTCTGACGTCTGAAGACATTATGATTTAAGGCTGTACAGCTCCGATGTTGGAAGATGTCCGTTGGGGTTCTCTTACTGTATATTGCCAGCCTCTCTGCTGTCGGGGCCTGTCCAACGTGTCACCTCATGCAGTACTGGCTTTAGCCAGCATATAGCGCTGTTGTATAATGGCAGAAAAAGAGTAAGCGCCCTAGGAGAACCAGGATACAAATTGGATTGGAAAGGGTTAATTCTTGCAGAATGCTGCTGCATATTTTATGTTAGTTTGCTGTTCTACTGCCCATGTATTATCATCCTGGCCAACTCTAGCAAACTTTGACTGTACCTTCCACGTTAGTACTATCGTTTTACATTTCTCTTTGAAGTCGTGCATAGCAGTTAACATAATGACCATTGCAATAGATCATATCTACCAATCTCAGTTCTTGGTCAACTGCCTGTATCAGTGATGTTTTTTTTTTTTGCAGCAGAACATGATTTATAATTCTGTTATTTTATTTGAATATTATGTGGATATGTATTATTCACCAATAAAATGGCTCTACTTCAGTTAAAAATCTTGTTCCAGTTGGATAGTTTTCTCCATTTCAAGCGGTGTTGGATTCACCCGCTAAGTATTTTGAATTTTGTAGCACACTAGGGAAGCAATAAGAATGTTACTGCTATGAGCAGCGTAGACATCACTATACCTATTACACAGACTGGAAAAGCCATAAAAATATCTGGAATATTTAGATTACCAGTGTCATCATATAAAAGGAGACGTAGTAAAACTCTTACTGAATAAGAACTTTGTAACATTATTTCAAGGCTAATCTGGATCCGATGTTTCAGTTTCTAAAAATAATCTACTTAAATTACGAATACAGAAAGATATACAGGAAGTACGAAACACCAGTTCGAATGTCAAATGACTTTTACACAACTTGTTTCCTATGCAAATTCCTTCCATGTTTCACAGCTTCATGTTGAATATATACTGAAAAAAAGCTTCACTCATCTTATTTCCTGCTCACTTGTTCTTGCAGCTGACCAAACGGAACTACCGCATACACAGATTTAGCATTTCACTCATTGTCTGTCTTTCTTCTTAGGCTTTCAGTACATGGTGTGGCAATGTAGCCACTGTACAAGCATGTTTTGGCCACTAGGGCTGCTCGACAACTGTTTGGCAGCCTCTTCTGCCATGTTAGAGGAAACAGACAATATGCCTCCACTACATTTCCACACAGATTCCAGATGTTCATTGTCCTAGTTGTCTGCTCATACGTGGGGATCGCTCTCTTCAGATACAAGCCAAACAGAGACAGAAACCAGAGAGTTCTTTAAAAATGGATTTTTCAATCTTTTCCATCTTATCCTACATAACGCCAAACACCCTTGGTGGGTTTGAAAAATGCCAAACCTCCAATGAAGCTGTTTCTGGGACCACCCTGAAAGACATGCTGCTCATTCTTAGAAGTTCCTTACCCTAGGACTTGATAAAGATAATATTACCTTTCCAAAAATTGCTTAGATAGAATGAGGGAAGAACCTCTTACACGGAAAAAAAGTCGTCCTTCGTCATAATGAATTGTTGGATCCCTATAACTCCGTTGAGGAGATGTTTTCCAAACTACAAGCAGAAATGCTAGACTAGAGCATCCAAATCGGAGGAGCAACATCAAATTTAGAAGCATTCCCAAGACCATTCGGGGGTAAGCGGGGGCGGCAGTGGGCAGCGGGAGGGGGGGGGGGGTAGAGAGATTAGAGTTGAGCGAACGTACTCTGTCGAGCTTGATGCTCGTTCGAGTATTAGCGTACTCGATGGTGCTCGTTACATCAAGCCGTGTTCGACCCCGCCCTAGTTTCTGGCTCCTCCCGGCTGTGACGTGCCTGTTTTGGCCCCTCCCAAAGCAATGCAGCGCGCGTCAATGGCAAAATTTTTGTCTGGCAGGCAGGGGGGAGAGAGAGAGAGAGAGAGAGAGAGAAGAGAGAGAGATGAACCAAGAAAAAAAAAAAAAAGCTCGGCACCCGGTGTACCACATACAAAAATGCTCAAGTCTCCCATTGTAGCCAATGGAGTTCGTTACTCGAGTAGAGCTCTCCAATTTTCCAAAAAGCTCGACTCGAATAACGCGGACCCGAGCATTTGGGTGCTCGCTTATCTCTAAGAGAGATCTCTCTCACTCTCTCCCCTGCTACCCCCCATCCCCCACCGCCCCCCCGCGAACATGCTCGGACAAGAATGCAGTTACTCGAGAAAAGCGAGGTTCGCTCGAGTAACTGGCTTATCCGAGCATGCTCGCTCATCTCTAATGTTGAAATGTGCATTTGTGCACAGTTTGTGAAACTCTTATTGTTGGCATAATCTTCCAGGACACAGTAGCTTAGGGGGAAGGCTGGGCTGGGGGGATAGGGAGGCATTTTGACGTCCACTGTGGCTGCTTTCCCCAGAGTAGCATGCTAACTTACTTGTGCTGTGGGCACTCAGAGGAAAGTAGCCGCAGCGCAAGTAAGGATGCTGGGCAGCCCTGTGGCATACAAAGGCATATACACTGCAGAACTTTCAGGGTCCTGATCCAAGCAGTGGAATTACGTCAATTCTTCGTGCTGCCTGCTTTGGGCTAGAAGAGGACTCCATGCCGGTCATGGATAGGTAAGTATTGTTTTTCATTTATTTTGTTCCTACTAATATTTAGGCCCCCTGTACACGGGCGTTGCGGTATCCCGCGGCGAATCTCAGCCATGGGAGCCGCCACCCGGGAGCAGAAGCCCGCAGACTGTTCTCTCTACAGGTCAGCCTAGCATTTCCGTCCGCAAGCGGAGAATCTCAATGGTTCTCTGCTCGTGGACACGGGGTCGGTGCTTTCCATAGCAATGCATGGAAAGCTTCAGCCGGCGTGATTCGCCGGCGATTTACCACCGGCGTGATTCGCCGGCGATTTACCACCGGCAAAATCACTGCTGTGGACAGGGGGCCCAGGAGATTACCAAGGAGGCACTGTTACTACAAAGGAGGCAGATTTGGGAAAATACTAAGTAGAGGGCATTACTACTACAAAAGGGTATAATTAATATTAAGAGGGCACTATTGTTATTAAGTGGGCACTTTGGAGCAGTGTTACTACTAAGGGAACGTTGGTAATATTACCAAGTGGGGGCACTAGTAGTACCAAGGGAACATATAGAGACATAATGAATATTAAGGGTCACTTTTACTTCTAAGGAGACACTGGAATCACACAGCAGCTACCTGTCACTGACCTTTGGCTCATTTGTCCCTTTCTTCAGCCAGTTCATCCCTGGGATTGGTAAAAGAAGTGCTGAGTGATTTAAATAATTGGGAGTGACTTATACAATAAAAAAAAACAATCAATAGGAGTAAAAATCTGGTTCCCTAATTAGAGCAACAGTGAAGTTTGTGGTAGTGGCCTAGGGGTTAGCACTGCTGCCCTGCAGTGGTGGGGTTCCAAATTCAATTCCCCAGCAAGGTCAGAATCAAACCTCCAACACTACAAGGCAACAACACTAAGCCAACGCACCTGACCTTTCTGTTCAAAGCAGAGAACCAATGCTTTGGCAATTTTTCCAAAAAATCTGATTGGGGTGATCCAATTTAGCAAAATTTTAATCGCTTGACCAATCCCAACGAGCAAAACTAGTCATTAACTTTTCAAAAATGTTATGTCTTTTATGCTCTTAAGAACTCATTGGATAGTCTTTTAGTGCCTTCGTGGATTCTTGCTGCACCACACATTCAGTCTCACAGCATTCTTCTCTGCTGTACATAATTGTCTTTGTGAATAAGTTTTGAAAAGTAATCTCTGGGTGAGGACAGACTCTTCTCTTCAGAAACTATTTTAAAGGAATGCAGTCCAGTCCAAAAATAAATTGGTCACACGACAGTCCATCAATAGGCCCAAGACTAAAGGTAACCTTCTCGGGGAGTTTCGGCATTAACTCCTGCAGTGCCAGTGGAAATTGCAGCAATGTTTTCCCTTCATGTTGACACCTGGTAGAGTTTCCTCCTCATTTCAGATCAGGATGGGTGTGCCACCATATATCATTGCCCATATACTATTTGCGTACACCAAATGTAAGGGGGAGGTACTTCTTTAAGATATTTGCAGACAATGTAGTTGTAATAAAACTTAGCAGTTGAAAAGCATTAGGACAAATGCATTGCTTTAAATGGAGAGTACTTTGATGGAGACTGAAGTTTCAAAATGTACAAATCGATTATTTTTAATAGATGAAGTAATTTCTTTTGCTGTGATTGAAATATGAAATATATCTTTCTATTGACTTCTATGCAGGCTGTCTTCAGCTGCCAAGAAGATACAGCACTTGGGTGAATGCTGCAGCCCCCTTGTTTTAGCGATCAGCGGGGGACTCAGCAGTGGGAGCCCCACTGATCAATACTTTTGACATACTATTATATATCAAAAGTTACTTGAAAGTGCAGCTACTCTTTAACCCTTTAAGGACCAAGCACAGTAAATTTATGGCGCTTCATGCTAGGTTTTAATCCCAGCCAATAGTAAAAATTAGGTGCGGGATTAAAGCCCCTGTTCTGCAATCAAGCAGAAGCAGGTTGAGTTGTCAGCTGATAGTCACGGCTGAGAACCCGAAGCAGAAGGGAGAAGTGGTTTTTAACCACTTCTGTCTTCTCCTTTCTCCAGTACCTAGCACTCAATGAGCACTATATAGTAAGAAGTAAAAGTGGAAGTGTTTCTTTCACTATGTGAGCAGGCGGTCATGTGACCACCGGGATCACCTGGCACAGCAGAGCTCGAGGGTCCAAGCAGACCCTGATCAGCACTGCAGGTGACTATTGTCACTACAGGGGGATTTTTTCCCCTGCGACAGGGAAAAAGTGTCAAATAAAAAAACAAACAAACATGTGAATGACCTCCAGAGGTCTTATATGATGTCATGGGGGACATAGATAGCAAAAAAATAATTACATGCATAAGTAAAAAAAATTACAGAATAAAAATCAAATTACGATAGACCACTTGTCTGTATGTTTGTGTGTGAGTGCTTCTTATGCTCCACCCCTGGTAACATTATCGCTTCACCCCCTGGTAATGCCATCAAAGGTCCTACAACATATATAAACCACAGAGTCTGACCGACAGAAGGACAACACAGTTAGGGCTCTTGGAAGGGGAGGACAAAAATAACACACTGAGAATACAACTAAGCCATTATTATATCAGAAGACACAACTCAGCATTCCTGGCAGAAGACAACAACCCACCACTACAGAGATCTGGTGGGCCAAAGGACCTGTGGTGATGTCACTGCTGTGGGAGGAGCCAAGCTGTGATGTGTGTGATGTGTGGGGTGTAGTAGAGCTGTGTGTGCATGTACCATGTAGCAGGGCTGTGTAGCACCGCCAGAAACACTTGTACTATAATTTCCTACTACACAACTCAGCAGTCCTGACAGAACACACTGTCCTACCACAGAGATTCGGTGGGCTGAAGGACCTGTGGTGATGTCACTGCTGTGGGAGGAGCCAAGCTATGTTTGTCTTTTGTGGTAATCAAGCTGCTGTGAGTGTGATGTGCCACCAGAAACACTGCTACTATAATGTCCTAATAATTACTAGTATAAAAAATAGCCCTATGTGTCACGGAAAATAACGCAGCAAAAATAATTTTGGTAGATGAAGGAAAAAAATAGGGCAGTAAAACCACCACATGGGTAAAATCCCTAAAAAGTGTCTGGTCCTTAAGGTACAAAACAGCCTGGTTGTAAAGGGGTTAAATGAATTCCAACCACATGCCATAATTATAAATTAAATTAATGCAAACCAGTCCTCTAAATAAATTTAGACCCCCCCCCCCCCCCCCCAAACCAGACACCTAATTTAACTTTTTCCTCTTTGCTCCAAAATTCCTTTTCAGCTCTTGGCACCACTGCACAAGGATTCTAATGTCTGCAGAGACGAGACATTGTGAAAAAACCTCAGAATTTTTATTTTCATTGCTTAAATCTTACAGAAATAAGGAAATCAACTCCAACAGCTTCCCTGTTGGGCATACAGTGCAGGCTGTTTTACCAGCTGTTCCATACGCAGAACTTATGATTCCATTACTATATGCTGACTTACAGGCAGTTGTGGGAAATATGAATTTCCTGCAGGCCTATCATTGGAATATTCCAGCTAGTAGTTGCAACTTCCTAATATATTTGGATCAAATAACAAATAACCCAACAGCACTCACAAACCTGCCTACACCTGTCCAAACCCCCAGCTATAGCAGACCTATGGCATATGCATTGCTGTTCTATCTTTATATTCCATGTCACTGTTAGCTAAGTCTAAAAGTTTTTAAGCTTTGATTTGAGCATATTTCATCCATTTAAGGAATCCTTTAAATTACAATACACTTAAAATATTATTTATGGCAGTTCAATACAACCTCCTCATTGATCACTATAGTCTTGATGTATAATAGATTTCATCAGTTCATGAAGATAAATAGTGGCTTTTGAACATTATTTCAATCAGAAGAAAGGCAGTTCATGTTAAATTATAGACAAAATGTTATCGGGGCTAACATTTTTGGAGACCGTCCACAAATGAGAGTGACTACACATTTTAGTTTGATGCGATATGGAGAAATAAAATGTAAGTGCTTTACTTCACTAAAGTGTTCAACGTATTTGGTTCTGAGGTTGTTATTGTAATAAATGTGTTTTCTTATTGGCCTTAATGAGTTCTTTATGTTAATGATATTGATTGCATGACATTCTTGAAAAAATGCCATTAAAACAAGGGTATGCTGCTTCTTCGTTTTCTTTTTTGATGATTTGTATAATAATCATATAACAATAATGGAAACCACAGCACTTTAATTCTTCCTCCAAATACATTGTGTGTTTATTCACCAGAATGTGATTGTTCCCAGCAAGAGAAGCCAAGTAATCTTATAGATATGATACCTTTTAATGGCTAACAAAAATACATGATGTTATAGCGAGCTTTTGAAACCATCAGGTTTCTTCTTGATTCTTCCTCAGGTAGGAAGAATCCTGAGAGGTTGGAAAGCTCACAGTAACATCATGTATTTTTGTTAGCCATTAGAAGGTATCATATCATATGTTAATGATATTGATTGCATGACATTCTTTGAAAAAAATGCCATTAAAACAAGGGTATGCTGCTTCTTCGTTTTCTTTTTTGATGAATTGTGAAATAATCATATAACAATAATGGAAACCACAGCACTTCAACTCTTCCTCCATATACATTGTGTGTTTATTCACTAGAATGTGATTGTTCCCAGCAAGAGAAACCAAGTAATCCTGTAGATATGATACCTTTTAATGGCTAACAAAAATACATGATGTTATAGCGAGCTTTTGAAACTCTCGGGTTTCTTCTTCATTCTTCCTCAGGTAGGAAGAATCCTGAGAGGTTGGAAACATCATGTATTTTTGTTAGCCAATAAAAATTATCATATCTACAAGATTACTTGGTTTCTCTTGCTGGGAACAATCACATTCTGCTCTACTGGCTAATATGGTATCAAACTTTTTTCTTTATTCAACAGAACATGCATAAGGTTTTTTTAACCATAAAAGTTTTCTTTGTTAAGCATACCCATAATGCAAGTGTCCACCTTTATACCAACCCATATAGAAATATGCCAATTATAAGATATAGGTGTGCAAAATATACAAAAGTGAATATAAAACATCATATACATACAATATTCACTGACAATAACATAAACCACAATAATCAAAGACACATATGAAAACAGGGGCTGTAATAAAGTAAAAACATAGCGTATGGATGTTTGCTCTGCTATCTGGTTTCCAACTGCTTAAAATTGCTTCACAGACACTCTGGTGACCAGGATAAATGACTACTGCAGCCAATGACTGGAGTGGCTGCGGTAGTTCACTGCTATGGCCAGTGATTGGCTGCAGCAGTCACATGTCCTGGTCAGCAGCAACCAAGAGGGGCAAAGTGGTTATGAAGCAATTTCAAGTCGTGAGAAAACCCCTTTAATGTAGCTTGCCAAACTTGTGTTCGGTAAATAACCTCTCTGTACCAGCAAAAGGTCTCCGGTTTTGATTAGGTCAAGTTTAATTTGGCTCAACTCCTTTCCAACAATAGTACTGTATTCACTAACCAGCTCCAAGCATCCACATCTGGTGGCTCACTAGAAAACCAAGAACTCAAAATTCCTTTCCTAGCAAAAAAAAGCAGTATAGTCACTGTTTTACTTTTAACCGGGTCAATTTGACCCTTTTTATAAAATGTCAAAATCAATTCCAGGGACATAAAATCAGCTTTGTTTTATAAATTAACTTAACTAGCTTGGGGCATCTCCAAAGTTTGTGAATTCAGTCGTCCCTAGCTTTTTCACAGTTAGAACATGCATCATCTGCCTTATAAATAATGTTAGCTGGAATTGCTGGAGTCCAGTCCGACCTATGGATAAAAAGTGCTTAGTGACACATTGGGTGAGACCCTGGGCATGAAAGCCAGAGATCTTGTTCTACTGCCTTCTACTTCACCAATACCATCTTCCCATGATAATTTGAAGAATTTGTAAATATTATTTACTAGGGATGAGCGAGTATACTCGCTAAAGCACTACTCGCTCGAGTAATGTGCTTTAGCCGAGTATCTCCCTGCTCGTCCCTGAAGATTCGGGGGGTGGCGTGGGGCGGGGAGCTGCGGGGGAGAGCAGGGAGGAACGGAGGGGAGATCTCTCTCTCCCGCCCGCTTTCCCCCGTTGCGACTCACCTGTCAGCTGCGGCTGCTCCCGAATCTTCAGGGACGAGCAGGGAGATATTCGGCTAATGCACATTACTCGAGCGAGTAGTGCTTTAGCGAGTATACTCGCTCATCCCTATTATTTACCCATTATTAACACTTACTTTGGTGCTTAAAGGCACACCTTTTTTTTTTATTCTTTCATCAGCACATTTCAAAGTTTTTCTTATCCTTTAACATAGCCATATGGGGGCTTATTTTTTTGTAGGATGAGTTATATTTAGAGTTGAGCGAACATACTCTGCCGAGCTTGATGCTCGTTCAAGTATTTGCATACTCGATGGTGCTCACTACTCAAATGAGCATCAAGCCGTGTTCGACCCCGCCCCAGTTTTCGGCTGCTTCCCGCTGTGACGTGCCTGTTTTGGCCCCTCCCCGCCGCAGCGCGCGTCAAAGGCAAATTTTTCTGTGAGGGAGAGAGAGACCTAGAAAAAAAAAAAAAGCTCGGCACCCGGCGTCCCACATACAAAAATGCTCGAGTCTCCTATTGTAGTCAATGGGGTTCATTACTCGAGTACAGCTCTCGAATTTTGCGAAAATTTCGACTCCAATAACGCGGGCTCGAGCATTTGGGTGCTCGCTCATCTCTAGTTATATTGTTTAATAACATAATTTTTGGTTACATATAAGGTATAACTTTTGTTAATTTTTGGGGGTTGACAAGGTAAAAAATCATGGCAATTCTGCCATTGTTTTTTCGGGTTTTGTTTTTAAAGCTTTCCTTTTGTGGTATAACTAACATGATAATGTTATTTTATGGCTTATTTTGATTACAAAGATGCAAAAATTATATATTTTCTTGTAAGATTTAGTTTTTCTACTTTTGCATAGTAAAAATACTTTATTTTTCAAAATAATGTATTTTTATGTCACTGCACTCAAAAACCATGCTTTTTTACATTTTCTATCCATGTGAGCTTGTTTTTGCAGGAGAGCTAGTAGTTTTCAGTGGTGTTATTTTGCGGTACATATGACTCTGCTCCAAATACAATAAAGTATTTAAAGTCTTAGAAGACATTCTGAACAAAAATCATGCAGAATGCAAGGCTGAGATCCAATAAAATTCCAACAACTGGTCAAATGACCTGCAAACATGATTACCAAAACTGTGGATAATGGGGAGGTGTTAATATTATGGATCAGAGATAAAGAGGCATTCTAGAAAATCCTGAGCTAGGGGCACTCTAGCTTCTTTAAGTGTAGGATTCCCCTGCTGGGAATGTGAAGACAATCCAAGAATCCCATGTTTTTTCCAGAAGTAACTAAAAAGGGTGTCTGGTTACTGGATAATCCCTTCCTCAGTAGGATCCACTGGGGTAAAATAATAAACACATATACGAAGCCCTTCATGGCCATTGTAGCTCGTTGCGGTCCCAGAGATTCCTGTGACAGATGATGACACAGGAAATCAAGTGACCACTGCAGCCAATGAGAAGCTGCCGCATCACCGCCCATTCTCCTGGCATCAGCACTCACATGCTGAGAGCCATGATGCCAGGACTCCAAGAACATGATGTTGCAGCCTCTCGTTTGCTGCAATGGTGACATATTTTATCAAAACCAACATGGGACTGAATCTCCACATGCGCGAAGTAGTAAGTATCCCTATGTTTATTACGTTAGCCCAGTGGGTCCTGTTGGAAAGGGCTTGTCCAGTATCTAAACAACACCTTTAAACATATAGTAATTTATCAAAGGTCTTGTGTCAGAAAAGTGTAGAGTTGACTGTTTCCAAAAGAAAACAATAGTTTGCTTTGGAATTAGAAAAAAGAAACAAATAAGCTTCTGTTTAGCATGAGGGATCCCTTCAACATTATACTATTTTCTGCAAATCTTTATTTATGACAAAGGAAGACAATTGTGACATCGTACAATAAGATTAAAGAGTGTGGAATAAAGACACTTTCAAAAATCATAAAACGTTCAGGTCAACTAATATAAAGGGGGGGGGATTGGTTGAGCTATGTTGTGTTGACTTGTGTAAGATTGTACAATGTGGACAAATCAAAAATTGTATAAGTCGTGAAATAAACAGCAATAACTATTTACATAGTTCCTCTGTGTGCAGGTAAGTTGACTTTAAGGTAGCTCAGGATATGTAATATAGAAAGTTACAGAATGAAACATAGTAACCTCCAAACAGCTACGTCTGATCCACAAACCTGGGTAAGATTAGAAGAAAGTACTGTTTGTTAAGGGGGTGGCTCAACAGTGGCATGGGAATTTTGGCTCTTAGATTGCTGGAAAGACAGCCAAGGAGCTTAATTTTGTCTGAATTTAGCTTGCTGACTATTTTCCCAAGCGACTTTTTCTTCCATCCTACAAATAGAGTAAAGTTTGTAAAACCAAAACTGTGCGGTTGGGGGTTTATGATTTCTTCAGTGTGCCAGTATGAACAGCTTTGCATCCGTGTGGATAAGTCATCTCATTTAGTGTGGAAATAGTTTGAAGGAACCCAAAGCAGTAAGAACAATGACTTGAGTGATATATTTTCAGTAAGGTCATAGACCTCTCTCCAAAAGTCTCCCATCCTGCGGAAAGCCACCCAAATATGAGGCATTGTACCAGTGTAAGCATTGCATCACCAACATTTGTCTGAAAATATGATTAAGCTTGTATAGGTAGTCTGGTGTACGGTACAACCTAGTTAGAATTTCATAGAAGTTTTCTTGGATCCTGACACATCTGGAGAAACCATGAGAGTGCTTGAGGACAATATAAACATTTGGTTCCCTTTCCTAGAAATATAAATCGCTTGGTTTTTCAAGAGAGTTCTGGCGTATGAGACCTGCGTATAGTCTAGAAATCAAACCTGAAGGCATAGAAGGTAGTAACAGGTATGTCTCCAGCCAAGAGGGCTTGTTAATAATTGTGAATTTGGTTGGGACCTGCTTAGGACCTGACCTTTTAAGTGAAAGGTCTTGCAGAAAGTTAAGTGAATGACGTGTAGATCTGGAAAATAAGGGCTTTGTTTCAAGAGTGTTCTTGCCCTTAGATATCTCAATGTGTGTAGCAAGTCTCTCCAATTATCTAAAAAGGCTGGGGTTTTGCTTAGGTAAAACGGAGGGCAAGTGGGGAAATTAAATCAGAGGCACAAGTAGGGAAATTAACCTTGTAGGATTTAAAGAGGCAAAAAATGTTGGAAGATTTACTTCAATAGTCCTTTTGTAAGAGGGCTAATGCTGTGGCCCAAGGGGGTTTTGTTTAATAGAAACCACAGACAACCAAGACACTGAAGATCCAGCATAGATCTCTCTACGGAGACAGGTAAGAAGTTATCCTTCATTAAAGCAAAATACAGCCACCTGCAAAGATGGACTGCCTTACAGAAGCGGGGAGGATTCCCAGACCTTCGTTTCTGGGTTTAAGTATCAACAATCTATGTGCTAATCTAGGTTGGTTGCTGTTCCAAAGGAAACAGGGAAAAAAATTGTTGTATTGTAAGAAAAATGGATTGCGGAATATAGATGGGGACATATAACAGCTGAGGAAGAATATGTGACTTCAAGAATTTTTTTTCCCATCCAGGAAAGCAAAAAAAATATTAAGTGTATTTAATTTTGTTCTAATTTTTGAGATCAGTGTTGTGTAGTTGGCTGAAAAAAAGTCAGGCGGGGACTTAGTAAGGAGTATATCTAAGTATTTTATGTATCATTCTGGCTCTTTAAAAGAGACAAGTCCATGAAGCTCTTTAACCAAGGTGGGCGGGGACGTTGAGCACTTCCGATATATAGAAGTTAATCTTTAAGTTGCACACATCACCAAACTGTTCAAAGATGTTTAAAATGTAAGGGATAGCTGATTTAGGGTTTGTGATAATCAGGAGCAAAACATCTGTAAACGCTGCTATCGAGTGAATGTAGTCACCTGCTTGCAGCTCTCTAATTTTACTTGCTTGTTTAATTTTTTTGTATTAGCATTTCCATAGTAAGTTTGAAGAGAGATGGGGAGAGATGGCAATCTTACTTCGTGCCACTGAGAATGTCAAAGGTAGGGTACAAAGTGCCTTGTACAGGTGAAACTTGTATAGGAAGAAGACAGCCATGATAAATGGAGAAGAAATCTGTGATTGCTTCAGAGGTGCTTTAATTTGCTTAGGTTCACAGGTTTCACTGCTGTTCCTTGTATACCTTGCTGAGAATCGAGTGTTCAGTGAAGTCGGCAACAATATGGAGAAGCTGATGCTCATTTCATGGATGCCTGCAGACACACCCACAGGTGTTTAATAGTGCCTGCTTGCGGCTGAGGAGTGTTTAGCAGCGACACTAATTTGGTGGAAAAATGAAGGCAAAGTGGGTACCAGTGACTCATACGAGTGTGCTGCTGCCAGAAATGTGCCGCATGCAGCTGGATTCCTTAAAGGGGTTGTCTCGCGAAATCAAGTGGAGTTATACACTTCTGTATGGCCATATTAATGCACTTTGTAATATACATCGTGCATTAAATATGAGCCATACAGAAGTTATTCACTTACCTGCTCCGTTGCTAGCGTCCCCGTCGCCATGGTTCCGTCTAAGTTCGGTGTCTTCTTGCTTCTTTAGACGCGCTTGCGCTGTGCGGTCTTCTCCCTTCGGCTCCGCTCGGCAGCATCGGCGTTTTGGCTCCGCCCCCTTGTACGCGTCATTGCGTAGCTCCGCCCCCGTCACGTGCCGATTAAGCCAGAAACATGACTTGTTTAAAGAGTCGTACATTGATTTGAAGGAATACTGCCATCCAATAGGTGGCGCTCCAGAGGTATTGTTCCATCATCCTTATTTGCATATATTACCCGGAGGAGCATGCATGGCCTTGTAAGTCTCCTCATCCACCTCCTAGATATCTCACACCCCTTCTGGGTACTCTCCTTGGGGACAGATGACCCCCTCCCCCAACCCAGTCATCTACTAGGTGTCTCCATACACCTTCTGGGTGCTCTCTTTAAGGTGAGACGGCACCCCTTCCGACCTATAGTTGAACTGTAACATTTCAGAGTACAGGGCTGAGATAAAGCTAGAGGTATTTGGAGCATCTATATACCTATGTTCAAAAGCAGATAGGAGGAGCAGGCAGAAGGTATTTTCAAGTAGTGACAACAAACTTCTCAATTACTAAATATGGGAAACATTCAATAGAAAGGAGATTAAAGTTTTCCTGCAGAGTGGAAAAAGGGATTATCCCTTTGATGGTTAGATATTAGTAAATTGTAGTAAGGTCTACAGTTTGCCCTTGGCATATAGAAGTGGTGCAACTTGTGCCCAAGGGAACAAGGGAGAGATGAGGATTGGTAGTAAGGCAAGGCTGCAGGATATAAATTTGAAAGAGCATTTCATGTTGTTTCAATGAATATTTTGTAACTGTATTATTTACCATGGGTCTCATAAGATGGGCAGTCCAAAGCAAAGGTGGAAAAGGAATATTCAGGTGCTTCCAACATTGCCACAGGGGCACTTCATGGGTGGCTTGGTATTTGGCTAGTAGAGCAATTTGTGTTGCATAGTATTTGGTAATACCTGGGACACCAAGGCCATCACTTAACTCATAGCTATAAAGAGAGGGCCTGTTGATTTTAGGAATGGACCTTGCAAAATGAATTTAAAAATCAACTGTTTGACCATTAACAGATAGTATCTGAGCAAAATCACCAGGAGCACATGGGAATAATATAGCAAATTTGGAAGAAACATCATTTTAATTGTGTATATATACTGTATCCAAGAAATGTGGTAACTACTATACTCTTCAACCCATTTTCTGAGATGTGTGAGGAGATGGGGTAGTGGCTGAATAAAAAGAGATTGAAAGTGGTTAGACAGACAAATACCTAGGTTATCCCTGTAAGTAGTAGGTCAGGGGAATAGGAATTCTGATTTAAGGGCATTAACCAAGGTAAAAAGAATGGATAAGTTAAATGGCTTAAAAGAGTTAACTTGGAGGCAAAGCTGGACAGGTCCTTCAAAAGATTGGAGAAAAAAGTAATAGGAGAGGTAATAGTGACCTGGATAGATGCTGGTTCGACACCCTGTTGATTGGGGTTTTATCTTATGCAAACGGCAATAGATCTTTTTTTCAGAGCATTGCAGTATATTATGTCAGTTACTGTAAATCTGATAAGTAGTCTATTATTAGGGGTCACTTTTGGCAAGGCTTTATAGGCTTTTCAAGTCTGAAGGCTTTTGTTAGACTCTTAGCTCTCAGGGCAACCCTTCAGCATCCTATGATAACATTATTGGGGGGGGGGGCAGTGGGGTAACAGAGGGATCCTCCTTCCTCTGTTAGCCACTTAGATGCCACGATCACCACTGTTAATAGTGTGTATCCTATTTGCCTATTTCCTTACCACTTCATACAACCCCTTTTCCAGCTGTATGTATGGAGGCCATGTTTGACCATTTGATTTTAGTGCCATATTTTTTTCTCCCCAATAGTATTTGTTACGTTCAAGCGGGCAAGTGAGCACCATGCCCACACAAACATTACCAGAGATAGATAGGGAACACCAGGTGAACTACCACAACTTAGCACCTGTTACTATCTTCTTGAAAGGTAAGTGACCACGGACCTAATAGACTGACAATAACTCAGACACTCACCAAACACCCCCGCATGCATAAGCAGATAGAATTGCTATAATAAGTACGCGGTTTTGGTTCGTATATTGGCCAAGATACTTAAGCCTGCAGGCCACTACAAGGCTTCTCATTGTCTTGCGGGTCCCTACAATACCAAGACAACTAAAGCCAGACTTGCACACGCATGATACAACAAGACACCAATCACACCGAAAGCTGCACGGAAAAGGCAACAAGACACAAATCACACAGCAAGCTGCACAGACAAGGAAACATGACTGCTCACTCTGGACACCCAGCAGACACTGAACGGAGCTGGTGTATATATATGAGCACAGACCCTGAGGATTGGCTGAGCAAACCCTGAGCAAACCACACCCAGCCAGCTAAACCAACCCCCTGTGGAGCTGTGCTGCCAGAAACACTAAGAGAAACTGATTCCAGCGCAGCACAACCCTAACAGTATTTTTGCAAGATAAAATGAAGACCAGCAGGTTGCTTTCCTGGCAGTCATCACTGATTACAGATGTTCAAAGGAGAAACAGACAAACTAAGGCTTCCTTCACACAATTTTTGTAACTTTTTTTCTGGGTTTGTAAAACTAGGCCCTTTTACAAGCATTTTTTTGTGTCTTTGTTTACTCCTTGTATGTTTGACATGTGTTTTTCAGACATTTTTTATGTCCTAAAGAGAAGCCATAGGAAAAATAACCTGTGGAAAAATGTCACACCTAGAGCATATTGATTTTTGAAAATGCCATGAACTCTAAATATGCAGCAAATGTAACTAAAAACACCAAATTATCTGCACTCATATTTGTCTTATTGCTTCCATTTTGATGTAACATTTTTGAGAAAAAAAAAGCAAGTAAAAGCTCCAGGAAAAACTCTGCAAAAAACTATTTTGATTTCTAATGTTGTGAGAGTACAAAGCCAAGTAAGACTGTATTCACACAGCCTAGAGTAACTTCTGCCCGAGATTCTCGGGCACAGCTCACATCAGACAGTGTCCATGTACTGTTCCATGTGTGAGACATTGCACGTTCGCATGTCCTAATATTATTCAAGAATCGGGCAAGAATAGGACATGCAATGATTTTACAAATTCGGACTATCAGTTGAAGTGAAGAACTGCAAGGGTGAATAAACCCAATTCAAATGGATGGGTTCCTTGATGGGTTAAAGGGGTTGTCCGGCGGCAGCAAGTGGGTCTATACACTTCTGTATGGCCATATTAATGCACTTTGTAATGTACATTGTGCATTAATTATGAGCCATACAGAAGTTATCAGAAATTATTCACTTACCTGTTCCGTTGCTAGCGTCCTCGTCTCCATGGTGCCGTCTAATTTTCAGCGTCTAATCGCCGGATTAGACGCGCTTGCGCAGTCCGGTCTTCTTCTTTTCTCAATGGGGCTGCTTGTGCCGGAGAGCGGCTCCGTGTAGCTCCGCCCCGTGCCGATTCCAGCCAATCAGGAGGCTGGAATCGGCAATGGACCGCACAGAAGCCCTGCGGTCCACCGAGGGAGAAGATCCCGGTGGCCATCTTCAGCAGGTAAGTAAGAAGTCACCGGAGCGCGGGGATTCAGGTAAGCGCTGTGCGGTTTTTTTTTTAAGTCCCTGCATCGGGTTTGTCTCGGCTGTTGAAAAAAAAAAAAAAACGTTTCGGCGCGGGACAACCCCTTTAAGGAGAGCACCCAAAAAGTGTGCAGAGACATTTGGGAGTCAGTGGGTCGGGGGATGGCATCGTCTCTCCCCAAGGAGAGCACCCAGTAGGGGTGTGAGAAGGCACTTGAGAGGTGAGTGAGGAGACTTATAGTGCCATGCACGCTCCTCTGGGTAATTTATGCAAATAAGGAAGATGGAACAATACTTCTGCAGTGCTAACTTGCAATTCCTTAGCTGTGTCTACATTATAATGTTGTACTATCATGCTAACAATAGTTGCTATATAGAAAGCTTTAAAGACTGATAATACAGAGAAGTTGATGTGATTTTCGTATGGTGAAATTGCTCATTAGCTTTTATTTAGAGCTGCCCTGACACAGATTCTGCCGAACATGTGAATATGAACACTGAAACAGATAATGGCTGTAATTCCATGATGTGATCTTTTTCCACACCTAAAATTCTGCTTGTGCTCCAATTTTTCTTAATACATGGACATTTTACTTCAACACCTCAATTCTAGGAGTAAATTATTATCCAGACTTGTCCTACAGACGCCAAGTGTTCTGACCCTTCCAGATTCTCGCTGATGACAAGGTCACTGATTGTTTTATTATTAAGATGTCAGACAGTCCTGTTTTAGCACTCACTCAACAGCTCCTGGCTCTTCTACATTGTTTGGGGAAAATTATGGAGCATAGGCCTGAGGGTCTGGTGCACTTTTGCTTGTTAATGCACTGTCTGACCTGCAAAGTTTTGTATCATTCCTATTTGTGCTCTATAATAAATACCATAATGATGTTAAGAAATACAGTTGCTAGAATAAGTAAGTGACCCTTTTGGAATTACCTGAATTTCTGCATTGATTACTAATAAAATGTGTTCATATTGTGATCTAAGTCACAATTATAAGCAAACACTTTGTAACTAAACTAATAATACACAAATAGTTGTACTTTTCATGTCTTTTATTGAGCACAGTAAGTGCACAAAATGTTATTATTTAACTTTCTGTCCAAAAAGTAAAAAGGGTGCTGCTCACTTTCAAGCAAACATATAAAGCACATGTACATGCAGAATTAAGGGCTCATGCCCATGAGTGTTGTAGGATACGCACACGAATTTACACCACGGGAGTACCACGATTAAAAAAGCGATAGTGCCTGCGTATGATCGCAGAATTCCGCACGAATTTCCATGGTCTTCATTAATATGCTATATTAATGGAGACCTCCCGCAGCGTAAATCAGCGTCGAGTAGAACATGCCACAATTTATTTCCAGCTGCGGAAATCCGTCACGGAATTCGGCTAGTGAGCATTGGCAGGCAGAATGCTATTAGGTTCAATACGCTGCAGAATTGACACGTGGATTTACGCCGTGGGAAACGCAGTAGAAATCTGTCTGTGGGCATTTACCTTAAGGCAAATTCCTCTTAAATGTTGTTAATATGAAGATGTGCAGTATGACAGCCATGGTGATATTTTTCACAAGCTTTGTTATTTTTCATGTTAGAGATCTTTCACACAGCACGGAATAGGCTGCATGACGTGCCACAAGCTGCTGTAAAATCCGCACCAAAATCCACAGCCTACCTGCATATTTTGACAAGGAGTTGAAAATGTCTTAAAACCTGCCTGCAATTCCGCATCAAAATCAACAGTTAAAGCTGTCTCCTACTACCGTAGGTACAACTACATTCCGTGGCACAGAGCGTAGTTGCGCCTGAACAATGGGGACACCAGAGCGCAGGAGTTTGAAAATTGCTGCGAGAGAGCAGGTGCTGCCTGACCTTCCCAGCATGTAGTTAAACTAAGGGCTGGTCCTATCTTCTTCAAGTCATACAAGTCGGACGGGAAAAGAGGTGGTTAGAACTCATGAAATCCCATAGAGATCAGTGGTTTTGTTTTGCCCCGTTATGATTATCACGGCCATATAAAGGGACAAAACCACGCTCATCTAAATCCGCCCTTAGGGGTCTTATACATGTGCATCGTCGTTTTTACGTTTGCTCGACTGCGATGTAAAAACAGGTAAACGGGCGCACAAATCTAGCATTTGTGCACCTGTCAGACAGCCTGAGCCCGGCACACATACGCCGAGTCTGCAATGCCTTCCCTCCCCCTCGCCGGCACTCAGCAAGGGGAGGAGGCAGGATTGGGTAGGAGCTAGTGTGCTAAGCTCACACCCCCTTCCCACTCCTTGTCGGCAGCCAGCAATGGGAGAGGGTGGGATGGGGCAGGAGCTTAGCACGTAGCTCTGCCCCCGCCCCTCCCCTCCATTTGCAAACAGCCAGCAGCAGTCATTGGCTCCCATAGGAGACTATGCAGCTGCCGATGTATTCCGGCCAGAAAGGTAGCTCCAGGACTATCTTTCCTGGCCGGCGTAAAAGTGCTTGGCGCTATATTGGCCATCCGGGCCCTTTTACGCCATAGGAATACGCCCATGGGAGCTGGTGCGTTGGAATTTAATGCATCAGATGGTAGTGTATATCAGCTGGCCGTGAAAACAGTGGCTGATATACGCTCGTGTGAAAGAGGTCTTAGCCAACTTCATATGGGCGTAGTTGTGAGTGTATTTGAGCACACAAAATTTGTGTCAGCAGTACACAGTCAATATAACCCATTGATTTCAATGGGTTTGTTCACATGCAAGTATTTTCCTGCTTATTTCAGTCATGCAAAACAAAAGATACCATGATCTATGTTTGTGCACCAAAAGTTCCCTTAGAAGTCAATTGAGAGGACCAAATGTGCATGAAATACACTAGGAGATGTGTGAAACACTGTGTAATTGCACAGGAAAAAGAACACATCTTGAACTCAATGAAGCATTGCTACTAGCTTACATTCGTTTCATTATTCGGACTGAAGAGGTAGTGGAGGAAATGTTGTTTACCAGAAGTTTAACCACAATACGAAAGGCTCCTCTACATACAAAAGATGGAAGAATTTTTTCAAGAAAAAAACATCCCTTTAACAAATGTACTTGCTTGTGCAACTGACGGAGCTGCATCCATGATTGGTCGATATCGTGGATTTATAGCCCATTTAAAATTTGCTATACCTGGCATAATGGCAGTCTAGTGTGTGATCCATCAGCAGCACCTTGTTGCTAAACATTTATGTGAGAGATTGCATGATTCTCCCCCCCTCCCCCTCCCTCCTTTTTCCTTTCCCACTGTTGTCTTTGCCCCCCCCCCCCCCCCCCCCTCCCCTGTTCTCAGTTATATAGCTCAACAGCGGACTCACCGCCCCAGGTGGTTCCACGGGGCTGGTGACCTCATTACTAATATACCCTGACCCAGGGCTGATGTGCCAGCTTTTTCTGAAATCTCTCAGACTCTAATGGCCCAGACCATGGGTCTTCACCTGTATGCGCTAAAGTTAATGTACATGTATCGAGAACTGTTTTCTGTTTTTATACTGTAAAACCTCAATAAAAACGATTAAAAAAAAAGAGATTGCATGATTCTCTGCGCTATGTAATTAATGCTGTTAACAAGATAAAAGCGCACTCCTTGAACGAACGTCTTTTCCACAAGTTCTGTGACGAAGAATTCAAATGTCTACTCCTACACACCGAAATGAGTTGGCTGTCAAGAGGAAAGTGCTTACACTTCTACGAACTTTTTGACACAGTAGTCGAGTTTCTTCAGCTGATTGATCGAAGCGTTTGTGATGCAATCGAACTACGACGTCTTGACGTTGCCTTTTTCGCAGACATATTTGACAAACCTAACAAGGTCAACACAAAGCTACAAGGAGAGAAAATGAATTGCATTAAGGCTAAAGGTGTAATCTCTTCCTTCATTGCCAAACTGGACCTTAATACCAATAACCTGAGTCAACGCGAGCTCTGTCAGTTTCCGAGTCTTCAAATAATTGCACACGAAGACGGAGACATACTTTAAAATGCAGACTTAGACGTTTTTTGCTCACACCTCAAGCAAGCCAAAGAAGACATGCAAACTAGGTTTCATGACTTATGTACCCTTAAAATACCAACGTGGGTACTCAATGCATTTTCAGCAGATGAGGAGAATTTCATCCCAGATTACAAGAGCAGTTGATCGACTTGAAACACAATAGCAAAGCCCATGCACTTTTCCAACAATGTGGCTATGAATGTTTTTGGGTGAAAGTGAAGAATTCCTATCCTATCCTATGGCAGGACGTCAAGTTGCTCGTGTTAGCGTTTCCTTCTATGTACTTAGTGGAGAGGGGCTTCAGTGCGGTTCAGCAGCTCCTGACAAAAGTGAGAAACAAACTTCAGATATGTGTAAGGGGCGACTTGAGACTGTGGTTGACAAAGATAGAACCAGATATCGGGAAACTGCCGTCCACTCATCAGGCCGAAGGCAGCCATTAATGACACAGATTTATTGTGGCAAACATTATTATTATTAGTTGAATTTCATTGTTCTTGTATTTTAATTAGTCTTGTGATCATTAGGGTTAAAGTGCAACTTGCATTTTCTTTATACGTTGTACGTTTCTATTGAGTGATAATTAAAGATGGTATTATTGCTTGCTTCCCCCAAAAAATTATCTTATAGTTTTCTGCCCTTGTGCAGAGTGTCTCGCAATACCCTATCCTTGGGTGCGGTGAAGGTGTCGCAGTTATTTGCACTGTCCACTGGCTGTATAGCTTTCTGCCCCTGTGCAGAACATCTCACAATACCCTTTCCTTGGGTGCGGAGAAGTTGCCGCAGTTATTAGCACTGTCCACTGGCTGTATAGTTTTCTGCCCCTGTACAGAGCGTCTAACGATATGCTTTTCTTGGAGGGGTTGAGGAAGCCGCAGTTATTAGCACTGTCCACTGCCTTTATAGCTTTCTGCCCCTGTGCAGAGCGTCTCACAATACCCTTTCCTTGGGTGTGGTGAATTTGTTAGCACTGTCCACTGGCTGTAAAGTTTTCTGCCCCTGTGCAGAGCGTCTCACAAAACCCTTTCCTTGGGGGGGGGGGGGGTGGGAAAGCCACAGTTATTAGCACTGTCCACTGCCTGTATAGCTTTCTGCACCTGTGCAGAGCGTCGCACAATACCCTTTCCTTGGGGGGGGGGGGGGGTGAAGTTGCGGCAGTTATTAGCACTGTCCACTGGCTGTAAAGTTTTCTGCCCCTGTGCAGAGTGTCTCACGATACACTTTTCTTGGGTGTGGTGAAGTTATTAGCACTGTCCACTGGCTGTTTAATTTTCTGCCCCTGTGCAGAGCGTCACACAATACCCTTTCTTTGGGGGGGTTTAGGTACCCGCAGGTATTAACACTGTCCACTGCCTGTATAGCTTTCTTCCCCTGTGCAGTGTGTCTCACAATATCCTTTCCTTGGGTGCGGTGAAGTTGTCGCAGTTATTAGCACTGTCCACTGGCTGTATAGTTTTCTGCCCGTGTGCAGAACATCTCACAATACCCTTTCCTTGGGTGCGGAGAAGTTGCCGCAGTTATTAGCACTGTCCACTGGCTGTATAGTTTTCTGCCCCTGTGCAGAGCTTCTCATAATACCTTTTCATTGGGTGCAGTGAAGTTGCTGCAGTTATTAGCACTGTCCACTGGCTGTATAGTTTTCTGCCCCTGTGCAGAGTTTCTAACGATATGCTTTTCTTGGAGGGGTTGAGGAAGCTGCAGTTATTAGCACTGTCCACTGCCTGTATAGCTTTCTGCCCCTGTGCAGAGCGTCTCACAATACCCTTTCCTTGGGTGTGGTGAAGTTGCCGCAGTTATTAACACTGTCCGCTGGCTATATAGTTTTCTGCCCCTTTGTAGAGCATCGCACAATACCCTTTCCTTGGGGGGGGGGGGGTGAAGTTGTGGCAGTTATTAGCACTGTCCACTGGCTGTTTAATTTTCTGCCCCTGTGCAGAGCGTCACACAATACCCTTTCCTTGGGGGGGTTGAGGTACCCGCAGGTATTAGCACTGTCCACTGCCTGTATAGCTTTCTGCCCCTGTGCAGTGCGTCTCACAATATCCTTTCCTTGGGTGCGGTGAAGTTGTCGCAGTTATTAGCACTGTCCACTGGCTGTATTGTTTTCTGCCCGTATGCAGAACATCTCACAATACCCTTTCCTTGGGTGCGGAGAAGTTGCCGCAGTTATTAGCACTGTCCACTGGCTGTATAGTTTTCTGCCCCTGTGCAGAGCGTCTCATAATACCTTTTCATTGGGTTCAGTGAAGTTGCTGCAGTTATTAGCACTGTCCACTGGCTGTATAGTTTTCTGCCCCTGTGGAGAGTATCTAACGATATGCTTTTCTTGGAGGGGTTGAGGAATCCGCAGTTATTAGCACTGTCCACTGCCTTTATAGCTTTCTGCCCCTGTGCAGAGCATCTCACAATACCCTTTCCTTGGCCTTTCCTTGGGTGTGGTGAATTTATTAGCACTGTTCACTGGCTGTATAGCTTTCTGCCCCTGTGCACAGTGTCTCACAAAACCCTTTCCTTTGGGGGGTTAAGGTAGCCACAGTTATTAGCACTGTCCACTGCCTGTATAGCTTTCTTCCCCTGTGCAGAGCGTCTAACAATACCTTTTCCTTGGGTGTGGTGAAGTTGCCGCAGTTATTAGCACTGTCTGCTGGCTGTATTGTTTTCTGCCCCTGTGCAGAGCGTCGCACAGTACCCTTTCCTTGGGGGGGGGGGGGGGTGAAGTTGCGGCAGTTATTAGCACTGTCCACTGGCTGTAAAGTTTTCTGCCCCTGTGCAGAGTGTCTCACGATACGCTTTTCTTGGGTGTGGTGAAGTTATTAGCACTTTCCACTGGCTGTTTAATTTTCTGCCCCTGTGCAGAGCATCGCACAATACCCTTTCCTTAGGGGGGGTTGAGGTACCCGCAGGTATTAGCACTGTCCACTGCCTGTATAGCTTTCTGCCCCTGTGCAGTGCGTCTCACAATATCCTTTCCTTGGGTGCGGTGAAGTTGTCGCAGTTATTAGCACTGTCCACTGGCTGTATAGTTTTCTGCCCCTGTGCAGAGCTTCTCATAATACCTTTTCATTGGGTGCAGTGAAGTTGCTGCAGTTATTAGCACTGTCCACTGGCTGTATAGTTTTCTGCCCCTGTGCAGAGTTTCTAACGATATGCTTTTCTTGGAGGGGTTGAGGAAGCTGCAGTTATTAGCACTGTCCACTGCCTGTATAGCTTTCTGCCCCTGTGCAGAGCGTCTCACAATACCCTTTCCTTGGGTGTGGTGAAGTTGCCGCAGTTATTAACACTGTCCGCTGGCTATATAGTTTTCTGCCCCTTTGTAGAGCATCGCACAATACCCTTTCCTTGGGGGGGGGGGGGTGAAGTTGCGGCAGTTATTAGCACTGTCCACTGGCTGTTTAATTTTCTGCCCCTGTGCAGAGCGTCGCACAATACCCTTTCCTTGGGGGGGTTGAGGTACCCGCAGGTATTAGCACTGTCCACTGCCTGTATAGCTTTCTGCCCCTGTGCAGTGCGTCTCATAATATCCTTTCCTTGGGTGCGGTGAAGTTGTCGCAGTTATTAGCACTGTCCACTGGCTGTATTGTTTTCTGCCCGTATGCAGAACATCTCACAATACCCTTTCCTTGGGTGCGGAGAAGTTGCCGCAGTTATTAGCACTGTCCACTGGCTGTATAGTTTTCTGCCCGTGTGCAGAGCGTCTCATAATACCTTTTCATTGGGTTCAGTGAAGTTGCTGCAGTTATTAGCACTGTCCACTGGCTGTATAGTTTTCTGCCCCTGTGGAGAGTATCTAACGATATGCTTTTCTTGGAGGGGTTGAGGAATCCGCAGTTATTAGCACTGTCCACTGCCTTTATAGCTTTCTGCCCCTGTGCAGAGCGTCTCACAATACCCTTTCCTTGGCCTTTCCTTGGGTGTGGTGAATTTATTAGCACTGTTCACTGGCTGTATAGCTTTCTGCCCCTGTGCACAGTGTCTCACAAAACCCTTTCCTTTGGGGGGTTAAGGTAGCCACAGTTATCAGCACTGTCCACTGCCTGTATAGCTTTCTTCCCCTGTGCAGAGCGTCTAACAATACCTTTTCCTTGGGTGTGGTGAAGTTGCCGCTGTTATTAGCACTGTCTGCTGGCTGTATTGTTTTCTGCCCCTGTGCAGAGCGTCGCACAGTACCCTTTCCTTAGGGGGGGGGGGGGGTGAAGTTGCGGCAGTTATTAGCACTGTCCACTGGCTGTAAAGTTTTCTGCCCCTGTGCAGAGTGTCTCACGATACACTTTTCTTGGGTGTGGTGAAGTTATTAGCACTTTCCACTGGCTGTTTAATTTTCTGCCCCTGTGCAGAGCATCGCACAATACCCTTTCCTTGGGGGGGTTGAGGTACCCGCAGGTATTAGCACTGTCCACTGCCTGTATAGCTTTCTGCCCCTGTGCAGTGCGTCTCACAATATCCTTTCCTTGGGTGCGGTGAAGTTGTCGCAGTTATTTGCACTGTCCACTGGCTGTATACTTTTCTGCCCCTGTGCAGAGCGTCTCACAATACCCTTTTCTTGGGGGGTTGAGGTACCTGCAGTTACCAGCTCTATCCACTGGCATTAGAGTTTTCTCCCACTCCATACAGTCTCTCTTATCTACAAGTCTTTGTGAGCGGTAAATGACCCCTAGGTATCAGCGCAAATCAGCAGTTATATTTTTTCAAGTCACAGCATAGAGCCTCCGCTATCTACAAGTCTCTGTGTGCAGTGAATTAGCCACAGTTGTTAGCACTGTACAGTGGGGTAATTTATTCGAGCAACGTGAACGCGGATGCGGGCTTCCAAGTGAGGGTGTGGGCACAGGCCGAGTTCCTGGGCGGGGTGAAGCACAGCCAGCTGCTGAGGGATTAGGAGAGAGGCAAATTTCTAGGCTCCCCAGCTTCATATCACAATTTGCGGGATCGCATAGTAGACCTTTATTGCAAGCAGAGCAGTGCGAGCAAGTCCTGTAATGGATGGCAGATAACGCGTCCAGCACTGTATCGAACCCACAGTCTCCTATGCAGTCCACTAATCCTAGCCAAGGGACTGCACCTCTGAATCCTCTCGCTGCTCCTCCTTCCTCCCAGCCTCATCACTCCAGGAAAATAGCAGATTCTGAGCAGGCAGACTGCCAGGAACTGTTCTCGGGTCCCTGCCCTGAGTGGGAAAAAACGGTTCCTCTCTCACCTGAGGAGTTTGTCGTGACCGATGCCCAACCTTCAGAAAGTTCCCGGAGTCCAGGTGATGACGCTGGTGACTTCCGGCAACTATCTCAAGAGCTTTTTGTGGATGAGGATGATGAGACACAGTTGTGCAACCTGTGTTGCACCAAGATCAGCCGGGGAGCCACCACTACCAGCCTCACCACCACCAGCATGCGCAGGCATAGGATTGCCAAGCACCCCACAATGTGGGACGAAGGCCACACACCGCCTCCGGGTCCCACCACTGCCTCTTTGCCTGTGCCACAAACTGGCACACAGATCCAATTCCTCTCCCAGGAAGCAGGCACAAGCGCCTCCCAGCCTGCACCCACACCCTCACCTCCACGGTCCTCCACGGCCTCTAGCAATGTTGGAGCAAAAGCGTAAATATGTCACCACCTAACCGCATGCACAAGCTTTAAATGTGCACATTGCCAAATTAATCAGCCTAGAGATGCTGCCGTACAGGCTTGTGGAAACAGAGGCTTTCAAAAACATGATGGCGGCAACGGTCCCGCACTACACAGTCCCCAGTCGCCACTATTTTTCCTGGTGTGCCGTCCCAGCCCTACACGAGCACGTCTCCCGCGACATAAATCGTGCCCTCACCAACGAGGTTACTGGGAAGGTCCACTTAACCACGTGGACAAGTACTAGCGGGCAGGGCCACTTTATCTTCCTGACGGCACATTGGGTGAACTTGGTGGAGGCTAGGACCGAGTCAGAGCCTGGGACCACTCACGTGCTAGCCACACCGAGAATAGCGGGTCCTACCTCGGTGCTGGTATCTGCGGCGTTTTATGCCACCTCCTCCAATCCCCCATTCTCCTCCTCCATCACCTCTACCTCTCAATTAAGAAGTGTGAGCAGGGCGCCAGCAGTCGGTAGTGCGCAGCGCGGCAGCACAGCGGTGGGCAAGCATCAGCAAGCCATACTGAAACTAATCAGCTTAGGTGACAAGAGGCACACGGCCCCCGAGCTGTTGCAGGGTCTGACAGAGCAGACCGACCTCTGGCTTTCGCCGCTGAGCCTCCAACCGGGCATGGTCATGTGTGACAACGGCCGTAACCTGGTGGCAGCTCTGCAGCTTGGCAGCCTCACACACGTGCCATGCCTGGCCCATGTCTTCAATCTGGTGGTTCACCGGTTTCTGAAAAACTACTTGTCCGACCTGCTCGGCAAGGTGCGCCATGTCTGCGCACATTTCCGCAAGTCCCCACGGATGCTGCCACCCTGAGGACCCTGCAACATTGGTTTCAGCTGCCAGAGCACCGACTGCTGTGCGAAGTGCCTACTCATTGGAATTCTACACGGCACATGTTGGCCAGGCTGTACGAGCAGCGTAGAGCAATTGTGGAATACCAGCTACAACATGGGCGGTGGAGTGGTAGTCAGCCTCCGCAGTTCTTCACAGAGGAGTGAACATGGATGGCAGACATCTGCTAGGTCCTCTGAAACTTTGAGGAGTCTACCCAAATGGTGAGCAGCGATGTGGCCATCATTAGCGTTACCATCCCGCTGCTTTGCCTGCTGAGAAGTTCACTGCAAAGCATAAAGGCCAACACTTGGCAGTTAGAACAGGAGACGGAGGATGAAAGTATGTCGCTTGATAGCCAGACCACCCTCATGTCTACATCTCAGCGTGGTTTGGAGGGGGAAGGGGGAGAAGGAGGAGGGGGAAGAGACTGCTGGCCACACTGCAGAGGGTACCCATGCTATTTCCTTCACATCTGTTCAGCGTGTATGGGCTGAAGAGGAGGAGGAGAATGCTGAAAGTCATCCTCCTAGTTAGGACAGCGATGTGTTGCGTACACTGAGACCCTGGCACACATGGCTGACTTCATGTTAGGCTGCCTTTCCAGTGACCTTCGCGTTAGACGCATTCTGGCCAACAGGGATTACTGGATGTACACCCTTCTAGACCCAAGGTATAAGCTGAACCTTTCCTTCCCATTGCCAAAGAGGAAAGGGGTATGAGAATGATGCAATATCACAGGACCCTGGTTGAAAAAATGATGCTAAAGTTCCCATCTGACAGCGCTAGCGGCAGAAGACGCAGTTCAGAGGGCCAACTAGCAGGGGAGGTGCGGGGATCAGGCAGCATGTCCAGTGCAGGCAGGGGAACACTCTCCAAGGCCTTTGCCAGTTTTATGGCTCCCCAGAAAGACTGTGTCACCACTCCCCAGTCAAGGCTGAGTCGGAGGGAGCAATGTTAAAAAATGGTGAGGGAGTACATAGCCGATCGTACCACTGTCCTCCGTGATGCCTCTGCTCCATATAACTATTGGGTGTCAAAGCTGGACACGTGGCACAAACTTGCGCTGTACGCCCTGGATATGCTGGCCTGCCCTGCCGCAAGCGTCTTGTCAGAGAGATTGTTCAGTGCAGCTGGGGGGATCAACACGGATAAGCGTACCCACCTGTCAACTGTCAGCGCCGACATGCTTACACTCATTAGGATGAACAAAGCCTGGATTTCCCCAGACTTCTCTTCTCCACCAGTGGAAAGAAGCGGAACCTAATGAATTTTTTTTGGTGAAACAGGAAAAATTTACATTCTCTCTCTAACCCCAAAAAAGAGGAGAAGTAGCTTGGTCTATCCCTTTCGGGTCTTACTCCTCCTCCTAAAACAGCATGTCATCACGGTGAACCACCAATTTTTCTGCGGGCCAAAAGGCTCTGTAAAAACCAATATTTTCGGAGGCTTGCCTCCAGGCTTTGTTACAAGTAAAGCAACAACGAGCTGTATTTTCAAAAAAAGTTTATGGCTTTCTCCTGCCCTCTTGGTTAAGCAATTGTTCAGGGGTACACTTGTACTCTTGGTACACCAATTTTTCAGTCCCTCGTCTATACTGTTATCTAACTAATTTTTTCGGCCTTCGCCTATACTCTTGCAAACACATTTTTTCAGGTGTTTGCCTATACTCTTGGTACCCCAATGTTTGAGGGGTTCACCTATACTCTTGCAACAGACATGTTTCAGGGGTCTGCCTATATACTTGGTATTGAAAGGTTTGAGGGGTTCACCTATACTCTTGCAAAATAAAAGTTTCAGGGGTTCGCCTATACTCTTGCAACAGAAAAGTTTCAGGGGTCCGCCTATACACTTGCTACTAAAATGTTTGAGGGGTTCACCTATTCTCTTGCTACAGAAATGTTTCAGGGGTTCACCTATACTCTTACAACAGGAAAGTTTCAGGGGTCCGCCTATAGTGTGGGTGCACAAAGGTTTCCCATAGTGGTGTTTAGCTGTCTGGCGCAAAAACACTGAATGACTTGAGCAGAAGTGTGGGCCGAGGTCCTGGGCGGGGTGAAACTCTGCCATGTGTGGGCACTCTGATTATATTATATTATACTTCATGTGTAATACTGTCTTTGAGTTTCATGGGCTCGCCTATGCTGTGGCAGGCACAAAGACTTTCCATTGCTGTGGTTTTTTTTACCAGTCTGGCACAAATACACTGAATGACTTGGGTAGGGTGCAGACGGCTTTCCCATTGTGTTGTTCAGCTACTGACACCTACACAGAATAAGGTGTGTGGGGACACATGGATTTCCCATAGCTATGTAACTCACAGCACCTTGGGTCACACAAGGTGGAGGCTGGGACCAAGCCTGACCCTGGGATCGCTCACGTGCTTCCCACACAGAGTATTGAGGGTCCTACCTCTGTCATGGTTTCTAAGGCTTATTATGCCACCTCTTCCTCCTGCTTGGGGTCTGGGGATCAGCGCTGGGCACCATGTATTTGCTCTCGTGCTACAAATTACCATGGTTATCTGAGATACTAGATTGGAGCGTTCACAGGAAGCGTTAGTGATTCAATGAGACTTTCACAGGGTCACTGTATACCTGTGGTGGCTACTTTTGAGACACCTCCTGCTTCAAACTAATCTTTGGTGTTAGTATGTGCTGCTGCATTGTGGATATGTGTAGAAGTACTGGCACCTGAGTCCCCTTTATGCCCACATTTGCGGCTCCTGACAATTTTGTGATGGGGGTGGCATGGGATTGGAATTATGATTGTACGTCAATTTATCATCAATTCTCAACAGCACTGTGGGCTATCGCCCACACTTTCAAAGTGGGTTGCTGCCCTATCCCTGCCAACCCTCTGCAGTGTGTGTCTCTGGTTCCGCCTCATCGCAGACAAACTTACAAATCGACATGAGTGTGTGGCATGTGGGCAGCTGAACGCTGTGCAGGGAAAATTTTGTGTGCTCTGTGGACGCAGGCTCGTCCTGTGGGGGATTGGACAGCAATGCCAGCATGTAACCCAGGAGAAGAGGCAGCGGTGTCACCTGCAGGCAGTGATTGTCCTTGGTTGCAGCTAGTGTGGTGCTTAGCTAAGATGTGCCAGCGCGTGTGCCTTGCTGCTTATGGTCTGTCCCAAGTAAATTGTTAGGGGGCGGAGGGGGGGGGGGATCGCCAGGTTTTTGCCCCCAATTTGGCTTCATAGTGCGACCTGGGAGCCTCAGATGCACCCATGCATGCTGCTCCTGCCGTTCCCTATCAGTTTTGGTGGTGTTTCAATGACTTTCTCATGTTTACAGGTGTTTCACACAACCTCCCCCAATGGGGTTCGTTACTCAAAACGAGCTCTCGAGCATTACGAAAAGTTTGACTGGAGTACCGAACACCCGAGCATTTTGGTGCTCGCTCATCTCTATTATTTATCCATCGACATCACTGTATTAAGGCTTGTTTTTTGCGGAACGAGTTGTATTTTTTCAATGGTACTATTTAAAGTACTATATAATGTACTGAAAAACTTTTAAAAAATTCTAAGTGGAGTAAAATGAAAAAAAAAACGACATTACACCATCTTTCAGTGCGTTTTTGTTTCTACGGCGCACAAACTACAACAAAAATGACATGATAACTTTATTCTATGGGTGAGTATGATTGCTATGATACCAAACTTGTATAATTTTTTTTTATACTGTACTTGTTTTTTCAAAGACATTTAATTTTTTTCAATAATTTTCTGCGGTCATCTTGTGCGCGTAATAACTTTTTTATTTTTTTGTCAACATAGTTGATCGAGGGCTCATTTTTTGCAGGATGTCCTGTGGTTTCAGTTAGTACCAATTCGGTACGACTTTTTGATCATTTTTTTATTGCGTTTTTTCTGGGGGACTAAAAAGTGCATTTCTGGCAATCTTTATTTTTTTTTTCAGACAACATTCACCGTGCAGGGTAAATATTTTGCTGCTTTGATAGATCTGACTTTTACGGATGCAAAGATACCAAATATGTATTTTTATTTTTTTATTTCGATTTTTTAAATTATAGATATGACAAAATGGGGGGGGGGGGGGATTACAACATGCGATTACAACATGCGATGCTTTGATCGCTCCTGCAGTATGACGTAATGCTACAGCATTACGTCATACTGCAATTTGATAGGCAGCCTATCAAGCAATCTCCTAAGGCAGCCCTGGGGCCTTTCAGAAGTCCCCTAGCTGCCATGACACCTGCACGGCTCCCCCGATCTCACCACAGGGGGGGCCATACAGGACCCCCGAACACCATTCGGTGGATTTAAATGCCGCTGTCAGAATTGACAGTGGCATTAAAAGGGTTAATAGCTGCAATCGGCCGCACAGCCGATAGCAGCTATTACCCGCGGGTGTCAGCTGTAATAAACAGCTGACGCCCGCGCTGTATGAAATGAGGTCGCCCAGCGACCTCTCTTTATACATACCCAGACGCTCCAGGATGTAAATTTATGTCCTGGAGCGGGAAGGGGTTAATGCACCTAGAAAATTTCATAAATCTCTTGAGGGCTTATTTCTGCTCCTCATGTACTGAGAGTTTTTCTTCTATCTGATCATTTTAGACTATTTCACTTTTTACGTAGATTAATTTACATCCATTTATTCAATGGGAACTGTGTCACAGTGCAGAGGGATCAGCTCTCATTTGCTCAAGGAAAGCCTAGAAGCAATGGGATGAAACTGAAAGGGAGGAGACACAAATTAAATATTAGAAAACACTTTCTGACAGTGAGAGTGATCAATGAGTGGAACAGGTTACCACAGGAGGTGGTGAGTTCTCCTTCAGTGGAAGTGTTCAAACAAAGGCTGGACAAATATCTGTCTAGGATGACTTAGTGAATCCTGCACTGAGCAGGGTGTTGAGCCAGGTGACTCTGGAGGTCTCTTCCAACTCTAACATTCTATGGTTCTATACCAAGCTGGGCCACTGCACAATGTATGGAGCTGTCTGCTTCCCGCTCTGCGGCAGACACTGGCCCAGTGAACAGCTGATCTGCAGGAGTCCCAGGCAGCTATTGATGAGTTATCTTGTGAGTAGGTAAGCAATTTTCAAGAGATTTCAAGGTTTTCATTATACTGTGTAGAGAAAATAAGAAGCTACTACTTTTTAAAACTGGTAAGAATTCCCAAAATGTTTTTGATTAAAAAAATAATTGCAAGTATCTCGTATGACTACAGCAATTTTGAAAAAAAAATATAGACTACTCAATGCATTTCTATGGACAGCAATATCACAAAGAGTTTGTTGCAGTGAGAAATATAAAGTCAATGTGTAGACCTAGACAACTGTACTTTACTAGCCCACCTCACTAGCATAGTTAAGTGTTTTGTCATTAAAACAAAACCCCACCTGTCCCCCAGCTAGGCCCTGCCTAAAATACCAAAGGAGGGTATATACTTACCTCTCCTGGGGCCCTAGGATGGAGCTGATTACTGGTGCTGGCATTGGTGGTGACTTCCGTGTAGATGGGCTAGGCAAAAGCATACGACCGTTGCGGCCAATCAGAAGCTGCAGCGTCACTTTCACAAATTCCTGGCATCATGTTGGCCGGGATATGAGAACTGATGGTGAAACTGTGGCCTCTGAGTGGCTGCAGCTGTCACATGCTTCCACCTGGCCCAAAATGTTACTGCTGATGCCAGCCCCAGGAGAGGTTAGTATACCCTCCCTTGTTATTTTAGGTAAGGCCCTGCTGGGGATGGGGTTTTGTTTTAAAGACAAAACTCCTTTAAGTCCTTCCTGATCATCAACAAAAATGATTTTAAAAGACTGATTTTGAGGATATACAACCCTTTGAGTGATGGATGTCTCATAATAAATTCATCTCACAAAAATTATATAGACCTATTCAACTTTAAAATCCTTTTCATTGGTCAACAGTTCCCTGATCTTTTCTTGAATAGGGATAACATCTAACTTGGCATGTGACTGCAGGAGCAGTGATATTAGTAAGGTCTAGATCTTATTGCTGAGGCCAGTTACTGGCCGTCAAAGACATGTATTAGAATGACATTTCATTATTGCAGATTGGCAGGTGAACAGGAAGCATTAAGCAGTTTACTTGACAGAGAGTGTATATAATATACACTTGGCTGTGTTCTCACCTCCCCACCCCCATCATGCAGACATTGCCATATATGGTGGAGGATGCGGGCAAACGCATGGTCACTGTTGATGATTAAGGCCTTTGATTGCGTATGTGGTTGGTGAAACCTGCTACTATTATAATATCACAGTCTGCTGCTGTAGAGGAGCTGGTCAAGCAGCTAATTCAGGCAAATGCCCAATAGCAGGAACAGGTCGCACTTCTGAGATGCTCTGACAGAAATTATGAAAAGGTCTCTGTGACTGTTAATGTAAGGAAGGCTGTACAATGGTCCCTACAAAAGATGACTGCTGAGGATGATATAGTGGCAAATCTGGCTGTATTTGAGAGGTCTGCAGAGAAACAAAAACTCCCAGAAGCGGAATGGGTGGAGGTTCTTGCTCCATATCTCAGTGCTGAACCTCAAAAGGCCTATAACTATCTCAGCATGCAGTATATTAAAGACTATACAAAGCTAAAAGCTATGATACTGGGTCATCTAGAGATCATGGCTGCTGTCCATGCCTGAAAGGTACATAACTGGGGTTACAGGGCCGAACCACCTACCATGTTCCAGATGTTTGACCTTTTCCACCTGGTCAAGAAATGGCTGGAATCAGAGGTCTGCACACCATTCCAGATTGTGGAAAAGGGAAGTGATCAATGGCTATATCCATGCCCTCCCTGTGGAGCTTCAATGCTGGGTTGGACATGGAGACTCCAAAAATGCTAAGCAGCTAGTCGACCTTGTGGACAAATATCTTGCAACAGAAGACTATCTCCATGATCTTCCTGCTGCCCAGACCCCACCTCAGACCACCTGGCCTACTGCTGGTAAGAGACTATGCTGGGAGAGGCTTGAGGTGTGCAGAGAAAGAACCAAGGGCTCTGAAGTGGCACCACATGGGCTAAGGACATATGAGCCTAGTCAGCCCTAGAAAGGACTCTCTGCCAAAAACAGCTGGGTTGTTATGGTGTTGAAGGAGCCAGGAGTTTGGAAATATCTCAGCCCATTGTCCATTACCCATTGAGCCCATGGAGTGTGACAGGGGTCCGCACCACTCATTATTTGTCAAACCTGCATGTATTGCATTGCCAGGACTAAACAACAAGTGTGTGAACTGACTGTGAACAATTTTTTGTGAAGGCTCTTTTGGACTCTGGTAGTCTGGTAACATTGGTTTATTTGGTGGGTGTCTTGCTTCACTCATTAGGGGGGCTTTAAACTAGAACAATATGGAAAGCTTAGGGAAAGGCTGAGTAAAAATATACAACTAATTAATACATTTGAGAACCTTGCTACTAGAAATGAAAAGAAAGAACAAAGACAAAAAATTCTGAAGGAAAGCAGAGGAGCAAGAGACACCGATCACAAACTAAAATGTTTTTACACAAATGCACGGAGCATGGGAAACAAACAAGAAGAATTGGAGCTCCTAACATAGGAAGAGAAATATGATGTCTTAGGCATCCCAGAAACTTGGTGGAATGATACACATGATTGGAATAAAAGGCTTGAAGGATACAACTTGTTTTTAAGAAACAGATCTGAAAAAAGGGGAAGGGGTATTGCGTTGGGAAAACATTAATCTTTACAGATTCAAGCTTCAGAGCATGGTAGTTCTGTAGAAACTGTTTGGGTAAGAATACAAGGAGAGAACAACAGAAAGGACACCATTTTGGCCAAGCTCTCAAAAAAGCATAACATAGTGATCATGGGAGATTTTAACTATCCAGACATTTGTTGGGAATCTCTCTCAGGTAAAAGTAATTGATCCAACAAATTCTTATCTGCTCTTGCTGACAACTTTATCTTCCAAAAGGTAGAAGACAAAAAACAGGGGATCTGCTATCTTTGACTTAATTATACCAACAGGGAGCGAAAGGTTGAGGAAGTAAGGGTGGCTGGGACCTTAGGAGGCAGTGATCATGCTATCCTTGAATTTTGGAAAAAAGGGGAGGAAGACCTGAGAAAACTCAGACCTCAAGGTTGGATTTCAGAAAGGGAGATTTTAATGAATGCAGAAAGAGAGTAGGACGAATCCAATGGCTAGATGTTCTTAGGGACATAAATGTCCAAGAAGGTTGGAAAATATTGCAAAATTTGATTCTCAAAGCACAATCATTAACAATCCCTAAAAGAAGGAAGAATGGGAAGCATTTAAAGAAACCAGGATGGATGAACACAGAACTTGCACAAATGTTAAACAGGAAGTAGCAGAGGTAATTGCTGAGCCACTCGCCATGTTCTTTGAAGATTCCAGGAGAACAGAAGATTGGAAAAGGGCAAATGTCCCTATCTTCAAAAAAAGAAAGAAGGTGGATCTAGGAAACTACAAGTCTGTGAGCCTGACTTCTATATTGGAAAAGATCTTTGAACAAATTATTAAACAGTATGTATGCTAGTACTTGGATAAAAATGGAGTAATTAACCAGAGCCAGCATGGGTTTGTAACAAACAAGTCATGCCAGTCGCATCTAATTTCCTTTTATGATAGAATCACTGACTGGGTTGATCAGGAAAATGCGGTGGATATAGTATAATTTGACTTTGGTAAAGCATTTGACAAAGTATCTCATACCATACTTATTAAAAAAATGACCGAATATGCGATTGACAAGGCAACTGTTAGGGGAGTTCACAACTGGCTGAGTGATCATACTCAAAGAGTGGTCATATATGGCTGCACATCCAAGTGGAAGAATGTATGAATATCGTACCACAAAGCTCTGTCCTAGGCCCAGTGTTGTTCAACATTTTTATAAATGATCAGGAGGAGGGAATTGATGGGAAACTGATCAAATTTGACGACACAAAGCTAGTGGGGATAGCTAACACTAGGATACAGAAAGAGTATTCAAAAAGATCTAGAAAAGCTTGAACAGTGGGCGGCGACTAACAGAATGGTATTTAACAAGGAGAAATTCAAAGTCCTACATCTGGGCAAGAAAAATGAAAAAAGCACATACAGAACGGGAGCAATTGGGCTAAGCAGCAACACATGTGAAAAAGACTTGGGTATACTAATAGATCATAAACTGAACATGAGTCAACAATGTGATGCAGCAGCCAAAAAGGCAAACACAATTCTGAGATGTATTAAGAGAAGCATAGAGTCTAGATCGCGTGAGGTAATTATCTCCCTCAACTCTTGCTTAGTCAGACCTCATCTGGAATACTGTGTCTAGTATTTACAAAACACATAGACAAAGCAGAGCAAGTTCAGAGCAATAGCACAGGAGCAAGTATGTGTGGGGACGAGAGCAGGGGGTTGGACCAGATGACCCTGGAGGTCCCTTCCAACTCTACCATTCTATGATTCTATGCTAGCCTGGTAGCTGAGGGCTATTTGCTAGGAAAACACATGCGTATGCTATGTGTACATAGGGATACAAAAGTGTACCGTGTAGCTCTTGCTACAATGAAGATAGTGGTGGGAACTGTGTCCTACAAAGTTGGCATGGTAAAAAAATGTGATGCGTGGTGAGATGTTGGTGCATTATTTCCTTCTATTTTGGAAAAAAGTAACGTCTCATACTAAAGAGGCTGATGCAACCCCAAGTGGCCATTTTCCTTCTCCTAATAGCAAAGGAAATGTGGACATTGAGAAGGAATGTATTAACTTTTCATTGCAGGTCTTGGCTGGAGAAGATGATGAGAATCTTCCTCCTGTTCATGGTGTGTCTGAACTAGATATTTTACAGTACTGCACAGTTGAGAAATTCCAATTTCAAAAATGTGTGAGAAATTGTTGTCATAAATTGTGTACCACAAGAACCAGGTGCCAACCAGCAGTTTCCCCATTTTGCCCTGAACAATGATCTTATATATACAGAAACTAAAAATAATGGGGAAGTGGTTGAATAGCTGGTCGTACCAAGGTCGTATAGACGTAAGGTTCTTGATATGGCACATAGTCATGTACTTGGGGGACACTTGAAGATTGACATGACACTCCATTGAGATTGACAAGACACACTTTTTGGACTGAATCAGGAAAAAGGTTCTACTAGCCTGATATTTATAAAGAAATGAAGAAGTACTGTGAATCTTGTCCTGCATGTCAGATGACAGCCCCTGTGTCCCATTTTTGCAGCCCATTAGTGTCTGTCCCCGTTATTAAGGTGGCATTTGAGAGAACTAGTATGGATCTAGTAGGCACTATAGTTAAGTCAGCGAGAGGACATCAGTATATCCTGGTCGTCCTAGACTTTGCTACCCAGTAACCTTAAGCTGTCCCTTTAAGTAATACTGCTACTAAGAATATTGCCATCTGAGGACCTGAAAGTTGTTCCACCCTTGGTCTATAAAAAGGTTCTCAGAGGCTACTTGTGTGTAGTGTATCTCTTTTTCTGCTTGTGTAGAGCTTGTTGACCAATTATTGGAATGCAAGAAGATAGAAGGTCATATTGACAAATTGCCTGTCACCTCGGCCATTCTGATCAGACTGTTATAAGATGTTGGGACAAGTGGATGCGTAAGGGGAAATACACAAGGTGACCGGGCTCAGGACGCCCTCGACAAACCACTAGTAGGTAGGATTTTCTGATTGTCCAACAATCACCAGCAACTCCAACTGTTTTGTCATCTGCCATCCATAGACAGGTGACACCATTGTTACAGGCCCCTGTGTCTGTCAAAACCATTTCCAGGCACTTGGCTGAAGGACATTTGGTCTCACGGCGGCAGTGATGAGGATGTCACTAATCTAATGACACCAAAATCATCCAACTAGGATCAGGTAAAGGGGTCAAAGTATGGTGCAAGAAAAAGATTTGACTTTCAAATCGTTATTTGCTTACTCTCTGTGTTCTTCAAAAAATTCTGTATATCGTTCTGTAATTCCGCTAGCTCCATCCTATATTGTACACCCAAACCCTGCGACACACCCTAGGCAATACCATAAATATTTGCTTACAGTGGGTTATACAAAAAAAGGTTTACAAATTAAAACCTTTTTTATTCAGTTATGTCATAAACAAACAGAATCTCCTTTGATTTTTCATCAACCTTGCCTAAAACCTTAAAGGGGTTGTCCCGCGCCGAAACGGGTTTTTTTTTTTTTCAACCCCCCCCCCCGTTCGGCGCGAGACAACCCCGATGCAGGGACGTACAGAAAGCTTACCGGAGCGCTTACCTTAATCCCCGCGCTCTGGTGACTTCTATACTTACCTGTGAAGATGGCCGCCGGATTCCTCTTCCTCCGTGGACCGCAGCTCTTCTGTGCGGTCCATTGCCGATTCCAGCCTCCTGATTGGCTGGAATCGGCACGTGACGGGGCGGAGCTACACGGAGCCTGCATTCTGCACGAGCGGCTCCATTGAAGAGAGCAGAAGACCAGGACTGCGCAAGCGCGGCTAATTTGGCCATCGGAGGGCGAAAATTAGTCGGCACCATGGAGACGAGGACGCCAGCAACGGAGCAGGTAAGTAAAAAACTTTTTATAACTTCTGTATGGCTCATAATTAATGCACAATGTACATTACAAAGTGCATTATTATGGCCATACAGAAGTGTATAGACCCACTTGCTGCCGCGGGACAACCCCTTTAAGTAATTTCTGGTGCAATTAGCTATGAATCATATTTTGAATGAGGGGAATATATAGGAACATTTGGTCTTCTTTGTGATTTCCCAAAAGCCTTTGCTGCCAAACTGCATTAGAATTTTGGCTGTTCTGTGTAGTGCTTTAAGTATCTCTTTCCACTCACCCACACAGAGCCATTCCAGTGGGAATACGCCAGATATGTTGATACGTTGTGCTGACGAAATTCCCAATTAAATGAATTGGAGAAATTAGACATGTTCTTCAAGACATACAGTGTATTACTTTGCTTTTGTAGATAAAGTGAACAATGCCTCGAGACAGCTTCCGTCTTTGCAACAATATTATATAGATGGCTGCTTAAATTTATATGTTCAAGTGTTCAAGCTTCAAGTTCCTTGTGAAGAACAAGGAAACCAGAATTTATTATATCTAAATACTGTAGTGTAAATGCTATATCTCTCCTTTCTGTTAGTCTTCTATAGAGAACATAGTAGATATTTGCAGCATATAAAAAACCCCTAGAATGATCTAAGTTTTGTTCAGCACAATTGCTGAGGTCAGGGTGTTATGGCCGTAATACAGGAGTTAATAGGAGTCAAATTATGGCTATCTAAAATCAGCCTAAAGCCCTTTACAGCCTGACAGGTCCATGTCACTGAAAGTGTATATTTTAGTTACCGTATTATTAGCACTGCCGGACACAGCGTTAAGTAAAAGAAAATCTTGCTAAAAGTACCTACGTCTTATATAGTCCTTAGTAAGGTAATCCCTGCAGTGGCAAACTCACTTGATTGCTGCTATATGTAAGTTTAAATACATATCACCATTACACACTAAATGGGAAACCACTGGGCAAAACTGATATGGAAAAGGAAATGGGGATTTTAGTTTACTGTAAACTTAACTGGAGCAACTAGTGTCAGGCAGCTGCTGCCAAGGCAAATAGGATCATGGGGTGCATCAAAAGAGGTCTGGGGCACATGAGGAGAACATTGTACTTCCTCTTTACAAGTCACTTGTCAGATCACACATGGAATATTGTGTACAGATTTGGGCACTGGTACTCAAAAAGCACATATTAGAGCTTGAGCGGGTACAAAGGTGGGCAACTAAAGTAATAAATGGAATGGGTGGACTACAATACCCAGAGAGGTTATCAAAATTGGGGATATTTAGTTTAGAAAAAAGAAGGCTGAGGGGCGACCAAATAACTATGGGGTCAATAGAGAGATCTCTTCCATCATCTATTTATACCCAGGACTGTGACTGTAACAAGGGGGCGCTCTCTGCATCTACACAAACATAAAAGGGGGTTCTTTACTGAAAGAGCAGTGAGACTATGGAACTTTCTGCCTGAGGATGTGGTGATGGTGAGCTCACGAATAGAGTTTAAGTGGGGCCTGGCAACCTTTCTTGAGTGTAGAAATATTAAATGTTATAGTAGCTAATTACTTCTGAAGGGTTGTTGTTCCAGGGATTATTCCTGATCGCCAAATTTGGAGTTAAGAAGAAATGTTTCTCCTCAATATTAGCAAAATTGGCTTCTACTTCATGGGTTTTTTACTTCCTCTGGATCAACATTGCAGGATAATAGGCTACACTAGATTGACATATGTCTTTTTTCAGACCTACACCTTATGTTACTATTTTATGTTACTATGTTACTTCCTTAATGATTGCCGTAGTGATCATCAGTGCCATAGAGTTTAGCAATGACTAAGAAGAGATGCAGAAAGGAATATCACAATTACCTCCGCTAGTGCATAGTCACTGCTGACCTATATTCCCTTTTTGGTTCCCTCAGCTACTGACATATCCACCACAGCCTCTCTCTGATCTTAAAACCAACTGATTGTTGTTCTCTGAACAGCCTCAATCAAATATGTGGGGAGGTAAATGGACCACATCACAATCCCATTTCCTGTGGAGTGGGGGATGCTTTTTTCTACATTACATCTTTATACAGATATCATCTGATGCCTTTATTTCCCATGGACAGTGCAGATATCAGCGCCCAGATAAGGGTCTGCAAGATTGGGTTGAGTAAGACTTTCCCCCATTCTTCTATCTACTTGAACTCTCGCTGTAAATACTGTTAAGTCTCTGAACTCCAGCAGTGATACATCAGCAGCATACTGATCTGTGTTATGCCCCACAGAGCCTCTTCTCACCTCCTTCTTCCACTGGCCACAGCTGTCAGTATCCTCCTGCCCTCTGTCCTCTGTGCATTAATCCCCCAGCTCCTATCTCTGACCAGTGCTTCCATACTCAGCCTGCTTTTTAAAGGGTCAGTGTGCACCCAAATTTCCTATCCCCTGCCTTTCCAAGCCCTTGCTGGGTTTTTATGTTACTCCCCCATTGGAAGGTGCCTAAGCAATAGGTTTCTAGTGTTCTAGAGAGGGTGTTTCTGTATCGTACTTGCTTCTCAGTTTTGACTTTCTGCCTAGATACTCAGCTTTTCCAAACTCTGCCTGTTTACTAAGTCTTGTCTTACCGCTACCTTCCCTAACGTCCTGCCTGTCTACTGTGTTTGACACTCTCTGCCTGTCTTGACCTCAACTTGTTATCTGACTTGTAGACCAGATTCCTCAAAAAAAAAAAAAAAAACGGGTAAAGGATGAAGATCAAGGTTCAGATACAAGTGAATGGTTCCGCAGTGGGTTTTGTTCCAATACAGTTTTCTGGTATTTTAAATTCAACCTGCTGCCAAAAAACTCAATGTATAGCTATAACACAGTGTGAACCCAGCCTAATGATAAGCAATTATAGTCCGCTTCCTACAGTACTTCAACAAGTTCAAATTGCCATCCTGCGTCATGTAGAAAATGCAATGTAATGTTGTGTTCTTCTAGCAATTAAATGGTATGTTGATTCATTCATTTATTGAATAAAGCTTTAGCAAAACATTCCAGTATATTAAACATTTTGTTGCAATACTAAGTGAAACATAAAAATATAAATAAATGTATTTACGCTCCCATTTTCCATAATCAACACACAAAGAGAACTAGTTAAATGACTTTTTACAGATGTCGACGTAATCAGAATTGTGGCTTGTTCTGAGTCACAAAGCAAATTCACAGTAAAGTCATTTATCAGTAATTTCTCTTAATCTGTTGCAGCTGAGTAAATGTCAAAAGGTTAGTTAGGTCAGATACTAAATGAAAAAACATATATTTTTGTTCTCCGTTCCTATAATTGTGAGTAAAGCCACCATGTTCATGCACTGAGATTCCCAGTGTTATCCAGAATCATGTTTCCTCTGATTCCAGTGATACATTGAATGCTTAATCTATATGACTGGGTAAGATTAACCAGTTAGTATAACACCTGGAGAATCACTATTATCAGCCCTTTGAAAAGTCAATAATGTAAATAATTCCATTAGGATACTAGAGGTATGAAGAAGATATGAAGCTGGGGCGACCTTAGGGTTCACATTTGTATGTAGAACAAATAAAGTGGTGAGTGATACTTCCTGCTCTGATCACTTTGCAACAGTCCTCTCATGCTGTTCACAGGCAGGATAACAGTCAACTATATTTCACATGTGGTTATATGTTGGTTTTACATCATTGGAATAAAAGTTAAACTTCTTGCATCCGGTTGCCAGTAATCTGATTTTTCTACTGTAAATTCAAGAAGGATTTGAGTTCATGCACTGAGGTCGGGGTGAGTTGGACTTTTTCATTTTTGTTTCTTTATATACTGTAGTATGCATAGGATTAGAATTAAAGGCACAGTAACACTTCTGTAATCAAAGCCAGAGGCGAAGAAGACAGGATCACATCACTGACTAAGGTTTATAGGGACTGGTGACTTCTACGCAGGAAATGTACACGGCATCTTACAATAAAAATACAACTATACACACTGATGGTCAACATGAAAAAACTTATTGCATGTTCTATTCTTGTCTATATCACGGACCGGAATTGAGACATGTAAATGCATATCAATATGCGGGTAGTCCATGTATTGGACAGCGCCCTAACAGATGTCCAAAGCAAACTGTATCCAAGTCTTTTGGGCGCAAGTACGGCACATGGCAGGAGTGTCGAAGGCCTTAATGTGATGACTCTTGTGGGGCAGTCTCACTAATCACATCAGATTTATTTGTGTTTTGTATAGCTTATATTTTCAACTTGATTTGTCTCAGTCAGTTCTGAGGAAAATTTATTACAATCCGTAAACATCCTATTTCTTATAACATGAGTGATCTATATTTATTAATCACTGGCTGAGAGCAGGGACTGATCATTGAATGGCTGTGATTGGTCCCTGTGCTTAGCCAATCAGAGGCAGAGCTTCCAGGAGGCGGGGATTTTTAAATCCCTGCCCAGAAGAAATGGTTCAGAAGAGTGCTGGGACAAGGCACTTCGGAGCCCCAACAGCGCTGCTAGGTGATATATTTTATTTTATTTTACAGCAGTTAGGGGTTATTTTTCAAGCCCTTCCCCAAAAATGTCTGCAGGGGTCGCCTTCATGCCATTGCTTTCAATGGGGCGGCAGCAGCACCAGACCCATTGAAAGTAATAGGATAGCATTGTGGTCCTCTGCCACATCTGTTTTGTAACAGTGTTCAGTGATGAGGGGACCTTTGTGGAGCAGCTGCTCCATTGAATGGGCAAAGTTTTATGTGCTGCGCATATGAAACTTTGCCCGTTCACGTGTTTTGTGCTTATGCGAGGAGCGCATTTTTTTGCACATACAGGCGCGCAAAAAAACACGCTCGTCTAACCGAACCCTAAGGAAGAAAATAATAAAACAGAGTTGCACATGAAAGTGAGGATGGAAGGCAAGAGAAGTTAGCTACTTGGCTTAACCCCTTAGTGAGCAGCCTATTTTGTGCCTTAAGGACTAAGTTATTTTTATTGTCCCATAGCAAGAGCCCTAACTCATTGACACAGCCGTTAAAGAGATTCTTTTTCTGTGTAGAATTGCGCTTTAATGACACAACTCTGTACATATAGTGTGTTGTATAACTTTTATTACTTTTTTTGGTGTGGGGTAAGAGGAGGAGGTTTGAAAAGAATATCAAGAATTTCCACCACTGTTTTGGGGTTTTGTTTTTACAGCATTCACCAATCAGTAAAAATAACTTTTTTATCTGGATCAGCAGGATTACTGCGATACCAAGTTTATATAGATTTTTTAGTTTCTTACTACTTTAGCACAATAAAAACATGTTTTTCAAGAAAAGCAATTGAATTTGCATAATCACATTCAAGCATCTATAACTCTTATTTTTCTGGCAATTGAGCTATGTGAGGTCTTGTTTTTTGCAAGAGTTTCAGTTTTATTGGTACCATTTTGAGGTACATTGGTGACCTTTGGGTTGCTTTTTATTGCATTTTCTGGTAGGCAAACAAAGGAAAATTCTAGGATAACTTTTAAAATTAGATAAATAACAGAGTATTTTAATTCTTTGGGTTGTTACAAACATGGTAATACCTGTTCTTTGTTGCTTTTTAATATTATTTTGATATTTTATCCATTTAAAACAGGTTTTTATGGGGATAATTACAGATGAGCGAGTATACTCGCTAAATGCAATTGCTCGAGCGAGCATTGCCTTTAGCGAGTACCTGCCCGCTCGAGACTGAAGGTTCGGGTGCCGGCACGGGGGAACGGTGAGTAGCGGCTGTCAGCAGGAGGGAGCAGGGGGGGGGGAGGGAGAGAGAGATCTCCCCTCCGTTCCTCCCCACTCTCCCCTGCAGCTCCCGGCCCGCCGACGGCACCCGAACCTTCAGTCTCGAGCGGGCAGGTACTCGCTAAAGGCAATGCTCGCTCGAGCAATTGCCTTTAGCAAGTATACTCGCTTATCTCTAGGGATAATGTATTTTTTTAAACTGAATTCTTTTTCTTTGAATTAAACTTTGTTGAACTTTTTGACGCCATTTTTTAGTTCCTGAAGGGGACTTGAAAATGTGATTGTTTGATTTGCTAGGATAGTACAGTGCATTACTTATATAGTGAATTCTACTAAGCCTGTGACAACAGCCTATTAGAGTCTATGGGAGGCTGGTTCTAATAGGCTGAGTTACATGTCAGACATGGAGGCCTTTGTACGGCTTCTGGTTGCCATGGAAACCCATTCAGTGACAGAAAGAGCCCCTGTCATCTCTTACATGTTGCAGTTGCAATTGATTTTGGCATGTAAGTGGGTGAACTGCCAGATCTGAGGTTGTGAGAGCCAGAGCCTGGCTATCGGTAGCTAAGTCACCATCTTACAAAATGTATGTGCAGGTTTAAAGACCATTTTTGACCACTGTAGGAAGGTGTATTGGTGGTCACTAAGGGGTTACGATAGGGGAATCCTAGAGATCTGTTGACCAATAATAGAGGACTGCTAAAGTCTACATCCCAGAAACCATAAGAAATGTAACATTGTTGAGAAACTACAGAAGAGATAAGTACTGTGACAAGATCAACTACCTAACATCCCCTAGAGATTAAGGTGATAGATTCAAAGAGCTTCTGGTGGGATTATGGATGCTGAAGTGTTTATATTAAACATCTCATGACATGAGTCATGACAATTTGATTTTGATTCACTCAGGTAGAAAACGGAAGAGTTCTATAAGTGGAATTTGATGAGCTTGGCTACCAAGAAACATAAAAAATGAATTATAAGTAAATTTGGGGATATCACCAAAAGGTATACTGAAAGTGACATCATCGAGTTCTCGAGTTAAAAAATATATTGTATTCTTGAGTTAAATATAGCATGCAGGTGGGTATAGAGCTTTTTACTTTAAGATCTTGCTACCATGTGTGGAGGAAGATACATCTGTCACCACATTTCTTAAAGGATGACTAAAAAGATTTAGGAAAAGTGCTTTATAATATTTGAAGGGAATCTGGCAGCTCAAGCCTTCTGTCCAAACTGCAGGCATCATGGTATAGAGCAGGAGAAGCTGAGCGGACTGATATATAGTTTTATGGGAAAATATTTAGTGTAATTCGTAATTTATTCATTTAAATCTCTGCTCATTTTGAGTTTAGAGGTCCAGTGGGCGGTCCTATCAGTGATTGCTGGTTCTCTATATATGACTGGGCATACAAAGATAACTATCAGACGATAAGTAGAAGAAGGAGATTAGCGCTCCAATGTGAGGTGGAGAAAATGGCAGGGTAAAGAAAAATAAACGGAAATCCAATTGGACTCACCCCAGACGTACCGGACCCTGTGTAAGGTCACGGTGCGTCTAATGATCCTGGCAGGCAGTAATATCCACGGTCAGAGCTATGATGTCATCAAGGGGTCCTGATCGCTGGTCTAAATGACATCCCAATGGGGGAGAGCATCGCAGGGTGACTCTAGGTAGAATATATACCAGAGGCAGCAAAGGCAATAGACAACAATTTAGAAAAAACCCCCGTGCTCCAGTGATCGGATAGGCGAAATGAGAAGGCAGAAGGAACTTACTTAGCAGGGGTGTCAGTGCAAATGACACCCCTGAAAATCCAGGTCAGCTCGTTTAAGAGGATACGTAGAAATTGCTCAACCATGGAGACATTTGATGAACAATCCAAAATTTTATATAAAAGATTTGAGGAGAAAAAATACCCCAGAACTCTCCTAGATCATTCCCTTAATAGAGCCAAATTGGAAGAACGATCCCTCTCGACCAAAAAGGGGACACCTACACATTCGACCAATCCCCCCGACCTTTGTTTTATAACAAGGTATAACTCTAAACAAAAAGACCTTAGAGAGATCCTTAAAAAACACTGGAAAATTTTAAAGAGCGACCCTTTTATCATGGATACCCTAGCCACTAACCCTAACCTAATTTTCAAACGGAATAAAACACTGGGTAATATTCCAGCTCCATCATGTCCAAGAAACAAGAATAGAAATAGAAATGCAAACACCAATCCCACACTTTTTTCCACCATAAAAGGGACCTATAAGTGTGGAGCCTCAGGATGCAAATGCTGTATGAACATCTGCCACAGGAGAAAACACGTGGATGTGGGGCAACCGAACAACCCCTTTGAAATAAAACAGTATCTAAATTGTGCCTCTGAGCACCTGATTTATCTGATTGAGTGCCCATGCCCGAACAAATACATTGGCCGGACAATCAACTCATTACGCACACGCATCAACCACCATCGACACAATATTAATAAAAATTTTCTCAAACATAGTTTATCGAAACATTTCTTTTTACACCACAATTCTGATTCTTCTTTATTGAAAGTCACCCCTATTGAGCAAATCCCCAAGGGTGAGTTCTCTAGACTAAAAGCCAAAGAGATGTTTTATATATATCATTTTAACACGTTACATCCTCATGGCCTAAATGAGGTCCTTGAAAAAATCTAAGAGTAAAAGAATCTGAGGAGAAGAAAAATTTGAGAACAAATCTAATAACAACCAACCATCTAATTATCTATATAAGTTTGGTGTAACACTCCAGCTATATGTACCCACTATGTTCATGCTACCACTAGGATGTATATTATTTATAGTAATTGCATGCTTTAGTATCATCTTTAGTCTTTTATGCAACAATACTACTATTTTTTATGCAAATTTCTATGGATTCATTGCTTGATGCATTGTAGTTTTTATATCTTATTTGTTTTATGTATAACAACTCTTAAATTATCTATATGTATTTACATACATTTTTAATATCTATACTTATAAGCATTTATATTTTTATTAGTCCTTAATATGCTATTTTATATATATTTCTTTATTTCTATTAAGCATTTTTTGTTATTTATTACATTTTTTGCAGCATGGCTCACCCTCTGCCCCTCCCCCCCTCCCTCCGTCATCCTAGAACATGTTTGTCACTACAATACACCTCCTATCTATTAGTGCTTTCCTGCCTAACCCATACATTTTTTAACCAAGCATAGTCTAAACTCATCATCATATGTTACTCACCTAATCCACCTTTCCCAGACAAGTCAGATCCTCTGTGCATACAGACTGCATAATGCGCTGTCTAAGCCTACCAGCTGACAGCTCCTGCATTCCTCCAGCTCTGACGTAGTCACACACTGAAGCCCTGCCGTTACCACGTCCGGACACAGTTTACTTGATATGTGTCTACAGGACCTGCGGAGCACATGACTAGTCATGTGCCCCTGCTGTGTCACTCTCCAGCCCAACACCCGCCCCCCCCAGCAGTCATGTGATACCCAACGTTCTCTTGCAGTGACTCCCCTGCTCCTCCTAGAGCCCTTCTCATACAGCGTTCCTCTGTCATTTCTCCAGGGGATCTATTTAGCCATCAGTCATTTCCTTTTTTTCACCTTTTTTTCACCATCCTATATCATCCTCCACCCCCCGAGCCACGTGACCACACACGTGACCCAAAAGGGGCGGTAACTAGCAGACGCTGCCTCCACTCATTCAGTCATGTTCACTATAAATGTAACCATGTTTTACCACCCTGTATGCTTGATAAAGGCTGATGTTTCAGCCGAAACGCGTTGCACCCTGTGAATAAAGAACCTTTATAAACGTCATAACCTGGACAAGCCTTATTTCTACGAGCTGACCTGGATTTTCAGGGGTGTCATTTGCACTGACACCCCTGCTAAGTAAGTTCCTTCTGCCTTCTCATTTCGCCTATCCGATCACTGGAGCACGGGGGTTTTTTCTAAATTGTTGTCTATTATCAGACGATAAGTAAGATCACCTACTGGACCTCTAAGCTCAGAATGAGTGGAGATTTAAAGGGGTTGTCCCGCGAAAGCAAGTGGGGGTATACACTTCTGTATGGCCATATTAATGCACTTTGTAATATACATCGTGCATTAAATATGAGCCATACAGAAGTTATTCACTTACCTGTTCCGTTGCTAGCGTCCTCGTCTCCATGGTGCCATCTAATTGCAGCGTCTAATCTCCCGATTAGATGCGCTTGCGCAGTCCGGTCTTCTCCCTTCTGAATGGGGCCGCTCGTGCTGGAGAGCTGCTCCTCGTAGCTCCGCCCCGTCACGTGTGCCGATTCCAGCCAATCAGGAGGCTGGAATCGGCAATGGAACGCACAGAGCCCACGGTGCACCATGGGAGAAGACCTGCGGTCCACCGTGGGTGAAGATCCCGGCGGCCATCTTCGCAAGGTAAGTAAGAAGTCACCGGAGCGTGGGGATTCGGGTAAGTACTATGCGTTTTTTTTTTAAACCCCTGCATCGGGTTTGTCTCGCGCCGAACGGGGGGGCTATTGAAAAAAAAAAAAAACCCGTTTCGGTGCGGGACAACCCCTTTAAATGATTCAAAAGTTCAAAATTACTTCATTGTTTGAAATGTACCTTACCCAGCCTTTCCATGTGAGGAGCTCAACGGAGGGCGGGTAATTATGGTGGGCTTATTAGAGGGTAATTATGATTTGTTTTCTTTTTTACTTTTGGATGCCAGTGCCATTGGGCAAGATTTGTAGAAGTGAATAGTGAGGTGCTGAATAACACACAGAACCAGATATTTTGCTTAACTTGTAGTAAACATTGTGTTATTATTCAATTAGACAGGGAGATGATGTAATTCTCTTCAACACGCACAGTGAATAACAAATAATATACAATTTGCAACAATCAAGATACTTGTGTCTAACATGCTTATTTACTGGGAGCTTACTCTGATTTTTTTTTCTCCATCCCTCTTCATATTTACATCTCTTTATCTCCCTCTCTTCATCTCTCTTATCTCTCCTCTGCTCACTGTCACAGCTAACTCTCCTTAAGGCCGCCTGCAGACGGGCGGAAATCCCGCGGGATTTCCGCCACTAAAAGCCTGCATTGGAGTGCATTACAATACGCACTCCTATGCAGACGGCCGCGGTTTGGCCACGCGAAATGTCGCGTGGCAAACAAACCGCGGCATGTCCTATATCTGTGTAGGGCTCGCAGAGCCTCGCACAGAAACGTCACTCACCCGGCCGGCGGCTCCGATCTGCGCATGCGCCGGCTGCCCGGCAGCCGGCACATGAAAGAGCCGAGGCCGCCGGGCGCGGGTGAGTACGCGCTCCTGCCTGCATGTGGTGGGGTCGGGTCCCACAGCGAGAATTCTCGCCGCCGGATCCGACCCGCCCGTCTGCAGGCGGCCTTACTCACTGTTTCTCTGACTCTTCTCCTGTTTCTCAACTTTCTCTCTTTCTTCTCCTGTCTCTCTTTCTCTACTGCTTCTGGCTTTCCTTCTCTTGTTTCCCACGGACTTCTCTCTGGTTTCTCCCTCCTATGCTCATTGTGTCCCGTTTTTTTATCGCCTCTGTCACCTGACCAGTCTGTCTGCAGTCAATCACTACCTATTTGGTGTGTAGACTACCTGCATCATTTGAGTCTCTAGGCATTTTCTATCCTGTGCAGCTGAATAAAATGACTAACTGGTTGTTAGGTTACCTGCATCCCTTGTGCAAAATGATTCAGATTAAACCCCTAGGGCCGGTTATTATATTACCTGTCCCCAGAGCTAAACAGCTCTGTTTAGTGATTTTTTTCAGGACACTACATAATCAGCGTGGAAATCACATACAACAAGGAAGAGGGAAGTCCAGCACCTCAATAAAAACAGAGTCTTCTTTATTATATTATCATCAATTGTTAAAAGTCCATAATTAAGTGCAAGGCTTACGCATTTTGAGCTACACACTAGCTCTTGTTCACAGCATACAAAAAAATAAAAAATAATTGTATTTAAAACATTAGGAATAGAGATGAGCGAACGCGTTCGTCCGAGCTTGATATTCGTGCGAATATTAGGGTGTTCGGGATGTTCGTTATTCGTAACGAACACCATGCGGTGTTCTGGTTACTTTCACTTCCTTCCCTGAGACGTTTGCGCGCTTTTCTGGCCAATTGAAAGACAGGGAAGGCATTACAACTTCCCCCTGCGTCGTTTAAGCCCTATACCACCCCCCTGCTGTGAGTGGCTGGCGAGATCAGGTGTCCGCCTAATATAAAAGTCGGCCCCTCCCGCGGCTCGCCTCAGATGCCTGGTGAGTTAGATGAGGGACAGTGCTGTTTGTACCGGAGCTGCTGTAGGGAAAGAATTGGTAGTTAGTGTAGGCTTCAAGACCCCCAAAGGTCCTTATTAGGGTCACTGATAGCTGTGTGTTGGCTGCTGTTAGCAGTGGCAATTTTTTTTCTTCTCAAAATCGCCTCTGCAGAGCGTTGCACCCGGCATTAGGGACAGAAGTGTTGCATAGGCAGGGAGAGTGTTAGGAGTGAGTGTAGCCTTCAAGAACCTCAACGGTCCTTTCTAGGGCCATATTTAACCGTGTGCAGTACTGTGCTGGCTGCTGTTAGCTGTGCTGCATATTTTTTTTCTTCTCAAAATCGCCTCTGCAGAGCATTGCACCCTCCATTGATACTGCAGGGAAAGAATTGTATAGGCAGGGCCACAACACAGTTATTATTCATTGAATATACGCAGTGCTGCCTTTTGGTGCCAAAAAACGGAAAATAATTAAATTTGTCCTGCCTCTGTCCGTCCTAAGGGCGGTGGACACGTGTGAGCTGCGTGTACAACGTTAAAAAATCAGACGCACCCAGCTACGCTTTACTGCTGGCTTCGCCATTTGCTTTCCTTAATTGGGAAAAAAATACCTGCTCTGCCAGAGTTATAATAACTCTGCTACCCTCACGTTCTGTGACACATTAGCAGGGACACAGCACAGTTATTAAACTTAGATTATTCATTCACTAGAGGCAGTGGGGCCTTTCGTTTTCCAAAAAGGGAAAAAATTATATTTGGCCTGCAGTCTTGCGCCAATTTATTTCCTGCCTGTGAAATCAAATCACTGGTAATACAGCATGCTGAGGGGTAGGGGTAGGCCTAGAGGACGTGGACGCGGGCGAGGACGCGGACGCCCAAGTCAGGGTGTGGGCACAGGCCGAGCTCCTGATCCAGGTGTGTCGCAGCCGACTGCTGCGCGATTAGGAGAGAGGCACGTTTCTGGCGTCCCCACATTCATCGCCCAATTAATGGGTCCACGCGGGAGACGGTTATTAGAAAATGAGCAGTGTGAGCAGGTCCTGTCCTGGATGGCAGAAAGTGCTTCGAGCAACCTATCGTCAACACGCAGTTCTGCGCCGTCCACTGCTGCAAATCCGAATCCTCTGTCTGCTGCTCCTCCTTCCTCCCAGCCTCCTCACTCCACTACAATGACACCTGCTCAGGAGCGGGAACACTCCCAGGAACTGTTCTCGGGCCCCTGCTTAGATTGGGCAGCAGCGGTTCCTCTCCCACCAGAGGAGTTTATCGTCACTGATGCCCAACCATTCGAAAGTTCCCGGGGTCCGGGGGATGAGGCTGGGGACTTCCGCCAACTGTCTCAACAACTTTCTGTGGGTGAGGAGGACGATGACGATCAGACACAGTTGTCTTGCAGTGAGGTAGTAGTAAGGGCAGTAAGTCCGAGGGAGCAGTGCACAGAGGATTCGGAGGAAGAGCAGCAGGACGATGAGGTGACTGACCCCACCTGGTGTGCAACGCTTACTCAGGAGGACAGGTCTTCAGAGGGGGAGTCAAGGGCATCAGCAGGGCAGGTTGCAAGAGGCAGTGCGGTGGCCAGGGGTAGAGGCAGGGCCAGACCGAATAATCCACCAAGTGTTTCCCAAAGCGCCCCCTCGCGCCATGCCACCCTGCAGAGGCCGAGGTGCTCTAAGGTCTGGCAGTTTTTCACAGAGACGCCTGACGACCGACGAACAGTGGTGTGCAACCTTTGTTGCGCAAAGCTCAGCCGGGGAGCCAACACCAACAGCCTCACCACCACCACCATGCGCAGACATATGATGGCCAAGCACCCCACAAGGTGGGACGAAGGCCGTTCAGCGCCTCCGGTTTGCACCCCTGCCTCTCCCCCTGTGCCCCAACCTGCCACTGAGATGCAACCCCCCTCTCAGGACACAGGCACTACCGCCTCATGGCCTGCACCCACACCCTCATCTCCGCTGTCCTCGGCCCCATCCAGCAGTGTAGTTCAGCGCACCGTCCAGCCGTCGCTTGCGCAAGTGTTCGAGCGCAAGCGTAAGTACGCCGCCACGCACCCGCACGCTCAAACGTTAACCGTCCGCATAGCAAAATTCATCAGCCTTGAGATGCTGCCGTATAGGGTTGTGGAAACTGAGTCCTTCAAAAGTATCATGGAGGCGGCGGCCCCGCGCTACTCAGTTCCCAGTCGCCACTACTTTTCCCGATGTGCCGTCCCAGCCCTGCACGACCACGTCTCCCGCAACATTGTACGCGCCCTCACCAACGCGGTTACTGCCACGGTCCACTTAACAACGGACACGTGGACAAGCACAGGCGGGCAGGGCCACTACATCTCCCTGACGGCACATTGGGTGAATTTAGTGGAGGCTGGGACAGAGTCAGAGCCTGGGACCGCTCACGTCCTACCCACCCCCAGAATTGCGGGCCCCAGCTCGGTGCTGGTATCTGTGGAGGTGTATGCTTCCTCCACTAAAGCACCCTCCTCCTCCTCCTCTGTCTCGCAATCAAGATGTGTTAGCAGCAGCATGTCGCCAGCAGTCGGTGTCGCGCGGTGTGGCAGCACAGCGGTGGGCAAGCGTCAGCAGGCCGTGCTGAAACTACTCAGCTTAGGCGATAAGTGGCACACGGCCCACGAACTGCTGCAGGGTCTGACACAGCAGACCGACCGCTGGCTTGCGCCGCTGAGCCTCCAACCGGCCATGGTCGTGTGTGACAACGGCCGTAACCTGGTGGCGGCTCTGCAGCTCGGCAGCCTCACGCACGTGCCATGCCTGGCCCACGTCTTTAATTTGGTGGTTCAGCGCTTTCTGAAAAGCTACCCACGCTTGTCAGACCTGCTCGTAAAGGCGCGCCGGCTCTGCGCACATTTCCGCAAGTCCCACACGGACGCTGCCACCCTGCGCACCCTGCAACATCACTTTAAGCTGCCAGTGCACCGACTGCTGTGCGACGTGCCCACACGGTGGAACTCTACGCTCCACATGTTGGCCAGGCTCTATGAACAACGTAGAGCTATAGTCGAATACCAACTCCAACATGGGCGGCGCAGTGGGAGTCAGCCTCCTCAATTCCTTTCAGAAGAGTGGGCCTGGTTGGCAGACATCTGCCATGTCCTTGGTAATTTTGAGGAGTCTACCCAGGTGGTGAGCGGCGATGCTACAATCATTAGCGTCACCATTCCTCTGCTATGCATCTTGAGAAATTCCCTGCAAACCATAAAGGCAGCTGCTTTGCGCTCGGAAACGGGGGCGGGGGAAGACAGTATGCCGCTGGATAGTCAGGGCACCCTCCTGTCTATTTCTCAGCGCGTACAGGAGGAGGAGAAGGAGCATGAGGAGGATGAGGAGGAGGGGGAAGAGACAGCTTGGCCCGCTGCTGACGGTACACCGGCTGATTGCCTGTCATCCTTTCAGCGTGTATGGCCTGAGGAGGAGGAGGAGGATCCTGAAAGTGATCTTCCTAGTGAAGACAGCCATGTGTTGCGTACTGGTACCCTGGCACACATGGCTGACTTCATGTTAGGATGCCTTTCTCGTGACCCTCGCGTTGCACGCATTCTGGCCACAACGGATTACTGGGTGTACACACTGCTCGACCCACGCTATAAGGAGAACCTGCCCACTCTCATTCCCGAAGAGGAAAGGGGTTCGAGAGTGTTGCTATACCACAGGACCCTTGCGGACAAGCTGATGGTAAAATTCCCATCCGACAGCGCTAGTGGCAGAAGGCGCAGTACCGAGGGCAAGGTAGCAGGGGAGGTGCGGAGATCGAGCAGCATGTACATCCCAGGCAGTGCAACAGTCTTTAAGGGCCTGGCCAGCTTTATGGCTCCCCAGCAAGACTGTGTCACCGCTCCCCAGTCAAGGCTGAGTCGGCGGGAGCACTGTAAAAGGATGGTGAGGGAGTACGTAGCCGATCGCACGACCATCCTCGGTGACGCCTCTGCCCCCTACAACTACTGGGTGTCGAAGCTGGACACGTGGCCTGAACTAGCGCTGTATGCCCTGGAGGTGCTTGCTTGTCCTGCGGCTAGCGTCTTGTCGGAGAGGGTGTTTAGTGCGGCTGGGGGAATCATCACAGATAAGCGTAGCCGCTTGTCAACCGACAGTGCCGACAGGCTAACACTCATCAAGATGAACAAAGGCTGGATTTCCCCAGACTTCTGTTCTCCACCAGCGGACAGCAGCGATACGTAAGCAATACGTAGGCTGCACCCGCGGATGGAAGCTACGTTCTCTCTCACCATCCAAAACGGGGACATTTCTGCTTCATCAATCTGTGTCTAATATTCCTCCTCCTCCTCCTGCTCCTCCTCCTGAAACCTCACGTAATCACGCTGAACGGGCAATTTTTCTTAGGGCCACAAGGCTCACTCAAATAATTTTTCTGAACAATTTTTATAAGTTTCAATGCGCTTAAAAGCGTTGAAACTTTAACTTGAACCAATTTTTCGTTACACTGGGCTGCCTCCAGGCCTAGTTACCACTTAAGCCACATTAACCAAAGCGATTCACCTGCCATCTTGGTTGGGCATGGCCAATTTTTACTGAGGTACATTAGTACTGTTGGTACACCAATTTTTTGGGGCCCTCACCTACAGTGTAATCATAGTAATTTCTATGTTCTTCGCCTGCACTCATGGTACAGAAAGGTGTGTGGGGTTGGCCTACACTTTAGCTACATAAATGTAACTTGTGCCTTGGCTATACTAAGGCTACTGAAATGGAACTAAGACTGCGCTCCCACTATACTGCTGCTTCAGAATTGTTACTGGGGCCTGTCTTGAGTGCTACTATTGCTGACATGGAACGAAGACTGCGCTCCCACTATACTGCTGCTTCAGAATTGTTACTGGGGCCTGTCTTGAGTGCTACTATTGCTGACATGGAACGAAGACTGCGCTCCCGCTATACTGCTGCTTCGGAATTGTTACTGGGGCCTGTCTTGAGTGCTACTATTGCTGACATGGAACGAAGACTGCGCTCCCGCTATACTGCTGCTTCGGAATTGTTACTGGGGCCTGTCTTGAGTGCTACTATTGCTGACATGGAACGAAGACTGCGCTCCTCCTATAATGCTGCTACTGATATGTTAGTGGGGCCTGTCCTAATGCTACGGCTGAAATGTTACGAATTCTGGGCTCTGCCTATACCGCTGCTAATGGTATGTCTCTGGGGTGTGGAAACAGAGGCTTCCCAAAGACATGATGGCGGCGAGGCCATTTCCCACCAACGCGGTTACTGTTAAGGTGCATATAACCACGGACACGTGGAGAGGACACGTAGTGCCTCAAAAACATCCCCCTCCTCCTCCAACAGGGAAAACAAACATTCTTGGCAAATGCCTTTGCATTGGTTCGTCTGGTGGCAGTCCAAGAATTTCACCTTTACCGACACTACAAGAGAGACCCCCCACCATCCCCCCGCCACGGCCCACTTAATCCTGGCCACATTCCGAAAACCAACAAAATAAAACCGCGCTACTAGGTCCGCAGTCACCACCACATTACCACCAACGCGGTTACTGTAAAGGTGCATATAACCACGGACACGTGTAGAGGACACGTAGTGCCTCAAAAACATCCCCCTCCTCCTCCAACAGGGAAAACATTCTTGGCAAATGCCTTTGCATTGGTTCGTCTGGTGGCAGTCCAAGAATTTCACCTTTACCGACACAACAAGAGAGCCCCCACACCATCCCCCCGCCACGGCCCACTTAATCCTGGCCGCATTCCGAAAACCAACAAAATACAACCGTGCTACTAGGTCCGCAGTCACCACCACATTACCACCAACGCGGTTACTGTTAAGGTGCATATAACCACGGACACGTGGAGAGGACACGTAGTGCCTTAAAAACATCCCCCTCCTCCTCCAACAGGGAAAACATTCTTGGCAAATGCCTTTGCATTGGTTCGTCTGGTGGCAGTCCAAGAATTTCACCTTTACCGACACAACAAGAGAGCCCCCACACCATCCCCCCGCCACGGCCCACTTAATCCTGGCCGCATTCCGAAAACCAACAAAATACAACCGTGCTACTAGGTCCGCAGTCACCACCACATTACCACCAACGCGGTTACTGTTAAGGTGCATATAACCACGGACACGTGGAGAGGACACGTAGTGCCTCAAAAACATCCCCCTCCTCCTCCAACAGGGAAAACATTCTTGGCAAATGCCTTTGCATTGGTTCGTCTGGTGGCAGTCCAAGAATTTCACCTTTACCGACACAACAAGAGAGCCCCCACACCATCCCCCCGCCACGGCCCACTTAATCCTGGCCGCATTCCGAAAACCAACAAAATACAACCGTGCTACTAGGTCCGCAGTCACCACCACATTACCACCAACGCGGTTACTGTTAAGGTGCATATAACCACGGACACGTGGAGAGGACACGTAGTGCCTCAAAAACATCCCCCTCCTCCTCCAACAGGGAAAAAATTCTTGGCAAATGCCTTTGCATTGGTTCGTCTGGTGGCAGTCCAAGAATTTCACCTTTACCGACACAACAAGAGAGCCCCCACACCATCCCCCCGCCACGGCCCACTTAATCCTGGCCGCATTCCGAAAACCAACAAAATACAACCGTGCTACTAGGTCCGCAGTCACCACCACATTACCACCAACGCGGTTACTGTTAAGGTGCATATAACCACGGACACGTGGAGAGGACACGTAGTGCCTTAAAAACATCCCCCTCCTCCTCCAACAGGGAAAACATTCTTGGCAAATGCCTTTGCATTGGTTCGTCTGGTGGCAGTCCAAGAATTTCACCTTTACCGACACAACAAGAGAGCCCCCACACCATCCCCCCGCCACGGCCCACTTAATCCTGGCCGCATTCCGAAAACCAACAAAATACAACCGTGCTACTAGGTCCGCAGTCACCACCACATTACCACCAACGCGGTTACTGTTAAGGTGCATATAACCACGGACACGTGGAGAGGACACGTAGTGCCTCAAAAACATCCCCCTCCTCCTCCAACAGGGAAAACATTCTTGGCAAATGCCTTTGCATTGGTTCGTCTGGTGGCAGTCCAAGAATTTCACCTTTACCGACACAACAAGAGAGCCCCCACACCATCCCCCCGCCACGGCCCACTTAATCCTGGCCGCATTCCGAAAACCAACAAAATACAACCGTGCTACTAGGTCCGCAGTCACCACCACATTACCACCAACGCGGTTACTGTTAAGGTGCATATTACCAGTCTGACTGGGGCATGCAGACACCTTGACAGAATGAATAGTGTGTGGCACATAGGTTCCCCATTGCTATGCCCACGTGTGCAGCTTCTGATGGCGGTGGCACAGGATTATATTTCTCATTGCTTCTGTACAGCATTGTGGGCTATCGCCCCGCCCCTTTTAAAGAGGGTCGCTGCCTAGCCGTGCCAACCCTCTGCAGTGTGTGCCTGCGGTTCCTCCTCATGGCAGACGCACTTCTAAATAGACATGAGTGTGGCGTGGCATGAGGGCAGCTGAAGGCTGCGCAGGGACACTTTGGTGTGCGCTGTGGGGGGGAGGGGGGGCGGTTGGGCAGCATGTAACCCAGGAGAAGTGGCAGCGGAGTGTCATCCAGGCAGTGATTGTGCTTTGTTGTAGCTAGTGTGGTGCTTAGCAAAGGTATGCCATGCTAATGAGGGCTTTTCAGAAGTAAAAGTTGTTGGGAGGGGGGGGGGGCCCACTCTTGCCGCTATTGTGGCTTAATAGTGGGACCTGTGAACTTGAGATGCAGCCCAACATGTAGCCCCTCGCCTGCCCTATCCGTTGCTGTGTTGTTCCCATCACTTTCATGAATTGCCCAGATTTTCACACATGAAAACCTTAGCGAGCATCGGCGAAATACAAAAATGTTCTGGTCGCCCATTGACTTCAATGGGGTTCGTTGTTCGAAACGAACCCTCGAACATCGCGGGAAGTTCGTTCCGAATAACGAACACCCGAACATTTTGGTGTTCGCTCATCTCTAATTAGGAACCAATCAGAAAATTGGATTTTGCCTATGGGTGTTACCCCTAGCTAAGTCTAAGAAATGTATAGCAAATCACTTTTATAATAACCCATTTGGACATCTGGCAGATAATTTTCATATTCAAAATGCCCCTCTGTTGAGAACTTATTTTCTTCAGTCTCCTACCATTCAATGCTGGCTGGGCGCTGCCACTGATTGATCACAGCGCTCAGCCAGAGATGACTGTGCATCCGAGGTGATGTATTAATATTTTTTTTTCTATCGGTCATGAATTATTTGCGGAGGGGGGGGGGGGGAAGGAGCTTATATTTCAAGCCCCCTTTCCTGAAAATCCTCACTACGGGGAGCTTTGACTGCAGTGGCAGAGGATCGCGAGCATCTCCCATTGATTTCAATGGGGCTGGCGCTGCTGCCGCCGTCCTCATTGGAAAAGATAGGGCAAGATCACAAAAAGAACAGACATGCCACGATTTTGTGTTCACGCTGCATAGCAAACGTTAAAATATCGCACATGTGCATGGAGCCATTTGAAGTCATTGGCTTCATATTTTTGCGATTTTTCGCAGCCTCGCAGCGCTGGGAAATCGTGCAATTGCTTTAAAATAGAACACTTCCAAAGACCCATTATGTTTGTCAATAAAGTATTTTTTACAGTTCCTGAAATACATGCATTTGTTTTTCCGCTATACCTGACAAATGGTCTGAAATTCTGACCTTCAACTTCCAATAGTTCCTCCCACATACATCAAATAACACAGTTTGCATGCAATTATATAGATAACGTGATGTGAATGGCAGTTCAAAAACTTTTATTTTTAATGTATTTGAGCTGCACATGCACATACATTGTACCTGGTGCCACCACAAGCATAAAAGCCTTGCAATGACAATTATATGTTTGTGCGTCTGAACTGGGACCTAAATTCACTAGGTGATAACATGCTGGCCTAAGTTCTTGCAACACACCGAACACCATTCTTTAATAATGCACAAAATATATCATCTTATGAGAGAAAAGGAAGATATTTCTAAAAAAATGTTTATTATTTCTGTAAAATTCTTAGTCACTGCAGTAGAAAATACCAGTTTTTCAAATTGTTTCATTACTTTATTTTTATTGGTGCCAGATAATAGAGTCTATGGGACATATGCTGAACACGTTGTGTGGCTCTGTGTAGCATCCGTGGTTTGTAGCTTCTTTCTAATAAACTATGTTTTATGTCTGAATGAACAGTTTAAAGTTCAGAATCAGATGAACATGCTCTTTTAGCTCTTATCATTTCGCCTACAGTTATTGCTTCTGCTGTACTGGGAGGGTGACACCTCTCCGCTCTTAAAATAGTCTTACCTGCATTTAGTTTCTGGGAAAGGGTGGTGAAGCCTTGACCTATTTGTAGGTCACCTCTTAATTTGATATCCAAAATAAAAAATACTTAAAGAATCTACTTTATCTGTAAATTTGACATTGAATGGATTATTGTTGATGCATCTCAAAAAAATCACACAGATACATTACATTGTCCACTACGCTACAATGGCTGAATGCCATATTGTGACCCCAACTAATAAGAGGTAATCAATGTAGTGTCCAAACCACAGCAAGCAATCGACAGTGGTTTACCTCAGAAGAAAAGTATAGCTCCTCCCACTATTCCATTAACAATTTGGAGAAACAATATCTAAAAAAGCTTAAAAAAAATGGTACAATTGTTTTATCTATTAATGGAGATTTTTTTCTTCAAACTAATGGAGCTCCCATGGGCTCGAAAATTCTCTCCTTCTTTAGCAAATTTGTTTATGGCATGGTGGGAGGAGTAATATATTGTTTTCTGAGGCAAACCACTTTGCTGATTGCTTGCTGTGGTTGGACATTACATCGATGACCTCTTAGTTTGAACTTGCGATGTGGCGTAAAAAACCCAATGCAGGTAACATTTTAAGAGCGGACAGTTGTCACCCTCACCATACAATAGAAGCAATACCTGTAGGTGAAATGATAAGAGCCAAAAGAGCATGGTCATCTGATTCTGAATTTTTAACTGTTCATTCAGACATACAACATCGTTTATTAGGGTGCAGTCACCCGAGCGATTTTTTAAGGGCATGTATAGGCGCAATTTAAAATCGCATCTACATGGAACCAATGCTTTCCAATGGAAGTGTTCATATGTGCGATTTTTACACGCGCAAAAAATTTGCACCTGTAAAAGATAGAACATATGGGTGGCAGTGGACCTGGTCACGCAATTTTTCTACATGCGAAGTGCAATTATTTTTTTCCACGTGCCGATACATGCGCTTAAAAAAAAGCTTGTGTGACTGCACCCTTAGGGCTCAGTCAGATGAGTGGTTTTTTGCGCGCACCTATGTGCGGGAAAAAAAAGCGCATCTATTAGAACTATTGGTTCCCTATGGCACTGGTCAGATGTTCGTCTTTTACAGGCGCAAAATATGTGCCTCTCATGCGCAGCATGGACCTAACCGGTGCTTATAAAAAATCCCTGCTACAGCCCGCTCCATTCAAAGCAGTAAGATGCTGAACGCTGCCCTCTGATTGACCACAGCGCTCAGCCAATCAGAGGCAGAGTTTTCTTCTGGCAGGGATTTTTAAATACACTGCCAGAAGAAAATGCTTTAGTACAGTGCCGGCTTCACAGAAAGAAGACGCACCAGAACCCGGACAGCACTGCTAGGTGATGTATTAATTTTTTTCCCCTTCACCTAGGCTTATTTTTTAGGGAAGGGCTTGTATTTCAAGCCATTCCATGAAAATCGCTGCGGGGGTTGCCAGCATCTCACTGCTTTCAATTGAGCCGGCTGCAGCGCTGCCTCCATTGAATTCAATGGGATAGCATTGCGGTCCTCTGCCACAGCTGGTGACAGCTGTGGCAGTGGATTCTTTAACCCCCACGGGGTGTTCCCTCATCACTGAACACAGTGACAGCGCTGACACAGTGTTCAGTGATGAGGGGACCTTCCTGGAGCAGCTGCGCTTCTACAAGCACAGCTGCTACAGGGAACGGAGCAAAAGCACAGGCCTTTGGTCACGCACATTTTGTTCATACGTGGAGCGCAGTTTTCTTGCGCGCATAGGTGTGCGCAAAAAAACGCTCCTCTGACTGAGCCCTTACAAAGAAGATACAAACCATGGATACTACACAGAGCCACACAACGTGTTCAGCATATGTCCCGTAGACTCTATTATCTGGCACCAATAAAACTAAAATATTTCTTACCACATTTGGCAACAATTTTACAGAAATAAGAAACATTTTTTTAATATATATCTTCCTATTCTCAAACAAGATATATTGTGTGAATTAGTAAAAATGGTGCTAGGTGTGTTGCAAGACGTGGTAGAACTTAGGCCAACAAAGGCACAAACAATTAGTTGTCAGTGCAAGGCTTTTATGCTTGCGGTGGCACCTGGTACAATGTATGTGCATGTGCAGAGAAGAGCCATAGCTTTTCTTCAAATGACAGTTCAAATACATTTAATGTAAAACAGTTTTTGAACTGCGATTCACATCACGTTATGTATATAATTACATGCAAACTGTTATTTGATGTATGTGGGATGTATTATTTGAATGTTGAAGGTCAAAATTTCAGAACATTATCCAGGTATAGCGAAAAAACAAATGCATGAGTTCAGGAACAGTTAAAAATACTTTATTGACAAACATAATGGGTCTTTGGAAAGTTTTTGCTTTAAAGTAAATTGAAAGAGGTAAAGCTCCATCAAGGGGGGGAGACTGAAGAAATGGGTTCTCAACATAGAGGCATTTTAGATATTAAATTATATCTACCAGATATCCAGAAGGGATAAATTATAGAGTGCTATACATTTGTTATAGAGTTAGCTAGGCTATATTAATGTGTATGTTATTATGACTTTATTAGAGATGAGCGAGCATGCTCGTTCGAGCAGTAGCATACTCAAAGGTGCTCGTTACTCGAGCGAGCACCATGCAATGCTCGAGAAAATTTTATGCCCCCTCCACGCATATTTAGCGCCATTTTTAGCCAATAAACATGCAGGGAAGGCTTTACCACTTCCTGCTGTGACGTGCCAACCCTGTGCATGTCTATAGCAGTGACTGGCTGGGCTGATCAGGTGACCTCCGAGTATTAAAACTCTGGTCACCTGAGGCTTGCCTCACATGCATGCTGCATGAGCTGAGGGATAGAGCTGCTGCCATAGGGAAAGTGATAGTGTAGGGTACAGGTTGCACTTAGGCAGGGATCCTTGCTCCAAGAACCCAACAATCCTGTTGAGGACTACAACATCTCTCATTGTGTGCATCAGCAGTTTGGCTGGCTGGGAGCAGTAGTGCGCACAACATTTTTCTCAAGCATCCCGGCTGTATACTGCATACTGTTACCAGTTTTATGCAGTATACTGCTAGTGGTGTACAGAGACTAGATAGGAAAGAACAAAACTCCTATTAATTTTCTTTTTTTGCCTGCTGAAGCGTACGGTATATACCCGTGTCTGGGTGCTGTCAATCTACGCTATCTAACAACAGTATACACATTTTAAATTTTATTGGGGCCTGCTGAAAGCGTACGGAATATACCCGTGTCTGGGTGCTGCCAATCTACGTTACCTAACATCAATATACACAGTTTAAATTTTTGGGGAGCCTGCTGAAAACGTTCGGTATATACCCGTGTCTGGGTGCTGCCAATCTATGCTATCTAACAACAGTATACACAGTTTATATTTTATTGGGGCCTGCTGAAAGAGTACGGTATATACCCGTGTCTGGGTGCTGCCAATCTACGCTATCTAACAACAGTATACACTATTTATTGTAACTATTTTGGCCTAAAAGCGTACGCAAAATAACTCGCATTTTGCGCAGCATTTTGTCCAAGTGCATTATCCAGCATGATGAAGACTAGGGGTAAGAACTCCCACCCACCGGCGTTTTTTCTCCACTGCGATGCGATTCTAAAGTTAAAGTCTCGCATTGCAGTGCGAGAAAAACGCAGGCAGATATCCCAAAATCGTTGGGATATTGCTGCAACATTGCCAGTCTTCTCAATGGGGCCAGCGGCAGCAGCGCTAGCCCCATTGAAATGATATGGAGAATGCTGCGGACTTCTGCCACAGCTGTGACAGCTGTCACAGCTGTGGCAGGAGTTTCCTTCATCCCCATGGGGACCGTGGGGATGAAGGAACCCTCTGTCACAGCTGTGGCAGCTGTCACAGCTGTGGCAGAAGTCAGCGGCATGCTATCCCATTGCTTTCATGAATGAATAGCTAAGAGCTATCTGCCATTGGCTGAGCACTCAGTCAATAGCTAAGCAGTAGCTGCTATTGGCTGAGCCCTCAGCCAATCTACACAGCCCTTTCAGGAGGTGGGGATTTTTAAATCCCCGTCTGCTGAAAGAGCTCAGTAGCAGTGCCGGGGAGCCAGCCGGAGGACGCGGCTGACAGCAGGAGAGGTGAGTAAATTTTTAAATTATTTTTTTAACCACTTTTTGATGATTATCGGGGAAGGGCTTATATTTCAAGCACTTCTCTGATAATCATTCTGCAGAGCTTGTCAGAAACCACTGCTTTCAATGGGATTGGCAGCAGTGCCGATCCCATTGAAAGCAATGGGATAGCATGCCGCTGACTTCTGCGACAGCTGTGACAGCTGTGACAGAGTGCTCCTTCATCCCCACGGTCCCCATGGGGATGAAGGAAACTCCTGCCACAGCTGTGACAGCTGTCACAGCTGTGGCAGAAGTCCACGGCATTCTCCATATCTTATCAATGGGGCTAGCGCTGCTGCCGCTGGCCCCATTGAAAAGACTGTCGCAGCGATATCGCTGCGATTTGCTCGCAGTGCTCTGCGAGAGTTTTCACTTACTCTCGCAGCGCAGTGGAGAAAAAAACGCTAGTGCGTGGGAGCCCTAAGGGTCGAGGTTGAGGACATGGATGTGGGTGTCTGAATGAGGGTGTGGGCAGAGGCTGAGGTCCTGGGCGGGGTGAAACTGTGCCTGCTGCTGAGGGATTAGAAGAAAGCCGCATATCTACGCTCCCTAGCTTCATCTCACATTTTGCAGGTCCGATCAGGTGGATAGCGGATAATACGTCCAGTACCTTATCCAACACCCAGTCTTCCATGCAGTCCACTCATGCTAGCCAAGGCACTGGACCTCTGAATCCTCAGGCTGCTCCTCCTTTCTCCCAGCCTGGTCACTCTAGGAAAAGGAGAGATTCAGAACAGGCAGACTCCCAGGAACTGTTCTCGGGTCCCTGACCCGAGTCGGAAAAACGGTTCGTCATCAGTCACCTGAGGAGTTTATCGTGACCGATGCCCAAAATTTGGACCTTTCACAGACTCAGGGTGATGAGGCTGGGGACTTCCAAGTAGTGTCTCAAGAGCTTTTTTTCATGGATGATGATAATGAGACATAGTTGTCTGTCAGTGAGGCTGTTGTTAGGGCAGTACGTCTGAGGGAGGAGCAGACTGAGAATTCAGAGGAAGAGCTGGTGGATGATGAGTTGACTAACCCTACCTGGGTTGCTAAGCCTACTGAAGACAGGGCTTCAGAGAGGGAGGCAAGTGCAGCAGCAGAACAGGTTGGAAGAGGCAGTGGGTTGGCCAGAGGGAGAAGCAGGGCCACAGCAAATAATCCCCCAACTGTTCCCCACAGCACCTCCTTGTGGCAAGCCTCCGTGCAGAGGGCTAGGTCTTCAAAGGTTTGGACGTTTTTTAATTGAAAGCGCGGACAACCGACGAACGGTGGTGTGCAACCTGTCCCGCACCAAGATTAGCAGGGGAGCCACCACTACCCGCCTGACCACCCCAAGCATGCGCAGGCATATGATGGCTAAGCACCCAATGAGGTGGAACGAAGGCCATTCACTGCCTGTGGATCACACCCCTGCCTCTTCCCCTGTGTCACATCCTGGCCCTGAGATGCAATTCCCCTCCCAGGATGCAGACATGAGCGTCTCCCAACCTGCACCCCCACCTTCACCTCCACGGTCATCCACTGCCTCCACCAATGTGTCCCAGCGCAGCGTTCAGCTGTCCATAACCCCAGCATTGGAACTCAAGTGGAAATATGCTGCCACCCACCTGCATGCACAATCGCTAAACGTGCATATTTCCAAACTACTCAGCCTGGAGATGCTGCCATATAGGCTGGTAGAAATGGAGGCTTTCCGGTCTTTGGAAACTTTGAGGAGTCTACACAAATGGTAAGCCGAGATGCAGCCATTATCAGCATTAGCATCCCGCTGCTTTGCCTCCTGAGAAGGTCACTGCTTAGCATTTAGGGTGATGCTTTGCGGCTAGAACAAGAGATGGGGGATGACAATACGTCGCTTGATAGCCAGACCACCCTCACGTCTGTTTCTCAGTGCGTATTGGAGGAGGAAGGGGAGGAGGGGGAAGAGACTGCTGTCCACATTGCAGAGGGTACCCATGATACTTCCTTCACATCTGTTCAGAGTGTATGGGCTAAAGAGGAGGAGGAGATGGAGTAGGAGGAGGATAGTGAGACTCATCCTCCTAGTGAGGACAGCGATGTGTTGCTTACTAGGACTTTGGCACACATGGCTGACTTCATGTTAAGCTGCCTTTCCCGTGACCCTTGTGTTAGACACATTCTGGCTAACATGGATTACTGGGTGTTCACCCATCTAGACCCATGGTATAAGGAGAACCTTTCCACTTTAATTCCTGAAGAGGAAAGGAGTACGAGACTGATGCAATACCACAAGGCCCTGGTGGAAAAGCTGATACTAAAGTTCTCATCTGGCAATGCTAGCAGTAGAGGACGTAGTTCAGTGGGCCAACTAGCAGGGAAGATGCAGGGAAGAGGCAGCATGTCCAGCACAAGCAGGGGAACACTCTCCAAGGCCTTTGCTAGTTTTCTTTGGCTCCCCAGCCAGACTGTGTTACCATTCCCCTTCTAGGCTGAGTAGGAGAGAACACTGTAAAAAGATGGTGAGGGAGTACATAGCCGACTGTACAAATGTCCTCCATGATCCCTCTGCTCAATACAACTATTGGGTGTCAAAGCTGGACACGTGGCACTAACTTGAGCTGTATGCCTTGGAGGTGCTGGCCTGCCCTGCCGCTAGCATGTTATCAGAGAGGGTGTTTAATGCTGCTGGGAGGATTATCACAGATAAGCGTACCCACTCGTCAACTGACAGCGCCGACAAGCTTACACTCATTTGGATGAACAAATCCTGGATTTCCCATGACTTCTCTTCCCTACTGGTGGAAAGCAGCGTAACATAAAGATTCTTTAAGCTGGAACACGAGAACCGGGCACCCTCTATCACCCCAAAATAGGGGAGAAGTAGCTTGGTCTATCGTTCTCTGATCTTCCTCCTCCTCCTCCTCCTAAACCAGCATGTCATCATGCGGAACTGCCAATTTTTCAGAGGGCCAAAAGGCTCTGTAAAAACTAATTTTGTCGGAGGGCTGCCTCCAGGCTCTGTTAGCAAATTAAGCAATTACAAGCTCTATGTTAAAAAAAAATTTCAGGGTTTCACCTGTACTCTGGGTAAACAAATTTTTCAGGGGTACACCTATACTCTTGGTACACAAATGTTTCCAGGGTTCGCTTATACTCTTAGGAAACCAATTTTCAGGGGTTCGCCTATATTCTTCATACACAAATTTTTAAGGGGTTCGTCTATACTCTTGATACACAAATTTTTAAGGGGTTCGCCTATACTCTTGTAACACAAATGTTTCAGGGGTTCGCCTGCATTCTGGGTACAAAAATCTTTGGTTGTAGGTTGTTGAATTGTTCAGATAGTTAAAAGTACTAGCATCTGAGTCCCCTTTATGGCCACATTTGTGGCTCCTGACAATTTTGTGATGGAGGTAGCATGGGATTGGAATTATTGGAACCCAACAGTCCTTTCTAGGACTACAACTCCTCCCATTGTGTGCATCATCAGTTTGGCTGCCTGGGACCGGTAGTGTGCATAAAGCATTCACAAGCATCCTGGCTGTATACTGCATACGGTTACCGCTTCTATACAGTATACTGCTACTGGTGTACACAGACTATATAGCAACTAACAAAACTCCACTCTTTTTTTATTCTTTTATTTTATTTTTTTGCTGCATAGAAAGCATCTGCATAATAGGGCCAAGTGTGTGTCCCATTAATAGAAGTAGCTTGGTCTATCCTTCACTGATCTTCCTCCTAGCAAGACAGAACTCATTGTACACTGTCTATTTTTGGATTTAAGCGATCGTAAAGTACCCTGAGTGGTTAACAGCCGGTTGGGTTTGGGTCTGATAAACGTATGCATCCCTGGGGGTCAGTGCTGGTCGGCATGTATTAGCTCTCGTTTTACCACAGTTATCCGAGATACTGGATTGGAGCATTCAAAGGAAGTGTAACTGATTTATTGCGACTTTGATAGGTTCACTGTATACCTGTGGTGGCTACTTTTGCAACCCCTCCTGCTTAAAACATATCTTTGGTTTTAGAATGCGTTGCTGAATTGTGCAGATGGGTAGAAGTACTGGCATCTGAGTCCCCTTTTTGGCCACGTTTGTGGCTCCAGACAAGATTGTCACAGAGGTGGCATGGGATTGGACCTCTGATCATACGTTAATTTATCATCAATTCTCATCAGCATAGTGGGATATCGCCCACAATTTCAAAGGGGGTCGCTGCCAGGCCCTGCCAACCCTCTGCAGTGTGTGTCTCTGATTCCTCTTCATCCAATACACACTTATAAATAGACATGAGGGTGGTGTGGCTATCAAGCGACCATGTGGCATGACGACAGTTGAACGCTGCGCTGGGTAAAATTTGAGTACGCTGTCCAAGCAGGCTCGTGCCTGCATCCTGGGGGGGATTGGACAGCAATGCATGTAACACAGGAGAAGAGGCAGTGGTGTCACCCGCAGGCGGTGATTGTCCTTTGCTGCACCTAGTGGGGTACTTAGCTAAGATGTGCCAGCGCATGTGCCTTGCTGATTATGGTCTGTCCCAACTAAATTGTTAGGGGGTGACCGCCAAGCTTTTGCCCCGAATTTGGCTTAATAGTGCGACCTGGGAGCTTCAAATTCATCCATGCATGCTGCCCCTGCTGTTCCCTATCCATTTCTGTGGTGTTTCCATGACTTTCTGATGTTTTCAGGTGATTCACACAACCTCCCCTATGTGGAGCATGGGTCACCTCGAAAAATGCTTGAGTCTCCCATTGACTTTAATGGGGTTCGTTACTCGAAACGAGCTCTCGAGCATTACGATAAGCTTGACTCGAGCAACGAGCACCCGAGCATTTTGGTGCTCGCTCATCTCTAGTCTTTATGCTGTTATGGGGTAACGCCCTAATGTAAAATACAATGCAATGATTTGTTCTTAATGTTTTAAATACAACTAAATTTCATTTTTTGGATGCTTTTATGCAAGCGCTGGATTTTCCTCTTGTTTGTTGCAAGAAATTTAACCGTTTCTAGTTCAATTTTGGATTCAGGGTTTCCTAAAAGGCTTTCTCTTTTTGCTGTTATACAATGGTGCCATCTGCCGGCTAAAGCCAGTATGTGTGCACCAGAGAGGCTCCGACAGTGGAGTGGCTGGCAATAGACCGTAAGAATTCCCTGTTGGATGTCTTCTGACATTGAAGCTGTAGAAGTTTCAATCAGAATGATTAGGGTTAAATGATTAGAATATTTATACGGGATTTTTCACCACAAAATGATATATCAATCTGCTCAGCTCCTCCTACTCTATCACATGCTGCCTATAGTTTGGACAGCATACCAGTGAATATATATTTTGGTTTCCATTTTCTGTTGAAGAGGTTATTTCACTAAAACAAGAAATAGCCTAATAATGACTGAATAAAAAATACACTAAAAAACAAAACCAAGTTAAAAATGTTAAAATAAAGAATTACAAAAATTACTCCCTAATTATCTAAACAAAAAAATAGAATCCTGCAGAAAATTGACATTGCCAGGTTCATTTTGAACACAATGATTAAGTCATCATTATGTTATGTAATTTGCAAAGTGAATGCTATAAAAAAGACAATGTAAAAAATCAACAGTCAACACCCAGCTGCTAAATAAATGGGATAGGAAGCAATCCAAAAGTTATATGTACCCCAAAAGTGGTACAAAAGAAATTACAGATCATCCTGCAAGTCCTCACATAGCTCCATCAATGGGAAAAATGGCTCTTTGATTGTGGTGTCACAAGTACTTTTAATTATTTTTCTCAGTCTATTAAATAGTGTTACTATAAATTTGATATTGCTGGCATTCATGTCTTTTTTCAGGAGCAGTGTACCCAAAAGGGATTGCAACCAATAAACTAAGGCATAAACTGTTCATAAAGTTACAAATTGCAGCATCAGGAAGGCTACTTAGACAGATTTTGCTAATTTTTATCAGCCTAACCTAAGGTCCCTCTGCAGAATTACTCTAAAACATTAAAGAGTCAAACAATATGTTTTGAATCATATATAATTACCATGCCTCTAGACTGTACTCTCTTACTTACATCTATGACCAAATGGACCACAGCCAGAGTTTCGACAAAAGACAGATACCCCAGATGTTCAACTTCTAAGGTTCAAACACTTCCATAACCCAATTATTAACTCTGGAAAGTGTCAACTGTCATCAGAACTGGTTAGATATCTATGATAGGGTTGTGAGCCTGTAGATAACACATATGCAGCGCTTTATTGAATAGAGTATAAACTGACCAATATACACTTATATACGCCGACTCTCCTAACTGTTAAAAAGAATACAGAAAAATGAAGAAAAATGAAAAGCATGTAGAATGGCCCCGCGTGATGCCAGCACAATTAGCAAATCCTTTCTCCTTATTGAATTCAAACTAACAAACTCTCAGCCTTCCATAACAATGTACAATTACAAATAAAGCTTTTAGCTTTGGACCTGGAAAAGTAATGAGTTGTTATTTACGAAAATTCTTAGCAGGATCAAGCAGTGTTAACACACCGTGGCACCTTTACAAAGACATCTTTTGAAATCAATGTACTGTAAAAATGAGTAGTTTTGGGAGTTTGCATACATAGCTGAGCAGAAAGTCTTTTGGAATTTCTATTATATAGACAAAAGTGCTTGAACTAAACAAGAGCAATAAGGAGATAACAACATGGTCAACAATGTAGAAATAGCCATTGAAATTCAATCTCCTGGGGTGAGGAAATCAGGAATACTTTTCATCGTTTTTAGCAGTTGACTTTGCTTGTTTTTGGCCATAGTAAAACTTTTGGCATAAAGGAAAAAGTTCATAGTCATTCTTCTGCTAAGTCAAATAAAGTACAAAGGGTTTTAAAAATAAATTTGAAAATTATTTAACTGGATGTGTTTTTCCTTTTGCCTGAGGTCATACAGTAATTATTTGGCATAGAAAAAACTTCCTGGTGGGGCTGAAATGAAATGGGAACTCCCATTCCAAAAGTACTTTCATTCTATGCACTGATGAAAATGAAGCCAGCTGTCTTTGTGCAATCAATTTAGAAAATGAATTGTATTTCCTCCCCCTACCCCCTCCGCCAAAAAAAAGCAAAAGAAAACTACAGGAAAGCATAGACTGTTTCCACACATCAACATTTTGATAAAATTCCTGACATAGGCTGACGTGATCATTCCATTTAATTGTTGGGAGATTCCATTTTGAACATAGGATGAGCCGTGCTTTCATTCTGGATACTTGTAATCTCCTGGTTGTGGTTTGTTGGAATTGGTAATATTTATAGACTAGTGATGTTACTCCAAATGTGGTTGACGGTAGATAGTTTCAAGACTTTGTGTGATACCAAACATATGGCTATTTTCTTCTATTGAGAAAAATTAAACTCTTTGTCCGTAGCCATGGTCTGGTATTGCAACTCAACCTCATTCATGGGAAGGTACTAAGCTGCACTACTGAACATGGCCCTTGGACAAAGACTGGCGCTGTTTTTGGAAGAAAGTGGCTAAGCTGGCCTAATGTCATACAACCCTTTTAAGATTACTTGAGAACAATTCGTAAATTGGTATAATTAGTAAATAAAGGTACATATAGAACAAATGATTTAGCATAGCCACTGATTATAAGAACTGATGCTTCCATAATGCTACTTTGGACATTGGAATCCACGATGGATTTCTTTCAGTGGATTTTGTCTTAAAATCTGTTGCATAAAACTGTCATTAAGCTGCAGATTTCTGCCAAGGATTGATACTTCCGTATACACTATATCCACACACGGGTTCAGCCCTTTTCAATGGGCAAATCCTTGTGTGCTTTCCAGATGCAGATTTAGCCTAATGCACTGCCTAAATTTTTTATCAATGTATCAATTACACATTAAGAGTTCCCTACTGCATTGACCTTTAATGTTAATAATAGATAAGGCTTCATTTAAACTTGTGCTGTAATTTATTTTGCTTGGCTCCATCATAAGAGCTGAACAATGGAAATAATGCAAGTTCAGGATCAGGCACTTCACTGACAAAAACAGCACCTCACAGACCCCAATGATTATAATGGGATCCATCAGGCTTTCGTTATGCCTCCTGGCATTTTTACAGATAAAATAGCACTGCATGGTGCACCCAATACAGCCTCCAACACTGATGTGAACACAGCGTAACGCTAATCATCGATTGGTTTAAAGGGGTCCTATCATATCCTCATGTCAATGGGGCTAGCTGTGTAGTTTTGAAACAGTGGCCCCACTGACACTATCACCACACTTTTTTCCTCCCCACTAACCTTGTTCCCGCTGCTTAGACTCTGCTCCTGGCATTTTTTCTGTGTCAAATGCACAGTCTCCACCACTCACTGTCAATTGATGATATCTCTTTCTCCTAGCTGAACTGCTCTTGGTTGGTCCCATAGTTTAGTAAACTTCCTACAAGTTTATCAGTGACTTGATCAGTGACTTATCAGTTTATCAGTGACTTATTTAGTAAATCCTGCACTGAGTAGGAGGTTGAACCCGATGACCCTGGAGGTCCCTTCCAACTCTACCATTCTATGACACAAAAGTTAACACCACATGAGTTTTCAGAAAGTCTGGGAGAATCAAGACATAAAAGTATATAAGACATCCATTGATATGTATTCAAAATAATTTGTGTATTCTCTTTTACATGGGCCAGGAATCTCATGGTTCTTGCTTGCCTGAGTGAACAAGTTGGTGACGTCATCACGAGCTTGTCCACGCTCCGACAGCATGTTTCGACTGCACCATTCTCAATGAGACTTGTGCAGTTCTCATTCAGTAATCGTTCAGTGTTTCACATTCCTATGTGAAACCCTGAACAATCAGTGTTTAAACTTGCCGACAAGTCAACGAGCCGGTGCTGATTTTTATGCTAGGTGAAACTGAACGATGAACGAGAAACATACGATTTTCATTTATTGTAAAGTTATTGGCTGGTGTTTAAAATTAAAGGGGTTCTGACATGAATAATTTTTTTATGCTTTAGCAGCCATTGTTCCCTGGTGTGCCTAATGGACCCAGGAAACCCATGGGTTAATGGCTGCTAAAGCATAAAAAGATAACACTTACCTTGTCTTCTGTTGTTGTTGACATCGGGGGGTCAGCTCCCGGCAGGCAGTCTTCTTCCTCCAGCAGCCGCGCCGCTCCGGGATCGCGCGCATGCGCAGTGGAGAGGTGCCCTCTGACAGGAGTCAGGACGGGCTGCGTCTGCACTGCGCATGCGCAGCACTCCGGAGTTCAGCCGGACGGACGGGCCGCCCACAGCAAGCACTGCTTGTGACGTGCTTGCTGTGAGCGGTCCGTCCGTTGACCTCGGAAGTGCCTGACGGACGGACCAGAGCAGGAAGCGGTCTTTTTGACCGCTCCTGCTCTGCTTTAAAGGCACAGAAGAAGATGCCGGCTGGAGGGGACATGCCTGGCGATCGGGCCAGGCCAGGCAAGGTGAGTACAATTTTTTTTTTTCATGTCAGAACCCCTTTAAGCGACCAACGGAAAGTTTCACCTTTTTGAATGATTTTCTAAACAATAATCGTTCCATGTTAACACAGCATAAGTGATATGGATCTCATCCCTGCAATAGAGACCTGTCAAAAATGGCTGTGTCTACATCTAGGGGGAGACAGCATTGTTGCACCTTTCTTCTGTGCTACAGCATCTTTCATCTGCTCAGGAATTCTTGTTTTGTGACTTTTATTTTTTCCAACCCTTGTGTAACCTAGAACTTGTGTCCAACTTACTTTCAGGAATTCTGGAGTGAGTTCTTGATTTTCAAGTTTCTGCATCCACCTATTCTTGACTATGTCTCCCGTTAAACATTGACATTTGATCTGCCTATTATTACCAATCCACATTGACGGATATTAGGTTTTAACTGCCTTTTGATGGGCAAAATAGTGTAGTATGCTGCACAATTCTATTCAGCAAAACAGGACAAGACCCAAAGGGTAACGGCACACAGTCCATTGCTATACATGGGCAAAGGTCTGACCACCAACAGTAGCCAATGACTGCATGATTTTACCATAATGAATCAATAAAAGATCTATGAGATCCATTAGGATTCATTATAAAATTAATACATATGTGCATACTTCATACAGTATTCGTCAAGCAGATGAAACACCTTCTAAAGCTGCTTAAGGCATTGTATCAGACTTTAAAAAAAGTCGGCTTTCTTGTCTAAAAAAACTCTTGTCCATGGACCACATCTGGTATTTCAGTTCAGTGAAACTAGCCCAGAGCTTGCCTCTGTTTTATAACAAACTGTTTAGTTGAAGACATTTATTGTGAGCTTGATCTAAGCGCAACTGGTTTAAGGAAAGATTGTGGCTTATTACGTGGCCTATGACCTGCGTAACTTATACTACTGAATATGGCCAAAAGTATGTTGACACATCTGCAGATTATTTAGTTCAGGTGTTACATCCTCATCCATTTGCAATCTTGCACAAAATATCAAGCACATAGCCGTGAAATGTCGATAGTCAGGCACTTGTAGTAGTATGTATCAAGCTGGATTCACATGGGTGAGGGCATTATCGGGCTGAAAAACGCGGATCAATGTCGCACTTGTAAAATTGCAATTTTCTATGTGAGTGTGATGCGATTTCCGAGAAAATAACACCGCATCACTGAACATCTGATTTTCACACGTGTTCTTCACATACTTGAAAATTGCATGTTTTTAGATAAGATTAAAAAAGTACATCGCACTCCCCCATGAACATGTGAGTGTGATGTGATTTTTAACTCACCCATAGAAAATAATGGGCGAGTTTTCCTCCAAATTGCAGAAAAGCAAAACATGCTAGGGTCTTATTATCTCGCAGTATCGCTGCGAAGGGAAAAATCCAAAATGTTAATGGACCCATTGAAAACAAAGGAGTCTATTTCTGTGCGAGTTTTGTGCATCTCACAATGTACAAAACTCACATGGGAAACTCACCCATGTGAAAGCACCCTCATTCTGAAGAGCTCAATTTTTGAAGTTTCCGATCCATTAGATCTGCTCCAGGTAACTGTAAGTGCCTTCACAGTGAAGTGGAAGCATCTAGGACTAACAACAGCTCAGCCGTGAATCTTTAGACTACAGAAGCTCACAGAAGAGAACACCAAGTGCTGAGGTGCCTGGCGCCTTTAGAACTTGGCAACATTGCCACGGCCTTACGGTCTGCACAGGATCAAGTTGCAGTCTACTTCAGGCACATAGGAGGCCTGATGTGGTTCTGGGATCACAATTGTCAGCACATTTGTCAGTGTATTTACATCGGTCAAGTAAACAGTGAAGTATTCACGCGAGTGAGGAAAAGCATGTCCAGTTGCGTTGCATTTACACTGATTGAGTGAACAGTAGGGTAAGCAGTTGGGCACTTGGGAAAGTCAAGTGGTAGAGCAGACAGGATACAGATGTAGCAGTGCCAAACCAGAAGTTTGGCACTCTAATTTTCTGGTTTTGTCGTGCGGCTACGCTATTCACAAAGCTCGATCGCCAACATCCAATTTTTGTAGTAACATAGCTGCAGCTCTCTAACTGAGGAACATAGGTTGCATTAGTGCTGTTACATTGGTAGTTGTTCGACCACTCCTCCCCTCTCTACTGTGAACTCGCCTTGCACTCTCCCTGTGTGAACAGACAAGACAGTGCATAGGAATGACAGTAGAGAAATGGAGCAAAGGTAGCTGAGAGCCTGGAGCAGTGACTGGAAGCCCAGGTTAGCCGTCCCCGGTCACGTGACCGCTGTTATCCAATGGATAAAGGCAATCATGTAAAAGCTAAAAACAAATTAAAAAGTTCAAGTTTCGTCTCCTCTCACTAATCCCATTGTTGAGTGCCTTCTGCTTGACACCACCGCAGCTCAGCAAGCTTAAGAGTCTGAGGAAATGCAAAGACTCACAGAGCACCACTTATTACACCCCATCTCTGCCACTGAGTTCAAGAAATACCCCCTAAAAGGTGTCTAGTTTGCAGCAAGCATGGGAGAAGGAGGGATACCTGGTTTTATTGCCCCATGTGCCCATCCCAACCAGGCCTTTGTAATTACCCCTGTTTTGAGACACACCGCACAGTTTTACATTATTAATTTTATCTAAAATCTAGGGAATTTCAAAAAGGGGGTGAGGGGATTATTTTTAGGGAGTCAATATTTTTATTTTTTTTTCTGCACAAGTGAGCAATGTGGCTTGGAATTTATTCAGCTGTGCCTTGATAGTCAATGGGTGTTCCCTCCATTATAGGCCTTGCCGTGTGTCCAGTAAGCAGATTGGGGCTACAATGGGGGTATTGCTGAACACAGAAGAACTAGTGCTATAACATTTGGGGTGCATCTCCCAAGTTTTTCCTACTTGAAACAAATAAAACTGTCATGAAAGCGACATTAATGAAAAAAATGAAATTTTATTTATTTTTCACCTGCTTTATAATAATTTTTGCCAAAATGCTCAGTTTACATGTAGATAAAAGGGCTAAGGGGTTTAGATTTCAAAATGGGGTTATTTGTGGGGGGCGTTCTATTGTTTTGGCAGCTTGATGGCTCTACAAGTGTGAAATGGGGCCTGGAATTTATTCAGTTGTGTTCTGAAAGCCAAAGAGTGTTCCCTCCATTACAAGCCTAGGCATGTGTCTATTAAGCAGATTGGGGCTACAGTGGTTCCTGTTTTACAGGACAAACAGGAGGATCTATTTTGGGGTGCAAGTCTTCATTCATATGTGTGCTGTACAAAAAAACTGCTTTTAAAATGATACAATTGCCAAAAAATTGAAAATTGTAATTTCTTTCTTCTGCTTTGCTTAGATTCATTCAAAAACTGTGGGGTGAAAATATACAGTACACCCCTAAATGAATTTTTTTTTAATGTAGTCTAGTTTTCAAAATGGGCTTATTTGAGGGGGTTTTCTGTTGTTTTGGCCACTCAAAGGCTCTACAAGTGTTCAATGGGGCCTAAAGCACCTTCCATCAAAACGTCTGTTCTGAAAGCTGCTCCTTTCGGTTTGGGCTTCGTTGTGCATACAGACATAAGATTAGGGCCACAATGGGTATGTTTCTGAACAGAGGACAAACAGGGGGATCCATTTAGGGGTGCAAGTCTTCATTTTCATGTGGACTATAGAAAAAAAAACTGCCTTTAACAAGACATATTTGCAAACATATGAGATTTTATTCTTTCTCCTTTACATTGCATTAACTCCTGAAAAAATTGTGCAGTCAAAATAATCAAGACACCCCTCAGTGAATACACTAAAGGGTGTAATTTTGAAAATGGGGTCATTTGTGGGGGTATCAATCATTCTGATACCTATGAGCCTTTGCAATTTTTGCTTGGTGTAGAAAACAAAATGTTCCTCAAAATGTTAAGAGTTAGTGTTAAATTTGCACATCTCCTAAATTGCTAAAAAAAACTAAAAAGGTTTTTCAAATGTGCTTCCGGTAAAAAGAAAACGGATGGAAAAATATATATTTTAACAATAATTTGTACAGTATGTTTGCCCCATTTTGACATATTGCAATTGAAAAAGGAAAAAAATAAAAGTTTTTATTCCAATTATTTCAATTTTGGTGCTTTTAATGCTGTAATGTTGTAAATTTATGGCGCTTGGTCCTGGGCTTTAATCCCGCCTGATTGCAGAAATACGGTGCTGCATTAAAGCCGCTGCTCCTGCAATCAAGCAGGAGTAAGTCGGGTTCTCAGCTGTTCATCACAGCTGACAACCCTAAGGAGAAGGGAGAAGCGGTTTTTAACCACTTCTGCCTTTTCCTTTCCCGGGTACATAGAGCTCAATGAGCACTATATACTAAGAAGTGAAAGTAGAAGTATAACTTCCACTACACAAGCTGGCGATCACGTGATCACCGGGAGCCTCCTATTACAGCAGAGCTGCAGGGTCCTAGTGATGCTGCAGCTACAGTGGAGAAGAATTAAAAAAAAAAAAGTGAATGTCCCACAGAAGTCTTATATGACGTAATGGGGAACATAGATAATAAAAAAATAGTTACAAAAAGAAGTGAGAAAAAATGTTATAGAATAAAAAAAAATATACATATAAAAGAAAACGACCCAAAGCCGACGCCAACAAAAACCGTCACCATATGCGCCACGTTATCCGAAACCATACATATTATATATCAAAACGCCTGAAACAAAATGAGGAAACCATTCCCATACTTTATTTTAGCGTAAATATACTAATTTAAAAAAACAACTATAAATGTTAGCAAAATCATTTTTTCAGGTTTTTACCCCCAATAAAACTTAAAAACAGAAAAAAGTCAGTGAAAAAGATATTTAAAAAAATAACCCTATATGTCACAGAAAACAAAACGCAGCAAAAATAATTTTGGTAGCTGAATGGAAAAAAAATAGGGCAGCAAAACCACCACATGGGTAAAATCGCTAAAAAGTGTCTGGTCCTTAAGGTACAAAACAGCCTGGTCCTTAAGGGGTTAATGCCTAAATTAAAGCATTGTACAGCAATCAGTGTAATCAGTGAAGAAATTTATGTTCATTTCATTTCAGTCAAAACATTTTAAGTAATTTACATGATAGTAAAGAAGCATGAAGATTCTTATATTAGAGCACATGGGGAGCATTTCTTTAGATAGGCTTATACTCATATAGCTAAGACTAAACAGCTCCAAAGGTCCTGCCTTATGCTATACTTAAAGAATATATTGCGCAGATGAAAGCTGAGCATATCTGTTTCTTGTATGTCTCCTTAGGAATGCAAAAATCCCAGGGACTTGAGCTTCAAAAGCATAGCCAAAGTAATAGAAGCAATATGTTGAAGATGGCAACTGACTGTCACATTTACCGTACCAACAACCAGATCTTCTGGTTTACACATAAAAGGGTAATCCTGTTTTTTATTTTTTGCCTCGCACCCAGGGGTTTCACATGGATTGCGGGGGCGATAATGGGCCGTGAATCCAATATCGCCCTCGCCAGTGTGAAGTAGGCCTCAGGCTCTGTCATCAGTGTGAAAAATTCAGGTTAAAGGATTTTTTTTAAATACACATTGTGGCCTAAAATGCCAAAAATGAAGAAAAAATCCCAAATTCTTACAAAATATGTTCAACACAAAAAATGTGATTTATACACAAAGTCATTTTCTGATGACACATTCCCTTTGAGTATACATATTCAATGTCAGGCAGATCGATTTTACATTGGGGTCCTTTATTGGATTTGAGGCATTTGCCTTTGTGACAATGACTTAGGATATAGCAGAAAACCATTAACACTTCTGCATATCAAATGTCACTGAGTCCCCCTGGCTACTGTACAGCATCAAGAGCAGGCATAGCTTTAATTGGGTTGTTGACCTCATTACCATGTTGTTTTAACTCTTCCATTTCCAAAATGTCCAGCTTAGAAGGAACAATGGGACAAATTTACTATTGAAGATGTACTTGTTTTACACACTTTTTTGCCAAGGCTGAAAAAGGGGGCGTGGCTTTGTCGGAAACAGTGTAGCCTGATGTACATGGATTTTTTTTTCCATCCGAGTATTGGACCAAAAAATCAGTCCAAAAGTTGGACAGAAATAGGGCCAATTGATTTGAATGGGTAAATACACACAGGCTTTTTAAAATCTGAATGATTGTGTAAAAAAATCGCATGTCAATGTGCAGTGGTCAGCACATTGGATAGCTTCTGGATGCTAAGCCATGGCATGGCCGTGGGAGGTTCTGGGAGAGGGCCACTTATACCATCTTGGCCTGAGCTGGCTCTGTGCAGGGCGTGCAGAGTAGGCAGTGCTCACCTGGGCTTTTTCCTTTCTTAGACACCTTTATTTTCCCCTAAGGTGATGTCTTTATATGGGAGAGCGTCCCTCAGCCCAGTGTCGCCAGGCACATTCCCCCACGCAAACATGTCTTTCCTTCTCACCCTGTTTCCTGGCCTCACCCGCAGCCTGTGGCCCATGACCTCTCCTCTTTTATATCCCTCAAGCGGCTCCCCCACCAACACCTCTTCTGCATCGGCCCTGGCCTCTGTTCAAACTGACATCATTTGTGCCTTCTCCCCTCCGGAGCATGTGGCTGTCCAGCATTGGCCCATCTTGAGAGTCCAGCAGGCTCTGCAGGCCAATTTCAGGAGCTGGGGCGTGGTCTCCCCTGCATGGTCCTTGCATTTCCTTAAAAAATGTCCCACTTAATACCCCTTTTACCAGTCTCAAATGGGCCACATACTGCCCCTCTTTCAAACATCAGTAATGCCAAAGGGCCTTTACCCCACGAAGATAATCTTTCACATGAGGTTAACCTGCTTTCATTTTTTCTGTGTCCGCAAGAAAGTGTTTATGGCCATCAATGGTCCATTACCCCACCCAAGCGTCTGTCTTTTCCATGGTGAAAAATAGTTTAGAGTTGGTCAAAGAGGCCAGCTTGGCTCGGGATACACATGCCCAGCTCTTGCAACTTTGCTCAACACAGTCCATTTTTCTACTCTGGTCTAGTGTCCACATTGTGCGGGGATTACATAGTGCAGTGTTGTTGGCCCTGAGCTGAATACATTCCAATGCAATGTATAGCCTAAACAGTCTATCACCAGCTGCTCGATGGAGGTCCTACATTCCCTATTGGGACATATAAATTTGCTCGATGCTCACATTTACCTGTTACTTTTAAATGCATCCTAGCGGTCGGTTGAGCGAATCGTGAACGTTAATCGCTGTGTGGGAAAGAGCCTTTATGTTCTACCTTCCTGGAGAGCTGTTTGTCCTCTGGTTTAGTTTTTTTTTTCTTTAAAAAAAAAACGAATTCACAGTCACAGCCAGTTTGCCCACGCACAATGTGTAGAATCCTGAGGCAGGTGGCCGAAATGCTCGAGCGGAAGTATGGGACTGTTTGTTCGCATAACTAGCTTAAAAAAAGATGGAGCAACCTTAAAACGAAGGACCCCGGGCGGCTCAGTAGCCTCCAGTGTGAGATCAGGCTTCGGGAGAGAGGTAGGCTGCTTGCAGGGGTGGAAAAGAGGGAATGCTTGTGGGTGGGAGGGGATTAGTGTGGCTTTGCCTCTGAGAGAAGCAAGTGTTTGAAAGATAGATTGTTCAGCGCATGCTTCAGCGCAAGGTTTACAGCACTTTAAGCTCGGTTTTCGGCAAAGATTTTTCATAGAGTCAGTGATTATTTAAATCTACTACATAAACGTTCAGATAGCCCTTTGAAGTTCCTGCCTGCAAACATTGGAGACCACATAGCCACCTTTGGTTGTTTTCAAGGTTCTACATTGTGCCCCAAGTGTGTGGTTCAAATGTTGAGTTAGATGATACCCTGTTTCCTTGAAAAAAAGATCTACTCTGAAAATAAGCCCCAGCATGTGTTTCTGGAATTTAGGAGGATGCAGCAGATTTTTTAATGGTTTATGAGGGTGCAGAAAATATAAGCCCTAATCGAAAAAAAAGGCCAGGTTACAGGGTAACTGTTCAGGTCTCCTTATTGTAATCTTGTCTCTTCCTCCCCTATGTACTTCCCAGAGGGATGTGATTTTTGGTGAACGCCTTAAGAGTTGACGATCTGAACCAACAACGAGCTCCTCCATTTTTGAAGTATGTCTGCGACCGTGTTTAACCCCTTAGTGACCAAGCCTGTTTGCGCCTTAATGATCAGGCCAAATTTTGGAAATCTGACGTGTACTTTAACATAGAATAGCTCTGTAAAGGTTTTGCATATCCAAGTGATTCTGACATTGTTTTTTTGCCACATGTTGCACTTCATTTAGGTGGTGAAAATAGTCCAATATAATTTGTGTATATTTATTAAAAGTGTCAATATTGGGAAAATTTTGAAAAAAATATCGTTTTTTTCCCATTTTCAATTGTAATATATCAAATATGTGCAAACATACTGTACAAACCTTTGCTAAGATATATATTTCCATCTATTTACTTTATTCTGAATGCACATTTGAAAAACTTTTATGTTTTTTTAACCATTTAGGAGACGTACAAATTTAACATTACTTTTCAGCATTTTGAGGAACACTTTTTTTTCCTGCACCAAGCCAAGTTTGCAAAGGCTCATGAGTGTCAGAATAATAGATACCCCCCACAAATGACCCTATTTTAAAAACAACACCCCTTATTGTATCCACTGAGGGGTGTCATGAGTATTTTGACCCCACAGTTGTTTTTCAGGAATTAATTCAATTTAGAGGAGAAAAATTTAAATTTCATATTTTTGCAAATATGTCATTTTAAAGACATTTTTTTCTATAGTTTACATGAAAATGAGGATTTAAACCCCAAAATGGATCCCCCTGTTTGTCCTGTGTTCAAAAATATACCCAATGTGGCCCTAATCTTATATCTGAGTGCACAACGGGGCCCAAAATGAAAGGAGTAGTCATTGTCTTTCAGAACACAAATTTTGCTTGAAGGCGTTTTAGGCCTCATAGCACACATGTAGAGTTCTTGAGCGCCCAAAACCATAGAAAACTACCACAAATGACCCCATTTTAAAAACTAGACCCCTTAACAAATTTATCTAGGGGTGTACTGCCCATTTTGACCCCACGGTTTTTGAGTGAATTCAAGCAAAGCAAAAGGAAAAAATTGTGATTTTTGTTTTTTTGGCAAGTCTGTCATTTTAAAAACAGCTTTTTTTGTACATCCCACATATAAATAAAGACTTGCACCACAAAATAGATACCCCTGTTTGTCCTGTGCTCAGAGACATACCCATTGTGGCCCTAATCTTCTGTCTGGATGCACAACGGGGCCCAAAATGAAAGGAGTAATCGTTGGCTTTCAGAACATAGATTTTGCTTGAAGTCCTTTTAGGCCCCATAGCACACATGTAGAGTTCTTGAGCGCCCAAAACCATAGAAAACCCCCACAAATGACCCCTTTTTGAAAACTAGACCCCTTAACGAATTTATCTAGGGGTGTACTGCCCATTTTGACCCCACGGTTTTTGAATGAATTCAAGCAAAGCAAAAGGAAAAAATTGTGATTTTCGTTTTTTTGGCAATTCTGTCATTTTAAAAACAGCTTTTTTTGTACAGCACACATATAAATGAAGACTTGCACCTCAGAATGGATAACCCTGTTTGTGCTGTTTTCAGAAATATACCCATTGTGGCCCTAACCTTATGTACGCATGCACAACGGGTCCCAAAATGAAAGGAGTAATCGATGGTTTTCAGAACATAGATTTTGCTTGAAGACCTTTTAGGCCCCATAGCCCACTTGTAGAGTTCTTGAGCGCCCAAAACAATAGAGAACCCCCACAAATGACCCCATTTTGAAAACTAGACCCCTTAACAAATTTATCTAGGGGTGTACTACCTATTTTGATGCCACAGTTTTTTAATGAATTCAAGCAAAGCAAAAGGAAAAAATTGTGATTTTCGTTTTTTTGGCAATTCTGTCATTTTAAAAACAGCTTTTTTTGTACAGTACACATATAAATGAAGACTTTCACCCCAAAATGAATACCGCAGTTTGTCCCGTGTTCAGAAACATACCCATTGTGGCCCTAATCTACTTACAGGACACATGGCTAGGCCTATAATGAAAGGAACACCCGTTGGATTTCAGGGTACAACTGAACAAATTCCAGGTCCCATTGCCCACTTATAGAGCCATTGAACGGCTAAAACGATAAGGAACCCCCTCAAATGACCCCATTTTGAAAACTAGACTCCTTAACAAATTCATCTAGGGGTGTACTGCGTATTTTGATCCCACAGTATTTGACTGAATCTTATCAAAGCAGAAGGAAAAAATTACGATTTTCAATTGTTTGGCAATTTTTTCAATTTAAAAACAGGTTTTTTTTTGTACAGCATACATAGGAATGAAGACCTTCACCCCAAAATGGATACCCCCGTTTGTCTTGAGTTCAGAAACATACCCATTGTGGCCCTAATCTACTTACAGGGCCCGTGGAAAGGCCTATAATGGAAGGAGCACCCGTTGGATTGCAGGGCACAACTGAATAAATTCCAGGCCCCATTGCTCATTTGTACGGAATAAAAATTGACTCCCTAAAAATATGCCCCCCTTCCTCCGCGCTCTTTTCGGCTTTCCCCAAATCTTAGATAAAAGTAATAATGTGAACTGTGTGGTATTTCCGAAGACAGGGGTTATTACGGAGGCTGGTTAGAATGGGCACATGGGGCAATAAAACCGGTATCCCCCCTCCTCTCATGCTTTTTGGAGGTCATTTCTTGACCTCAGTGTTGGATATGGGGTGTAAAAAGTAGCGTTCCGTGAGTCTTCGTAAGCTTGCGGAGGTGCGGCGGTCTCACACAGAAGGAGCTCAACAAGCTGCTCCTGGAACTGCAGGAAGGCAAGCGTTGCCGGGGCTTCTTGTAAAATACGTATTACAAGTAACGGTCTGAATAACGCCGGGCTCACGTAGCCGTAGGCAGAATCCGCTTGCGGATTTTAAGTTTCCTGGGCTCCCCGACTCCTGCGCATGTGTCCAGTATTTTGCCGCCGGTCGCATGTGCAGAATCCTGGTAAGTTCACAGATGAGGATCGCGTTGGGGTGCAAATATGGAGGCCTCCGGTAAAAAGTTTCATCTTATCTCACCGATCGCATCGGTGAGGGGAGATGAAACTAACTTTTTTTTTTAACTTTTATGTGATCGCCATTATCCATTGGATAACGGCGAACACGTGATCAGGAACCGTGCCCCCCCCCCCCCCATGAAATCTCCAGGGTCTCGGCTAAGTTTTGTAGCCAAGAGCAGGGAGATTTTAAGTTATCCTGGCAATCCACGGCTTTTGCGCATGCGTCTGCCGCTTTGGCGACAACCACGTACGCAGAAGCTGTGGTAAGGTCTGCGGATAAATCCAGGGGGCCTTAGGTACGTAATTTCATCCTCCCTCAGGCCTTAGTCAGACGGGCGATTTTTCGCGCGATTTGCGGATCGCATGACGGATGCGCATCCGCAAATCGCGTGACCGGTGCGCGCAAGTCGCCCGCAAATCGCCCGAAAATCTGCTCCTAGCCGTGTTTCATTAGAAACAGGCCGGAGCTGTCCAGCGCATTGCATTCAATGGAGACGGCAATACAGCCGTCTCCATTGAAAGCAATGCGCTGCGGGCGAGCCCGGGATGAATTGTCGGTAAGGGCTTAAATATATAAGCCCTTACCTGCAATTCATCCTAAAATGTGTTAAAATAAAAAAAAATTGTATACTCACCTTCTCCCGGCAGCCGGAGCTCCGCGTGGCCGTCCTGCAGTGGGTGTGAAGGGGGTGTGAGTCAGACCTGCCCCCTGATTGGCTCAGCGCTGAGCAAATCAGAGGCATGCCTCACTCACACCCATTCATGAATTCATGAATGGATGCGAGTCAGACCTGCCCCTGATTGGCTCAGCGCTGAGAGGCAGCAGTCACTCACCCATTCATGAATTCATGAATGGGTGTGTGAGTGTTTTCAGCCTCTGATTGGTCAGGGCTGTGACCAATCAGAGGCAGATCATTCAGCAGGCGGGGATTTTAAAGCCCTGCCGGCTGAATAGTGCCAAAAAGCAGTTCAGGAGAACTGACAGCGGCCGCGGTTGGACTCCGGCTGCAGCGGAAAGGTGAGTATACAATTTTTTTTTATTTTAACACATTTTAGAATGAATTGCAGGGAAGGGTTTATATATTTAACCCCTTCCCGACAATTCACCCCGCGCACGCCGGCAGCCCATTGCTTTCAATGGAGCGGCTGTATTGCCGCTCCATTGAATTCAATGGGCAAACATCGTTCTTCTCTGTCACAGCTGTTACAGCTGTGGCAGAGAAGAATGATTTGTCTTCTATATGTTCTCAATGGGGTCGGCGCTGCTGCCGCCGGCCCCATTGAGCGCATATAGAGAAGACAACAGGAATCGCAGATAGGTGCGATCTGTGATTTTTTGTTCTATAATTTATCGGACGAGCGCATAAAAAGCGCTCATGTGTCCGATACCATTGCAAAGCAATGGTTTTATAAAATCGCCGGACGCATGCGCAAAACGCGCGAAAAATCGCCCGTCTGACTAAGGCCTCACGGATATGATCCGTGAGGGGAGATGAAATGTAAGCATTTTAAACTTTTTTTTTTTTACTTTTTCAAACTTTTTTTTTTACACTTGGATAACAGTGATCATCTATGCAGTGACATCCCTCTGCTCCTGGCTACACATGGCAGCCAGGAGCAGAGGGATTTTAAATTTCCCGGGTCCTGAGCCCCTCTGTGCACGCGCCCGATGATTGACATGTGCAGAAGGGGACTCAGGTCCCGGAAGACCGGGACGCCGCTGAGGACCTGGGGTGAGTATTTTCACCTCCCCTTATGGATCCGATCCATGAGGGTAGGTGAAATTAACTTTATTTTTACTTTTTTTTTAACTTTTTCGCGATCGCCGCTATCCACTGGATAGCGGCGATCGCGGGTCCGGGGACCATTTGCCGCGGTCTCCGGGGACATCTCCTGGTTCCCGGCTACCTTCAGGAGCCGGTAACCAGGAGATTTTAAAGTCCCCGGGGTTCCCATTCTTCTGCTCATGCGCGTCACGTCATTCGTCTAGCGCGCATTCGCAGAAGAGCCGCGTCAGGTCCCGGAGGACCCATTCTCCGCGGCAGACATCAGGGAAGCCGGGTGAGTAATTTCAGCTGCCCTGGATGGATCCCATCCATCAGGGCAGCTGAATCTTTAACTTTTTAAACTTTTTTTTAAACTTTATTGCGATCGGCAATTGGATAGCGCCGATCGCATTGCCGGGGGGGGGGGGGGGGGGTCCCCGCAGCCCAGGATGACAGCTGTCACGTCCAGAGCCCACGGGGCTTTATTCTATGTAGGACGCATGTTTTTACGTCCTCAGAGAATAAAGCCCACTTGGCCAGGACGTAAAAAGGCTATGGGCTAGTCGTTAAGGGGTTAAGGTGGTTTTGTGTTAGGTGGGCAATGCGCTCCTCGGAAAGGGCAAGGTAGACTCTGTTTGACAATTACGTTGTTTGCGTTTTGCTTTCGTCTCTCCAGCTGCCCAATACAGGCACAGGGTGGAGCAGGGTCACTAGAGAGAGGACCCTGAGTGGGAACCATGCCCTTCGAGCCCTCTGTCACCACAACTTGGTCTAGACCCCAATGGTAAGCATTTAAAAAACACATATGTCACAGTGTTCAGTGATGAGGGGACTTCCCGCAAGGATTAACGCAAAACACCTGTGGTGTTCATATCAACACATCTACTTGGTTTGTTTTACCAATGCTGCTGTAAATTGAACATCTCATTTTTACAAATTAGATTCTAATTATACCACTTCATCTCAATAATTGTGTGTTGAAAATTTATGGTTTGAATGCATAACGCTTAATTAAAAAGGGTTGCAGGCAAAGCATCAAAGATTAATTTAGCGGATAATTCAATTGCAAATTCAATGAACCAGTGATCAAGGTGGCTAAGCATTTTATTGCAATATTTGCCTATTTAAAGGAGAAAATGGAGCAGGGGACAGTGAGAAGGGGGCTAGGAAGGTCTGCTTTAGATTTCTGCATTATGAAAGTAGCTAAAGTGCTATAGTGGTTTAATTACATTTGGTAGAGAAATACAGTACTGTGCAAATGTTTTAGGCAGGTGTGGAAAAATGCTGCAAAGTAAGAATGTTTTCAAAAATAGAAGTGATAATAGATTTGAATGAGCAAAAGAGAAATCTAAATCACAATAATATTTGGCGTGACCAGCCTTTGCCTTTAAAACAGTATCAATTCTTCTAGGTATACTTGCACACAGTTCTTGAAGGAACTCGGCAAGAAGGTTGTTCCAAAGATTTTGGAGAACTAAGCACAGATCGTCTGTGGATTTAGGCTTGCTCAAATCCTTCTCTTCGTGTAATCCCTGAAAGACTCGATGATGTTGAGATCAGGGCTCTATAAAGGCATATCATCCCTTCCACGACTTCTTCACTTCTTGTTTTTCTTTACGTTGCAGATAGTTCTTGGTAACATTGGCGGTATGCTTGGTGTCGTCATCCTGCTGCAGAATAGGGGTGCAAAGCTGATTTCCAGTCAAAATCAGCACCAATGGTATAAATTTTGACAGTTTTTTGGATGTGGAAATGCTGCAGAATTTTCTCCCTGTCTTTTTTGAAACGGCCTTGTACTTTTTATAATGATGGAGGTAAAATCCTACATTGTGTTAAGCCCCACCCCCTGACCACACCCCTTTGTCCTGCTTTGACCCTGGGAAAATCTGGTCACCTTATCATAATGCATCAAATCTCAAGTAAGGGTTCTTTAACATAGAATGACAGAAGGCGGGGATTGATTATCGCTCAGTGAATGGAGCAAGGGGGGGGGCTGGAGATTATTCTGGGCTGTCCACGTGCTTTCACAGTATGCAGGCAGTAAGTAATTCATAGGAGAATTCCCAACAGTAGTAGAGTTAGTTGAGGTGAGGGTATTAGGCATGACCCCATTATCCTAGATAGCATGGAGAAGGCTAAACTGCACAATAAGCAGACATGATGGCACTCCCACTAAATATGAAGTGCCAAACCCTCCACAATTGCTCTAGCAAAACGGGGATACTTCTTGATTTATTCTATTTATTCAGGTGGGGGGGGGGGGGGTACCAACGTGTCACAGCTTGAAGTGGGAGTGACCAATCAGTTTTATGTCGACATGTACGTTAAAGTTGAAAGCTAGAGATGAGCGAGCGTACTTGGTAAGGACAGATACTCAAGCGAGTATTGTCCTTACTGATTACCTGCCTGCTCGCCGGCAAAGATTCGGGTGCCGGCTGGGGACTGGAGCGGCGGGAGAGAGCGGGGGGGGGGGGGACGGAAGGGAGATCTCCCTCTCCCCCCGCTCCCTGCTGCTCACTCCCGCCACACGGCGCTCACCCCTGCCGGCGCCCGAATCTTTGAAAATTAGACTATGTTAAGAGCAGAGAATTACATCTTCAAGATTCTGTAGCAAATGACGCAAATGTCAATCCTAATATTTTAGGCAAAATGGTTATTCTACCGTCTTCATTTGTAAACAGCTCACAATGACTGCATGAGTATACTCAAGATGCATTCGCTTACGTGCGCACGTATGGTCAAACAGATTTATTTATTACTCTCACATGTTACTCAACATGGAAAGAAATAGATAGACATTATATAATTTCAAGAGTTTTTAGATTAAAAGTTAAAAAAATAATGGCGGTTATAGCTAAAGAAAAATATATGGAGAAGTGTTGTGCTTTATGTATTCCATAGAATGGCAGAAGCGCAGCTTAACACATGTCCACATTTTACGTTGGTTAAAAGACAAGTTGACCCCCAGTCAAATTGATATCATCAGCTCTGAAATATCTGATTTAAGCAGTGACAAGGCACTGCATTACACCATTGTTAAAAATATGATTCATCATCCATGCGGCCCTGAAAATCCCCAATCCTCTTGCATGAAAGCTACACCTAGAGGGCTCAGTCACACGGGCGTTTATTGCAGCGATTTGCGCATGCGCATGCGTTCGGCGATTTTTTAAAACCATTGCTTTGCAATGGTATCGGACACATGAGCGCTTTTTATGCGCTCGTCCGATAAATTAGAGAACAGAAATCGCAGATCGCACCTATCTGCGATCTGCGATTCCTGTTCTCTTCTCTATATGCGCTCAATGGGGCCGGCGGCAGCAGCGCCGACCCCAATGAGAACATATAGAAGACAAATCATTCTTCTCTGCCACAGCTGGAACAGCTGTGGCAGAGAAGAACGATGTTTGCCCATTGAATTCAATGGAGCGGCAATACAGCCGCTCCATTGAAAGCAATGGGCTGCCGGCGTGCGCGGGGTTAATTGTCGGGAAGGGGTTAAATATATAACCCCTTTCCTGCAATGCATCCTGAAAAGTGAAAAAATAAAAAAAAAGGATGTACTCACCTACTCCCGGCAGCCTGAGATCCCCGCGGCCGTCCTGCAGTGGGTGTGACTCAGGCTTGCCCCTGATTGGCTCAGCCTGAGCCAATCAGAGGCTGATCTCAGTCACACCCATTCATGAATTCATGAATGGGTGTGACTGAGACTTGCTTCTGATTGGCTCAGCGCTGAGCCAATCAGGGACAAGCCTGAGTCACACCCCCTTCACACCCACTGCAGGCCGGCCGCCGGGATCTCCAGCGGCCGGGAGCAGGTAAGTACATACATTTTCTTTTATTTTTTCACTTTTCAGGATGCATTGCAGGAAAGGGGTTATATATTTAACCCCTTCCCGACAATTCATCCCACACTCGCCCGCAGCGCTTGCATTCAATGGAGCCGCTGTATTGCCGTCTCCATTGAATGCAATGCGCTGGACAGCTCCGGCCCGTTTCTAATGAAACGCGGCTAGGAGCAGATTTTCGGGCGATTTTTGGGCCGATTTTTCGGCGCCGGTCACGCGATTTGCGCATGCGCATCCGTCATGCGATGCGCAAATCGTGTGAAAAAACGCCCGTGTGACTAAGGCCTCAGACTGTTCACAATGAAAACGGATACCCCCATACCGATGAAAAGCGCCAGCAGACGGAGGTCAAACGGCATCTATAAAATTTCAAAAAAGCTATTACGCTAATGTCGATAATAGTTGAGTATTCCTTATTCCGTTATTTTGTCAAAAATGTTTCATGCCCACATCAATGTAGAGGCTTGCAGTTCAGTGCATACAATAAAATATATATATATGTCAATACATTAACAAAGAGCTTCAGAGCAGTGCAGGGAGAAGTAAGTATATATATTTTTTATTTTTAGCACATTCTAGGGATGATTTTCAGGGGCTTATTTTTAAAGCCCTTCCCCAAAAATCCCTGCAGGGCTTGTTGGCATCCCATTGCTTTCAATGGGGCTGCAGAAGTGCCGGTCCCATTCAAAGCAATGGGAGAACATCACGATCCTCTGTCACAGCTGTTACAGCTGTGGCAGGGGAATTTTTCAGCCCCACGGAGTTGACAAGATCCTCTGCCAAAGCTGTGACAGCTGTGGCAGGGGATTCTTTACTCCCCACGTGGAGTCGCCTTGTCATTGAATCCTGTGACAGTGCTGTCACAGTTTTCAGTGACAAGGGGACTCCCCGCTGGGAAGTAGTGACAGACTTGTAGTTTTGCGTGCACCTATGTATGCACCCTGAAAGCACCCTGAGAGTAAGATGTCCCTTTTGCAGTATTGAATTTTAGCAAATATTTGGAAAACTATTAAGTGTAATTAAAGAAAAAAAATATTTTTGTCCTCATTGGTTTACCAATGGTTTTATTTTCATCTAACATCAGTTCTTATATACTATGAATAAACAACTTGGGGTGTAAGTTTGACCTGAAGCAATAATGTACACATCATGGTGCAGTGTATTCAAGAGTGTCTCGTTTGACTTCTTAACCCTTTCCAATCCACTGTCTGACATCTGAAGACATTCTGATTGAAGGCTGTACAGCTCTGATGTCGGAAGACATCCGGCAGGGTATTCTTACTGTATATTACTGGCCGCTCTGTTGTCGGGGGTCTCTCCAGCATGCCCCATACTGCAGTACTGGCTCTAGCCAGCAGATAGCGCCATTGTGTAATGGCAGAAAGAGAGAACCCCCTGAAACCAAAATTGGATTGCAAATGGATAACACCACAGGATGTAAGTTTACATACTGGCTGGGGTGTACTTAATGCAACAGGACATAAACTTCCACCCTATGTTTGGTGCAGGATCAGAATTGAGCCTGCACCATTCTTCAGCAGGAGCAGGCTATAACTGACCGCCAGCCTTCTGATAAGAACAGCAATCCCTGCTGTTAACTCCTACATGCCACAATCAATGTACATCGTAGAATGTAGAAGGGCTGATGTCTTGCCATGGCAACTAGACACTGGTGTCCAGGCCTGCAATTGCCTATGATCGCTATTGTAAGCGATAAGGCATTGCAGTACAACAGTATTACACTAAATTATCAAAGTGATCATAGCTTTTATGGTTCAAGTGCCCTATAAGGACAAAACATGTAAAAAAAAATTAGTGTAAGAAAAAACACGTTAAAAAAAAAAAAAACGTTTCTGTGCACGTTCCTGTTTGCCTACAAAAAAAATAAAAAATGTTAAAAATCTCAAATATTTGGTATCATTATATCCATAACGACCTGTACAATATATTGAACACACTATTTATCCTACATGGCCAAAAACGTTAAAATAAAAAACCCTAAAAAACTTAAAAATGCTTATTTTCTTTATTTTGCCTACAAACAAACGCAATAAAAGTCCTCAAAAAGCTCTATGTAACCCAAATTGGTACCAATGAAAACTTTAGCTTGTCAGGCAAAAAACACTAAGCTCCATCCATCGAAAAATAAAAAAGCTATGTCACAACGATTATTGCACAAAATTTGCTCAAAAGCCATCTTTTGAGTGATAATCGTTATGTGTAAATGTACCCAACTTTCATTTTTCTGCCAAGCAATGGATTTCAGTTCGGCATGAAATCCATCATTCAGCAGAACAGCTGATAAGACAGGCCGCATGCTGTGTTTTGCCCCGGGAGTGCTGATTACAGCTTATTACATTGTCTTAGCTGTAATCAGCACTGCAGAACAAAGGGAATTTATTCAGAGAACAGGGGGTGATGTGTTATCCAGCTCGCAGTGGCTCACATGCTACTAATTGGTACTAATAGGCATTGGAACCAAATAGTAGTTCATGCAAAAATGATCACTTAAAAGCCATCTTCTGAGCAATCATATTTTTGTCTAAATGCACCTCAACTCCAATTTGTGGACCATAAAACTTTCCCATCCCTTATCAGTGGACTAATTAAATATTTATGCCTCTACTCATCCTGTTCTGGTATTGTTTTCAATGCAAATTAATCACACTATGTCTGTGCCTTTTTATACATATGTGTGTATATATGCATGCCTCTTCTAATTACATTTAAGGCCTTAGTAACACGGGCGTTTTTTCCCGCGATTTGCGGATCGCATGACGGATGCGCATCCGCAAATCGCATGACCGGGGCCGAAAAATCGCCTGAAAATACTGCTCCTAGCCGCGTTTCAATAGAAATGGGCCGGAGCTGTCCAGCGCATTGAATTCAATGGAGCCGGCAATACAGCCGGCTCCATTGAAAGCAATGCGCTGCGGGCGATCTCACGATGAATTTTCAGGAAGGGCTTAAATATATAAGCCCTTCCCTGCAATTCATCCAGAAATGTGTAAAACTAAAAAAAAATGTATACTCACCTGGTCCCGGCAGACAGAGTTCAGCCGCGGCCCGCGGCAGTTCTCCTGAACTGCTCAGAGAATGAGCTGCCTCTGATTGGTCACAGCCTTACCAATCAGAGACAGCTCTCACTCACACCCATTCATGAATTCATGAATGGGTGTGAGTGAGAGCTGCCCCTGATTGGTCCCTGCGCTGAGCCAATCAGAGGCAGCACTCACTCACCCATTCATGAATTAATGAATGGGTGTGAGTGAGGGATGCCTCTGATTGGTCAGGCTGTGACCAATCAGAGGCATCTCATTCAGCAGGCGGGGATTTTAAATCCCCGGCTGCTGAATACTACTCACAGCTGTTTAGAGCAGTTCAGGAGAACTGCAGCCTGCCGCGCTGAACTCCGTCTGCCGGGACCAGGTAAGTATATATATATTTTTTATTTTTGTCTGCCGGGACAAGGTGAGTATATATATTTTTTTTGTTTTTACACATTTCTGGATGAATTTCAGGGAAGGCCTTATATATTTAAGCCCTTCCCGAAAATTCATCCTGCGATCGCCGGCAGCCCATTGCTTTCAATGGGCAAACATCATTCTTCTCTGCCACAGCTGTTACAGCTGTGGCAGAGGAGAATGCTTTGTCTACTATATGTTCTCAATGGGGTCGGCGCTGCTGCCGCCGGCCCCATTGAGCGCGTATAGAGAAGAGAACAGGAATCGCAGATCGCAGATAGGTGCGATCTGCGATTTCTGTTCTATAATTTATCGGACGAGCGCATAAAAAGCGCTCATGTGTCCGATACCATTGCAAAGCAATGGTTCTATAAGATCGCTGGACGCATGCGCAAATCGCGCGAAAAAACGCCCGTGTGACTGAGCCCTTAGCCTGAGGAAGAACCCTGCATAGGTTTGAAAGCTCACTATAACATTGTGCATTTTTGTTAGCCATTAGAAGGTACCATAACTACAAGATTACTTGGTTTTTTATTAATGAGGACAATCACAGAAAAAAATGTATCATATCATGTATGCTGCAGGATCAATGCTGTAAAAAAGTGGCAAAATTAATGTGTTTTTTTCTCACTGCCTTAAAAAACAGTTCCTAAAAATGTTACAATTCAGAGGGTGAAAACATCAAACAGCCACTCTCTTTTTTTGGAGTACTGATGCTTGGCAAAATCAGATGAAAGAGAAGATCAGGACGACAAAGAACAAGATGGTTAAATACAATCAAGGTCCCCCTGAACATGTCGATCACGGGACTGAAAAAAATGGAGAACATTGATCCATAGAGTGACCGAAGGTCGAATGTGACTGAATGGATAATCATCATTATCATATGTACTCAAAAATGGTACCAATAAAATCTATAGTTTGCCATGCAAAAACCAAGCTTTTATATGGTCATGTTGACAAAAAAATTAAAAAGTTATCGTTTTTGAAAAGTAAAGATGGAAATCACCAAAGAGTCGCAGTGTCTTTTGGGTCAAACTAGGCCATGTCCTTAAGGGGTTAATGAAGGGTCGAGTGATAGTCCTGTTGAGGAGGTGCTTAGACAAAATGTGGGAGCATTTTCCAGTTTATAGCACCTTTAATGCAAAACATTTCTACAAACTGTACTTTATTGGCCATTTGAACATCCGCCTCTGACAAGTGTAAGACCTGTCCCGCCATACTGATGGATGCAAATATGCAGAGGAATGCTTCTAACTATATCCACATGTTTGACTTTCCACTCATGAAAAAGTAAACAGGAAAGCATTTTTTTTAAAATGTGATTTCTCCTTCCCACACAGTATGTCTGGAATTTTATATGTATCACGCTCAATCTTTTTGTATCACATTATCCTTGGAAATTAACCTGCAATGTGATTGTTTTACTAATGCGGGGTATTTTATTCTCTTACATTTCGTCTGCATTTACGGTTCTTTAGCTTAATGTGTGCAGTATAAATTACAGTAAAATATTTCTATATTAATACATTCGTATGCCAAATGTATTTTGTTATTGCCATGTAACGTGATCATTCGAAAATGTCTGAAATAATATCATAATGTATGTAATTCTATTAAAATTTAATATGGATCATAAAATATTACAGTTTGCTATAGTAACATTAAACAATAAAATGTTATGTAATACTTTTACATTTCATTAGTACTTTATCCAAACAGCGTAACGTGAAATTTAGAATGTATTTTTTATGTCTGTGTAAGGCTATTAGCCAAAAAACATTGATTAAAAATGTGTGACTGACATCCTTGTTGAAGTATTATTAAGTAAAGCCATTTAGGAAGACTTTGGCTGAAGTCTCATATAAATAATCCAATTTATGACTCAAGTTCAAACAAAGTAACATAATTGAAAGTTGCCTTTAGCATAGACATAAACATATTTTCTAGTGTCCACTTTTGCAGGGTACAGATGGGGTATTCTTTAGCTTGACTCTTAATATGACGTGATATCACGGTGTGTTGGGCTATTAGCCTGGTTCATTTAAAGTTTGAATTAGCTTTTTAATGGGCTAAGATAAGATACATTCTTGTTCTGTTCTATCGCAATCGAGGTAAAATTTGTCCCACTTGCTTATATATATTGTACACTCTTCAACCATAGCATTGGAATTACTGACCCTGAGTAACATGAATTACATTGTGACAATAGCACCTATTAGGAGGTGGGATCTGTTAGGCAGCAAATCAGAGCTATAAGTATAACCTCCCGGGGCCCAGTGAAGAAACTGTGTGCCATTGTGTGCCATTTATAATACTACTGTCATCTCATGTGATAGAAGAGCCTTTTGGGCCCAGGGGCCTCCAGGGCCTGCTAGCAACTCGGCACCCCCTACAGCTACGACCCTGCAGCAAGTGAAAAATTACTTCTTGAAGTTCATGGGTTGGATTCAGGAAAAATTAGTAAGCATAAGGACAGGGCAAAACAGAAGTGAAGGCCACACTTCTAATCTCATCTTGTTGATTGAAACACCTTTGGAGAGGTCTTGGCTCTTGGAGAAGTCATTAACACAAAGGTTTACTTACTTTTTCTCTCTTCACTGGGAATTTTTACTCAATGAAACTGCTAACAACCACTTGTCTGTTAGTATATATGTGAGTGATTCTCATGCTCCACCCCCTGGTGATGTCATAGCTCTGCCCCTGGTGACATCATAGCTCTGCCCATGGCATTGTCATAGCCCTGCCCCTTGGTCATGTCATAGCTCCACCCCTGGGGTTGACATAGCCCCACCCCCTGGGGACATCATAGCTCCACCCCTGGCAACATCATAGCTCCGCCACTGCCGCCGTCATGGCTCCACGCCTGGTCCCATCATAGTTACACCCCTGATGACATCATAGCTCCGCACCCCTGACAACATCATATACCCGGCCCTGGTGACATCATAGCCCTGCCCACTAGTGATGTCATAGCAGGTCCTAACACACTGAGAATACAACAAAGCAATTATTATGTCAGACACAACTCAGCAGTCCTGACAGAAGACACCGACCTACTGCCATCACAGAGATCTGGAATGCTGAAGGACCTGTGGTGACAGCACTGCTGTACGAGGAGCAATTCTGGAGTTGATTAGTACTGTATACTGGATAAGCCAACAGAAACTGTAATGACATCACCGCCATATGATCATCTGTGTGGGTGGAGTCAAGGATCACATGACCAGGGGCTCATCACTGTATCAAAGAGTTGTGTGTGTCATGTGTGCAGTCAGCATAAATGTAGTAGAGCTGCAAGTGGCTGTTTGTCTAATGTGCTGTGCATGTAGTGTTTATAGGCAGCATGGATGTATATCATGTAGCAGAACTGTGTCTGTGCTGTGACGTGCATGTCATGTAAAGAAAAAATTGCATTCAACAGCACTTACCATAACCCATAAGGGAGGGGGGGGGGGTTCTTCCACACGCAGGGTACTGCACGTCTAACTGGGAATGAATCCTAATCCCACAGGTTAGCAAAATAGAAAGAGAAAATAGGCAGCAGAGTCCAAATCTTCAGGTGCAATAAAAGACTTGTATTTTCATCAGAACATCACATCATCAAAGGACACAGTGACGTTTCGACCGTTACATAGATGGTCTTTGTCAAGCTTTGTGCATGTCATGTAGCAGAGTTGCGTTTGTAACATGTGCATGTCATGTAGTACAGCTGTGTCTGTCACGTGCATATAATGTACCAAAGCTGTGTTTGAACATGTGCATGTCATGTCTGTCAGGCGCATGTCATGTACCAAAGCTGTGTCTGTGATGTGCATGTCATGTAGTAAAGCTGAGTTTGTAACATGCACATGTACTGTGGCACAGCTGTGTCTGTCACACGCAAGTAATGTAGAAGAGCTTTGTTTGTACCATGCACATATCATGTCTGGCAGGTGCATATCATGTACCAAAGCTGTGTCTGTGCTGCACATGTCATATAGCAGAGCTGTTTATGTGCTGCACATGCCATGTAGCAGAGCTGTGTCTGTCAGGTGCATGGCATGTAGCAAAGCTGTGTCTGTGATGGGCATGTCATGTAGCAGAGCTGTGTCTGTCAGCGCATGGCATGTAGCACAGCTGTGTGTGTCTGTCACACACCCATGTGCCACAGCTGTGTGTGTGTGACATGTATGTGTGACTGGTCCGAGTAGGCTCAAGGGGGCGGCGGGGGTGAGCGGGGTGGTGGTGGGGGTAGCGGGGGGAGAGTGAGAGAGAGAGAGATCTCTCTCTGCCCCCCGCTACCAGCCGCCGCCCGCCACTCACCCCCGCCACCCACTCGAGCCTGCTCGGACCAGTAAGCAGTTACTCGAGAAGAGCGATGCTCGCTCGAGTAACTGCTTTATCAGAGCGTGCTCGCTCATCTCTATTAAGGAGTTAAAAAAAATTTCAGATGCACTTTCAATGTTGTTAGCATTTATAATAAAAATGTATTATTTTCTCTTAAACCGTTAAAATAACATACTTTCACCTATTGTATATCACAGAAACTAGAGCTAATAAAAATTTTTCTTTGTCATGTTCGTTTTTCTCACCCCAGAATTAGTAAGATGTGACTCATAACGTTAAGGAAACATTCCAACATTTTTGTTGGCTAGTGTTATAATGGCCTACGGTCTACCAGCCACTGGTACTTCTGTCTAACTCTAGACTCAACAATAAATTCACATTAACAATGGATATCATTGTATCCACAAACAAATGTCCCACATCTAAAGATCAACATAGAGATCCAATTATATCACCATAATAACTTTTAAATCGAGTAAGTCCGGTAGTCAGTGACCACAAACAATACACTTTAATTGGCATGTTAGGCGCAGTCTTTTGGAGGATATACTCCCCTAACTGGTCTCAGTTAAGAGTAATCAGGGCCCTGTGAGCTGTACAGTCCGTCAAGTACTTGTCCCTAATAGTGTGTGCACACTAGCTAGTCACAGATCCATCTTTTACTTGTCTGGCAGCTCTGTCTTGGTTGAAGTATCCTCTGTGAGATTTGTAGTAGTGGAGGTCTTGACCTGGTTACTACCCTCCTACATAGTCAATGGAAGACTGTATGGAAGTTTCCAGCACATTCCTATTGAGCATGCTCTGCTAGATCCATAGAACATAATGGCTCTATTGATTTCTATTGATAAAAGTCACTGTCTCTTTTGAGCTCCCTTAAGCTCAAACGTTAACCCCTTAAAGCTACAGGATATATAGATACATCCTTGGGGCTAGGGGTTTGTATGGAGTCAATCCTGCTCCATACAATGTGGGTGCCAGATTTTTCTTACAGCTGACACCCTCGTGCAACAGCACCAATAAGCAGCACTGCTGATCAGAGCTGTTAACCCTTTGAATGTTACCATTAATTCTATTCGGAGGTACTGCACTGCCCTCCGCGTGATGAGATAGCAGGTTCATGTGACAGGCTTCTGAAAGGCCCAAGGCTGTCATTGCAGATTACCTATCAAGCTATGCCTGTGATGTGGCTTGATATATTGCCTGTCAGGTCGCTGTATAATGTAATGCAACAGCATTGCATTCGATTGCAGAAGTGATCAAACCCTTGTAAGTTCTTGTCCCCTTTGGGGACTAAAAAAGAGGTAAAAATTAGTTCTAAAAAGTTTTATTAATTATTAAAAAGAATAAAAGGTAATAAAAATAAAAAAAAAAAACTTTTGCCATATTTACAACAAAAGAATCTAAATAATAAAACCCCAAAACATATTTGGCACCGCTGCGTCTGTAAAAGTCCAATCTATCAAAGTAAAACTTTTTCCCGCACTGTGAACTATGTCAGAAAAAAAAACAATGCCAGAGTTGCGCTTTTTTGATCACCCCACCTTCAAGAAATAATGTAATAAAAAGCTATCAAAAAGTCGTATGTATTCCAAAATGGTACAAATAGAAATACAGGACATCCTGCAAAAAATGAGCCCTCGCACAACTGTCAATATAAAAATAAAAAAGTTATGGCTGTCAGAAAATGGCAGCAGAGAATAACTTTTAAAAATTAAATATCTTTGGAAAAAATAAAAGTAGTACAGCAAAAAAAAAAACAATACAAATTTAGTATTCATAGTATACTTACTGACTAGAGATGAGCAAACGTGCTCGTTCAGGACAATTACTCAATCGAGCATCGCTTTTTTAGAGTAACTGCCTACTCTGCCTAAGATCCGGGGGGCGGGGGGCGGTGGGGTGGAGCGGGTGGTAGCAGGGGGGAACAGGGGGGAGCTCTCTCTCTCTCTCCCGCAACCCCCCGGATCTTTTTGACCGATTAGGCAGTTACTCGAAAAAAGAGCTCATTTTGAGTAACCAACCCCATTGAAGTCAATGGGGGACTCGAGCATTTTTGTATGGGACCGTGCTCCGCATAGGTGATGACTTGTGAAACACCAGAAAACATCAGAAAGTCATGGAAACACCACTAAAACAGATAGGGAAGGGCAGGGGCAGCTTCTGAGGCTCCCAGGTTCCACTATTAATCCAAAATGGGGGCAAGAGTCTGGCGTCACCCCCCTAACAATTTACTTGGGACAAACCCTCATTAGCAAGGCACACGCGCTGGCACATCTTAGCTAAGCACCACACTACCTGCAACCAAGGGCAATCACTGCCTGCGGATGACACTGCTGCCTCTTCTCCTGGGTTACTTGCTGGCATTGCTGTCCAACCCCCCACACGATCCTGCATCCACAGCGCACACAAAATTTTCCCTGCGCAGCGTTCAGCTGTCCTCATGCCACACGCTCTCTTCATAGCTACACCACCCTCATGTCTATTTATAAGTGCGTCTGCGATGAGGAGAAACCTGAGACACACACTACAGAGGGTTGGCAGCCAACAATGCTGATGGCAATTGATGATAAATTAACGTACGATCATCATTCAAATCCCATGCCACCTCCGTCACAAAATTGTCAGGAGCCGCAAATGTGGGCATAAAGGGGACTCAGGTGCCAGCACTTCTACACATCTCTACAATGCTGCAATACTCTGTGTGGGAAGCACGTGAGCGGGCCCAGGGTCAGGCTCGGTCCCAGCCTCAACCTTGTGTGACCCAAGGTGCCGTGAGTTACATAGCAATGGGAAATCCATGTGTCCCCACACAATTCATTCTGTGTGGGTGTCAGATAGATCAACACCGCAATGGGAAGTCTTTGAGTTCCTTGGGCTCCCCTATGCTGTCGGTGCACAAAGATGATAATACACAGGGAGAAATCAAAGTGCCCAAACATGGCAGAGTTTCACCCCGCCAAGGACTTCGGCCTCGGCCCACATTTCTGCCCTAGTCAGTCAGTGTATTTGTGCCAGACAGGTAAAACACCGCAATGGGAAGTCTTTGTGCATCAACAGCATAGGCGAGCCCCAGGAACTGAAAGATGGTATTACACATGAGGAAATCAGAGTGCCCAAACATGGCAGAGTTTCACCCCGCCAAGGACTTCAGCCTCGGCCCACATTTCTGTCCTAGTCAGTCAGTGTATTTGTGCCAGACAGGTAAAACACCGCTATGGGAAGTCTTTGTGCACCCAAAGCATAGGCGGACCCCAGTAACAATTCTGTAGCAACTGTATAGGCGGATCCCAGTAACATTTCTGTAGCAAGAGTATAGGTGGACCCCAGTAACATTTCAGTAGCAAAAGTATAGGCGAAGCCCTGTAACATTTCTGTAGCAAGAGTATAGGCGGACCCCAGTAATATTTATGTAGCAAGAGTATAGGCAGACCCCAGTAACATTTCTGTAGCAAGAGTATAGGCGGACCCCTGTAACATTTCTGTTGAGAGGATTTCTGACGGTAACCTCTGAGATACACATAGGCCAGCATTGTAAAAAGAAAAAGAAAAAAAAAAAATATATATATATATATATATATTGACAAAATGTTAAGTACCTAGAAAGAATTGTCAGAATTGAACGGAACTTTATGCATATGTGTAAGCGAAAGCTTAATATATTGCGGAAAACTGAACACTTGGAGGCTCTAGCACTCTCGCTTGAATACAAGATGTGATATGGGTGGGCATTAAGGCATACAAGGTCCATATGGTATCCTGCGGTATATCGGTCCACAGTTGCTTTTCTTGAGTGTCACATTATGAGTGTTTGTAGTCCTGGGTCTTGTAGTGCTATGTACTTTCAGGAGCACATGTCTGCAGGTGTGGTTGATTTGGCTAGTTGATTGTATGATTGCTCCAGCCAGGCAATCACTTAGAGTCTGTGCACATAAATATCAGCCCCTCTTGCTAGAGGGTGTTGGTCATTATACAGCTTTGCATCTCCTAACTGTATACTGGTGTTAGAATGTATGCTGTGCAGATCTTCATTCATTTGTGTCTAGTTTTGTCCATCTGGTTTGTGGTCTGCATGCATGCATTTCTGTTTGGTTTATGTCTGTCTGGTCTGAACTTTGTCAGATGTTGTGTCGGCTACCTGTATTCTCCTGCATCTGTAGGTGTTCAGATGCCTGGTCAGTAACTTTATGCCTGTATTCCCCTCTATCTGTAGTTGTTCAGATGCCTGGTCAGTTAAGTTCTGCTTAGTTCATGTCTGAATCCCTTGAACTAAATCAGTTAGTTTGGTTCATTTCTGAATTCCCACTGTCCATAGGTGTGTGGACACCCATGTCTGAACTATATCCTGTTTGTAGTTTGCTGTATCTGGAGCTGCTCTCACCCTGTCTGGAGTTTCCTGCCTCTTTCCCTGTTTACTTCCAGGGTGAGTCAGGTTTACCTTAGGTCCCTGTGTGGGGCTGTCCTTGTCGGGAAGATTGTCCTGCTTTTAGGCAGGACTTCCCAACTTCAGAGGTGTAGGGTCAGACTTCCCCTTTTCCTTAGTTTGCTTCTGGTTTAGCCTTTTTAGTGTTTTCTGTTTCTTGAGTGTATATTCATTCCTCAAGCTATAAATATGTTACGATTGTGTAGGTTGCTGTTCACACTTCCTGCATGACAGTAACATCTAGACTCTAGATCATGCAAAGTTAAAGGCTGTTGAAGTTGGCATCCCAGATGATCCTATACATCGTTTATTGGCGATAAATCTGTTGACTGAGCAGGCCACAGAAGTGTGGTAATGTTGTGGAGATGTTCCTGTGACCCCCTTGTGTGTGCGGTCGAACATTATCCTGCTGGAAAATGCCTTTTGCCATGAGAGGAACACATGTGGCTGCAGGATGTCCTGAACATATCCCTGAGCTCTCATTGTCCCTCCCACCACTACTAGGGGTGACCGACTGATGTATGTGATGGCCTCCTAGACCATCACACCAGCAGTGGGGGCAGTATACCACTCCTCAGCAAAGGCAGGATTGAAGCACTCGCCCCTAGGTCTTTAGATACAAACATGGCTGTCATCAGTGCCCAAACTAAACCTGGATTTGTCGTTGAAGATAGTTTGGTTTCACTCTGTAGTCCAGTTTCATCATTTGACACCACTACAAATGGAGTCAATGGTGGGTGGGTTTTAAAGGCAATACATGCATTGGGTTGCATAAGACCAAATGTCTTTTAGCCAAGTACTTGGAAATAGTTTGGACATACACAGGGGCCTGTAACAATGGTGTCACCAGTCTCTGGATGGCTGACAATGAAACAGTTGGGGCTGCTCGTGCTTGTTGAATGGTCAAATGATCCTCTCCACTGGTGGTCTGTTGACGGCATCCTGTGCCCGGTTGCCTTCTTTTTGTGCCCTCACACAGTCACTGGTTCGAACACCTCCTCAGAATGGCCCAGGTGGCAGGCCATTTGTTGATACAACCATCCAGCTTCTCACATTACAATAATATACCCCCTCTCAAACTCTGGTAATTGGGCAAAATCTCTATGTTTGCATCACAGATGCATGTCTAGTGATCAACAAGCTCTACACATGGAAAAAGAGATCCGCTATACACAAGTAGCCTCTGAGAGCCTTTTTATAGGCCAAGAGTGGAAGCACTTTTAGGGCCTCAGATGGCAAGACTGTTCATCTAATCCAGCCAAAACTCGAATCATCTGCATATCAGCCTGAGATATAACTACATGTCGAATTTTGCAGTAAAATGATAACTACTTCTAGGTGCTTGATTTCTTTTTTTTTATTTTTTACCAAGAATATATATATATATATATATATATATATATATATTTTTTTTTTTTAAATTGGATACTTCTGCTCTATATCATGTAGTAAAAAAGCAGAAGAGACCCTGGCGGAAACCATATGAAAGAATTGTGGGGCCTATAACACCACTTAATGCATGTTCACGGGAGCTTTCCTGACAGATTTGGTAAATGCACTGAAGAGAGAAACCTCAGGAAAAAAAATCCTAAGAAATACTATAACAAGTTTACTAACACTTATATTCTTATTTGTATTCTTGCTATCATTATTTACTGTATATTCACTTTCTTTAAACTCAATAATTACATTCAAATACATTTTAAGCAATAACTATGTTTTCGTTTATGTAAAAACCAATATTTTACTCCACTTGCCTTTTGCTGTGACAGCTTTATGGAAAACTCGCACATGTTATGTAATGAAAAATTAAAGGCTACAATAAGGTTTCCATGTCTAGCTAAAAATATTAAAAATATTTGCTTGTGGTCTTTTTGTCAAGTCAACATCTTCTGTGTCATGCTGAAAACAGAAGATCATTCAGACTGTACAACCTGAGGAAAAAGAAAATATGTACAAAACTAATTCCAGACCTTGAAAAACAACATTTTTTGTACTTACATTTCATACAAAATTAAATGTACCGTATGTGTCTTACAAGCGATACAGCATGCCTGTATAATTCTCAATGCCAAGATTTTTTGACAAAGTGTCACTTTAGAGGTATGTCAAGCCTCTGACATGAATGAGGAAATCCAGCAGTCTGTTCCTTAAATTCCATGTCAAGTAAATACTGTATTTCACAAATGCCTATTCAGGAAAGCCTTCATTTTACAATGGGGGACTTGTTACTGAATAAATATTTTTTCAGTCTAAGGCCATTTTCACATAGCAGAATTTTGGTCAGTTTTTCCCATCCATTTCTAAGCCAAAACCAAGAGTGGAAAAACCATAATGGAAACATTCATACCTCTTCTGGGTTTGGAACCCACTCATGTTTTTGGCTTAGAAATATTCATGCAAAACACTGATGAAAATACTGCCATGAGAAAGTGACCTTAATGAGATTGAAGAATGAAATCTACTGCTCTATGTTGCAGAATATGAGACGTACTTCTTGTGCAGATCATGTACATTCTAAATGCATCAGGCCTCAAATGCCCAAAGATTGAGAATGATCATAGACTGAACATGAGTCAACAATGAGATGCAGCAGCAAAAAAGGCAAACACAATTCTGGGATGTATTAAGAGAAGCATAGAGTTTAGATCACGGGAGGTAATTATCCCCCTCTACTCTTCCTTAGTCAGACCCTATCTGAAATACTGTGTCCAATTCTGGGCACTCCACTTTAAAAAAGACATAAAAAAACTGGAGCAAGTTCGGAGAAGAGTTATCAAGATGGTGAGCGGTCTGCAAATCATGTCCTATGAGGAACGGTTAAAGGGTCTGGGAATGTTTAGCTTGCAAAAAAAGAAGGCTGAGAGTAGACATAATAGCTGTCTACAAATATCTGAAGGGCTGTCACAGTGCAGAGGGATCAGCCCTATTCTCATTTGTACAAAGAAAGACTAGAAGCAATGGGATGCAACTGAAAGGGAGGAGACACAGATTAGATATTAGGAAAAACTTTTTGACAGTGAGGGGGATCTATGAGTGGACAAGGTTACCATGGGAGGTGGTGAGTTCTCCATCAATGGAAGTGTCCAAACAGAGACTGGAAAAATATCTGTCTGTGAGGATTTAGTGAATCCTGCACTGAGCTGGTGGTTGGACCAGATGACCCTGGAGGTCCCTTCCAACCCCACCAGTCTATGAGTCTAAAATATTGAGAATGATTTTCTTAAATAATTTCGAGTAAGATTTGCAACTTCTTCATTTTGTATAGGATTGCAGATTAAAATCCTGAGGATAGCAGCTCTGCCCTTCAAAGCGGCACTTTAGGGTTCCTTTCTCCTTTACTTTAATAATAGTGCCTATACAACTGCCCTAGGTCTCCTAGACAGCAGAATGCTGCTTATCTCCAGCTTAACTGATGAAGAGGCACTTTGTCTCCACATGTGTTTCATTGCTGTTTCCATTTTAAGGCCTTAGTCAGACGGGCGTTTTTTCGCGCGATTTGCGGATCGCATGACGGATGCGCATCCGCAAATCGTGTGACCGGTGCGCGCAAGTCGCCCGCAAATCGCCCGAAAATCTGCTCCTAGCCGCGTTTCATTAGAAACGGTCCGGAGCTGTCCAGCGCATTGCATTCAATGGAGACGGCAATACAGCCGTCTCCATTGAAAGCAATGCGCTGCGGGCGAGCCCAGGATGAATTGTCGGTAAGGGCTTAAATATATAAGCCCTTCCCTGCAATTCATCCTAAAATGTGTTAAAATAAAAAAAAATTGTATACTCACCTTCTCCCGGCAGCCGGAGCTCCGCGCGGCCGTCCTGCAGTGGGTGTGCAGGGGGTGTGAGTCAGACCTGCCCCCTGATTGGCTCAGCGCTGAGCCAATCAGAGGCATGCCTCACTCACACCCATTCATGAATTCATGAATGGATGCGAGTCAGACCTGCCCCTGATTGGCTCAGCGCTGAGAGGCAGCAGTCACTCACCCATTCATGAATTCATGAATGGGTGTGTGAGTGAAACCTACCTCTGATTGGTCAGGGCTGTGACCAATCAGAGGCAGATCATTCAGCAGGCGGGGATTTTAAAGCCCCGCCGGCTGAATAGTGCCAAGAAGCAGTTCAGGAGAACTGACAGCGGCCGCGGCTGGACTCCGGCTGCAGCGGAAAGGTGAGTATACATTTTTTTTTTATTTTAACACATTTTAGGATGAATTGCAGGGAAGGGCTTATATATTTAACCCCTTCCCGACAATTCACCCCGCGCACGCCGGCAGCCCATTGCTTTCAATGGAGCGGCTGTATTGCCGGCTCCATTGAATTCAATGGGCAAACATCGTTCTTCTCTGCCACAGCTGTTACAGCTGTGGCAGAGAAGAATGATTTGTCTTCTATATGTTCTCAATGGGGTCGGCGCTGCTGCCGCCGGCCCCATTGAGCGCATATACAGAAGAGAACAGGAATCGCAGATCGCAGATAGGTGCGATCTGCGATTTTTTGTTCTATAATTTATCGGACGAGCGCATAAAAAGCGCTCATGTGTCCGATACCATTGCAAAGCAATGGTTTTATAAAATCGCCGGACGCATGCGCATGCGCAAATCGCGGCTAAAAAGGCCCATCTGACTAAGGCCTCATAAAGACTTCTCAACTTTACAAATCTTCTACAAGACTTGCGCTTTAGAGGTCACACCACAAACCAAGCTTTAAAAAAAAAAAAAAATTTTTCATTGAGCAAAAATGGATTGCTGCAATGTCACATTTTAAAATAATGATACAAAGTCTCATCAAAAGATAATTGTAGCCAATAAACAATGATACATTTAAAGAACTCAAAATCTGTTTTCTTGAATTAACAAAAAGCAACAATATAACAGGTGGCTAGCCAATATGGAATATGTCCAATAAGTCTCTAGCTCAATGAGCTTATATAATGTTAATACAAAGTAGAATAATGAATTGGTGAATTTATCCACTTCGCCCAATTAACAGTATTTAAATTGAATTTTTTTTATATTAGCTGTAACTAAGGCTTATTTTTGGAGTAGGGCTTATATTTCAAGCCTCCTCAAAAATCCTGAAAAATCATGATAGGGCTTATTTTCAGAGAAACGGTAATCTTTTGTTTTCCTCACCCATTTTGTTAAAGGCCCCATGAGCAGAGTAAATATTAAAGGTGATAATGGACATCCTTGCAGAGTGCCATTGGAGATATTAAATGTTTCAGAGGTGTATTCTGATGTTACTACAGCGGCAGGTGGGAGGGAGTATAGTGCCATAATTGAATCATATGCTACTCCAGATATCCCAAATTTGAGCAGACATTCTCTTAGGTATCCCAAATGGTCAAATGCCTTTTCTGCATTGAGGTAATGAAGCAGGGGAAGGCTTCTGAGTAGAGATGAGCGAGCGTACTCGCTAATTACTCGAGCGAGTATTGCCATTTTCGAGTACATGCACGCTCGTGCCAAAAGATTTGGGGGCCGACGGGGGTGAGCGGTGAGTTGCGGGAGTGAGCATGGGGAAGCGGGGGGGAAAGAGAGAGAGAGAGAGATCACCCCCCCCCCCCCCCCACCCCACCCCCGGTTCCTCCCCGCTCTCCCCCGCCGGCCCCCGAATCTTTTGGGATGAGCGGGCATGTACTCGAAAATGGCAATACTCGCTCGAGTAATTTGCCTTAGCGACTACGCTCGCTCCTCTCTACTTCTGAGTTTTTTTGATAAAGTTAATATAGTACAAATCTACTGGTATCGTCAACCGCGTATTTACCCTTAACAAATCCTACCTGATCTTGTTAAACCAGAGTGAGTAAAATATCCACCAACCTAGTCACTAACATTTTTGAATATAATTTTAAGTCCATGTTAAGTAATTCTATAGGGTTGAAGTTTCCAGGCCTATATGGGATTATTCTTTTTTTTCTTCTTGGGCTGTTCAAACTCCGCACCATAACATGTGAATGTGAAAAACAGTGGGAATCTAGATCCTGCCCTATCTTTCCTGCATGTAGTATTAACTATGTGCAGGAAAGATACAACAAGTCCTCTCTTTTCTTGCCCATACTATTACGGGCGAGAATATTGCTAATGAAATTAAAACCATTAAAATCAATAATCACAGCCACATAACAGGAGTAAATCACGACCATATGAAGAAGCCCTAAGTGACCTGATTGCACTATTGATTTCTGCTAGAGATATAAGGGCAGATAATGATTCTAATTGCTGCGCGACACCCTGGGGAGCGATAATCGACAATTGTAATTGTTTTGAATTTCTTCGGATGTATATATTTTAACCTTAATGCTGATATGCAAAAATCTTAACACCCATTTACACGCAAGGATTGTCCTTTGAATGAATAAACGAATGAACGACTCAACAACTTTTTTGCTTTCAAATGATGAGTGTTTACACGTAAAGATAATCGTTTGAAAACTTCTGGTCGCTGGAGCACAAACATATTCACCCCAGCAACCTACATTTCCACTCAAAAACATGTGCTCCGGAGACGTAAATCACGTTAAAATGCCCTAAAAAGGGCGGAAAACGTCTGTTTTTGGCAGATAAATCAAACCACTCCCTCTTTAATCACCTCATTGAACTAATGGTATGATATAGAGTGTTTTCCATGCTAAGATTATGCTTGATAAAGAAGGGCATTACCTTCAAAATCCATTGTACTTTCCTTTTTTGTTTATGTATCTAATAAAATGATGATCAAGGTCTTATACAGTATCCTTGGAGTGTGGGAACTTTTTAACCTCTGATTGACCTATTTCTTTGCTTGTCCGTAGATGCTCTCCACTCCGTTGATATCCAGTAAGGATGGGGGACATTGGCAGAAGTTCAAAACTTGAGTCTCAAGGCAAACCCAAGCGATATGTGTTCCTAGAGTATCTCCTTTACCAAATACCACTAGGCTGTTGTATTTTTACTGTCACATGTGGATGAAGAGTGATATTTTTGCTTACCATGTTGGTTAAACAAATTTTAGAACAATTTTTCATATGTTGACATGTTATATACACAAACATGTATGTTTTCACTGTCATCTCATCATCACAGGCAGGATTAAAATAAAAGGTAACACCTATATATAGATATCAGAGGATCCACCATTTACAATAGGTAATGGTCACAGATCACCTTCTCACCTTCCCTACACAATGGTCATATTGGGCTTATTTTTTACTGGATGAGTTGTGTTTTTCAGTGGTACCATTTCATATAATGTACTGAAAAACTTAAAGCATTTTAAGTGGAGCGTAAAATGGAAAACTAGAACTGTAACTCTTCTATTTTTTTATGGTGTACACGGTGTCGCATAAATGAAATTTTTAGCATTATTCTGTAGGTCAATATGATTACTGCGATGCCAAATTTATAGAGTTTTCTTTTTCTTATAATACTTAAAAAAATATATACATCTTTGAAAAATTACTTTGTGCCGCCATCTTCTGACTACAACAGCTTTTTAATTTTTCCATCAAAAGTGTTGTGTGAAAATGTACTTTTTGTGAGATGACCTGTAGTTTATATTGCTACCCTTTTGGTGTACATACAATGTTTTTATCGCTTTTTATATTTTTTTTTTCTTGAAGATGTGGTTGCAAAAAAAAAAAGTGCAATTCTGGCATGGTATATATTTTCTGATGGTGGTCATCATGCAGGATAAATAATGCATTATTTTAATAGATACAGTGAAAGAAAATATATTTTTAAGCTATATTCCCGAGGCTGCTATGGTAACCAAATGGTACTTGCAGTCTCATTGCTGGGTGGCCATTTGGGAGACCGAGGGAGTCACCTCCCTCTGTCAGGCCATTTAAATGCCACTGTCGGTATTGACAGTGGCATTACATGGTTAACAGACTATATCAGAGTTATCTCCCATTCTGGCCCTCAATCCAGTGGTTGTTTTGTGAATTTCAGAATTCAAGGCTTTTGCTGGTATGTTGCAATATTTTACTGAACTGGTTTCATGGAAAATTGCAGTTCATAACCAAATTAGAGCCAAGGTAAGGGGGGGGTGCAACTGTAGTTCAGGCAACAATATTTTTTACTTAAGTGATAAAAAAAAAACAATAGAATTCTCATCACACTTATATGAGCTTTTTAGGCATCCCATTACAAAGCAATGGGTGTTAATACAGAGATGAGGCCCCTTTTGTAACAGTCTCCTATTTTGAAAAAAAACTGTAGAAAAAAAGGACTGGTGGATAGGAGCTGTCTCCAGCTCCATCACTGTTACCATTAGCACTTTTGGGTCCCCTATCCCTTGGTCCCAAAAGTGATATCCCACGCAGCTTGACTGAATAAGGGGTTCTCCCTGAAAGGTGTATCCTATCCTGTTTTTTTAATATACTTAATAAAAGAGAAGTTGGATAATACATCATATCGTCCCACCATCTTTTCTGGAGAGTTGTGCCTATCCAACAGTCTTTTCTTTCTATAGCTCTTCACACATCTGTTGTGCCCACTTTTGGTGGATTCACCTGGTTGGCAGCACCTCCACAGTTCAATCACCCGTCACAGTCCTCCCTAAGGCATTTTTGGCTTCTATGCATTCATCTGGGACCAAAGCCTCTGACACCAACGGATTTGCTCCACCCCTCTCCCTTTCTACTCCCAATTTGGAGAGGTTTTCCACAGAATTTTAGAGTTTTAGAGTTTGTAGGAATTTGAGTCTATTCAGCCAAAAGAGCAGTTATGAGGTTAGGTACTGATGTCAGATAAGAAGATCTGGATCACAATCAGGATTTCAATTCATCTAAAGGTGTTTGATGAGGTGAGGTTAGAGTTCTCTATAGGCTTGATTTTTTGTACTCATTTCCAATGAATCACCCAAACTCAATGATTAGGAGGGATGTCCACATATATTTTTGCACTTATATACTCTTGAGCTTGATTAACAAAATGCCTTCAAGCAAAAATTATGTCTTGTGTCTCATTTTTAGTACTTTTTGGATGCCCTTTATTATATCTCGGTTCCCTCTATAGCCCTAGGACACTACCCTAAGGACCAAATTATCAGTCAATCACCATGCTTATCTTAATTTGAGATGGCTGAATTAACTTAAATTACCATTTCAAGTATCATCTTACTACTGTTTCTTTGTAAAAATTGTGAAATTATTTCTTCAAAACCTGCAGAAAAAAAAGGTTCAGTCTTCTCTTGGATCATTGACAGAGAAGATGCTTATAGGATTTCTCTCCTTAGATTTGTAACAACCATTGCAACAAATGTTTAATAAACAAAATAGTATGCATTAAGCGTTGGTTGAGTCATATACCATCTGGTTTACATTTTTAGGAATGTTATTTATAATGTTTGTACTAACAATTTGGAGATCATTTGAAATAACTAGTTTGCATGTCTTCTTAGAAAATCCCAGTATAATTTTCTCCAGGCACGCTGTTATTTAATGTTGATTTTTTATTTGCCACAAATGTTTCTCGTTGAGTCCCTTTCCAGTGGTTGAAAAGATCAGACGGACGAAAGGTTCATGACCTACAGTACTAAACAAGAGAATCTAGGAATGTTGCATACTAGAGCCGCATTCATAATAATGAAAATTGTCTCCTAATAAAAAAATGGCATCCAAACATTCCATAATTAGCTCATGAAATTCGTAATCTTATTTCTTCCTAGAAAGGAATGTGTGCACCCTCGGAAGGAATGGTAAGGTGTCCTGGAATTCACTACTTTTCAGAATTATCTTTACATATTGATCCTTAAAGGGGTTGTCTCACGCCAAAACGTTTTTTTTTTTTATTCGGCGCGAGACAAACCCAAGGGATGGGTTAAAAAAAAAAAAGTTTATTACTTACCCGAATCCCCGCGCTGCGGCGACTTCTTTCTTCCTTTACCAAGATGGCCGCCGGGATCTTCACCCACGATGCACCGTGGGACTTCTCCCATGGTGCACCGTGGGCTCTGTGCGGTCCATTGCCGATTCCAGCCTCCTGATTGGCTGGAATCGGCACACGTGACGGGGCGGAGCTACGAGGACCAGCTCTCCGGCACGAGCGGCCCCATTCACCAGGGAGAAGACCGGACTGCGCAAGCGCATCTAAAAACGCCAGAAGACAGCAAATTTAGACGGATCCATGGCGACGGGGACGCTAGCAACGGAGCAGGTAAGTGAATAACTTCTGTATGGCTCATAATTAATGCACGATGTATATTACAAAGTGCATTAATATGGCCATACAGAAGTGCTGAACCCCACTTGATTTCACGAGACAACCCCTTTAACCCTTTCCAATCCACTGTCTGACCTCTGAAGACATTATGATTTAAGGCTATATAGCTCTGATGTTGGAAGACATCCATCAGGGTTCTCTTACTGTATATTGCCAGCCTCTCTGCTGTCGGAGCCTATCCAACATGTCACCTCATGCAGTACTGGCTTTAGCCAGCAGATAGCGCCGTTGTAAAACGGCAGAAAAAGAGTAAGCCCCCTAGAAAAACCAGGATACAAATTGGATTGGAAGGGGTTAAAAATGTTATCTCCAATCAAATTGTATGGAGGCATCACATGATGGATCACATGCTGACTATTGCCCCATATTAGGTAAATATGGGAGTTCGATGTGCTGCCTCGAAGCTTATTACAAGAACCTGCAACAATCAACTACATTTTGAAAAGGTTAAATAGTTTGTTCCTGAGTTTTTGCAAAACATTGACAGAAAACTTCAAAATTAGCCAGCGCTGGATACACAGTGTTTTGCTTTTTTTAATTTTTTTGTGGCTTTTTGAGGTAAAAAGAAAACACTGCGACCAAATGCTACTTTAATATATTGAAAAGTTTACAAACATGGCATTTTTGTTGCTTGTCTGGTGTTTTGTAGTTAGTGGCATTTTTATCAAAATACATCACACTCTATAGGTATGGAGTTTTTGTAGTGTTTAGTCATAAGCTTGTAAGGGAGGTCTACATCATGCACCCCATTATATGAAAAGACTGCATGTATATCCCATTACAAAACTATTGTTGTTGTGCTGTAATTGTCAAGTATAAACTTTGTATAAATGGCATGTAAATAATGTGTATATACTGTAGTGTTCTGTATTTACAATGTTGTACTCTTCTCTATACTGTTTGAGAGCCTATAGAAGTGAATGAGAGTTATGCAAACAGCATAACACAGCAAGGTAAACTGCTTGGACGTCACACAAGTTACCGCAACATCGTAGCCCACTCTGCTACATTGTGTACACGTAAATGGCTCACACTTGAAGGGGTTAAATTATTGCCATAGAAATGGTCTGACTGAGACAGAAAAAAATTTGCGACAAATCGGCATGTGTGACAAAATTTGCGAGAATTTGAACAGAACACGCTCATTAGCTCAAGATGTATTGGCTGTTACACTGCATGAAAGACTTTATTTTTGGCTGCATCAAAAGAGAGCAGCTCAGGGACTGTGAAAGAATGTAGAACTGCTACTGGCTGAAAACCAGAGACCAGAGGAGATCTGAAAAGCTGTTGCTGTAGAGCCGTGCTGGTGCCTGTCAGGACTTATGAAGCTACGACAAGAAGCATTGGATGCGGTTGGGATTTGAGTTGCTGGCTCTGGCAGTCCAGAGGCAATCGAGCTGTCCCACCTGTTGAGCGTAAGTTAGGGCTCCTCAACATTAGATGTGCTCACCACCGGGACACCCGCAAGCCTGCGGTAGGAAAAATGATTCAGGGTTATCTTCTGGGGTACGTTCGCTGACTTGAGCATATGTCAGACTGAGTTGTTGAATTCCGAGCCGTAGGGAAATTTATAGTAAGTTTTGAAAAAGATTTTTGCCCACATCATTAACATGTTCTTCCGCATCGTTCGCCACACATTGTATAGATAGTGTACAGCGTAATTCTGTTGGCATTATGGAGTATAATTGCATTTTTTTTCTTTAATCATAATTAATATTTTTCTGTCTTGTAATTCTGTTTACTTTGGTTATTCCATCTGCTGTACCATATCTTCAGTCTTGTGTCACACTACCACCCTCTGGTAAAACAAGAAGAGTTTAGTACTGTGTTTGCCAGTAGAGAAAAATGTGATTGTTCTCAGTAAGAGAAACCAAGTAATCTTGTAGATATGATACCTTTTAATGGCTAACAAAAATACATGATGTTATTGCAATCCTTTGAACCTCTAAGGTTTCTTCCTTAGGCTTAATGGATCATGTGTCTATGTTTTAATATACACTATATGGACAAAAGTATTTGGACACTGCAGAAAATCAGCAAAAATGCAAATACTGAGTTTGCCGAATGGTATGCTGGGAAGGGCATGGGTAAAACAAAAAGCTGCTCATTTTGTAAAAACCATTCTTCTGATCGAGCCCTTGTGGGACGAACTGAAGCGGCAGGTACGACATCGCCACCCACGCCCATCTCAAAACAATCTCTTCTCACAGCCTTGCACGAGGAATGGCGAGCTATTCCTGCCCAGAATTACAAAAAACCTGTGGAGAGTATGCCTTGATGGGTTACCGCTGTAATACATGCAGAAGGAGGGCCGACACGTTACTAAATAGAAGAATAAAGCACTTGTTCTAAAAAACATGCAGCGTCCAAATCCATATAGTGTAAATACGTCTGTAGATTTGTTCCATTATGCCTGAAGAAGAACCCTGCATAGGTTCGAAAGCTCACAATAACATCATGTATTTTTGTTAGCCATTAAGAGGTATCATATCTACAAGATTACTTGGTTTCTCTTGCTGAAAGCAATCACACTACCACCCTCACGACATACATAACTTCCACTCATTTCTACAGGAGTTACATAAACAGTGTAACACAGGGTGCTTAGCTGTTTCCATAAAAACCCAGAAAACCCTAGGAGCCTGAATGCAGCAGTCAGGAGGACTAAAGCGGTCTGCAAGACCTCAAGATAGGAATACCCCTTTAAACATGATCGCTGTGAAGCATTGCTGAAGTTGAACTACTGAGTTGTTATCACAAAACAGAGACGATCGGTCCTTTGGGAGGCTGTGCCCTTTGTCAACAAGGATTTGAAGTATAATGTGTGGCTACTCCGTGGTCTGGAACTATACCCCTGTTGTGCAGAGGGGTTGAACAACATGCACGTCTTCAGGTTTGCAGTCAAGGGTGGTTGGAAGCCAATCAGTGAAAGGTAATGACTTAGTGATCACGATGACCAAGAAAAGCACTGTGCACATCTATATGAAGTGGTCTGGTGCAGCCAAGGAAGAAATGCTTAAGTGTAGAAGGCTGTAGTGGAAGGCAGTCCTCTGTAGATGTACGGCAGCCATCTTTTTGTGCAACATGACTGTTGATGTACCAGTAGGGTATCACACAGTCTGCTGGCTCTGCTAAATGACCTCTCAAAAGTGAACTTAAGTATTCTCTGGATTGCAGAGAAACTGTTAGTGGCAGTCACTTCAAATGTGATTTACAGTGATGAAAGCAACAACATTTTTAATGCAAATATATTACAGAAGTTATGATACTAAGTAGATGAGTATGAGTTGTCTATAAAGTTAGTGCCCCTTTAAATGCTTTTCATTTCTACATTTCTCCTTGCAATTAATGGTACTTTTTTGAAAATTACTTTTTTGGCCACAAATCCTCCATTGATTTGTATTTAAACAATCATACTTTATATAGGTACAAAAGCAGGCAGTATCAGGTACTGTCGTAAAGAACAACAAATACATAAATGTAGATCAAACAATCAGTAAACACAGATATGAAATCACCAGAAAATCAATGCTTTCCATATGGGAGCTGGCATCATAAGAAAATGACTTGTCAAAAGTATTGTGTATGCTCTTTCCAGGTCGAATTACTAGAATAAGACACAATATAACCAAATACCAATATGTACATGCTTCACTCCCTTGTTTTCCATAAAACTAGACATAATATTTCTTACATCTTTCCTTCCTGCTTCCTTGTCGCTCACTTTGGAACAGCAAGTCGTGATGTAGCATGAGAAGGAACTGCAATATCTCCAAGTCCTGTATTCCGCTTCTCCTAGGTAGAGCCTCATTTTCTCATAATACATTTTTTGGCAAATTTTTTGTTTAAACAATTTCTGATAAGCTACAGGATGTACAGAAAGGAAAGGGAAAGTGCAGAGTTAAATAATCACCCCTATTCCTAATAAAATGTGGTCTAACTATAGTGCAGGTATAAAAGTAAGTTACTCTCTATGCAATTGACTTCTCCAAAAGGTGTTTCAATTGAGGAGATGAAAATGGAAGTGTTGATTTTACAGGTGCTTTGTCAGTTAAGTTGAGGTATACAAAGCCTGGTTATTGACAAATGTGATAGTATTAAAAAAGATGGGTTATTGTGAACCATGCCTTGATGGAAAAAAAACTTTCAGGAGACCTCAGAAGATATGTTGTAGAACATAATGTAGCTGGTAAAGGCTACAAAAGGATTGTAAAAAATCCGGGTGTACATCAATCTCCAGTTAGACAAATTATCTACCCAGAAAGACAATTCAGGACTTTAGTCACTCTTTATGGCTGTGGGCATCCAGGTAAGATCCAAGAAAAAACATTGGGAGTTCTGAAAGAGGTGAACCCAGCGGTAGCCGAAAAAATACCCACAGAAAACTCTACAGACTGCATAATCCTCCATTCATGTGTCCACTGTGTTTCTAATAGTGAACAAGAATAGTGTTCATAAGACACCACAAAGGAAACCTCTTGCATACAAAAAGCTATTTCATCCTGCCTCAAGTTTGCTTGAGACCACCTGGATGTTCCACAATTCTTCTATGAACAGGTAAAACAAAAGTGGAACTTTATAGCACAAAGGCGCAACATTATATTTGAAGGGAAAAGAACACTACACACCAACACCAAGACCTCAACTCAACTGTGAAGCATGGTGGAGGGTGCATCATGGTTTGTGGTCACTTCACTGCCTCAAGGTTGTGGATACTTTGCAATCATTGTGAATTCTAAGGATATATTCACATTTTGGAATTTTTGCTTTGAATTTGTTGTGGAATCCGGAACAAAATTGCATCTACTATTATTTCTAATATGAATCTGCGCCACAGCCTATATGGCGCAGATTTTGACCCCACATACAGATTTGAAATCTGTAAGTGGAAAATAGGAGTCACATGTCTCTTACTTACATGGATAGCACAAAAGATCTGTGTCAGGAAATCCGCACATGAATTTGCTAATTGAAAAGAGCGAAAACTGAATGTGCAACCACAGTATGTATACTCAAGGGAAAAATCATGGCAGAAATCTGCAGCTTAGCTGCAGAGTTTTGTTGCAGATTTAGAGGCGAAATCTGAAAGAGAAATCCACTGCAGGTCCCTATGTGAATATACCATAATGTAGCAAAACATTTTACAGGAGAAATAGCTGCAGAAGTTCCTGACCTCAAGCTGAAGAGACATTGGGTAAGTAAATAAACTAAGGAATGTTTGCAAAAAATATGTTTCAGAATGGCAAAGTAAGAGTCCTAAACTTAGAGGGGTTGTCCAGCTTTGAACTATTGATGAACTATCAAATAGCTCAATACACTTTGCAGAAGCCCAGGTTGGCATTGCACACACTGTTTCCAAAAGGAACTGTTCTTCAATGGGAACAGTGCCTGCAAAATCGACCTGGGTTTCTGTAAAGTGTAAGGAATGTCTGGTTGGTTCTCTTCCTGCTCATCTGTTACTGTTTTGCCATTGCTGACCCAGTGTACTCTACTAAATTTCTGCTTGACTCACCTCCTATGATTCATTCTTCTACAGCCACACTTCTTGACATTTTGCACGTAGTGTCTTATAGAAGACCGATCATCTTTTTCCCGCTGCTTCATGCTCTTACGCTTCTCCAATAGATATTACACAAGTTTCCAGTACTACAATTTGTAATATTAGCATAATATTATAGTATATCGTTGGAATGCTCTAAAACACATTATTTTTAATACATACAGGTATTGTACATAGTGAATTTGTCCCGAAATATTGTTACTCTGATTAAGTATTTTTGAACACATAATTCAATTAATTTCAGTGTTCTGACCCAAAGCCTTAATTATTGACTTTCATTTCAACTAAGCCTTTTGACTAACTGAGGAAAGTAAACCAACCGCTTGGTCATCTTCAGCAGCAGATGGCCAGTCTGTAAAATACCCAGTCTTGCATAAGATTATCTTACAGACAGACATCATTATAAAGGACCCATCGTTTTGCCAAGTACACGTAGACCTGTGGCGACTTTTGAATTATAGGGCTGGTGGGAGACATGGCGCGACATCAGGATGTTAGATCATTGGGGGGGCTATGCAATGTTAAGCTATGAGATTAGTGCTGCATTCACAGCTTGTTCCCCATTTATTTAAGGAGGCCTTTAGATAGGAAATTCTATGTTCATGTGTCTCTCCGTTAAGATTTATTGCTATTTAGTTCATAAACAAAACTGATTTTTGATACAAGATGTTGATGAACAGAGAATGAAACCTTATACAATAATTTTACCCATTGAACCCATTGTTGATCAGATTGCACATCGACACCTCTGATGATCCATTTTATTAGTGAAAAAAGTTTAATTACGGCCAAATGAGGTTTTGGTGTTTTGAGCACCAATTAAATGTTCTGGTCATGGGTTAGGTATGAACCAAGGAAAGAAAAATACTAATTGATGAGCAAAGATTAGTATGATGAGTAAACCATCTTTTCCATCATTGTGTAAGAATATCCTGATATATTCGAAGCCAATGTAAGATGAGCAAAGACAGTAGAAGACACTTACACCCACAGCCCTCAGACTACATGAATTCAAAGCATAGACAAAGGCTTAGACCATTGAGTACTAAGGTTACCATTGTTCTAGGAAATCATGACCATCATTGATATAAATCAGAACTCTGGTCAAACAAGTAAAGTGTTATTATAAAGGTATAACATTTTGCATGATGAAAATGGAAAAAAAATATCTGATTCTGTTAAATTAAAAATAGAAGTAACAAGAAAAGTAATATACTGTATGACAATGTAAAAAACAGCCCGGCTGGGGTTTGTGTTCGCAACAATTTAAAGTAAAAGAGATGCTTGCATGATAAACATTACATCTCATTAAATGTATCTATTATATGATTATAGACACATTTACAAAGTGGGATAAAAGATTAGAATACAAGCTAGGGCTTAACTCAAATTCATTGGACCTCATAGCGAAGTCAAAAATGGGCCCACCATGTCATACTTTTATTTCAGTAGCCAGCAAATCATGAAAGCATTGTCATACATTAGATTTTCTGCACGTTAGAACCCACATAATAGAGCTAGACAACAAGCCAGCATCATATTTTTACCCCACAATATGGAATATTTCTACATTGGCATGGACTCCCTCAACCTCCAAGTCCCAGCTGTGTTACATCCATGAACACAAAGCCAGGCGGGTCCACTAGAGTATCGAGCATCCTCTGATGGGCCTTGATTTTGATTAAATAATGTCCTTCAATAGTCCAGCAGAAGATAACCCCCCTTGGAGTAGACTTTGGAGCCAGTCACTTGCCACCAGTGTCTATGTCTTGTGGAGTGATACATAAATAACCTATTAAACTATATTGATATGTCCTGTGCAGTGATAACAGCAACATTTATGATATCATTAAAAAGAGACAGGCACTTGTTCTGTGTAGATGGAAAGTGAGCCCTCAGAATAATTTCCTTTGGAAATCCCATGGAACTCTAGATTTTAACTGCATGGACTTTAACAACAACTTGACATTAGTGTGGAAAATAGAAAGGGCAAAAACTCTGGGATAAATTTACTAAGCATGTCCCAAGACAATGGGCGTATCATATAGGGAAATGGAAGTGGCTATTGGACAAGGGATGTGGCTTAAAATGTGTGAAAAACAACCATATTAAGTTTCAGATAAGCCAGGTGGCACAAAGTTAAGGTGCCCATACGCCTTCAATAACCGTTGGCTAAACACCCACTTGGTGAACAAGTATTTCTCCAAACTATCTGGTTCGTCTAAGTGTTCATGGGTTTTTCATCAAGAGAGTAGAGCAGCTCTGGTAGTGGCTTACCTACAGGGGGAACAAAACTATTAGACCTTAAAATTCAACATGCATGATCCTTCATTCTTCTGATCCCACCTGTTGTTGGAAAGTTGGAAGGTCAGCATAAACATGTGACAGCTGTCAGGTCAGACAAATTCTCCTTAATGTAAATTAGGACCTTTAGCTAAAAGTGGTTAAAGACGTACTAGATTTATCATACAGCGTGAGCCACTGTGATAAATTTGGCATATCTAGTCTAGCCCTAAGTTGTCAAAATTTAAGACAGTATTAATAAATCTACCTCAGTGTATATCTTTATGGGTGTGTGCAGCGTCTTTGGTGGACAAGATATTAGTAAAAAGATAAAAAATAAGAAACATTTTAAAATATGTTCATTGACTAAACTAGGAAATCAAAAGTAGAAAAGTAAATACTTCAAGTCTATGGAAACATTTCTGCATTTAAAAAAATCAATACGCATACATATTTCTTTACTAAGTCTCTACAGAAAAAAAGGCGATCTACTTATCTTTATTTTTACATTGAGTTTTCCTTCTTATGAATTTAGAAATCCTCATACTTGGTTTGCAGGCTCTCCTGCATTCAAGTTTCTGGCTTGGACGGCATTCCCAGCACTAATCACCTGAACTCTCTCATGAATACACATGCTCAACTCCTCCCCCTTTTAGAGGCTGTGAAGCATAACCATGCCCACCCAGTACTACGGTATGCACCTATTTCTCTGTCTATCTCATCCTTTACCTGAGTAGCTACTGGGTTGTTCCCCCTCACCGGAAACATGTCAGTTTACTCTTACTAATAGAATTTGCCAAGATTTCAGTCCTCCAGTCTGCAGCACCTTGGAAATAATACAAGCATAGACATCAAAATAATCAGATTTTTTTTCAATCAAAACCGATTACAAAAAGTCTCCATTTCCAAAAACACATTGACTAAAATGAAAAAAAAAAAGAGTACAAGGATGTACATAGGCTTTAAAAAGAATAAAGAAAACAAAAATAAGCAACTTTACTCATATAATAAAATAGTGACTATTCACAGTCAGCCACTCGTAGAAATTAAATACTAGCACATTACTTCATTTATAGGTACAATAGCGGGCATTATCAGGACATTCAACATTTTATTGCAGCACATTTTTATTAATATTACCAGGAGAATTGGTGTTATTTCATAATGGATTATATTCTACATTTTTGAACTGCACAAACAAATGGTTCCTTTTTCCTTGCTTTTACAATTCAGACATTCAAGTCGCTAAGATAACAATTCTGAAAAAGGTTCTGCTTTTACTTCAGTAGATGCTGCCTGCAGCTTGGATCCACACACAGGTTTTTGTTTTTGTTTCACCTGCAAAACCATGCAAGCATTAATAATCAGTTTGAAAACAACACTTTTGGTGGCATCACAGTCGTGTTTCTGCCACTGGACAAACAGTACATTTGTTTGTATTCTCGTAAGAATAGTCTACTCTCTGCCTCTGCCCCTTTCCCTCAGTTTTGGCTGGCCAAGAATTATTTCTGCTGAAAGTAAAAAACTTGCCATATCTTTGAAATCATCAGCCAGCACATCTCAATTACATCAACTATGCTATTCAGTCTGGCCAAAATGCCAGAATCAAACAGAAGACTGCTAAAATGGAGACCAAACTTGCTGCTTTGGTCTCCAATTTACTTATAGCCTGATATAGAGCCATCTAGAGTCCTAGGATGGAACTCCTGAACTGTGGGTGAAGATGGCATGTGAATGTAGCCTTAAAGGGGTTTTCTAGTGAAATACTATTGATGATCTATCCCCAGGTCATCAATAGTTGATGGGCCGAGGTCTGTCGCTCAGGAACTCGACCGATCAGCTGAGCGGGTGCATGCTGCCAGCGCTGCAATAACACAGAGGTTGGAGCGAAAGGCTCCTCGCTGACCCCTGTATAGTGACCGGTGCTTGTAACTGCAGGCTCGGCACTCACTGATTCCAATGCTAGCCCTGCCTGCAATTACAAGTGCCGGCCACTACATGGAAGGACGGCGCGGAGACTTTCGCTCTAAATACATAGAGGTTGGAGGGGAAGCCTCCCCGCCGACCTCTGTATAGTGGCAGATGCTTGTAACTGCAGACATGGTGCCCATTGATTTCAATGACAGCCGTGCCTACAATTACAAGCACTGGCCACAACACAGAGGTTGGTGCGGAGGTTTCCAAGCCGATCTCTGTGTATTTGCAGCGCTGACATCATGTGCCCACTCAGCTGATCGATGGGGGTCCCGAGTGATGGATGCTGGCCAATCAACTATTGATGAGTTATCCTGATGATAGGTCATCAATAATATTTTACTGGAAAACCCCTTTAATCTTGTACAATTACAGCCACTAGCCAATCACTGGTCCACTTAAAGACATCACTCTTTGTAAATTTTGTATGTGCTTTTGTTTTTCTGTGTTTGCTGCTCTGGGATTTTTCCTAGTATGTGGATTGTATTATTTTTTATAAAAAAAACTCTATAAAAATGTCAGCAGACCCCAACAAAGCATTGATACAGCCCCTCTATGCAGTGTCTAATCTGCTGCCTTGAGCGAGGGAAGAAGTACACTAAAAACACAGGCAAGAGAGGGAGGCAGAACTAGTACTTAAAGCAACTCTACGGCCATGGACAAAGAAATATGGCCGAACCGCTTCTTTAACTACCAGAGTTACAATGTGAATTAGTTTTCATTATTTGTCTGAGACATCACATGTTGCTTTGGTTGACTGATGCTGCCCACAGGAGCAGTGCTGGCAAGTCAGGGCAGCATGTAGTGTCATCACCGAAGGGACAAAAGGTTTCAATAGCGACTTATGGAATACCCTGTGAACCCTCCATGTGGGTGGCAGCCCCAGCTCGTAGGCGAGAGGGTTCACCACACGTGTGATGGCAAACGGCCCTACGTAACGTGGCGCCAGCTTCAAGGACGGAACCCGCAATTTGAGATTTTTAGAAGACAGGTATACCTTCTGTCCCACCCTGTAAGGTTCAGACACAGACAGACTCTTCCCACTACGCAACTGCATACGGGCCCCCGCTGCCTCCAAGTTCCTCTGTACCTCTTTCCATACCCCCTGAAGCGTATCTGTGGCGACATCCGCTGCAGGACAGACCGACGGGGTAGGGACTGCTGTAAGGAATCGAGGATGCTGACCGTATACACAAAAAAATGGAGACACCCCAGTGGAAGAACAAAGGCGGTTGTTTAGTGCAAACTCTGCCAAGGGCAGGAACTCTGCCCACTGATGAGCCTTTTCGCTAGCAAACAACCGTAAATATTGCACTAAATCTTGGTTCTTCCGCTCAGTCTGACCATTAGTCTGCGGGTGGAACGCTGAAGAGAAGGAAAGCGACGTTCCCAGGTTTCTGCAGAAGGCACGCCAAAACTGCGACACAAACTGAACCCCGCGATCAGATACAATATTTTGGGGAACCCCATGTAGGCGAATTATTTCCTTTACAAAAATCGTGGCAAATTCTTTTGCCGAGGGTAGCTTTTTTAACGCCACAAAATGTGCCATCTTGGAGAACCGGTCGACCACCACTAAGATAGTGGTGCACTTCTGGGATTCTGGAAGGTCAGTGATGAAATCTACTGATAGGTGCGACCATGGGGTGGAAGGAACCGGTAGCGGTCTCAGAGGACCCTCCGGAGGACGCCGCCGACTCTTATTGCGAGCACAGACCGAGCAACCCCTCACAAAGTTGCGGATCTCCTGAGACATGCCTGGCCACCAGAAGTGTCTGGAACAAAGCTCCAGGGTCCCCTGGAACCCTGGATGCCCGGCGAGAACCGACGAGTGAGACTCATCCATGACTCTAGGGCGTAGGGTCTCAGGCACAAACCATCTGCCCTCCGGCACCCCCGAAGGAGCGTCCTGCTGAGCATCCTGTAGTTGAGGGACGAAGTTAGACTCCACAACTGCCACCACCACGCCGGGGGCTAAGATATTCTCGGGAGTCATGGTCTCACTATCCGGTACCCCGAAACTCCGTGACAGGGCGTCCGCCTTCACGTTCTTCTCTCCTGGGATATATGTCACGACGAAATTAAACCTGGCGAAGAACAGCGCCCACCTGGCTTGACGAGCTGTGAGTCTTTTAGCATTGGCGAGATATACCAGATTCTTGTGATCAGTATATACGGTAATTGGGTGTCTAGCACCCTCAAGATGGTGTCGCCACTCTTCCAGGGCCCATTTGATAGCCAATAGTTCGCGGTTACCCACGTCGTAGTTGCGCTCTGCTGAATTGAACTTCCGCGAAAAGAACGCACATGGGCTATACCCAGACCTCCCACTGACTTCCTGCGACAATACTGCTCCTGTCCCCACTTCAGACGCGTCTACCTCAATAAAAAAGGGTAGTTGTGCGTCCGGCTGTATTAGCACCGGGGCAGTCGTGAATGCCTTTTTTAGACGGCTAAAGGCCTCAAGGGCTGCAGGCGACCACTTACCCAAGTTGGCCCCCTTCTTAGTCAGGTCGGTCAGAGGTTGAGCAATAACTGAGTAATTCCTAATGAATTTGCGGTAAAAATTTGCAAAACCTAAGAACCGCTGAAGAGCCTTGAGGTTGTCTGGTCTGACCCATTGGGAGATTGCTGCTACTTTATCAGACTCCATCTGAATCTCTGTGGGTGAGATTACATAACCAAGGAAGGATATTTGTTTAGAACCAAACGTACATTTCTCTAACTTGACGAAAAGTTGATACTCGCGCAAACGGGTCAGGACCAACCTCAGGTGCCGCACATGTGAGTCCCAGTCAGGCGAGTACACCAGAATGTCGTCAAGATAGATGACCAGAAATACCCCCAGAAAGTCGTGGAAGACCGCGTTCATAAAACCCTGAAACACAGCGGGGGCATTACAAAGTCCAAAAGGCATGACCAGACATTCAAAATGTCCTAACGGGGTGTTGAACGCCGTCTTCCATTCATCTCCCTCTCTAATGCGAATTAAATTGTAAGCCCCCCGCAAGTCCAGTTTGGAGAACCAGTGGGCCCCTACCACCTGATTCAACAAGTCAGGAATTAGGGGCAAGGAGCACTGGTTCTTCACAGTGATTTTATTCAGGGCCCGATAATCCACACAAGGCCTTAGTGTCCCGTCCTTCTTCTCTACAAAGAAGAGACCCGCCCCGGCAGGGGACCTGGACGGCCGGATATGCCGGTTGGCCAGAGCCTCCGAGACATAGGACTTGAGGGCTTCATGCTCACGGCCTGACAAATTGAAAATGGCTCCCTTAGGGATGGGGCTGTCGGGAATCAGATCAATACCACAGTCCCACTCCCTATGAGGAGGCAGAGCCTTAGACAGTTTTTTGGAGAATACATCCTGAAAGTCTGACAAATACTCCGGAATGAGCACCGTATCTGCGGAGCACACAGCTATGGTAGACAGGTGGTCATGACAGGATGATCCCCAATGAGTCAATTCCCGGGTGGACCAATCAAATTGGGGATTGTGCAGTGCCAACCAGGGCATACCAAGCACCACATCAACCGACATTTTCTCCATAACCAGGAAGGACAGTTCTTCCGAGTGGAGGATCCCCACCGTGAACTGTAATCTTGGGGTCCTCCATCGTACCAGGCCTGTAGAGAGGGGGGTAGCATCAATACTGGTAAAATGAATTGGCGTCTTCAGCGCCACAAATTCCGCCATCAGAGTACGGACAAAACACAGACTTATCAAGTTGGCGGCTGCTCCAGAATCAATAAACGCCCGCCCTGATCGGGAAAAATCCCGGAATTTAACATGACACGGTACCAAAAGTTTAGGAAGTACCTGAAGTTCTAGGCGATCCTCCCTGCAATCGCCTAGGACTCGGAGTTTTCCGCCGGTTCCGGCTGCGAGCGTTGAGCCCTCAGTGGGCAGGTTATCACCCGGTGTCCAGCTTTCCCGCAGTAGAGGCAGAGACGGTGCAACAAACGGATCCGGCGTCGCTCTTTGGGGTCCAGCGGATCCACCTCCATCGGCTCGGACACAGGGACTGGTAAGGAGGAAGAGGGACCGGGATAACCGACCTCCCTGACTCTACGGGTTTGCCTGTTCTGCTTCCTAGACCTGAGCCTCCTGTCTGCCTTCACTGCTAGCTCCATAGCCTCCCTTAAGGACCCGGGAACGGGATGGGAAATTAACAGGTCTTTAACTGCGTCCGAGAGGCCCTGCAGAAAAACGTCTTTCAGCCGTATCCCCCGCATAGCGTCTGAAGTTGGAGCAATAATCCTCCACACAGCTGTTACAGCTGTGGCAGAGAAGAAGGATTTGTCTTCTATATGTTCTCAATGGGGTCGGCGCTGCTGCCGCCGGCCCCATTGAGCGCATATAGAGAAGAGAACAGGAATCGCAGATCGCAGATAGGTGCGATCTGCGATTTCTGTTCTATAATTTATCGGACGAGCGCATAAAAAGCGCTCATGTGTCCGATACCATTGCAAAGCAATGGTTTTAAAAAATCGCCGGACGCATGCGCATGCGCAAATCGCGCGAAAAAACGCCCGTCTGACTAAGGCCTGAAAGTGCATCTACACACACAGATGATCACTCAAAAATCATCAGAAACTGACAGTCTTGTGGGAATATTTTGCATAGATACTAATGGGCTAATCAGCCCTTTGGTACTTCATTTGCATGTATTTAGAGAACAGCGGGTGGTCTGTTCTCTAAATACATCACTATTGTTCTCCAGTGGGACAGCAGCTGTTAAAAAATGTTATCAGCTGTTATTAGCGCTGCCCGCGGAGAACTCAGCGTGCGATCCGTCTAATCAGCAATGATGAATTTCATGCTGACCTGAACTCAGCAATGGACGAAAAGTGCATGGTAAGTGCACAATGGGCGCACATTTACACAAAATGATAATCGCTCAAAAGGTGGATTTTGAGAGCGAATATCATTGTGTGTAAAAGGGGCTTTAGTAATATAATTTCTGCAACCCATTAAACAAATATCAATGGAGAGCATTGGAGTGATAGAGCTAGAGTGGTGGGGAATTTAACAGATAAGTAATGCTTCTTTTTAATTTTAGTTTTTTAAACCATCACCTGCTTTTGTCAACTTTTGTAATTATCTTGGGCAACCCGTTTAAGGGGTTAATAGTTCAAATGTTTAATTAGATGCTTGGATTTATAATGTGTTTCAAGACTTAATTAGAAAGAAACAAGTACAATAGACCATGATACAAATTAAATAGTTATCTCTGATGCATTTTTCTGAACAAAAAGAAAAAGAAAAACAGTAAATTGCTCAAAGCTGGCATTATATATATGCATCGGTGGTGGAAATGTGTATACATGACCTGCTTAAAATGTAACTATTACATATTCTTACGGGGCCTAAAATAGATATCTGTCTTCTGTATGCATGTGTGGTCAAGAAGTGTGTGAAATTGGCCAGTACATCTAACAGTCAAGAGAGGATGAATCCAGTAATAATACTGATGTCTCCTCTTCTGACATGACCTGACAAGAAAAATGTCAACTGAAAACTACTGTTAAAAAGAAGTAAAAAATGACAAGAGAAAGGGAACCTGTGAGCTCTCTGAAAGGCTCATTTTTATCACAATGCAAATTCCCAGGCACATTTTAAGGGGCTACAGCATGTTTTTGGAAATGTCACACAAAGCACTTAGTAATCAATTTACTTTTTATTTTACTGTAGGTAATCCTGAGTGCATATTTGTCATTTTTTGTTATCTGATGCATTAACAAGTACAGTACGAGGCAGCCGGATTCAAGGGGAATCAGCTTTATACACAGTACATAGCAACTTCAAAGTTAGAGGCATCTTTTTATTTAAAAGTAATAAATAATTCTGAAAAAATAGGAATGCTGAGTCTTTTTTTATTTTACAACATTAACTTCTATTTTAAAGTTATAAGCTTTTTGATTCTTGAGCTGTATATTACCCCTAGGGAGCTGCTAGACAAAGTTGTACATATTTCCTTGAGGGAAATAACACACTGTGAAATGAATTTAAAGTCGCTATTAGGGATATATTAATAGAGATAAATGTTTTTTCCTTATATAATTTTAAGTGGTAAAGAATTATTAGACTTTCACCAAGTCAAAGTTATTCTTTGTGTAACCAGAAGTTATACTGTTTTCTAAGATACTTTCTGTATTAATGCCTTATAGTTTTTAAGATCAGTGCTTTCAGTCATTCGATAGGAAGGTTCACTGTTTGCTTCTAGCTAAATAAATTTGGAGCCTACCAGTGAATAATGATTGTACCCATCACTGGCGTAACTATAGGGGATGCAGGGGATGCAGTTGCACCTGGGCTCATGAGCCTTAGGCCTCATGTCCACGGGGAAAATCAGGCCCGCTCCGGATTCTCCATGGAGAATCTGCAGCGGGTCCCTCCTGCCCCGCGGACATGAGCGCTGAAAATAACAATAAATAAGAATAAACTCACCTCCCATCCGCTCCGTTTCTTCTCTTCGCCGCGGCGTCATCTTCTCTGCGTCGCGGCCGGATCTTCTTTCTTCGGCTCAGCGGATGCGCAGGATGACATCGGTGACGTGCCCCGCGCATGCGCTGGCCCGAAGAAAAAAGATCCGGCCGCGACGGAGAGAAGATGGCGCCGCGGCGAAGAGAAGAAACGGAGCGGGTGAGTAAAATCCGATTTTTGTCTCCAATAGAAGCCCGCGGGAGCCGTCCCCGCGGGAGACCCGCATGAAAATGGAGCATGGTCCAGATTTTTCCATGCTCCATTTTTTTTAAAATCCCTTTTATTGACGATCCGCGGGTATTTATGTACCTGCGGGTGGTCAATGCATCCCTATGGGGTGCGGATCCGCGGGCAGGAGAAGAGTTAAAATTTGCTGCGGATTTTAATTCTTATTTTGCCCGTGGACATGAGCCCTTAGGGGGCCCATAAGGCCTCTCTTCCCCATATAGGGAGCCCAGTATTATGACTAAAACATTATAGTTGGGGGCCCTGTTACAGGTTTTAAATTGGGGCCCAGGAGCTTCAAGTTACGTCTCTGGTGCTCATCATTCCCAGCAGTGTTGCAGCCTCTTTAATACATATGGGTGGAGAAGTTCCCAGGGATTCAAACATGGATGAGGAGGTGAGCTCCAAATTTTCCTGAGCCATTATGATTTTGGTATATAATAGTGGATTCAATGGATTTTTCATGGTCAATCATTTGACCTTTGAAGGGGAAATGTAAGATTGCCTGCAATTTTACCTTGCAACAATGGCGGATGGACTGTGCTTTGAAACTGGACCCTTGAGAATCAGCTGACTGATGAGCGAGCTTCAAACAGAAAAAAAAGGTGTGGGGATGAATAAAGCATTTGACAGCTTTTAGGGCTGACTCTGTAAACCCCTACTTATGTAAATAAAGATTAATAATTACATAGTGATTGAAAAAGAAGCTTGTTTATTATGCCGAAAAGTCATTATTATGAGCTAAAAGTACAATTATTATTTCCTCTATTTATCTGCAGTAAATGCTTATGCAACATTTAAATGAAACACTCAAAAATGCATTACTTGAACCCCTTCTGAACCAGAGGTTTTTCATTTTTTTATTTTCATTTTTTCTTTCCAAGAGCCATAGCTTTTTTACTTTTCCGTTGACATAGTTGTATGAGGCTTGTCAACGGAATATAGCCGCTTGTTTTTTGCAGGATGAGTTGTATTTTTAATAGTAACATTTAATGTATTGTATAATGTACTGAAAAAAAGTTTTGAGAAATTTTGTGCAATGGTGCCATTTTTGGGGGGGAGAGGATGGGTCATTTTTACAGCATTCACAATGCCATAATATTACATATGAACTTTCTTCTATGAGTTAGTATGATTACGGTGATACCAAATTTATATAGTTTTTTAATGTTTTTTTTATTTTTAAAAAGTAAGTAAAATTTTTCCTCAAACACAAAATCGTTTTCTTTTGCCACATTCTGAGACCTGTAACTTTTTTTTATTGTTTTATCAATTGAACTGTGCGAGGGCTCTTTTTTTTGCAGGCTGAGGCCTTAGTCAGACGGGCGTTTTTTCACGCGATTTGCGGATCGCATGACGGATGCGCATCCGCAAATCACGTGACCGGTGCCCGACAATCGCCCGAAAATCTGCTCCTAGCAGCGTTTCATTAGAAACGGACCGGAGCTGTCCAGCGCATTGCATTCAATGGAGCGGCAATACAGCCCGCTCCATTGAAAGCAATGCGCTGCGGGCGAGTGTGGGATGAATTGTCGGGAAGGGCTTAAATATATAAGCCCTTCCCTGCAATTCATCCAGAAAAGTGTTAAAATAAAGAATATATATATATATACTTACCTGCTCCAGGCAGCCGGAGTTCCGCGCGGCCGGCCTGCAGTGGGTGTGAAGGGGGTGTGAGTCAGACCTGCCCCCTGATTGGCTCAGCAACAATTCATCCTGCGCTCGCCGGCAGCCCATTGCTTTCAATGGAGGCGGCTGTATTGCTGGCTCCATTGAATTCAATGGGCAAACATCGTTCTTCTCTGCCACAGCTGTTACAGCTGTTACAGCTGTGGCAGAGAAGAATGATTTGTCTTCTATATGTTCTCAATGGGGTCGGCGCTGCTGCCGCCGGCCCCATTGAGCGCATATAGAGAAGAGAACAGGAATCGCAGATCGCAGATAGGTGCGATCTGCGATTTCTGTTCTATAATTTATCGGACGAGCGCATAAAAAGCGCTCATGTGTCCGATACCATTGCAAAGCAATGGTTTTATAAAATCGCCGGACGCATGCGCATGCGCAAATCGCGGCACAAAACGCCCGTCTGACTAAGGCCTGAGCTGTACTTTTTATTTACACGATTTTGGGAAACATGTCTTTTTGATTCAAAATATTTAGGAGCCAGGATAACTAAAAGAATCACTATTCTGGCATATCATCCTTTTTTATGGCATTTACCATGCAGAATAAATCTTGTGATATTTTAATAGTTCGGACTTTTACATACACGAGATACCAGATATGTGGGGGGTATATAATTGTTTACAATTTTTTAATAGGAAATGTTTTTTTTTTACTTTTCATATTTTGATTTTTTTACACTTTCATTTAGTTCACATGGGGGCTTAAACTTGTGCTTATTTGATCATTTGTATTATATACTGCAGTACTTTAGTACTGCAGTGTGTAGTGATTTTTAGCATTGCCTATGAAAACCTGCCATGTACAGGGCTTGATAGGCATTTATGCATGGCAGCCCTGGGAACCTGCAATAGGCTCCAAGCTGCATTGTAGCACCTGGCATTTGTGTTGCAGGCATACCGATGGGGTGTGGAAAGGGGTCCCCCACCTCCCACTGACTGTTTAGATGTGCGGTCAGCTTTGAGCACAGCATCTAAACAGTAAAGTGCCACGATCAGAGTTCACTCTGATCACTGCACTTACCAGTGGCTGTCAGCTTGTCAAACACAACCAGAAGCCGCCCACTATAGAGTGGAATCGGTACTCCACCCTGCTTCATACACCCTTCACAACTGCATAATGTAAATTAACATTAGGCAGTCATGTTGGGTTCAAAAGAAGAACAAGTACCAAACACTTATAGGTCCCATTTCTCCACTTGGTCTTCTAATATAGTTTAAGGCCCATTCACAGCTGCATTAGGGCTCCGTTAGGAAGTTTAGTCTCAGTTCCATTTTTAAAAAAAGGAAACCAAACAGAACAGAAGGAAACTCAAAGTTTTCTGTTTGCTTTCCATTTCTTTTGAAAACCCATTGAAATCAATAGGCAAAAACTGGATCCACTTATTTACATTTTAATTCCACTTTCCTGCTCCAAAATCAGAAGAGAGATGAAAATCCCTAATGGTGCTCTAATGCAGATGTGAATGGGCCTTCACATGGAAATTGTTGACATGAAAGAAAATAAATCTTGATTCTGCATTTTTACTTTCCTTGACTACTACAGTTTTCCAGAGAGTATTATTTTGTTCCTTGCAGATCAAATACCCCAAACATTTAAAAATAGATATGGAAAGTTCAATGTGTGGTCAAACCTTTTATACATCTGATACAGATGGTAATAATTAAGCTTTCGGGTGAATGAACTGGAGCGATTAATCCCTCGAGCTTCTCGGGCCCAACTCATATCGGACAGCACTCCAACATCCCGTCCGTGTGCTGTCCAATGTGCTGAGCACTGCCCACTGATCATGTGCTATTCTTGTCCGAATATCGGACGGAAATACTGTCCATGTGTATATACCCTTCTAATTAATACTGTCTGTGTGTATGTATCCTTCTAATTAATACTGTATGTGTGTGTATATACCCTTCTAATTAATACTGTATGTGTGTATGTATCCTTCTAATTAATACTGTATGTGTGTATGTACCCTTCTAACTGAAAAAAACAGGATTTGTGTCTAATTGTATGCAGAGTATGTGATCTTTTGGACCTTTGAATAAATAGATACTTGGTATCCTATCTCTTTAGGTCCCAGCCTTAAAACATTCTGTTGTTCATTATTCAGCCAGCTGTAAAATGAAAAGAAATAAGATGAAATAATTATTATGGCAACAAATGTTCAAATTTTAACATACACTAAAGGGCTTTCTTCGTATTGGAAGTAAGATGGAAGCATTAAGCTGTCCAAAAAAGCCTTGAATCAGTTTTTGGATGAAGTCAAACAACTGAGTTTATATAAGCCATCTGTAGATAACAGATGTTATTTGAAATTAATGGATACCGCAACTGCAGAGGACGGACATTTTCTTTGACTATTAAAACAAATCAAACTAGATTGTTACTTGTGAGTTTAAAAGCTGAGTAGTGGGAAATGCCTCCCTGCTGTGGAAGAAGAAGCAATCTTGAGGTCTTTCCATGAAAAACCGTGGAAGTGTACAATTATAAACATTTCAAAATCAGCACTTGAAGGAACCTTTCGCACGGGGCGGAATATCCCATCCCTGATTTTCACACCAAATTCTGCATTGCTAATTGATAATTGCAGATTTTGATGCAAAATTGCGGGCAGGATTCTGCTATTTTCAATTCTGCTCCAAAATCCGCAGGTTAGCATTGTGGACTGTGAGGCTGAATATTCCACAGAAGGGCATATTCCATTCTTTTGTGGAATATTCCGTCAAGAGTGAAAGGTCACAAAGCGGTTGTACCAAGATTGACTTTTATAATCTATCCACAGGATAGCTGATAGAAGTCTGATTGGTGGGAGTTTTACCATTGAGACCCCATCACTCCCCAAAACAGGATTTCGATATTCTCCTCTTCTCAGCACTGCAGGCTTGCCACACCTATCCACCATGATGTGGAGACTGGATTAATTTAACTGGGGCTGAGAGAAATAGCCAAGTACAAGCATTGGGCTATCTCCAGCAGTCCCACAGAACATGAGTGGAGCAGCACTATGCGATTTTTTCCGATCTATGAGGGGTGCAGTGATCCCACATTGAGGGGGTTAGGAGATGATGGGATCTCCATTCTCGAGATTGGTGGGGTTCACAGTAATGAGACCCCCACCAAAAAATGTTTTTCCTGCAGCTAGGTGATAAAAGTCAATATTGGTACAATGACTTAAACAAATTATATTACTGACTTGTGATGAACCATTACTGGAATAATTAGTTTGTTTCAGGATTGGGTCGATTTAATCAAAATCATTGTGAACAGGGATGGCAAATTCTGATTCCCATTAATGTCAATGGAAGTAATAATTTGGTTCACTAATATGCACTCCAGAAAGTCCTTAATCCAGCCAATGTCCCCAAAAATGCACCTCTAGCTGTGCTGAACACCCTTTCTAACAGCACATAAGCAGCGTGTAAAAGGCAAGCACCTATAAAGCATGTTGTGCAAGCTCCGGCCACTCATCCAGCTTAGACACCCAGATGTCACCACGTGGGAGCTGACATACTCTTGGACCATCATGGATAAGTGCTGCCTGTGACTGTCAGTCCAACCCTGTGCTGTTTTGCAGGATGCAATGGGCTGAAGAAACTATGCTACACCTCTGTTTGACTTTCCCTGCCACCAGTGGTGGTGCTGTGGTGGCTTCCTGTTCGTCAGCAATTGGGGATGCATCTTCACAGCTATTGGGAAATTTTATTCTGAAGCTGCTTAACAGTCTGACCTGATACTGAAGCCAGTATTTTTCTTGCAAAAAGCCACCCTCGCTGTAATGATGACTATTAGTGGACTGGCCATACAGTGTGGATATTTGTATCCCTTCTTCCTCCTTATTGTCCTGGAGGCCATGTAATGTCAGTTCCAGCAGGCAGGCAAACAGGGATGGTCATACTGATCAGTGCTTAATTGCAACTGACCGCTTGAATTTAATAGTTTGGCCTTTTTAACATACCGTATATACCGGCGTATAAGGCGACGGGGCGTATAAGACGACCCCCCAACTTTCACCTTATACGCCGGTATTACAATGGAGAAAAAAAAAATCATTACTCACCTCCCCCGGCGTTCTGTCGCGCTCCGGCAGGATGTCGCTCGCTCCTCGTCCCCGGCGCAGCATTGCTTTCTGAATGCGGGGCTTGAAATCCCCGCCTCCAGAAAGCTAATACACACGCCGTCAGCCAGTTACATCCATTCAATGACATCATTGAATGGCTGTGATTGGCTAAAACACACGTAGCTTCAGCCAATCACACTATTCAATGACATCATTGAATGGGTGTGATTGCTAACACACGTGCGCCTTCAGCCAATCACAGCCATTCAATGATGTCATTGAATAGTGTGATTGGCTGAAGCCACGTGTGTTTTAGCCAATCACAGCCATTCAATGCTGTCATTGAATAGCTGTACCGGCTGACGGCGTGTGTATTAGCTTTCTGGAAGCGGGGATTTCAAGCCCCGCATTCAGAAAGCAATGCTGCGCCGGGGACGAGGAGCGAGCGACATCCTGCCGGAGCGCGACAGAACGCCGGGGGAGGTGAGTAATGATTTTTTTTTTTACACTTTTTTTTTTTGTATTACCGGCGCATAAGACGACCCCCGACTGCAGAGCAGATTTTTCGGGGTTCAAAAGTCGTCTTATACGCCGGTATATACGGTAACTTTTAACAAGTTCACTATTTTCATCCTGCAAACATCCTACAGCATCTTTGACTTTTCTTTTGACATACCTCCCAAATCCTTTTTTATTGCTTTTGGCTTCTCTTATAAGTCTCAATTCATTATTAGCTTTAGCTTTTTTGACACTTGCTCTACAGTTTGTACAGACTGCATTATATTTTTCCTTAGATATTCCCACCTCTTTCCATTTGAGAATGTGTTTAATCCCTTCCCACTATAGGACATACAGTTATGTCCTGCAGGGGTTGGGGTATGTATGAAGGGAAATCGTGGGTCATCCTCCCTTCATAGAATCATAGAATGGTAGAGTTGAAAGGGACCTCCAGGGTCATCGGATCCAACCCCTGCTCAGTGCAGGATTTACTAAATCATCCCAGACAGATGTCTGTCCAGCCTTTGTTTGAACACCTCCAGTGAAGGAGAACTGACCACCTCCTGTGGTAACCTGTTTCACTCATTGATCACCCTCGCTGTCAGAAAGTTTTTTTCTAATATCTAATTTGTGTCTCAATATAGCATGGGCACTGGCTTACAATACATACAGCTTTTTATTACAGCTGACACCCAGAGGCAACAGCTCTGCTAAGCCACGCAGCCGTTCAGAGCTTTTAACCATTGGCCATGTAGCCAATCAGAGACAGTGTTTTCAAGAGGCAGGGATTTTTAAATCCTCGGCCTGAAGAGAAGGAGAAGAAGAGTTCTGGGGACCTGCAAGAAGACACGCTAGAGATGACTTCACCTCCCAAGTGATGTATTAATGTTTTTTTTTTCTACAGTTCATGGATTATTTTCGGAGGGGCTTACATTTCCAGGCCCCCCCCCCCAAAAAAAAATCCATTCCACCGAGAGTCCTCTGCTACGGTTGTCACAGCAGTGAGAGAGGATCGCGAGCATCTCCTATTGATTTCAATGGGGCTAGCGCTGCTGCCACTGGCATCATTGGAAACAATGGGAGAAGATCACTATCTCCTGCCATGGCTGATTCCTTCAGCCCTGCAGGGATGGGAGGCTGCGGATTTTAGTGTGTAATTCTGCAGTGGCGAATTTCCCTGCAGAAATGCCTCACATCCAGGGCTTCAGAAGGTGTGCAAGAGTGATATTGGGGCATCGATCACATCCCGATATCGCTCTCGCCAGTGTGCAGGAGCCCTTAGGTGATGTATGTGGTTTGTTTTTTGGTGCAGTTAGGACTTATTTTCAGGGTAGGACTTATATTTCATCCACCCCACCCCCCACCACGAAAATCCGTGCACGTGGTGCAACAAAGTCGTGTGACTTTGAGGCACCATGTGTGACTTTGTAGTGACACAAAATCATGTTATCGTCGCGAGAAAACGCAGCGATATTGCACAGACCACCGATGAAATATTGCTGCAATTAGAGTTACAAAAACAGTGTAACACAGGTTGTTTGCCTGTTTCTGTAAAACCCAGCCACCGCTTGGAGCTTGGGTGAGGAAGCCAAAGAAGTGATAGGGTAGGACCTGGACAGGGACCCAGAAGGGAATACCCCTTTAAGATACTGCAGATTTTAATATAAACCATGAAAGCTCTGCCCTGTATACCAACCTTTCACTTGTGTTTCTTGTTATAGCTCAGATACATGTAATCAGTTCTGTTCCGTTCTACCTTAGCATATTTAGCATTTGCTGAATGGAAATCTGCAGCAGATGGAGATCTAGAAGATGAGTGTGTGTAAGAGACCTTCCACACGGGATGGAACAGGTCACAGAACGCCCAGGAAATCGCAGTAAACCCCACACCAACATCCACAGGCTTTAAAAATGGCTTAAAACCTGACTGCAATTCCGCATCAAAATTTGCAGTTAGACCTGCGGATTTTGGTGTGGAATTCTGCAGCGGCGAATTTTGCTGTGTCCTGCGGCGTAATTCTGCACAGGCACAGAATTGTCTGCAGGATGCAGTGCAGATGGGGACTTTGCCAATTAGTGCGGATTTTATTGCATTTTTAACTGCAGAATATGTTCTTGCGGAACTTATTGTGTTTTATTTCACAGACTTTAATTGCGGAATTACATCTCCTATATATTAGAAATCCACGAAAACAATTCCGCAGAACATCCTTATTTCCGTAGCGGAAAGCTTTTTTCACTGTGGAATTTAATCTAGCGGTTTTGAAGTTAAGACATGCGGATTTTAACAGATGCGGAATTCAAGCCCCATAGGGGTAACATTATCATGTAGAAATATCAGCACGGACTAATGTTGTCCCATGTGAAGGGTCCCTAAAGTGTCACAGAACAGCTGCATCTACCTCTTGGACACTGTATTGTTCTTTCTCTTGGACTATAGGCAAAACTTGAAGGTGCGTTATTTTAAAGCACAAACTGTCTTGTGAGATGCTAAGCAAACATTGAAACAAATGACAGAAACTGTGCAGCAACAGATGAAATACCTAATAAAACATACCGATTAGTCCCAAGCCAATTATCTGTGATGGTTCCCAGACTGATCCAAAATCTTTAAATTGTTGGATAGTCAATGTTTGGATTCAAATATGTGCTTAGTTTATCCAATGACATTTGTATCCGCTGTACCCTTTCTAATTCCCTCCTGCAAATTGTCCAAATTACTGAAACATTAAATCCGCCATCTGCTCAAAGTCTTCTTTGTGGGGCCCATTGTTCTAATATTAGTAATTTGTAAGTATTATATAGCTGTATTCATGGCAGATGGACAAGTAAAACATACCGTAGGTAAGCTTTGGGGTGTGTTCACAAAATAGTGGCTTGACAGCGTATAAAGAACATTGTGCATATTTGTTCAATAATTGTAACAATGTAGCTAAATATGCTAAATTGTTCTTAATAGTTATTACAAAATATATACTCTTAGGACCTACTGTACATAGTTTAACTTATGTTCTGAATCCATTGCCATGGGGAAGGACTGATTACAGAACAGTATGTGTATCAGAGCTCTGCCTTGTAATAAGTTGTGCACCTGTGTCTATCACAAGACAAGAACAGATTGTTATCTAGTACAAATAACAGCAGTTTCCTATTGAATGACTGCAAGCAAAGATTTTCAAAAAACTTGAATAAAGTGATGTAGAAAAATTAATTACTTTTCATTACACAAAAAAATATGGTCCGAGACCCACATTGTCAGAATGTGCAGCTCCTATGGGCCACAATAAACCGAAAGGTATCCTCAACGTGGACATTTGTGGGATATTGAAAATATATGACAGATGGAGGTTCCTCTTTGGGACTTTCATCAATCAGGAAGACACAGGAAGAGCCAACTATTTCTTAACTACTTGGAACAATAAGTAAGCAGCATGCATGATCACTGTTCCACCTCATTACCTCCTTTTTAGGAGATATGGGAATATACCATAAATGTCTCAGACTAACATAAACCCTTGATAAAACAAGACCACTGTATGTTTCCTAGTGCAAAACTTGAGGGAGCAGTGCGCGACACTGGGATTCGAATATATTCTCTATCTCTCTATAGTACACGCTCAGAAGTAACAGCATCACGGAGGACATTATACTGCAGTACTGAGAAGTGTAGATGTGATTTCAGTAGCTGTGAGACAGTAAACCCTAATTTTTGGTGGACAAGCTTTTCAGTGTGAGTCTCTCTGCTTCTATCTACTTCCAGTAGCTCCCTCTTCCTCCAACCTCCTCTCTTCAAAGACTTTTATGGGCAACATGAGACTTTAGCAAGCAAAGCCCCAACCCCACTTTGTGTAATCCATCTCAGTGTCTGTTACTACAGACCAGTCTCAGATGAGAAGAGACAGCGTAAGCAAATTAGAAGGAAGGGATTTAGAGTGATTATTCAGCACAACAATGTCATTTTATATGAAAAACGATTCACACTTTTGCTACTTATCACATTAGCTATCATATAATCCTGTTTGCTCAAAATGACTATTGAAAGAGCTGTTCCAGGAGGCTCCAAGAGTGTGTAGCCACATACATAGAGAAAATACAAGCAGCACTCCACAGTGCAGATCTGTGATGATAAATACGAGAGAGAAATGAATAATGGTAACTGAATCCTGTAAGGTCAAGCAATGGGGTGCGTCCAGGTAGCAGCAGCCTTACTTTCCCATATGCTAATAGACAAAGTTTACCTATCAATGCATAGAAGGAAACAAGGGCAATTACAAATCTAATAAAAAACAATCTCTGAATAATTGGTGCGAAAAGGAGAGATCAAAAACATAAGAGTTCAACAAGGAAATGAATCCACTGACTGTCCCTTCATCACCTTTCCAAAAGACAAAAGACGAAATGTAATGAAGGCACAGCCAGCAAATTAATTTCCTGGTTATACTTTAATCCTTTCAGTCTCTCCTTTTCACACCAATCCTCATATTCGGAGATTGTTTTTTTTAGATTTATGTCTTTGTCGTAATTCTGATTATTCTATAGCTATGAGCGAGCACCAAAATGCTCGGGTGCTCGTTGCTCGAGTTGAACTTTTCGTATAGCTCGAGAGCTCGTTTCAAGTAACCAACCCCATTGTAGTCAATGGGCGACTCGAGCATTTTTGTATGGAACCGATTAGAGATGAGCGAACGTACTCGGATAAGCACTACTTGTCCGAGTAATGTGCTTTATCCGAGTACCTCCTCGCTCGTCCTGAAAGATTCGGGACGCGCTGCGGAGCGGGGAGCTGCAGGGGAGAGCGGGGAGGAACGGAGGGGAGATCTTTCTCTCCTTCTCTCCCGCCCGCTCTGCCCCGCTCCCCGCTGCGACTCACCTGTCAGCAGCGGAGCGCCCCGAATCTTTCAGGACGAGCGGCGAGATACTCGGATAAAGCACATTACTCGGACGAGTAGTGCTTATCCGAGTATGTTCGCTCATCTCTAGAACCGATGCTTCGCATAGGTCATGACTTGTCAAACACCAGAAACATCAGAAAGTCATGGAAACACCACAGAAATGGATAGAGAAGGGCAGGGGCAGCATGCATGGCTGCATCTGAGGCTCCCAGGTCCCACTGTTAAGCCAAAATGGGGGCAAGAGTCTGGTGTCACCCCCCTAACAATTTACTTTGGATAAACCCTCATTAGCAAGGCACACGTGCTGGCACATGTTAGCTAAGCACCACACTAAATGCAACCGAGGACAATCCCTGCCTGCGGGGGATACCGCTGCCTGTTCTCCTGGGTTACATGCTGGCATTGCTGTCCAACCCCCCCCCCCACACACACACACACACGACCCTGCATCCACAGCGCACCCAAAATTTTCACTGCGCAGCCTTGAGCTGCCCTCATGCCACACCACCCTCATGTCTATTTATAGGTGCGTAATGAATGAGGAAGAAACGGAGGCACGCACTGCAGAGGGTTGGCAGTGCTAGGCAACGACCCTCTTTGAAAGTGTGGGCGATAGCCCACAATGCTGTTGAGAATGGATGATAAATTAATGTACAATCATCATTCAATCCCGTGCCATCTCCACAAAATTGTCAGGAGCCGCAAACATGGGCATAAAGGGGACTCAGGTGCCAGCATTTCTACACATCTCCACAAAGCAGCAATACTCTGTGTGGGAAGCACGTGAGCGGGCCCAGGGTCAGGCTCGGTCCCAGCCTCTACCTTGTGTGACCCAATGTGCTGTGAGTTACATAGCAACGGGAAATCCATGTGTCCCCACACAATTCATTCTGTGTAGGTGTCAGATAGCTCAACACCACAATGGGAAGTCTTTGAGTTCCTTGGGCTTGCCTATGCTGTCGGTGCACAAAGATGGTATTACACAGGAAGAAATCAGAGTGCCCAAACATGGCAGAGTTTCACCCTGCTAAGGGCCTCAGCTTTGGCCCACATTTCTGCCCTAGTCAGTCAGAGTATTTGTGCCTGACAGGTAAAACACCGCTATGGGAAGTCTTTGTGCACTCACAGCATAGGCGAGCCCAAAGGAACTCAAGCATGGTATTACAGATGAGAAAATCAGAGTGCCCAAACATGATAGAGTTTCACCCTGCTAAGGGCCTCAGCTTCTGCCCACATTTTTGCCCTAGTCAGTCAGTGTATTTGTGCCAGACAGGTAAAACAACGCCATGGGAAGTCTTTGTGCACTCAAAGCATAGGCGAGACCAAGAAACTCAAGCATGGTATTACACTTGAGGAAATCAGAGTGCCCAAACATGGCAGAGTTTCACCCTGCTAAGGACCTCGGCCCACATTTCTGCCCTAGTCAGTCAGTGTATTTGTACCAGGCAGGTAAAACAACGCAATGGGAAGTCTTTGTGCACCCACAGCATAGGCGAGCCCCTGGAACCCAAGGAAAGTATAACACATAAAGAAATCAGAGTGCCCAAATATGGCAAAGTTTCACCTTGCCAAGGACCTTGGCCTCGGCCCACATTTCTGCCCTAGTCAGTCAGTGTATTTGTGCCAGATAGGTAAAACACTGCGATGGGAAGTCTTTGTGCATAGGCAGACCCCTGTAACATTTCTGTAGCAAGAGTATAGGCGGACCCCAGTAACATTTCTGTAGCAGAAGTATAGGGGGACCCCAGTAACATTTCTGTAGCAGAAGTATAAGCGGACCCCAGTAACATTTCTGTAGCAAGAGTATAGGCGAACCCCTCAAACCATTCAGTAGAAAAGGTGTAGGCAGACCCCAGTAACATTTCTATAGCAAGAGTATAGGTGGACCCCAGTAACATTTCTGTAGCAAAAGTATAGACAGACCCCTGTAACATTTCTGTAGTAAAAGTATAGACGGACCTCAGTAACATTTCTGTAGCAAGAGTATAGGCGAACCCCTCAAACCATTCAGTAGAAAAGGTGTAGGCAGACCCCAGTAACATTTCTATAGCAAGAGTATAGGCGGACCCCAGTACCATTTCTGTAGCAAAAGTATAGGCAGACCCCTGCAACATTTCTGTACCAAGAGTATAGACGGACCCCCAGTAACATTTCTCTAGTAAAAGTATAGGCGAACCCCTGTAACATTTCTGTACCAAGAGTATAGGCAGACCCTAGTAACATTTCTGTAGCAAAAGTATAGACAGACTCCAGTAACATTTCTGTAGTAAAAGTATAGGCAGATCCCTGTAACATTTCTGTACCAAGAATATAGGCAGACCCCAGTAACATTTCTGTAGCAAAAGTATAGGCGGACCACAGTAACATTTCTGTAGCAAAAGTATAGGCGAACCCCTCAAACCATTCATAGAAACTGCATAGACAGACCACAGTAACATTTCTGTAGTAAAAGTATAGGAGGACCCCAGTAATATTTCTGTAGCAGAAGTATAGGCATACCCCTGTAACATTCCTGTAGCAAGAGTATAGGCGAACCCCTCAAACCATTCAGTAGAAAAGGTATAGCCAGACCCCAGTAACATTTCTGTAGCAAAAGTATAGGCAGACCCCAGTAACATTTTCGTAGCAAGAGTATAGGCGAACCCCTCAAACCATTCCGTAGAAAAGGTATAGGCAGACCCTTGTAACATTTCTGTAGCAAGAGTGTAGGCAAACCCCTGAAACATTGGTGTACCAAGCATATAGGCGGACCCCAGTAGCATTTCTGTAGGAAAAGTATAGGTGAACCCCTCAAACCATTCAGTAGAAACTGCATAGGCGGACCCCAGTAACATTTCTGTAGCAAAAATATAGGCAGACGCCAGTAACATTTCTGTAGCAAGAGTGTAGGCGAACCCCTGAAACATTGGTGTACCAGGTGTATGTGAAGGCCGGAAAAATTAGTTAGATAACAGTATAGGCGAGGGCCAGAAAAATTGGTGTACCAAGAGTACAAGTGCACCCCTGAAAAATTGCTCAACCGCGAGGACAGGTGAAACCCAGAAACATTTTTTAAAGATACAGCTCGCTGTTGCTTAATTTGTAACAGAACCTGGAGGCAGCCCTGTGAAAAAAATTGATTTCTGTTAAAGTATCAATACTTTTGAAACTTTGAAAAATTGTAAAAAAACTTTTAAATAGAGCCTTTTGGGCCACAGAAAAATTGGCAGTTCAGAGTGATGACATGCTGTTTTAGGAGGAGGAGTAATAATATCCGAGAGTGATTGACAAAGCTAAGTCCCCCTTTTTTTGTGGTGATAGAGGATGCATTTTTCTCCTGTTGCAGCGAAAAGAATCTTTAGGTTCCGCTGCTTTTCACCGATGGAGAAGAGAAGTCTGGGGAAATCCAGCCTTTGTTCATCTTTATGAGTGTAAGCATGTCAGCACTGGCAGTTGACAGGTGGGTACGCTTATACGTGATGATTTCCCCAGCTGCACTAAACACCCTCTCTGACAAGATGCTAGCGGCAAGGCAGGCCAGCACATCCAGGGCGTACAGCGCAAGTTCGTGCCACGTGTCCAGCTTTGACACCCAATAGTTGTATAGAGCAGAGGCATCACGGAGGACGGTGGTACGATCGGCTACGTACTCCCTCACCATCTTTTTACAGTGCTCCCTCCGACTCAGCCTTGACTGGGGAGTGGTGACACAGTCTTGCTGTGGAGTCATAAAGCTGGCAAAGACCTTGGAGAGTGTTCCCCTGTCTGCGCTGGACATGCTGCCCGATCCCCGCGCCTCCCCTGCTACTTGGCCCTTGGAACTACGTCTTCTGCCACTAGTGCTGTCAGATGGGAAGTTTAGCATCACTTTTTTTCACCAGGGCCCTGTGGTATTGCATCACTCTTGTACCACTTTCCTCTTCAGGAATGAGAGTGGAAAGGTTCTCCTTATACCGTGGGTCGAGAAAGGTGTACACCAGGTAATCCGTGTTGGCCAGAATGCGTCTAAAGCGAGGGTCATGAGAAAGGCAGCCTAACATGAAGTCCGCCATGTGTGCCAGGGTCCCAGTACGCAACACATCGCTGTCCTCACTAGGAAGATGACTTTCAGGATCCTCCTCCTCCTCCTCTACAGACCATACACGCTGAACAGATGAGAGGCAAGCAGCATGGGTACGCTTTGCAGTGTGCCCAGCTGTCTCTTCCCTCTCCTCCTCCTCCCCCTCCTCCAAAGCACGTTGAGATATAGACATGAGGGTGGTCTGGCTATCAAGCGACATACTGTCACCCCACGTTTCCTGTTCCAACCGCAAAGTGTCGGCCTTTATACTTTGCAGCGAACTTCTCAGCAGGCAAAGCAGCGGGATGGTAACGCTAATGATTGCCGCATTGCCGCTCACCATCTGGGTAGACTCCTCAAAGTTTCCGAGGACCTGGCAGATATCTGCCATCCATGCCCACTCCTCAGTAAAGAATTGTGAAGGGGGACTACCACTCTGCCACCCATGTTGCAGCTGGTATTTCACTATTGCTCTATGCTGCTCGTACAGCCTGGCCAACATGTGCATGTGTAGAATTCCAGCGTGTGGGCACGTCGCACAGCAGTCAGTGCTCTGGCAGCTGAAACCAACGTTGCAGGGTCCTCAGGGTGGCAGTGTCCGTGGTGGACTTGCGGAAATGTGCGCAGATGCAGCGAACCTTGCTGAGCAGGTCAGAAACCGCTAAACCACCAGATTGAAGACGTGGGCCAGGCATGGCACGTGTGTGAGGCTGTCGAGCTACAGAGCCACCACCAGGTTATGGCTGTTGTCACACACGACCATGCCCGGTTGGAGGCTCAGCGGCGAAAGCCAGAGGTCGGTCTGCTCTGTCAGACCCTGCAGCAGCTCGGGGGCCGTGTGCCTCTTGTCACCTAAGCTGATTAGTTTCAGCATGGTCTGCTGACGCTTGCCCACCGCTGTGATGCTGCGCGCTACAGACTGCTGGCGACATGCTCATACTTCTTAATTGAGAGGTAGAGGTGGCGGAGGAGGAGGGGGAGGGTTTGGAGGAGGTGGCATAAAACGCCGCAGATACCAGCACCGAGGTAGGACCCGCTATTCTGGGTGTGGGTAGGACGTGAGCGGTCCCAGGCTCTGACTCGGTCCCAGCCTCCACCAAGTTATCCAATGTGCCGTCAGGGAGATATAGTGGCCCTGCCCACCAGTACTTGTCCTCATGTCCATGATTAAGTGGACCTTCCCAGTAACCGCGTTGGTGAGGGCACGATTTATGTTGCAGGAGACGTGCTGGTGTAGGGCTGGGACGGCACACCGGGAAAAATAGTGGCGACTGGGGACCGAGTAGCGCGGGACCGCTTCCGCCATCATGTTTTTGAAAGCCTCCATTTTCACAAGCCTGTACGGCAGCATCTCCAGACTGATTAATTTGGCAATGTGCACATTTAAGGCTTGTGCATGCGGGTGGGTGGCGGCGTATTTGCGCTTCTGCTCCAACGCTTGTGTTAGCGACAGCTGAATGCTGTGCTGAGAGACATTGCTGGATGGAGTGAAGGACGGTGGAGGTGAGGGTGAGGGAGAAGCAGCAGCCAGAGAATTCAGAGTTGCAGTCCCTAGGCCGGGAGTAGTGGACTGCGTAGAAGACTGGGTGCTCAATACATGTCCTGCTCACACTGCTCTGTTTGTAATAAAGGTCTACCACGCGGACCCGTAAATTGTGATATGAAGCTGGGGAGCCCAGAAACTTGCCTCTCTCCTAATCCCGCAGCAGCTGACTGTGATTCACCACGCCCAGGAACTCGGCCTGTGCCCACACCCTGACTTGGACGTCCGCATCCTCGACCCTTACCCCTACTCCTCATCATGGCGGATTAAGAATAGAGCAGGGCCCAAATAAATTACCCCACTGTACAGCCATGACAACTGTGGCTTAATTCACTGCACACAGAGACTTGTAGATAGCGGCGGCTCTATGCAGGTGGTGGCGAACCTATGGCACGCGTGCCAGAGGCGGCACGCAGCGCCCTCCCTGCTGGCACGTGTCCCCATCGGCCGCTCACCACATTAGTGAATGCCTGCAGGGGCCGCGGCTCCCCTGCCAACATTCACTCAGCGCTGCTATCTGCGCTGATCCCGGCACACAGTGTGAAGTCAGTGTGCAGCCAGGATCCTCCTCCCCCATCCCCCGACGTCTCCTACTTGGTTCCTCAAGAGCAGGGGGAGGAGGCATCCAACAGCACACTGCTGTCAGTGTGCACCTGGGATCAGGCAGGAGAGGAACGTCGCTCCCAGGAGGAGAAGGGGTAAGTATGTGGGGCTGGGGGCGGGCATTATGACTGCTGGGAGAATCGCTGGGGGGAAAGGGAGGGGAGGCATTATGACTGCTGGGATAATCACTGGGGGAAAAGGGGAGGCATTATGACTGCTGGGGAGGAAGGGGAGGCATTATGACTGCTGGGAGAATCACTCGGGGGGAGGCATTATGACTGCTGGGAGAATCGCTGGGGGGGGGAGGGGAGGCATTATGACTGCTGGGAGAATCGCTGGGGGGGAAGGGGAGGCATTATGACTGCTGGGGGGAGGGGAGGCATTATGACTGCTGGGAGAATCACTGGGGGGAAGGGGGCATTATGACTGATAGGAGAATCGCTGGGGGGGAAGGGGAGGCTTCATAACTGCTGGGAGAATCGCTGGGGGGTGAGGGGGGCATTATGACTGCTGGGAGAATCGCTGGGGAGGAAGTGAGGCATTATAACTGCTGGAAGAATTGCTGGGGGGGAAGGGGAGGCATTATGACTGCCGGGAAAATTGCTGGGGGGGAAGGGGGGAATCATGACTGCCGGAAGAATCACTGGGGGGGAAGGGGAGGCATTATGACTGCTGGGAGAACAGCTGGGGGGGGCATTATGACTGCTGGGGGGGGGCATTATGACTGCTGGGGGACCACTGGGGGAGTATTATTATGTCTGCTGGGGGAACTGCTGGGGGTGAGGGGGGCATTATTACTGCTGGGGAACCGCTGGGGGGGGGGGCATTATTACTGCTGAGGGACTGCTGGGGGGGCATTATTACTGCTGGGGGTCCGCTGGGGTATGTCACTCTTATTACTGCTGGGGGTCCGCTGGGGTATGTCACTATTATTACTGCTGGGGGGTTGTCACTATTATTACTGCTGGGGGGGCGCTGTGGGATGTCACTATTATCGCTGGGGGGGGGGGTCACTATTACCGCTGGGGTATGTTTACATGTGGCGGAAATGGGCAGGGCTGTTTCAAAATAGACAGCATGCAGATTTTGACTGCTTTTTGGATGGGGAGATGCTGCAGAATTTGCGACAGAAATTTCCGCTGAGGACATTCTGCAGTATTTCCGCATTAAAATCTCTACGCTGTCTATTTGAAGTGGCCCTGTCCTTTTTAGAATGACAGGGGTAAAATCATACATCGTGATAAGCCCCGCCCCCTGACGTGTTAGCACTTTGCAATAAATAAGTGGGTTTTGGGGTGCAGTTTGGGCACTCGGTCTCTAAAAGGTTCGCCATCACTGCTCTATGCTGTGACTTGAAAAAATTAACCCGCTGTCTTGCGCTGATACCTAGGGGTAATTTACAGCTCACAGGGACTTGTAGATAAGAGAGGCTGTATGGAGTGGGAGAAGACTCTAAAGCCAGTGGATAGTGCTGGTAACTGCGGCTATCTCAACCCCCCTCAAGGAAAGGGTATTGTGAGACTCTCTGCACAGCGGCAGAGCTGAAATACTTTGCAGTGGCCTGGGAAATATTAGAGTACTGTTTAGCGGTGAGACCTCTGTGTTATGCACTGCAGACACAGAACGGTATAAATGAAGTCGCTCGCAGTAGGCTAGGAGATGTTAGAGAGCAGTTTCACGGTGAGAACTGGTTGTACGGCACTGCAGCCTGAGAACACTATTACTGACAGGCTGGGAACAGGCCTAGATGCGTAATACAAAAATTGATGCACTACTACTCCCACCCAGCCACAACTATAATGCACACGGCCAGATGTAGCCCTAAGATGTAGCGTTGGGGTTCTTGCATGGAGGATCAGGAGAACTGTATAGTATATATAACTTTCCCTATAGAAGTGGCTGTGCCCCAACACTCTGTGTCTAATGCACTGCAGACAGAGAACTGTATAACTGAAGTTGTTCGCAGCAGGCTAGGAAATATTAGAGAGCAATTTCACGGTGAGAGCTGGTTGTACGGCACTGCAGCCGAAGAACGCTATTACTGAAAGGCTGGGAACAGGCCTAGATGCGTAATACAAAAATTGATGAACTACTACTCCCAGACAGCCACAACTATAATGCACACGGTCAGATGTAGCCCTAAGAAGGAGCTTTGGGGTTTTTAAAGACAGGATCCTACTCTAATACTTTCCCTATAAAAGCAGCACTTTCCCTAAACTCTGTATAATGCACTGCAGACTGAGAACGCTATAGCTGAAATGGCCTGCACAGCCCGAGATGCTTAAAAAAAAATTGGTGCACTACTGCTCCCAGCCTGCCCCAACAGTAATACCCACTATGAAGAGTAGCCCTAAGAAGGACCGTTGGGGTTCTTGAAGACAAGATCCTACTCTAACACTTTCCCTATATCAGCAGCAGCACTTTCCCTAACCTCTGCCAGCATGCGTCTGAAGCGAGCCGCGGGCAGGACCACTTTAAGTGCTCGGCGGTCACTTGATCTCGCCAGCCACTCACTACTGTGGGGTGGGATAGGGCTGGCACGTCACTGCAGGAAATGGTAATGCCTTCCCCGCATGTCTATTGGCTAGAAAATGGCGCTAAACATGCAGGGAAGGAAATGGAATTGACTCGAGTACCGCGTGGTGCTCGTCTCGAGTAACGAGCATCTCGAGTACCCTAATGCTCGAACGAGTGTGTTCGCTCATCTCTAATAGCTACTAAAGCAAAATTTTTAATCTGCTGATGTCAACAGTTATCTAGATTGTCATAGTGCCCATTACTGTCTCTGGCTCCTAAATATTCCTTTTGGTCAATTTAATCATGTCAGGAGGAATTGATCTAATAATCCATTTTTTTCTAAAAGGCTACTATGTTAGAAGCACATTTTAAACAGTAGCATTATCTGTCACCCCTTATTAGAGAAACTCTTTCAAGATCTGCAAATCTCATCCAATCTGACTGTTTTCAGAAAACTGACTCCCCCTCAAGGGCCCAGGACTTAAGATACTTTTACATGAGATGATTATTATAAGGAGTTGTTCAAAACCCCCAACTCCCGTGGGAGTTTGAATGCTAGTCGTCCCATGTAAATGCATGCAGAGACTGAACGACTTAGTGGGAGTCGTTCAGTTTCAGCATGCAGAAACCCAAATGACTAGCCATTCAGTGTAAACAGCAGCCGTTCAGTTCTCCACAACTGCTGCTTACAGTGAATGGAGTTGGGTAGGGGGTGAGTGCTATCCGACCGCCCCGCCTCCATGCCGGCTGTGCTTTGAGCAATCCAGCGATACTAGCTCCTGTGTAACAGCACAGGAGTGAGCTTCACTGGGACGCGCTGTCAGGCATCGTTTGCCCAACAGTTCGTCCTGTCTAAATGGTCCCTTTAATCACAACTTTATTACCTCAGGCCATGGAGCGATTAGGGCCATTAAAAAAATACATAGGCAAATCCTCCAAAGTAACCCCTGGCTTGCTGAAAAATTTCCCAAATTTCCAAAAGTCACTTATCGGAGAGCTAACACTTTAAACAATTTACTAGCCCTCAGAAGATTACGGAAACCACCAACTCAGTCTGCTTCATTATTATTACGCTCTTTAATTGGTTCTTTTAAATGTTCAAAGACATAACTCACAGAAAAGGAAGCCAAATATGCATCACTTGATACTGCAGGGCAGGCTCAATAACCATATCCCCAAGTAGCATGTAGATAACCAGATTGTAATATGAGGGAGCTATATATTCAGTGCCGACTCATATGCAGCCACTCACCTCAGCCCAAGATTAGGGAAGGGGTGACTGCAGAAAACATAGTCTGCACATGGGAACTGATACAAAGGATGACAGCCATAGATAACTGCGAAAAACCATACAGGAATACAACCCCCATTGGCAAAGCAGTGGATTGGCCTATATTTACCACAGTGCGCCACACTGGCAGGGCATCCTGGGTTCCACCAGCATCTATAGCACACTGTATGCAAAAAACACTGATAAATGCGGGTGTTAGTTTGCATTTTAGCCACTGTGTGGTCTCAACAGTCCTGTTCGATTTTGGATGCATTCCAGGATGTGTTGGTGTGAACTGTGTCCTGTGTGGCAGGATTGTTTACCATCTTTGGGCAAGCCAGGTCTTTAGGTCCCAGCGTGGGGCTGTCCAGGCAGGATTTATGTGGAAGTTGTCTTGTCAGAGTAGGGACTTGTGAGACAACGAAGACCCTTGAAGTGGGCTTGTGGGCTTAAGTGACTTGGCCAATTCGTGAACTAATACCTTGTGCTTTTATAGCTATTCCATCTGTTATGTGTGCAGGCATGTATGGTGCATGATTTGGTCATCAGTAAAGTCCTTATGCTATGTCTGCTCATGAGTCCAGTACCAGTTCCCTGTCCCTTGGTGTTCCATGTGTGAGCTTGTGTAGTATCTCAGGTTACGCAGCCAGCACGTCTCTCAAAGACGTGACATTTTAGCTTGCATGTAGTAACCCCTCTGCATGCATTAACATAATAAATAGGCTTATACTCAATTCTCCCTACTCCTGCTGTGTCCCCACTACAGAGTCCTCCAAGCCTATGTTTATTCACAGGCTGCAGTCCCATCCAGTTTACGGGATGCCACAGGCCTGCAGCCAATAACAGAATTCAGCAATCGAGCACTGACTTCTGTCATTTACTGCAGCAGCTTCAGTATCCCATTAAGAGGCTGGAGTAGCATGTACAAGTGACAACAGCGGGGAGACCCAAAGCAGCAGCGTGGGACACAGTGGGAGTGGGGGAGGTGAGTATATGTCTATTTGTTATGTTAGTGCATGCAAAGGGGTTTTTACATGAAAACTGCAAGTCGGACAACCACTTTTATTAGTATATGTACACTTGCTCATCAGATACTCTAAATTGTAAGTATAATACTGTAGTATAACTATATAACATTAGTGATTCACAAGGCATATTTTTCATGACTTCTAAAATTTATCATAAAATTGATTTCCACAATCCACCCAAATAAACCAGACTGTAATATATGCTAATCTAAAACGATACAAATAATAAAATAATAAATATAGTACACAACAGGGGATTAATGTACAAATCATCATAGTCTATATTTAGATAATAAAAACTACTGCAAGCCCCTTATGGATTTGGATGTACAGTATTTGACACTAAAGTCAACTGTAATTATGTGCTGCAGAGTATCTTGCAACTAGATGTATATACAGTGATACGTTGGGTTAAGAGTGCCTCAGCTTACAAGCTTTTTGACTTGAGAGCAAGCTCTCTCCCAAATTTCTGCTCTGATTTAAGAGCAAAAACTTGGGTTACAAGCCTTGCTCACAATGGGGCCACCACTGCTGATGTTGACCAGTTGAAAGCAATGGCCTGCCGGCAACTCCTGCAGTGATTTTCGGGGAAAGGCTTTAAATATAAGCCCTTCCCTGAAAATCATCCCTAGCTGTAGTAAAAAATATATACTCACTTGTCCGCCGGGGGCTCAGGTGAGTCTAGCCGCCGCTTGTTCTCCCTGTATTTTTAATTCCTGCCTGCTGAAAAGCTTCAGAGCAGTGCAGGGAGAACAAGCGGTGGCTAGACACGCCTGAGCCCCGGCAGACAGGTGAGTATATATTTTTTTATTTTTTTACTACAGCTACAGATGATTTTCAGGGAAAGGCTTATATTTAAAGCTTTCCCAAAAATCACTTCGGGGATGCCGGCATCCTATTGCTTTCAATCGGGCAACGCCATCGCCATTTAAATCAGTGGAAGAGCTACGCGATCTGGAACTGAATAATGGCTTTTCCATTCATTTCAATGGGGAAAAGTGATTTGACTTACGAGTGTTTTGGGTTAAGAGCTCCGTCACAGAACAAATTAAACTCTTAACCAAAGGCACCACTGTATTTTGTAACAGCATATGTCTTAAAGGGGTTCTGTCATTACAATCTGTATTTTTTTTTCTCCAATAAATCTGCCCTGCCGGCACAGGCTGCTGTCAACAACACATACAAAACGTTTTTTTCAGAAGTAGTACTTACCTAGGCTCCATTTTTCACCTCCATGCTCTGTTTACATCTTCAGCCCCTCCTGCTAGAAGGTCATCTCCCAGCACCCCTTGCTGTGCTGACCACTTCCGCCCTCACAGAGCTACTTCCGCCCAATTCATGGCAGTGAATACAGCTTTGCCTACTACACCAAACACAGTGTACTAAATCCTGCTAGTGCTTCAGTCTGTCTCTCTCTCTGAACACTCAAGGTTTTCCAAGAGCTATCAGATCTTGTTTGCTATCTCACAGTAGTCACTTCACATGGCAAAAACAAAAAATACATGTTTCTCTTTTCCCCTCTGACTTTCCATATGCAATGTATTGTGTGTGTGTATATATATATATTAATTTATCCATGTGTGTGTGTGTGTATATATATATGTATATGTATGTGTATGTGTGTGTGTGTGTATATATATATATATATATATATATATATATAAATTTATCCGTGTGTGTGTGTATATGTGTGTGTGTATATATATATATGTATGTGTATGTGTATATATATATATATATATATATATATATATATGTGTGTGTGTGTATATATATGTGTGTGTGTATATATATATATATATATATATATATATATATATATATATATATATATATAGCTTAGGGACTGACATTACCTTTTAAAATTCTTTATTTTTACAAGGCCAAGAGATTTTTTACATGGGACTGAAGCATAGACGGCGATTGCAAACTACCAGTAGAGCAGGAGAAACTTTATTTTCCTATTGGCTAATAGAAATGTATTCTACCTGACAACAAAGTCAGGGATACATTGCTATTGGCTGATACATTAGCCTGCGAGTGCGCAAGCGCTAGAGCTCTGTCTAGCCCGTGCACTCGCGGCTCTGTCTCTCTTCTTCTCATGTGAGCGCGCTCGTGACGACGCATCACATGCAGTGGCGCTGAAGTCTCGCGTATGCACGCGATATCAATCTCCCGGGAATTCGGCGCTTGCGGCCAGTGCAGTGAGCGCTACGTCACTAGTGACGTATGCGTACATTGCCCTTCAGGAAGAAGAATGTAGCTCAATGTACGCTACATCACCGGATGCAGCTAAATCGGGTAGCTGCATGGCACATGACACCAAGTAATAGAAGTTTCAGGAGAAGCTGGGACAGTGAAAGAAGAGGTAAGCAGGCTGCCTGGGGAACAATAGGTAAGTATATAATTTTTTGTTTTTAACGACAGAACCCCTTTAAATAGTTGTGAAAAATTAAGTAGCAAAGTGTCTAGAAGTGATATAGTCTATGTTTACAAATAGTACAAGTGTATGGGCACCAGTTCTCATCTGACCCATCCAGAAGATACCTGGAAGTTGGTCTTGGCTCCATGTGCCCTTAGAGTCCATCAGGTTCAAGGGAGCAAGATATAGCTGTGTCCACCTTTATTTGATCTCAAATTGGGTTAAGGATTGCAATTTATCATGAAAACAATTCAGTGTCATTTTGCAACATGTTAGCAAACCCTTTCTGTAACCAACAACAAAACAACATGTAAAATTTTACTCAAATCGGACCAGAACTGTAGATTTGTATACAACACAAACGAACAGATTTTGCATTTTATATATAAGATATAGGCCGCCTGCACACGGGTTGGTCGGACCCCACATGCGGGATTCCTGCAGTGGAGTGTGACATGGTACCCGCCGGTGACCCCAGCTTATCTCTCCACCGTCTTCTTCTCTGCTGCGCATGTGGCGGCCAGAGCGCCAGCCAGCACATGCGCAGTACAGAGGACGCTGTGCCGTCGCTATGCCGATAGCGTGGCTCCTGCGGCCATTCTGCAATGATAATTGCAGAATGACAGCGGGACGGACGACTTCCATTGACTTCAATGGAAGCTGGCTGTGCGTAGCCCGGACAAAATCGCAACATGCTGCTATTTCTCCCTCGCAAGTAGAAAATTGCAATCAGTGTCCACTCATGGGCAGGAAATCGCGTTTTCTCATAGCATGCTATGGGCAGGATTTGCTGCAGAATACGGAGGCGGAATCCTGCTCCGGATTTCGCAATGCAAATCCCCCTGTGTACAGGAGGCCATACTTTGAGCCATTTGTGTGATTTGGCTGGCAGCAATTTTAGCCTTCATTGTCTTAAATTGGGGAATTACCACTATGATATGAAATGCTCCAAATGTGCAAGTGTACATAATTAGCTAATCTCAAGTTAGTTTTTTTCCCTGACACCTTCTTCCCATGCCAACACATTGTCAATGCTATCTGTCATTGTCATATGCTGTCATTGTCCACATTAAATTATTGGTGGAGCCATCTGGCAAGAAATACAGTATTTAATCTGAAAGTCTGTAATGGATTACTGCATATTTATGCTATAGAACTTCTCATTGTTTTGTTTCTTTTTTATGACTATGGTATGGGGGGGGGGATTTATTAGGATTGGTGTATGAAACGCCTGAGATAATCTTGTTTGCGCTGGAGAAAGATGTTCCATTACTTAAAATGCATCACACTCACATGCAAATCACATGGCATTAAAATGTTGTTGTTTTTTTTACTGCTATAGCAAATATTGGGCAATTCTTGAACAAGAATCGCCCAAAAATAGGGCATTCTGCAACTTTTCTATCTTGGACTATCAACCTGAGAGAAAAATTGCACATGTGAATTAACCCATTCAAATTAATGAGTTCTTTTCACATGTAAGCTCCGTCCTGCTCGCAATCGGATAGAACTCGAGCATGAAAATTGTTCATTCGAATACACCTTATATCATGTTAATCCCTGTCCTCCATGCACCAGGCAGTCAAATGTATACGAGGTATAAACTGGCAAACATACAGTATGAATTATAATTTACACTCCCTAAGGGTGGGTTCACACGAGCATTTTTTTGTGCGTACTTAGGTGCGTACATACGTGCGCACCTAGGTACGAGCAAAAACACACGTGAACACAGTTGCGTGCTTGTTGTCAATGGAGCCGCGGCTGCTGCCGGCGGCACCATTGAAAACAATGGTCTGCCGGGACCCCTGCATTCTTTTTCAGGGAAGGGCTTTACATATAAGCCCTTCCCTGAAAAGGAAACTTTTTAGTGTAAAAAAAAGAAAAAAAAAATACTTACCTTTCCGCCGCTGCTTTGACCCCCGCGGGGATGAAGAACACATCTGCCGCATGCAGCAGATGTTTCCTTCACCCCCGCTAGTTAAAAGTATTCCCTGCTGCTACATCTGCCACATCTGTGACAGATGCAGCAGAGGAATTCTTCAATTCTCTACTGCAGCTGTCACACATGACAGCTGCGGTAGAGAATCCTGCTGCCGACACCCCGTCAATGGCTTTTCAGGGAAGGCTTCATAAGCCCTTCCCTGAAAAACCATTTAAAATAGTGTACAAAAAAAATTTCAATAATCACCTGCCGGGGCTCAGCTGCGTCTTCTGGTGCTGTCCCCGGCTCTAGTTCTCAGCTAACAGCAGCCGGGGATTTAAAATCCCCGCCTGCTGGTAGCTCTGATTGTGATTGGCTGAAGTGCTCAGGGGTGACGGCAGACCATGGTTTTTAATGGTGCACGCATGTCCTATCTTTGCAGGCACGCACCTGCAAAGTATGGACATGTGCACACACCATAGGGAATGCATTGTTGTAAATACAAGCGTGTTTTTGTGCGTGCGTATGCTCGTGTGACCCCATCCTTACTTTTAGCCCACTTAGTTTACAAGAGTGTGCTGAGCACTGCATGAAATGAAAAAAAAGCCACATTTTTGCGCAAAAGTGCCAAAATTTGTAATATTTTTATTTACAATTCTGGTGCACAGACAGGGACAAATTCCCCCCTGTATGTCTATAACTCGATTAGTGATATAATGACATTAGCAGCAGCTACAAGCAACCACAGTGACCTATTAAATAATGATACTTACAATTACAATAACCGGCACAAGATCCTCCAGGTCTATTTTTATGGACTGTCTAGGAATTTATGGCTGGCAATGTTCCCTCTAAGCCTTTGCAGCTGCTGAGTGGAGCAGTTAGAGAGCTGGGCAATGTTCGGTCAAATGTGGGAGATTTACTAATAAGGATTATGTAGACATTTTTACTAGAAAACCATGTCAGAGCTGCATTTTGTTTGCGAATTTGGTGTGATTTCATGGTATTTAAGAGCTCTAATTTCCCCTTCAAACTCCTGAAACATGTGTTTGATCTACTCTTGTCTAATCTGCTATCTCTGCAAATTCTTGTCTTGTCTAATCTGCTTTTTTGTACTTTTCATTCTACAGAAACCACCCATATGAAAGTGTCAAATAATCTATTGATGGCGCAGTCTGATGGCAACTACTCTCTACTGACTCTTCTGGCTCTCTCTGCAGCATTTGACACTGTAGATCACCTACTCCTCTTCAATGTGCACTACCCAATAGACCTGAAGGATACTGTTCTCTCCTGATCTTCCTCCTACCTCTCTGATCGCTTGTTCATTGTATCATTCTACTTCCTCTCCCCTTCCTCTTGGGGTTCCTCAGGGTTCAGTCCTATGTTCCCTCCTTTTTCCCACTTATACAGCCCCTGCTGGACAAACTATCAGCAGATTTGGCTTTCAGTACCATCTGTACATTGATGAGACCACATAATACACCTTTCCTCAAGACATCCCACCCTCACTGCTATAAAACGCCAGTGATTGTCTGCTGTCTCTAACGTCTTGTCCTCTCTTTATCTGAAAGTAAATATTTCAAAAAAGTGATCTTCTTGTATTTCTGCAGTTTTCTAAGCTACCTTATCCTGATATTTCCATTTCAAAGTGTTACCATAACTCCAAAGCAGCACCCCCACTGTTTTGAGGTCATATTTGACTCTAATCTTTCCTTCACTCCCTATATTCCATCAGTTGCATGCTTATGTCACCTGCCCCTTGAAAACATCTCTAGTAGAGATGAGCGAACCTACTCGGACACGCCCCTTTTTCGCCCGAGTGCCGCGATTTTCAAGTACTTCCGTACTTGGGTGAAAAGATTCGGCAGGCACCGTGGGTGAGTGGGTGGGGAGTTGCAGCGGGGAGTGGGGGGGAGAGGGAGAGAGAGAGCTCCCCCCTGTTCCCCGCTGCTACCCCCGCTCCGCCACGCCGCCCCTCGGCGCCCCCCGAATCTTTTCACCCGAGTACGGAAGTACTCGAAAATCGCGGTGCTCGATCGAGTAATTACTCGAAACGAGTATATTCGCTCATCTCTAATCTCTAGAAACAGCAAACTGTTATTGTTGCCCTGATTCATCCTTATCTTGATCACTACTAATTAGTTTTCCTTTCACTAAACTTCCCCCACTCTAATCCACCCTGAATGCAGATTCCAGGCTCATCTCTTTGTCCAACCGCTACATCAATGGCTTTACTCTGTGTTAGTCATTATGGCTTTACCCTGTGCCAAGGCATTACCTTGGGTTTTTGTAAACTAGCTTTACCCTGTGCCAAGACATTACCTTGGGTTTTTGTAAACTGGCTTTACCCTGTGCCAGTCATTACTCTGTTTGACGTCCAGTGGAGAATACAATTTAAAGTCATCACTCTTATCCACAGTGCGGCACCAAACCTATCTCCTCTCTCATCTTTGTCCGCTACTTCTTGCTGTGCTCTCCTTTCTCTTAATGACCATAGACTACATTCCGCTGTGGTCCGAACCTCACACTCCTGTCTGCAAGACTTTTACTAAGCTGTGGCAGTTCTCTGAAATGTGCTAGCCAAGATAATTAGGCTAATTTCCAATACCTTCCGTTTTACGTTGCTCTACAAACACATCATTTTAGGGAGGCATATTATATGCCCTAATATAAATCTTCCCCATTTAGTCCATTTTTACATTCTGTATCTGAACCTGATCACATTATCACTAGAGATGAGCGAGCACCAAAATGCTCGGGTGCTCGTTACTCGGGACGAAATTATCACGATGCTCGAGGGTTCGTTTCGAGTAACGAACCCCATTGAAGTTAATGGGCGACTCGAGCATTTTTGTATATCGCCGATGCTCGCTAAGGTTTCCTTTTGTGAAAATCTGGGCAATTCAAGAAAGTGATGGGAACAACACAGCAACGGATAGGGCAGGCGAGGGGCTACATGTTGGGCTGCATCTCAAGTTCCCAGGTCCCACTATTAAGCCACAATAGCGGGAAGAGTGGGTCCCCCCCCCCAACAACTTTTACTTCTGAAAAGCCCTCATTAGCAATGCATACCTTAGCTAAGCACCACACTACCTCCAACAAAGCACAATCACTGCCTGCATGACACTCCGCTGCCACTTCTCCTGGGTTACATGCTGCCCAACCCCCCCCCGCACAACGCAGTGTCCACAGCGCACACCAAAGTGTCCCTGCGCAGCCTTCAGCTGCACTCATGCCACACCACCCTCATGTCTATTTATAAGTGCGTCTGCCATGAGGAGGAACAGCAGGCACACACTGCAGAGGGTTGGCATGGCTAGGCAGCGACCCTCTTTAAAAGGGGCGGGGCGATAGCCCACAATGCTGTACAGAAGCAATGAGAAATATAATCCTGTGCCACCACCATCAGGAGCTGCACACATGGGCATAGCAATGGGGAACCTATGTGCCACACACTATTCATTCTGTCAAGGTGTCTGCATGCCCCAGTCAGACCGCGGTTTTTTATAAATAGTCACAGGCAGGTACAACTCCGCAATGGGAATTCCGTGTGCACCCACAGCATGGGTGGATCCCTGGAAGCCACCGGCTGTACATAAATGTATCCCATTGCAGTGCCCATCACAGCTGAGGTAACGTCCGATTAAATGCAGGTGGGCTTCGGCCCACACTGCATGCCCCAGTCAGACTGGGGTTCTTTAGAAGTGGACACATGCAGTTACAACTCCGTGTGGACCGACAGCATGGGTGGGTGCCAGGAAGCCACCGGCGGTACATAAATATATCCCATTGCATTGCCCATCATAGCTGAGGTAATGTCATGTGTAATGCAGGTGGGCTTCGGCCCACACTGCATGCCCCAGTCAGACTGGGGTTCTTTAGAAGTGGACACATGCAGTTACAACTCCCTGTGGACCCACAGCATGGGTGGCTCCCTGGAACCCACCGGCTGTACATAAATGTATCCCATTGCAGTGCCCATCACAGCTGAGGTAACGTCCGATTAAATGCAGGTGGGCTTCGGCCCACACTGCATGCCCCAGTCAGACTGGGGTTCTTTAGAAGTGGACACATGCAGTTACAACTCCCTGTGGACCGACAGCATGGGTGGGTGCCAGGAAGCCACCGGCGGTACATAAATATATCCCATTGCATTGCCCATCATAGCTGAGGTAATGTCATGTGTAATGCAGGTGGGCTTCGGCCCACACTGCATGCCCCAGTCAGACTGGGGTTCTTTAGAAGTGGACACATGCAGTTACAACTCCCTGTGGACCCACAGCATGGGTGGCTCCCTGGAACCCACCGGCTGTACATAAATGTATCCCATTGCAGTGCCCATCACAGCTGAGGTAACGTCCGATTAAATGCAGGTGGGCTTCGGCCCACACTGCATGCCCCAGTCAGACTGGGGTTCTTTAGAAGTGGACACATGCAGTTACAACTCCCTGTGGACCCACAGCATGGGTGGCTCCCTGGAACCCACCGGCGGTACATAAATATATCCCATTGCAGTGCCCAGCACAGCTGATGTAACGTCAGCTTTAATGCAGGTGGGCAAAAAATTAATTGGATTACACTGTAGGCGAGGGCCCCAAAAAATTGGTGTACCAACAGTACTAATGTACCTCAGAAAAATTGCCCATGCCCAACCAAAAGGGCAGGTGAAACCCATTAATCGCTTTGGTTAATGTGGCTTAATTTGTAGCTAGGCCTAGAGGCAGCAGAGTTAAAATAAAAATTGGTTCAGGTGAAAGTTTCAACGCTTTAATGAGCATTGAAACGTATAAAAATTGTTTACAAAAATTATATGACTGAGCCTTGTGGGCCTAAGAAAAATTGCCCGTTCGGCGTGATTACGTCAGGTTTCAGGAGGAGGAGCAGGAGGAGGAGGATGAATATTATACACAGATTGATGAAGCAAAAAGGTCCACGTTTTTGATGGTGATAGAGAACAATGCTTCCATCCGCGGGTGCAGCCTACGTATTGTTTAGGTATCGCTGCTGTCCGCTGGTGGAGAAGAGAAGTCTGGGGAAATCCAGGCTTTGTTCATCTTGATGAGTGTAAGCCTGTCGGCACTGTCGGTTGACAGGCGGGTACGCTTATCTGTGATGATTCCCCCAGCCGCACTAAACACCCTCTCTGACAAGACGCTAGCCGCAGGACAAGCAAGCACCTCCAGGGCATACAGCGCGAGTTCAGGCCACGTGTCCAGCTGCGACACCCAGTAATTGTAGGGGGCAGAGGCGTCACGGAGGACAGTCGTGCGATCGGCTACGTACTCCCTCACCATCCTTTTACAGTGCTCCCGCCGACTCAGCCTTGACTGGGGAGCGGTGACACAGTCTTGCTGGGGAGCCAGAAAGCTGTCAAAGGCCTTAGAGAGTGTGCCCCTGCCTGTGCTGTACATGCTGCCTGATCTCTGCGCCTTCCCTGCTACCTGGCCCTCGGAACTGCGCCTTCGACCACTAGCGCTGTCGGATGGGAATTTTACCATCAGTTTGTCCGCCAGGGTCCTGTGGTATAGCATCACTCTCGAACCCCTTTCCTCTTCGGGTATGAGAGTGGAAAGGTTCTCCTTATACCGTGGTTCGAGCAGTGTGTACACCCAGTAATCCGTAGTGGCCAGAATGCGTGTAACGCGAGGGTCACGAGAAAGGCATCCTAACATGAAGTCAGCCATGTGTGCCAGGGTACCTGTACGCAACACATGGCTGTCCTTACTAGGAAGATCACTTTCAGGATCCTCCTCCTCCTCAGGCCATACACGCTGAAAGGATGACAGGCAAGCAGCATGGGTACCCTCAGCAGTGGGCCAAGCTGTCTCTTCCCCCTCCTCCTCATCCTCCTCATGCTCCTCCTCCCCCTCCTCAACGTGCTGAGATATAGACAGGAGGGTGCTCTGACTATCCAGCGACATACTGTCCTCCCCCGCCTCTGTTTCCGAGCACAAAGCGTCTGCCTTTATGCTTTGCAGGGAACTTCTCAAGAGGCATAGCAGAGGAATGGTGACGCTATTGATTGCAGCATCGCCGCTCACCATCTGGGTAGACTCCTCAAAGTTTCCAAGGACCTGGCAGATGTCTGCCAACCAGGCCCACTCTTCTGTAAAGAATTGAGGAGGCTGACTCCCACTGCGCCGCCCATGTTGGAGATGGTATTCCACTATAGCTCTACGCTGCTCATAGAGCCTGGCCAACATGTGGAGCGTAGAGTTCCACCGTGTGGGCACGTCGCACAGCAGTCGGTGTACTGGCAGATGAAACCGATGTTGCAGGGTGCGCAGGGTGGCAGCATCTGTGTGGGACTTGCGGAAATGTGCGCAGAGCCGGCGCACCTTTCCGAGCAGGTCTGACAAGCGTGGGTAGCTTTTCAGAAAGCGCTGAACCACCAAATTAAAGACGTGGGCCAGGCATGGCACGTGCGTGAGGCTGCCGAGCTGCAGAGCCGCCACCAGGTTACAGCCGTTGTCACACACGACCATGCCCGGTTGGAGGCTCAGTGGCGCAAGCCAGCAGTCGGTCTACTCTGTCAGACCCTGCAGCAGTTCGTGGGCCGTGTGCCTCTTCTCTCCTAAGCTGAGTAGTTTCAACACGGCCTTCTGACGCTTGCCCACCGCTGTGCTGCCGTGCCGCGCGACACCGACTGCTGGTGATGTGCTGCTGCTGACACATCTTGATTGCGAGACAGAGGTTGCATAGGAGGAGGAGGAGGAGGGTAGTTTAGTGGAGGAAGCATACACCGCCGCAGATACCACCACCGAGCTGGGGCCCGCAATTCTGGGGGTGGGTAGGACGTGAGCGGTCCCAGGCTCTGACTCTGTCCCAGCCTCCACTAAATTCACCCAATGTGCCGTCAGGGAGATATAGTGGCCCTGCCCGCCTGTGCTTGTCCACGTGTCCGTTGTTAAGTGGACCTTGGCAGTAACCGCGTTGGTGAGGGCGCGTACAATGTTGCGGGAGACGTGGTCGTGCAGGGCTGGGACGGCACATCGGGAAAAGTAGTGGCGACTGGGAACCGAGTAGCGCGGGGCCGCCGCCGCCATCATACCTTTGAAAGCCTCCGTTTCCACAACCCTATACGGCAGCATCTCCAGGCTGATAAATTTGGCTATGTGCACGTTTAACGCTTGAGCGTGCGGGTGCGTGGCGGCGTACTTGCGCTCCAACACTTGCTCTAGCGACGGCTGGACGGTGCGCTGAGAGACATTGGTGGATGGGGCCGAGCACAGCGGAGGTGAGGGTGTGGGTGCAGGCCAGGAGACGGTAGTGCCTGTGTCCTGAGAGGGGGGTTGGATCTCAGTGGCAGGTTGGGGCACAGGGGGAGAGGCAGCGGTGCAAACCGGAGGCGGTGAACGGCCTTCGTCCCACCTTGTGGGGTGCTTGGCCATCATATGTCTGCGCATGCTGGTGGTGGTGAGGCTGGTGGTGGTGGCTCCCCGGCTGATCTTGGCGCGACAAAGGTTGCACACCACTGTTCGTCGGTCGTCTGCACTCTCAGTGAAAAACTGCCAGACCTTTGAGCACCTCGGCCTCTGCAGGGTGGCATGGCGCGAGGGGGCGCTTTGGGAAACAGTTGGTGGATTATTCGGTCTGGCCCTGCCTCTACCCCTGGCCACCGCACTGCCTCTTCCAACTTACCCTGCTGCTGCACTTGCCTCCCCCTCTGAAGACCTGTCCTCAGTAGGCGTAGCAAACCAGGTGGGGTCAGTCACCTCATCGTCCTGCTGCTCTTCCTCCGAATCCTCTGTGCGCTCCTCCCTCGTACTTACTCCAATTACTACTACCTGAGTGATGGACAACTGTGTCTCATCGTCATCGTCCTCCTCACCCACTGAGAGCTCTTGAGACAGTTGCCGGAAGTCCCCAGCCTCATCCCCCGGACCCCGGGAACTTTCCAAAGGTTGGGCATCGGTCGCGACAAACTCCTCCAGTGGGAGAGGATTCGGAACCATTGCTGCCCATTCTGGGCAGGGGCCCGAGAACAGTTCCTGGGAGTCTGCCTGCTCCTCAGAATGTGTCATTGTAATGGAGTGAGGAGTCTGGGAGGAAGGAGGAGCAGCAGACAGAGGATTCAGAGTTGCAGCAGTGGACGGCGCAGAATTCTGGGTGGTCGATAGATTGCTGGATGCACTTTCTGCCATCCACGACAGGACCTGCTCACACTGCTCATTTTCTAATAAAGGTCTACCGCGTGGACCCATTAATTGTGAGATGAATGTGGGGACACCAGAAGCGTGCCTCTCTCCTAATCCCGCAGCAGTTGGCTGCGATACACCTGGATCAGGAGCTCAGCCTGTGCCCACACCCTGACTTGGGCCTCCGCGTCCTTGCCCGCGTCCACGTCCTCTAGGCCTACCCCTACCCCTCAGCATGCTGTATTACCAGTAGTGCAGAAACAGAACACTGTAATTAAATGTGCCGCTTATTGGCCTGTGGTTGGAGGCTGACTTCCCTTACGGAACGCACAGCAGAGCCAGGAAAGAATTTTGCGCACGCCTGTAGTGAGACGTAGGTGCGTATGACTAAGCTAGTGGAATTCACAGCACAGAAGCAGTCAAGTGGCCAAAGGCCAGTAGTAGGCCTTAAATGGGTTGTCCCGCGGCAGCAAGTGGGTCTATACACTTCTGTATGGCCATATTAATGCACTTTGTAATGTATATTGTGCATTAATTATGAGCCATACAGAAGTTATAAGAAGTTTTTCACTTACCTGCTCCGTTGCTAGCGTCCTCGTTTCCATGGAGCCGACTAATTTTCGCCGTCTAATGGCCAAATTAGCCGCGCTTGCGCAGTCCGGGTCTTCTTTTCTGAATGGGGCTCCGTGTAGCTCCGTGTAGCTCCGCCCCGTCACGTGCCGATTCCAGCCAATCAGGAGGCTGGAATCGGCAATGGACCGCACAGAAGCCCTGCGGTCCACCGAGGGAGAAGATGCCGGCGGCCATCTTCAGCCGGTAAGTAAGAAGTCACCGGAGCGCGGGGATTCAGGTAAGCGCTGTGCGGATTTTTCTTTAGGTCCCTGCATCGGGGTTGTCTCGCGCCGAACAGGGGGGGGGGGGGGTTTGAAAAAAAAAACCTGTTTCGGCGCGGGACAACCCCTTTAAGTATTTTGCTTCGATTGTTTTAAAATGCTGAGCTGATACAGCAGACAGATACTGTAGGCAGCGTATAATATTATGTATACTGTTTCCCTCTGGCGGGATGACGGCGATCATGTAACAGAGACAGCAGATCCAGAAAAAAAATTTGCGCAAGCCTGCTGTAATGCTTAGCTGCGTATTAATTAGGACTACTACCCCCAGCAGATAGATACTGTAGGCAGCGTATAATATTATGTATACTGTTTCCCTCTGGCGGGATGACGGCGATCATGTAACAGAGACAGCAGATCCAGGAAACAATTTTGCGCAAGCCTGCTGTAACGCTTAGCTGCGTATTAATTACGACTACTACCCCCAGCAAATAGATACTGTAGGCAGCGTATAATATTATGTATACTGTTTCCCTCTGGCGGGATGACGGCGATCATGTAACAGAGACAGCAGATCCAGGGAACAATTTTGCGCAAGCCTGCTGTAACGCTTAGCTGCGTATTAATTAGGACTACTACCCCCAGCAGATAGATACTGTAGGCAGCGTATAATATTATGTATACTTTTTCCCTCTGGCGGGATGACGGCGATCATGTAACAGAGACAGCAGATCCAGGAAAAATTTTGCGCAAGCCTGCTGTAACGCTTAGCTGCGTATTAATTAGTACTACTACCCCCAGCAGATAGATACTGTAGGCAGCGTATAATATTATGTATACTCTTTCCCTCTGGCGGGATGACAGCGCTGATGTAACAGAGACAGCAGATCCAGGAAACAATTTTTGCGCAAGCCTGCTGTAACGCTTAGCTGCGTATTAATTAGGACTACTACCCCCAGCAGATAGATACTGTAGGCAGCGTATAATATTATGTATACTGTTTCCCTCTGGCGGGATGACGGCGATCATGTAACAGAGACAGCAGATCCAGAAAACAATTTTGCGCAAGCCTGCTGTAACGCTTAGCTGCGTATTAATTATGACTACTACCCCCAGCAGATAGATACTGTAGGCAGCGTATAATACTATGCATACTGTTTCCCTCTGGCGGGAAGACGGTGATCATGTAACAGAGACAGCAGATCCTGGAAACAATTTTGCGCAAGCCTGCTGCAACGCTTAGCTGCGTATTAATTAGGACTACTAGCCCCAGCAGACACGCAGTAAACTGAAGACGGTCACAGGCAGCCCAAATATAGTATTTTTCCCCAATTTTTGGGAAAAAGCCCACTGCCTATATAGCCTGAATATCTCTTTCCCTGTCTCACCAGTACTGGCCCTATACTCTGTACAATGACTGCAGACTGCGGACGCAATGCTCTGCACGGCCGATATACAAAAAAAAAAATTGTGCAACACTGCTAAAAGCAGCCTCAACAGTACTGCACACGGTCAGATGTGGCCCTAAGAAGGACTGTTGGGGTTCTTGAAGCCTAAAATAACTTCTAACGCTCTCCCTATAGCAGCTCCGGCACCAGCAGCACTTTCCCTGATCTCTGTCAGAATGCATCTGTGGCGAGCCGCGGGAGGGGCCGATTTATATACTCGGGTGACACCTGATCTCGCCAGCCACTCACTGCAGGGGGTGGTATAGGGCTTGAATGTCGCAGGGGGAAGTTGTAATGCCTTCCCTGTCTTTCTATTGGCCAGAAAAGCACGCTAACGTCTCAGAGATGAAAGTGAAAGTAACTCGAACATCGCGTGGTACTCGCCTCTAGTAACGAGCATCTCGAACACGCTAATACTCGAACGAGTATCAAGCTCGGACGAGTACGTTCGCTCATCTCTTATTATCACCCTCACCCAATACATCCCTATTTACTTCTAGTGCCTAAATATTGTAGTAAATCAGTACCAAACATGGCCAATAGACGGCTTTTCTGCACGTTATGTGAAAAAAATGTCTGTCAGAGAAGGAGTTTCTACTACTTGATAATCAGCAAACACCTGGATAGGTGTGGCTAGTGAATAAAAAACCTCCTATGTTACTGAGTTCCGTATCCCTGAGAGGTCCATTGCAAACCAATTATTGGTCTTTCGAGAGGTCCATTACAGACCAAGTGTTGGTCCCTGAGAGTTCCACTTGAAGTCCGTTGTGGAGAGTGAGCTCCTGCTGCCGGCTGAATACCACAAGTCTGACAGGGGAGGACGCCCCATAGACTGACACCATGGATTGGTATAAGATATTAACATTGTGATATGTCATGTTGAGGTAATAGGCCTGGATAGATAGGATACATAATCCTGCTTAGTTAGTAGCCCGACAGCTAGGTATTAAGTTTATGGCATGTAATGTCTTATTACAACAGTTTGAAGATTGCGATGTACATTGTAGAAATAAACACTGGAAGTACCAATTTTAATACAATTCTGGTCTGGACATCCCTTTGTGTTTAGCCACCCATCTTGTAGAGGAAAGATGGCAGTCCTGTGAGCTCAATACCTCCAACCTATCACAATATGTAGATATTGGCTGGTGATTTACTTATACACATTTATGTATATTAGCCTATTTCTATAGGATCGCTGGATCATTGAACAGAACAAGCACTTGTACTTCATGTGTTACAACTAGAGATGAGCGAGCATACTCGTCCGAGCTTGATGCTCGTTCGAGTATTAGGGTGCTCGAGATGCTCGTTACTCGAGACGAGCACCACGCGGTACTCGTCTCGATTAAGCGAGCACTGACCATTGAATTCAATGGAGCCGGCAATACAGCCGGCTCCATTGAAAGCAATGGGCTGCCGGCTAGCGCAGGATGAATTTTCGGGAAGGGCTTAAAAATATAAGCCCTTACCTGAAAATCATCCTAAAATGTGTAAAAAGTAAAAAAAAAAATATACTCACCTTGTCCCGGTAGAACGATGTTAGCCCATTGAAAGCAATGGGCTGCCGGCGATCGCACAATGAATTTTCGGGAAGGGCTTAAATCTATAAGCCCTTCCCTGCAATCCATCCAGAAATGTGTAAAAATAAAATATATATATATATACTCACCTGGTCCCGGCAGACGGAGTTCAGCTGCGGCCAGCTGGCAGTTCTCCTGAACTGCTCTGAACAGCTGTGAGTAGTATTCAGCAGCCGGGGATTTAAAATCCCCGCCTGCTGAATGAGCTGCCTCTGATTGGTCATAGCCTGACCAATCAGAGGCAGATCTCACTCACACCCATTCATGAATTCATGAATGGGTGAGTGAATGCTGCCTCTGATTGGCTCAGCGCAGCTCTCAGCTGAATGACAGCAGTTCAGCACCACAGTGCAGGGGACAGCAGGAGAAGACGTGGCTGTGCCCCGGCAGCTGAAGGGAGGTGAGTATCTATTTTTTTTGTTTTTTAAATCACTTTTAATTCATTTCCAGGGAATGGCTTATATGTAAAGCCCTTCCCTGGAAAAGAATTAGGTGTGCCAGCGGACCATTGTCTTCAATGGAGTCACCGGCAGCAGCTGCGGCTCCATTGAAGAGAATGCCTGCATTTTTATTCTTTTTTACACTAAAATCCTTCTTTTTCAGGTAAGGGCTTATATTTTTAAGCCCTTCCCGAAAATTCATCCCGCGCTCGCCGGCATCCCATTGCTTTCAATGGAGCCGGCTGTATTGCCGGCTCCATTGAATTCAATGGGCTAACATCGTTCTTCTCTGCCACAGCTGTTACAGCTGTGGCAGAGGAGAACGATCTTAATGCTGCTGATGCTGACATTTTTTTTTTTTTTTTTTACACATTTTAGGATGATTTTCAGGTAAGGGCTTATATTTTTAAGCCCTTCCTGAAAATTCATCCCGCGCTCGCTGGCAGCCCATTTCTTTCAATGGAGCCGGCTGTATTGCCGGCTCCATTGAATTCAATGGGCTAACACCGTTCTTCTCTGCCACAGCTGTTACAGCTGTGGCAGAGGAGAACGATCTTTATGCTGACAGTGCGGGGGGGGGGGGGGGGTCTCACTCTTGCCACTATTGTGGCTTAATAGTGAGACCTCGGAGCCCGAAATGCAGCCCTGCATGTTGCTCCTCGCCTGCCCTATCCATTTCTGTGTTTTTTACATGAGTTTGGTGATTTGCTAAGATTTTCACAAATGAAAACCTTAGCGGAGCACCAGTCATATACAAAAATGCTCGAGTCGCCCATTGACTTCAATGGGGTTCGTTACTCGAAATGAACTCTCGAGCATCACTGAAAGTTCGACTCGAGTAACGAGCACTCGAGCATTTTGGTGCTCGCTCATCTCTAGTTACAACCCTTTCATTTCAGGGCCCTCACTCCTGTTGAGGTTATTAGATTTATACTGTATGTAATCTTTGATTTCGTCTGCACTCTCTGACTTGTAAAGTGCTGCGGAATATGTAACTGCTATATAAATAAAGATTATTATTTTTAATGTTATTGTTATTAGTGATGAGCGATTGGTGGAATAATCAGTTTATGTCATATACGGCCGATTTAACTAAAATCATTGTGAATCAGGATGGACGAATCTGACTTACACTAATGTCAATGGTATAAAAATTAGGTTCACCTCCAGAAGGTCCACAATGCAGCCAAAGCCCCCCAAATTACGTGGAAATACAGCTACACATCTGGGAAACACTGTGTACAGTGTACAGTGGTGTAGGGGTCAACCATTGCATGGGGGTGTTACAAAAAACTAGAGAATGCCCACATAGGGTCTCCTAGATCAAAAATGGTATAAAGGAAGATAGTGGGGGTGCTCCCTGTTTTCAAAGAAATGTCATCAATTTTACAAGGAGAAATTCTGCAAGATGAACACAACACTCAAGTGTGGACCTGCTCCAAGGAAAATCTGTAGAGCTGCAGATGTTTCTTGTGCTTTAGAAAATTTTAATTTTAATAGGAAGAGGAGGAAGAAACATGGCAGAAGTAGGAGGAGAGCAGCAGCAGTTTTACCAGCAGCAGCAACACCACCTTGAGGGCACAGTGTCATTCTGATATAACTCTTTGCTCAGTCATATCTGAGTAAAGCTTGCCAGAATGCTAACTAATCAGTGGAATCTGCCATGTGGGGCAGAAGTGAGGTGAAACCCTTGCCTGGTTTATTGTTATAAACATCATGCAATCCACATTGTTGTTGACAGACAGGATGCATCTGTCAGTTATCACACTTCCAACTGTGCTGAAGACCCTTTCTGATAACACACTGGCACTGAGGCAGGCAAGCACCTCTAAAGCATGTGGTGCAAGCTCTGCTCACTCATCCAGCTTAGATACCTAGAAGTCAAAGGAGTCACCACAATGTCTAAGTACATCCATGCGGGAGCTGACATACTCTTGGGCCATCATGGATAAGTGCTGCCTGCGACTGTCAGTCCTACTCTGTGCTTTTGCTGCAGGTTGTGACGAACTGATAAAAACTATGCCACACTTCTGTTAGGCTTCTTCTGCTATTGGTAGTGGTGCTGTTGCCTCAGCTTCCTTCTCGTCTGCAATGAGCTACAGAGCTGCTATCCATTAGGGATGCAACCCCACAGTAATAGGGAAATGCTGTTCTCAAGCTGCTAAACAGTCTGTCCCGATAGTGTTGCATTTTTAGGTCCTTCCCCACTGCCGGAATGAGATTTGATATATTGGCTTTGTAGCAGGGATCAAGGAGAATGACCACCCAGTAATGATCGGATATTTTGATGTGGGCTATGTAACAGTGCTTCTTCTAGCACTGCAGCATAAAAGTACCCATAGGGTGATGGGCACATTCCTTGGGGTTAAGTCTAAGAGTGTCCTCTGGCTGGTCCCACCATCCATACAGAATATCTAGAGTTAGTGATGGATAGAAAAAAACATTGCATAGCCCCTATTCCCTGACTCCCTGACTCTTCTCCTCGATTTTTCCACTACTTTTCTATACTTCTCTCATGGGTGGAGAGCAACTTTAGAGAAGATGCCCCCTTTTATGCCCAGAGCCACCCTCCCAGTGGTGTTGAGTATTGGTGGACTGGCCAGACAGTTTAGCGATTGGTGTCCCTTCCTACCTTCTCCTCCTGTAACAACAACATGTTATCATTGTCCCTAAGGCCCTGTAGCATCTGTTCCAGCAAGTAACCAACAGGCATGGTCATACTGACCAGTGCATTTTTGTTGCTTCCTTAAAGCAGGCTAAAACAGCACACACATATTTAATCTTCAGCCACTCTACCAGCTTGAAGTGACCGACCTCCATACACTGCTTGCTAATGGCATACACCATTTAGTACTGTTATCGTTCTCTACTTAGCCTCTGCAACATATGCGACATGGATTTCCACCATGTAGGCATGTCACAAATGAGACGGTTGGGTCGTAGCCCAAACTATCACTCCACCTTCCAGCTGGCATGAAGCCTAGTATAGGATGCCTGGTGGGATCAACATCCAGGATGTACCAAGAGATCAGCACTAAAAGGGTGAGCTGGCAGTGATATGTATGGGGTTGCTTGTGCCTGATGTTGTATAGAAGACTATCTGCCTATGTTTTGTCTTGTCACTTCATTCCCTAGGAATGAACTTGGAATTTGCAGGCAAAATTATAGAAAGTTACACACATTCAGGAGAAAATATTTAAAAAATGTGTTTAATTTAATGGCATTGCCACCACTGTGGAAAGGGCAGTATTTACATAGTGCCCAAATTAATCAATGGGCCATTATTTAAGAATTATATGTGATTGGTTCTCCAAAATGAGAGACACTCTAAAATGGCTTAGACTTGTTGATAATTATGTCCACCTAATACCAAGCATCTTTGATGAAATGCAGATCAACCCACCTTTTCTCTATATTCACACTGTTGTATAAAGAGAGCATTCATTGATCACTATGTGCAATACAAAAGATAAGGCAGAAATTATTTTACAAAGTTGTCTAAGAGTAGAAAAAATGTCTACTTTTTCTCCAGAAACAATACCCTTAAGATGCTTTCAGACGTAACAAGAACCGTTCAAAAAATCATTCAAACGAGCGTAAGTGAATGATAATCATAAGCCAATGACTGAACAACAAACAAGCATTGTCGCTTTTCATTTGTTGTTCATTTTATGCAGCCATAAAAATGCTCCTTGGCTTGTTCGCTTATTGTTCGGTTTAAACAGAAATCTTCAGTCCTTGTATTCGCTCATACAGAGATTAAACTGTTCCAAACTATTCTCGTTTGAATGAGCCAACGATGCACTTGCCAGTGTAAACAGGCTGCATGTGTTACAAATGAGTTAGCATTAGAGGCGCGTGAAAAGAGTGCTTCTATAAGAACCAATGGTTTCCTATAGAACCGTTCAGACGAAGGAATTTTAGACGCGCTAAATTCTCGCACCAATCAAAGATAGGACAGCGACTGCAAAGCTCGCATCTAAGGGCCGTGCTGCGTGAAAAGACCTGACCTATCTTTGGTGCACAATATGCAGGAGTTTTCATTGCTATGAGAGCAGGAGCCTATGGAAACTCCTGTGCAGGAAAATGAGATTACAAGCCATTAGGAGGATTTCTGCCAACGGAAGGAATTCTCCACTTCTTATGAGACATTTAAAACGTGCTGCCTAGAAGCAAATTTTAAATGTCCCACCATAAATTCCTGTTAGTCCCCGCGGGGATGAGGGGGAGACACGAGGGTTCCCTTAATCCCCGCGGGGACCAACAGGAATTTACAGCAGGACATTTAAAATGTGCTTCTGGGCAGCACGTTTTAAATGTCCTGCTGTAGGCAGCTGGGATTTACTCCAGCCCCACTGCTGGGCAATTCCCCAGCAGCGGGGGGAAGGGGGCACTAGGGGACTCCCTCCACCTCTCTTCCTAAGGGATTTCCCTATAGTGGGAAGAGAAAGTGGGGCTTAGTTACAGGGCTTCCCTGAGAGCGTGGGTAAAGAGGAAAGAGCTATTGGGATCATCGCTCTTGCCCTGCCCCACCCCCTATCGCTTTGCAATGGGAATCCCAGTGAGAAGCTCTTTAGCCTGCCCTCTCTCTATAGCCCTGTCCACTCCCTCTGCACTATGGGAATATCCCTCTGCACTATGGGAATATCCCTCGGGGATACCCAGAGCAGGGAGAGAGAGCATGGGGCTTTGGCTTAATCCGCCATAGTGGGGAGAGAGAGCAGGGCTATGGGGGATTAACCCATAGCAGGGAGAGACAGAGTGGGGCTATGGGTTAATCCCCCATAGGAGCTTCTTCTCTCTCTCTCCTCCTGGTGCAGCTGCCTATTCACATGATTTTTAATGCAGTATAGGCGCAACATTTTTGTGCACCTATAGAGCGCTAAAACCATGCTCGTGTGAACAAGGCCTTATTGGGAATGGTTTTGTGTCTGGTATTGCAGTTCAGTTTCATTCAATTGAAAGGGGATGAGCTGCAATTACAGACACAGTCCAATGACATAAGTGGCAGTGTTTGTCAAGTACGGAGGCAGCTCTATTGATAATCTACGTTCAGATAATCTCTTAATGCCACAGCTCAATGATCTAGGGTACTAATTATTCGGCATGGACCCCAAAATACAGCTCACTGTTATTAAAAGGTTAATCCTCAGTGAAAAAATATATTTGATGTTTTAAATTATAGCGGTACTCTTCAAAGCATTTAAGCATGGCCAATCCATTTTCAAAATATCTTCTAGTTTCTGCATTGCGGCAGTGTACATTACAGGTGAGACATAAAAGCGTAAAACTTTCTGACTGCCAAATGTAAAACTTAAAAACACACTTTCAAAATACATTATATTCTCAATCAAAGCACTGGCAGTAATCCAGGTCTTTTGATTAAGAATATATTTCCATCTAATAAGAACAGATCCAAACATATGTTCATTAAAATGTCAAAGTAACAATTCCAGTTAGGTAACACTTAAGGCCATAAATCAACCATGTGTACAAAAAGTGTAGTGTTGCATGGTGCTAATATACATCCTAAGAAACATAATACAAAAAGGTCAAAGATAAAACAGGCTGCTTTATGTTCAGTGGAGATATTTAATTTTCTCGGCCTGTGATTGGAGGCCATTCTTGTGATCTCACATCTTGGTTTCAAGCAAAATACCGTTCCAAGAACTGACGGCCATTATTTAATAAAAAGCCTCTAAATCTTTCCAGGCAGAACAAAGTGTGAAAAGATTTATTATGGAACGTTGCCCAAAGTCAAAGAGGGACCAGACTGTGGCATGAGCATAGGGATTTGAATTTCTCAACTGTAGTCATCTTGTTCTCTCTTTTCCTTTCGGTGTTATTTTCTTAGCAAGATTCCAACTTAAACCCCTTTATCACAATTTATCATCCTGTACCTTTTTTTTAAAGATTGTAAGACACAGGTATTTAATTACTAATTGTTCTGAAATATTTAAAACTGCTCCTGTAATATTACATTAGAACTGCAACTAAGACATTTAAAAAAAATCACATTTTAATATAGTTTTAGTATTTTCTTTTTTCTATTCAAGTTTTAAAAAAATACCTCTATAGGGCTTTCTGTCCATATACTACTACTGAAATGGGAGTTTATTAAGAAATAATTAACACATAAGCAATAATTTAGAGGGTTTGTTAACACAGTACAGTAGGAACAGATGAAGATTTGGCTATTGAGAAATGATGAGGAAAGTTTGGAGCTACATAAGAGTGGATTTGTAATAGCTGTTTGATAATATGGGATAACATGGAAAAAACTGAACTCATCATCTTTTCCCTATCTCACTCAACACCCCCACCAGACCTTTCGATCACAATCAATGTCTCTATACTTTTCCCAGTCCCACAAGTTTGCTGTCTCAGTGTAACACTCGATCCTGCACCAATTTCAAACCCTACTGGCAAGACCTAGCCACCTCCTGCTGCCTCCAAATCAAAAACATCTCTCATAAGATGATCTTTTCTCAACCTTGAGTCAACAAATGCTAATATATACCTTCATCATCTTACGCCTAGACTACTACAACATCCTTACCTATGGCCTCGCATTCAATGTTCTTCTGCTTCTCCAATCCATCCTCTATTCTACTGCCTGACTAATTCACCTCTCCCCCCTTACTCCACTTCCCTCTGGCAATCTTTTCGCTGGCTACCCATTGTTTATAGAATCCAATTTGAGATATTATCAATGACAAAGAAGGCTGTCCTTAACCTGTCCCCTCCATACATCTCCGACAAAATATCACAATATTTCACCATATCTAACCTCTGATCCTCCCAAGACCTCATTCTTTGCTCTCCTCTTGTCTGCTCCTTACACAATTGTCAAGATTTTTGCTGTGCGTCACCTATGCTCTGGAACTCGCTACACATCAGACTCTTCACCACCTTGGAAAGCTTTAAAAACAACCAGAAAACCTACCTAAGAAAAGCCTACAACATACAGTAACTGCTGCCACCACAATATCATTGCACACCTTCTACCCTCACTTCTCATTTGTAGATTGTAAGCCCTTTAGGCCAAGATCCTCCCTCCTTTTATATCAGTTTGTAACTCATTTGTAACTCATTTCCTTTATGTTAATTGTTCCTGTTCTATGATTAGGATTAAAGGGATTATTCCCACCTCGGCTTTTTATGGCTGAGTTGGGAGAATCCAAAAGTTCTGTTTGGGCCACCTGTTGGAAAGAAGCGAGTGCTTATCTCCGGGAGTTACAGAAACAGTATTGCGTGCTGTGCTATAATGTTTCTGTAGCTCACATTCACTCCAATGAGAGCTACAGAGAGCAGCGCTGCACAAAGCACTTGGCTCTCTCCATAGACTCCAGCCAAGTGGCTGCTAGCTATGGCAGCAGTTTTCCATCTCGGCTATGAAAAGTCAAGATTGGACAACATCACTTTAAGGGTAAGTTTATGGGAATTAAAGATGCAATTATGGGGTTAAACAACTGTATTAGAGAAAGAACAACTATATTAGAGAAACATAATCAATGCATGGGAGAAATTGAGCAAACAGCCTTATCGTTGCATGTAAATGCTACCATTGTGCACTTTTTGTCTGAATGATGATTTTTAGGTGAGTTTAAAGACCATTGTTCAGACCACATGCTGTGTTCTCCACAGGAACTAGAGATAACATTGTATTCTCTCTGCAGCCCTTGCGAGAAAGCAGACCGCACGCTTTGTTCTCCCTGGGAGCAGCTGATTACATTGTATTCATGCCATCAGCCTGTGACAGTGAGAACAAAGGAGCTAATTACAGAGCTCAGGCCACCTGTTGAGTTCTGCAAGTAGCTCCAAGAGGCTTATTTGCATGCAAATGAAGCTGATAAAGTACTAATGGGCATTAGAGCTAAAACTGTCACATTTTCAATCATTTAAAAGATTGTCCTTGCATGTAAATGAGCCTTACGTACTGGAGTTTTAACAATGTATTAATAAACATTATGTTTTAAATTTAACGGATTTCTGTTTCTGTGAAGGGAATTTTGGGCTACTTTAGATCCCCCTGCCACAGTGAACAATTATGGGGTTTAAGACTAATTGCATTATCCCAACTCAGGAATCCAGCATTACATATGTGTACATTTAGAATTAGTTTGTACAAGTAAGCTTTTTGCACACAGTAGCAGCAAAATCATACCCCAAAGTATCCTGGAATATGTAGAAATGTATTTATTACATGTGAGTAGATTCTAGTACAAAATTTGTCATTGTCAATGCTTTAAACTTTGAATGGAGCAACAATGGGAGGGCTTGATTGCCGCTTCATTTAAACTCCTCCTTATTGGAGTATCTGTGGCTCAAAATACCCATACTAGTAATCAGTTGAAGTCACAATGGTGGGGCCACTAGCAATCAAACATACATTACCTTTGTGTAGGTGATAATTGCCATTTGTTGGAAAACCCCTTAAATAGTCAATGTTTTGCCATATGGTAAACTTTTTCCAATTTTCAGTATGTCTTTTTTATATACTTACAATGTTGTAGATAATCTACTATTTTAAATTATTATTGTTATAAGCCAATATAACTGCAGGTAGAATGAAATGAAGTAAAAGTTCTTCAAGTCTAATTAAGCATTAAAAACTATTGGTTCTTCAATCTCCGATGGACCCAAGTACACATACTTCCTGGCACAGCTGGAAATATCCAACTCATTTCTTACTGATACATTAATGTCAAGTTATTACTTTATAATTCATAAACTTTACATTGTAATCTTGAAGAAGTAAACAAGCTGGAGGAAGAATTAGAGAAATGAGTTTAAGCAGCATGTTACGCTTTATTAATATTAGATTTATATAGTTTGTTACTACATTCGCTATTACCAAATATCATTAGGAAGAAGTGAGAAGATTTAAGAGACTGAACTAGCAAGCAGACTAATCACTTTCATAATTTGGGACTCCAATTATGGAGATCTCAGACAACCTGAACATGTGTACAGTATATAACCGGTTCCTTAGTGTTCTCACTGTGGGATTGTTCCTGGTTCTCATACATTCTATTTTTTTTTTATTTCATTGCTTTGTCATTTGTTTCATTGCCGAAAGTATGATTAGGTAATAACAGTGATAAATGAGTGGTGGTTACTAATGTGTAACAGTGCCTTGGTTTGGTTACATAATGCTTGAATCACTTTGCATATCGGAATCTAATGTTTCAGTGGGGCCTGGATATCTTTCTTGAAATAAGTAATATAACACGTTATGGGGCTAGATTTCTGGAGGTGGGACAAAGGTGAAGCTAGGTTTTTCTGCACCTGGGGCAAAGATTTAGTGCACCTTCTTCCCCTCAACTACATGTAGAATAACTCATTGGGAAGCAGGATGAACAGAATAACCAGTAATTGATATGGCATTTAACGTGCAGAGCTGTGGCTGTGTTCCGGGTAATGCATTTGCAACTGTCTAGCAACCAGCAGTCCATGGGTCCTATTCTAATTAATAGGACTGTGCATGATGCTTGCTGGGCATCACGCAGTTACCTTGACAATTGGTGTGCATCTATGGCTCTCCATGTCGGATGTAAAATTGAGCAAGAGAGTACAGTATGCCCTCAGTGACAGCTAATACACCATTTTACTGACCTGACTAATGGTCTTTTAATTTGCACATACATCTTTTTAAGGCAGTGGCTTGGCTGACTACTGACACGAGGTACCAATGGGTTCCCATGGCAGCCCATGGAGTCTAGTAGGCTGCTGTTATAGGTTTAGTAAAATGCACTGCACAAGTAATGCAATGTACTATCATAGCAATTGAACTATCTCATCTCTAAGTCACTTTGAGGGACTAAAAAATAGCATCAAAAAAGGTCAAGAAAGTTTAATGTAAAAAGAAAGAAAAATGTTTAAAATAATATACATTTTTCCCACAAAAATCCTTTTTAAAAAAGAGAAAATAACCAAGGAACATTTTTTAAAAACGAAACACATGATAGGTATTACTGTGCTCATTATGACCCAGACAATGAAAATATTTTGTTATTTATCACACAGAGTGAGGGTGGGTTCACACGAGCGTCCGCACCTAGGTACGAGCAAAAACACGCGTGAACACAGCTGCGTGCTTGCTGTCAATGGAGCCGCGGCTGCTGCCGGCGGCTCCATTGAAGACAATGGTCTGCTGGCACCCCTGCATTCTTTTTCAGGGAAGGGCTTTACATATAAGCCCTTCCCTGAAAAGCCATTGATGGGATGCCAGCATCAGGATTCTCTACCGCACCTGTCATGACAACAAGCTGACAACAAGCACACCGCTGTGTTCTCGCATGTTTTTGCTCGTACCTAGGTGCGGACATATGTATGCACCTAAGTACGCACAAAAACACGCTCGTGTAAACCCACCCTCAATGCCGTAAAAATAATTTTAACACTCACACCAGAATTGCTATTTTTCTTTTATTCGCCTCCCAAAAACCGCAATAAAAAACAATTCAAAAATCACATATACCTCAAAATAGTACCAATAAAACATTACAACTCCTCTTGCATTAAACAAGACCTCCCGTAGCTCCATTGCTGGAAAAATAAAAAAGTTATCGATCTTAGGATGCGGCGATGCAGATCAATTGTTATTCTTTAAAAATGTGTTTTTATCGTACAAAAGTAGTAAAAAAAATTTAAAAATCTATAGAAACTTTGTTTTACAATATTCCTTAAGATCCAGATAAGAGACTTATGTTATTTTTACTGAATGGTGAACTCCGTAAAAACAAAAGACTAAAACAATTGTGGAATTTCTGAGGGGTATTTCCACCTCCTCCCCCCAAAAATGTAATAAAAGTTATACAACACAGTATATGTACTCCAGATTCATGCCATTAAAAAGTTTAACTTGTCCCCCAAATAACAAGCCCTCATGCAGCTATGTCAATGAGTTTTGGCTCTTGCAATGCCACGATAACAATCACCTGGTCCTTAAACCAAAGATAGGCTAATACTTATATTTGAATATAAATTTTGTGCAGAAGGTGATAAAAGTTTTGTCTGCTGGGAGTCCCACCGATCATGACAGCAGGTATCCTGCCTCTCGTTATTCCTCACTGCCCCCCCCCCCCCACACACACAAATGGTGGGACCCCCAGCAATCAATTTTCATATCAGTAAGGAAAATGATGTTTAACTTCCCTACTCACACAGGCAGTCAGGCCTGGGGTTTGCAGGGTGAGGGGAAAACAGGCCTGAATTGGATCACTTCCAGGTGGATGACTCACTGAGGAAGAAGCAGCTACAGAACCGAACCGGCAGAGCTAAACTGACCTCACGTGACTGCTCTGGCAGTCAATTGGATAAGAAGCTGCCCTGGAGGATGGAGTCACAGTATATTACAGTCCTATGTAAAAAATATCAGTACCCCTCCAAAACACAGTCCCCTCCTGTACCCTTGCACCCCCAGCAGAAGCTGGCAGACCAGTTCCCGATGTGCACCGATAAGCTGATCTCTACAGCAGGCATCGGCACACAGCTCATCTGATACAGAGATGTCAACCTGGCAGTGCCTCTCACAGGGTGATGGGCATGGCTAACCTAAAAGTTGGGGCAAGAAAAGAAATTAGATAACAAGAGGGGAATGATACAAAAAAGGAAGAGTGAGAAAGGGAGAATGAAAGACGGTGCGGTCAAGTCGTGTTGTATATTTGGGTTGCCAATAATGCTTTGCTATACTTTTTACACTAAAGCATTATTGGCAACTCATTGTGTGCAATAGAAGATTTTGCCATGTGAAACTAAAGCTCCCAGTGTGACCTTAACTAAGGTAAAGACATGCTGAGACGTGTAGTACATCAAACTGGAATGCAGTGGACCTAACATGTCAATGCAATACTGATGTGACGTAACGACTGAATACACAATGACAACACTGAGTTTCTTCTCCATCTGCTCCAAACTTTCATGACTTCTCCAGCAAATACTGCCACTCACTGTGCCCCCGAAATAACTTATATTACACTGTGCCCCCAAAATAAATAATCTACTGTGTCCTACGTAATAAATTATATCACACACTATGCCCCAGAAAAAATTATACCAACACTGTGCCCGAAGTTATAAGTTATACTACTTGCTGTACCCCCAGAAACTACTTATACTGCACACCATGACGCCTGTATTGAATTACTAGTAATAATTAGGACATTATAGTCCTTGTGTTTCTGGTGGCACATCACACACACAGTAGCTTGATTACCAAAAAAAAAACAAAAAACACAGCATGGTTCTTCCCACAGCAGTGACATGACCACAGGTCCTTTAGACCACTGGATCTCTGTGGTAGGTCAGTGTGTTCTGTCAGGACTGCTGAGTTGTGTAGGAAATTATAGTAGCAGTGTTTCTGGTGGCGCAATGCGCCACACAGCTCTGCTACACCACATACATCACACACACACAGCTTGGCTCCTCCCACAGCAGTGACATCACTATAGGTCCTTCAGCCCACCGGATCTCTGTGGCGGTGGTAGGTCAGTGTGTTCTGTCAGGACTACTGAGTTGTGTAGGAAATTATAGCACTGGTGTTTCTGGTGGCGCAATGTGCCGCACAGTTCTGCAAGCATTATGATCCCCACACATCACACACAGCTCTACTACATCCCACACATCACACACACAGCTTGGCTCCTCCCACAGCAGTGACATCACCACAGATCCTTCTGCCCACCGGATCTCTGTGGTGCTGGTAGGTTGTTGTCTTCTGTCAGGACTGCTGAGTTGTGTCTTCTGAGATAATAACAGCTTAGTTGTATTCTCAGTGTGTTATTTTTATCCCCCCCTTCCAAGAGCCCTAACTGTGTTGTTCTTCTGTCGGTCAGACTCTGTGTTTTATATATGCTGTAGGACCTTTGATGGTGTCACCAGGGGGTGGAACGATGATATTACCAGGGACGGAGCATGAGAAGCACGCACACACATACATACAGACAAGTGGTCATTAGTAGTTTGATACTACACGCCATGTCCCAAGAAATTATCACCCCAAACAGCCATTTCCCATGTAGTACCCACAGTAATAAGGCACTCCCCATGTTGCCCCCACAGTAATTAGGCATTCACCATGTGATGGTTGGGTCTACGATAGACTGGGCTAAAGTGCACACAAAGAAGCTTCTTACAGACCCATGCACTTTAACCGCTTAGTGACATGGCCAAATGAGAGCTTGTTTTTAGCATAGTGAGTTGTAATTGTATATATATTTTTTACAGCTTTATCATGCAGCATAAATGACATGATAAATTTTCTCTGTGGATTACTATGATTACGATAATACTAAAATGATACATTTTTTAGGATTTTCTACTTTTTCCCAATAAAACACCCTTTTTTGGAATTTTGTTGTTGTTATATCATTGCATTCAAAGTCCTATAACTTTTTAATTTTTCCATGAGCTTAGCTGTGTGAACACTTGTTTTTTGCTAGCTGTGTTTCTATTGGTAGTATTTTGGGGTACATATGACCTTTTTGATTACTTTTGTTGTATTTATTTTGGGAGGTGAAATGAACAACAAAAACATTTAGGCTCTGCTTTTTCTGATAGCATTGGGTTTACAGAGAAACAAACAACATGCTCCACAAGCTTGCCACAGCTCCCCATGCATTTTTCAACTCTTCTCCTAGCCACAGAAGTTTCCCCTGAACCTCCAGATCTGTTCTCCATGGGCTGCATCCTCTACAGAGATTTCTGGAAATATGAATCTCATAGGGTCCCGCCTCTATTAGGGTCATGTGATAGGGGAATATCAGCTGACTATCTGACATCAGACCTCCTTTTGCCAATCAGCTACTGACAGTGTGTTTGCTTTTTTGTGCAGATTGCAACCCCACCCCCCGAAGAAAAAGAAATATATATATATAAATTTATTTATTTATGAACCCATTAAAAAGACTAGAAAACAGCCTGTTTTTTCACCAGGTTTTCCAAGAAAGTAAGCCAGGCACTTTTACTTTATTGCTATTGGCATAACCTGTGGCTCCAAACAGTCTCAAGCCACAGGATTTTTCCTTCTAACTAAAACTGTGCAATTTACTGCTTTAATAAAGTAAGCAGTAACCAATCAATAAGCATGCTGGAGTTGCGGAACATGCTGGGAGCTATGAACCAAAAGTAACAGACCGACCTGCTTGGACAATTTGGTGGAGATATGGGGTAGTATGTAGCCTCTTTTATTTTTATTATTTTAATGGGTTACAATTAGTTAAGGATTTATTTTATTTTTTGGAGGTGAGGGGCTACTGAGTTTTTAAATTACTCACTTTTTGTGTAGCCAGACACTCTTGGTTTATGTGTCTGTGCACAAAAATACCTACTGTTTTGTAAAATTATTTTGCATGTTTACTTGTGATAATAAAGTTAAAGGCTTTTTCAAAAACTATTGATGAACTATCTTCAGGATAGGTCAGGGTTAGGTCATCAATAGGTAATCACCAGGTACTCACTGCCTAGAATACCCGGAGATGTGCTGGACCAGGAGACCTGTTGCACTGCTTACTGTGAAGGAGAAGAGAGGTCATTATTCTGCTTTTGTTATTTTAGCTCATGGCCAGCTATTTAAATAATATATCCTTATAGTGGGCCAATCTGGAGTACAAATAGTATTCATTATAAACATTAAATGGCCACTGAGCCCAGTAGCACATATCGCAGGCTTGTAGGGGGGCACTTTTCTCTAACTGTTGATGTCTTCTCTGATTAGAATAGTTCACTTTTGTTTTTCTTCTACCCACAGGTGAGACTAAGCCTGTTTCACCTAACACCACTTCCACCAGGTCAGAAGACAAAGAAGCACACAAAACCTGCACCTGACCACCTAAACAGGAAGCGTTCCCAGAACCACCTCAACAGTACTTCCCCTTTTAAAAGGGGCCCTAGGACCCTTAGGACCAGGTAGATTCGGATTGAGTCTATAAAAAAGGTTTTACAAGACGATTCACATGGACATCTGCAGCCATGTCCTCTCCTCAGGACCATAACCTCCAAGTACTGTAGAGAATTCCTAACCCGACGAGAGTCCACTATGCGACTTATCTCAAATTGAATATCTCCATCAACCAGGACATGAACAGGAGGAGATGAACCATTTTCTGAATCAACAAACTTTTTCAAAAGAGATTTATGAAACACATTAGTTATTCTCATAGAGCTGGGAATCTCCAAATGAAACAATACAGGATTAATTTTTTCAATGATTTTGAAAGGACCGATAAACCATGGACTTAACTTAAAGGACTGTTTGAGTTTTAAGTTCTTAGTGGACAACCAAACCAAGTCTCCCACCAAGAAATTCATCCCCTCAGAATACCTCTTATCCGACACCTGCTTGAAATTTCAAACCGCCCTCCATAGATTATTCTGAATATTCTCCCACACTGCCTTGATGTTAGAGGAGAACTCATTTTCTTCTGACGCCTCCGAAACATATTTAGAAAAGGGACCAAAACATGGATGGAACCCCAAATTACAAAGAACGGTGATGTTCCCGTAGAGTCCAACAACCGCTAAAGGCAAAAACCCCGACCAATCACCCTGCTTTTCAGACACATAACACCACAAGTATTGTTCCAGACTCTGGTTACATCTCTCTGTCTGACAATTAGTTTCTGGATGATATGCCAAGGAAAAAGAGAGCTGAATTCCTAACGGAAGAGGAAGCAAAATGTCAGAATTTAGAAATAAACTAGGCCCCACGATCGTAGATGATATTCACTGGTTCAATCTCACAACATGAGTAATGAATAAACTAGACAAGATTTTAGCTTTAGGAAGGCCCAGGTAGAGCCACAAAATGACACATTTTGCTAAAATGATTAACCACAACCCAGATGACCCTGTTACCCTTTAAGGGCAGCAAATCTGTAATAAAGTCAATAGACAAATGAGTCTAAGGTTTCATATGTATTGGCAATGGCAGCAACCTCCTGTCAGAAAAAATACAAGGTGATTTTGTTCTGGTACAAATCTCACAAGAGGAGACAAAACTAAATACATCTCGTCGTAAAGACTGCCACCAAAGAATGTTTGTGAAAATTTTGGGGGTATTATTAATCCTCAGATGGCCAGCTAACATGGAATTATGTACTTCAAATGATGCAGGGTAAGTAAAAAAGACTATCCGCGCTCTTGGAGCGCGGATAGTCTTTTTTACTTACCCTGCATACTCTTATCTAAGCCCCGGTTATCCGGTGGAGCTTATTTGAAACGGTCCTGCTGCTCTCCGAACAAGGTCGGATGGAACAAAAAGGCTTAACTACAAGCGAACGTGGATTATGGTGTCAGCGAGGTGCCTTGTGAAAGGTATCCTCGCCTGACACCAGGTGAGTTAACACTCATTTTCTGTTAATTTTGTTATAGTTATATAACATATTTTGAAAAAAACATCAAGGCGCCTTCCCATAACACATATGTACTTCAAATAATACTTGCAGTCTCAAATGAACAGGGACAAAAAGCTTTTCCACAGCAATGTTCGCCGGAGCGGAATCCTGTGCTTTACAGACCTGTTCCTCTAAATCCAATAAAAATGCTCAGAACCTCCTCAGAAAGAATGGGCACAGGAGGTTGGTCCAAAACCACCAGAACAAATTTCCTCGAAAGGACAAAGGCTTTTACATTTCTACTGCCAGGACGATATGTAATTACAAAGTCAAACGCAAGAAAAATAGTAACCACCGCCTCTGTCTCGGATTACGTCTTTTAACTTACTCTAAGAGGATCAGGTTTTTGTGGTCCGTAAAAACTATCATCTTATGTCAAGCCGCTCTAGGGAGATGACGCCACTCCTCAAAAGCCCACTTAATGACCACCAGCTCTCTGTTACCAAGATCGTTATTTTGCTCTGTAATAGTAAGTTTACATGAAGAAAAACAAGAGGATGAAGCTCTTGCAACATATCGGTACATTTTCTGTTAGCACCCAGACCTGCACTGCCCGGACCTTCTCCAGATCCATCTTGAAACCTCTCGGGGTAATAATGTGTCCCAGAAATGTGATCTCTTCTATGGCAAAAACACACTTTTCCTTTTTAGCAAAACAAATCATTGCGCAATGCTCAAGAATTTGACAAACATGAGAAACGTGCAACTCAAAATCCAGCGAAAAAATTAAAATATTTTCAAGATATACCAGTACAAAATGAACAATAAATTTGTAGAGAACTTCATTAATAAGGACTGGAAAACCTCAGGGACATTTGTTATACCAAATGGCATCACCAGGTTCTCATAATGCTCTTTGGACGTGTTAAAGGCGGTTTTCCATTCATCCCCCTCCTTAATCCAAATCAAATTATATGCCACTCGTAAATCTAACTTCAAGAACCAGTGGGCACCATTCAACTGACAAACAGGTCCGGAATATGTGGCAATGGATAAGGATTATTCTTGGTGATTTAATTTAGCTTTCTCAAATCAAGACAGTGCCGCAAACCACCATCCTTTTTCTTGATGAAAAAAACCTAGTGGCCAGTGGAGAATTTGAGTGACATATGTGCCCCTTTATTAAACTGCCCTGGATATAGACCTTAAAAGCCTGTCTTTCGGGAGTAGTTAGGTTGTACATACAGGTCTTTGGCAACTTACAGTCTGGGATATGTTCAATAGACTGGGATAAGTTCAATAGACCAATTCCCCTCTCTGATTGAGTGGCTCTTTCGGACGTGAGTATTCACCTTTCCCTATCAAAGCAAACACGCTGTGGAGCATATGTGGATGAAGCAAGGTGAGGCAAACTTGTTTGTGTGAAAGACATACCCCTCTCTGTGAGGCGGTAACTTGTCTACCCCCTCCTGAGCAAAAAAGATATCAGAAAAATCAGCGCTATATTCCGGCAATTCATCAACTTGCATGAAAGACACCTTTACAGATATACAACAAGAATTTCAGTAAAGATTCCATTTAGAGATGTCTCCCAATCCACTACAGGATTATGCAAGCACAACCAAGGCAAACCTAAGACTACCTGTGCTGAGAGGGATTCCATAATTTATAGCATTATGGTCTCAGTATCGAAAAATAATCTAATCTTCAAACACACATCTGGAACACAGAACTTTAAACATTACTGTGATAATGGAGAGGTGTCGATGGCATATGCAGGAATAGTTAAATCCAGGGGCTTTACCTCTAACTCTAATCGTTTGACCATCTCATGGTGGATTAAATTGACATCAGCACCACAATCTAGAAAAACTGTGGCTGTATCACAAGAAGGATCTCAGTGGGAAGAACCAGCTTGGAGGATGACAGCCAAGCAATCTGTGCCCCTTCAGGGAACATCCCCCTAACCTCTAGGCCACCTAGTCTATCCAGCTGATACCTACGATGAGGACAATTTTGGACAAAATGTCCAATATGATTGTAGGAGAAACACTGTTCTCTAAACTGAACCTTCTTCTCTTCCATGACACTGCCAGCTAATGAACCCAAATGCGTAGGTTCCTTTTTATCAGCAGGAATGAAAGGTGAAGTAGAGAAAAGCTCATTATGCCTCTCTCTAAGCTGTCGACCAACTCTGATTATCAAGGACATAGCATCATCAAGACTGCAAGGCACAGAATATGCAATCAATAAATCTTTAATTTTATTATCCAGACCACAATAAAACTGGCTCATAAAGCCGCATCAATCTATTGCGTTTCTGTGGCCCAACAGTGAAATTCCGCGCAGAAATCCTCAACAGAAGAGTCTCCCTGGAGTAAACCTCAGATTTTTCCCTCTTCCAGTGACACTCTATCAGGATCATCATAGATTAAACTAAGGACAGAGAAAAACTATCCACAGAGGACAAGGCTTCAGAGGAGGGAGGCAAGGCAAAAGCCCATGCCTGGGGTGCCCCCTGCAGCCTCGAAATGACAATGCCCACCTTCTGTGACTCATCAACCAAGGAAACTGGACACAACCTGAAATAAAGTCTGCAAGATTATCTGAAAGAAATCAATTCCTGTCTGTTTCAAGAGAATCGGTCAGGTAAATCAAGTTTAGGCTCCTTTACTGGAGCCGCCAAAGTCAGATACCGCTGTTTAACCTCTACGACATCAATTGTTAGAGCCCTTAGCTGGGCTAACAAAACTTCAATGGGATCCATACCAGAAATAAACACAGATCCCACCAAGTAAGTATGGGCTAATTAATCTGTCACGTCCACCCAGGACGTGCTAGATCCATAACTTGCAGATCACAGACAGAAGCACAACAAACAAAGTCAAACAATACAAACAACCTAAACACAGGAAACTCTGTCCCTAAATAAACAAACACAGGGAAGGTACCTGCGTAGTCGCAGGTAACCCATCCTGATAAGGAAGAACCGGGCCATGTACCTCGGCCACTAGCTGACCCTACGTGTTACAGAAGAAAACTAACAAACAATATGAAAAGATAAACCACTATACTTATGTTTGGAAGAAACAGGTTTACTGGACCTACAGCTCCCAGCTCTGACTACACCCAAAGCAAGGGAGAGACTGAGATTAATTATCTCAGAGCTGAGCATAGTATCAGACTAAATAGACCAGAAAAATACCCATAGGTGAGACCAAGCCTGTCTGACCTAACACCAATCCCACCAGGTCAGAAGACAGAGAAACACAAAAAACCTGTGCCAGACCACCTAAACAGGAAGCAATCCCTGAACCTTTGAAACATTCAACTGCAAAAAACGCAGAAAGATAGGGCAGGTCCTATCTTTTAATGTGCATAGGAATTGTATGTGAAAAACAGGCTTATGTGAATGAACCCATTGAAATCAATGGGTTCTATTGGACGCATTTTGCGGGTATGGTTTTCACGCTCACAAAAACGTGCGCAAGCACTTTTGTCTGTTTAAGCCCTAAGTCCGTAAGTTTCTACAAGCCAGTTCCACAATAATTTTTGCCCAGTTTTAAAATATATAAATTATTTCGAAAGCAAAGTGTCAGGGAACAGGGGTCCGGGTACTGGAAGTCCCCGAAACTGCCCGCAACCGCTGTCCCTACCTATTTGCCTCCCTGGACTAAGCCCCAGGGCGACAACTTGGCGACAGTCCCTAGACTCTCTAGGGATGAGGGGCAAGGAGTCAGACTACAAACAAACACTGAGACAAACAAACACAAAGGCTGGTCAGGTAATCCGGGTCAGCAACAGGAGGGTACGCAGTACAAGGGGTCAGGCGAAGGTGAAGGCAAAGTTGGGGTCCAAGTAAGTAAGTCAAACAGGGAGAAAGTCAAATCCAAGGAACTCGAGTGCAGCAGAAGACCTAACATACACTGGCGATCTATACATGAAACTGAGCAGCTTAAATGTTGTCAGAACTCCCACCCTAGCAGCTGATTAGGGCGGAGAGTCTGAGAGCAGCAGGAGCAAATCAGAAGACGCCGGGAGATCCAGCCCCCAGCACCACTATAGACAGGCAGGGATGGAGAGCGCGGCCGGGTGTCATCACAACAGTGACGCAGTGCGGACCCCGCCACATCCCTGACAACCTAGCTACCTTGGCGTCCGCCCCCTGAGCACGGGAACATGCACCCGGAGGCTGCGACCAGGGTAACCACGGCCAGGGAAGATCACCAGGACCAGGGCTCCCCTGCGGTTCACCCCCGTAGCCTGAGTGGCAGGACCGGTGGTGCGGGCAAGGAAGCCCAGCGCACCATCGGTCCTGACATAAAGACTTTTCTAAGCAATTCCAAACTAAGATGCTAAGGCAAATAAAGATACTAAATATGGAAAGCTGATTATTATGTTCCAGAAGGTCTGTGAAGTAAAAAAAAAATCAATTTAATGGCTTATATGGATAAAGGTGTGATTATGTAAAGCATAACAGCCGATGTAATGAAAATCAATTACTTCCACATAAAATATTTATATAAAAAACACTTATAATAATAGTATAGTAAAACCAATAATGGAAGGAAAAGTCATTTTGGTCCTGGAGTTGCCAGAGAGGAAAGCCACAGGAACCAATGCTCATGGAATGGAAATGTTACAAACAACAGAAGAAGAAGAAAGGTGTTGGCAAAACTCTGCCAATATGTCTGGAAAACTGCTTAATTGCTGACAGACTGGAAGAAGTCAGTCTATATCCCAGTGCTAATAATAGTTTATTATACTGTACAATTTCACAAATATCACAAACTAGTCAGTCATTGACAGATAATTGTCAGACATTTATGCTGAAGTTGGAAAAGTAATGTTTAATTAGATGTAATAAAGAAGCCAAGGAACACAAGAAGAAAGTCAATATGGACCTCAGTGAATGCTGCTAAATATTTCTCATGCCAGCAGAGACAATAAACAGAGAAAACAACCTATCAGGGTACTGGTATTTTAAAACATATGGTCAATCTTGATGCATGGTATGCGTGAATAGATTTACCAACTTTCAATGGCATAAGGGCGGCTTTACATTTTTTACAATGTAGCCTGCAAATTATTTCTGTATCAGTTGGCATAAATATTTAAATGAACTTTATCAGTTCCCCTAGCCCAATGAGTTAAACTCATGAGCTCTTAGGAGCTGAAACTCTGAATCTGGCAATGTGAGTCTTGGGGTAGTTTCACACCGGCACTCAGAGTTCCACTTAAATGCTCCGTTCAGAGAGCATGAAAGGGGAATCCCTACGGCCAAACGGCTCCATCTCTGGTTGGAACCGAACAGCTCCGAATGGACCCGCTTTCTGCCCAGCTGTCCGGCTTTTGAGCAGAAGAAAAAGAGCTGGATGCAGTGCTTTTTCTTCCAGTATTTTGAGCCAGATCTGTGATGCAACCTCTGGCCAGAGGTTCTGACGCAAATATGACACTGGCCTTATGCATACTTTCCTTGCCATTCCCCTGCTGTGTGCTGTCGAAGTCACCACAGAATATATCCAGTGAACTATTTGGCACACCCATATTATGGGAGTTCACTCATTCTTTGTGCATGCCTACCTATGTAGTAAGCCAGGTGCATTGAATGGCAGCTTTGAAAGTGTACAGAGGTAGGAAACACATCACCAGATTCAACTGATATATTTAGTTTATGGGGCTCATACAGTCTTGAAGTCACCTTAGTACATCTTGGTACACCATTAGTCTTATTTATTATTTAGAATATACTTTGAGCCATTTCTCCCATTTGGCTAACAGCAATTTTAGCCTTCATTGTCTTAAATTGGAGAATTCCCACTATGATATGAAATGCTCTAAATGTGCAAAGAATGTTACATGATTTGCTAATCTCAAGTTATTTCTTTTCCTGTTCAACTCCTTTCTTCCCATGCTAACAGATCACGAATATGGTCATGCTCTCATTGCACTCATTAGATTGGTGGAGCCATCAAAATTGGTGGCATCTGGCAAGAAATACAGTATTTAATCTAAAAGTTTGTAATGGATTGATACATATTTATGCTTTAGAACTTCTCATTGTTTCACTTCTTCTTTATGACTATGGTACTGGAGAACTAAACATGGGCATGTTTTAGTAGTTCGGCGCTGACTCAATGATTATAAATATTTGTAAGGGGATCAAAGTGAATTTTTTAGTTTAAGCCCACAAGTTGTTCTATGTGGAAACTGCATTGGAAGAAGCAGAAGGTAGCCTTTAACGCACAACAGAAATTGCTTTCATATGGAAATGCCTGTTATATAACCAGTTGAGTATTGATTCTGGTGTAGAGGTAAACTATGGATGTTTTGGAATGTTCTTTGTTTCTTAATTTTGCTTCTACATTTTTCTCTTATAAACATTCGCTTGAGTGTCTTTAGTTTTAGGAAAAGGAATTTAACTCTATTAACTTTTTCTTTCCTCTAATATTTTTCTTTGAAGTATAATAAAGGATACACATAGTGCAGAGCTTGTAGTCCCAGCAGGTTATATAGGGGAGATAAAACCATTTTTACATTACAGAATAAATAAAATAACTGTAAAGTGCTGTGTGTTGGTTTTAAGGGTAAAATTATGCAGCTCAAAATGTTCAGCTCCTGAGAACGAGACGATGACTTCTATTTGCATAGTTATTATACTGGTTGCACCGTGGAGTCTTCTTACATTTGCTCTTGGTAAAAACGGAGAATTCTTATTAAAAGTAAACCATGGCACGTAATTATTATATAAAGTTGTAACATTGCCTGAAATTAATTCCTAGACGTAATTAAAAGGGTTGTGCCAAGATGGTATCCCGTGATCATGTGCCCCACTCAGGGCCCCCTCTATAACCCAGACTGGAGAGCTACTCAGTAAGAGAGATTCCTGTTCTGATAGACCTTCTGCAATCCTAGTATTACTGGACAGACATGACAGTCCTATAACCCTTTCCAATCCAATTTGTATCCTGGTTTTCCTACGGGGCTTACTCTTTTTCTGCCGTATACAACAGCGCTATATGCTGGCTAAAGCCAGTACTGCATGAGATGACACGTTGGATAGGCTCCGACAGCAGAGCGGCTGGCAATATACAGTAAGAGAACCCCGGCCGACGTCTTCCAACATCGGAGCTGTACTGTCTTAAATCATAGTGTCTTCAGAGGTCAGACAGTGGATTGGAAAGGGTTAATATGATATTTCCATTGCAGTGCATTCTGTAGGGTGAATGTGTGGCTTACCCCAGCAAAATCAGCTAATTACTAGGGGTGTCAAAAGTTTGACTTAGGACACTTAGCTGTTCACCCTGGGGCCGACATTCATGTCCCAGATTCTGCGAGGGATTGTGCATCTTGGCACAACCCCTTTATAGTAAAGTGCATTGAGTGCCAATACAAACTTTGCACTTATATTGTATAGTGCTATACATTGTACATACAATAGTATTAAAATAGCCAGGGATGAAAAAAATCCATATCTCTCATTCATTTTCATACTGTATTATATAACAGTTTTCAGAGTTATATATCTTCTGCTATCAAGAAAGATGTCAGTTCTTGAACCCTGAGTTTCTTCATTGCTACTTGCAGCTTTTATCATCATGCTATTCAAAGCTTTGCTGTTCACACCCTTATTTAGCTATGTGCAACTTGGGATTAACTATTGACTCCAACTGCTCTGTGACCAATGGACTTTCTGTGCCTGAGTATTCTGGCTTGTACTGTTTCACCATTGTGTTCACCATTATTCTAATCTAAAACCTTTGTGCACCAAATTCTGACAATATCGGATTATAGCTTCCTCTCCCATTGGATTCCAAACCCGAGAACCAACATTATCATTACTGTTCTTCTATAGAAAGCAAATTTCTTTAAAACTGTATACAATCAGTGCAGGTATCAATGGCACCCCAGATGCCTCACCTGATGAAGGGGGCCAATATGGGAGAATAGCAGTGCCACCCATGAGAAGTGCAGGGGTGTTATGAAATTTCACACTAGCCAACAGAACCACCCCTATGCCTCTCCTCTTCCTCCTACAGTCTACACATGCATTCTTATGTCCATAGAATGATTTCGAGAGGCTGCACATAGGGCAGCTAGTTGTGGCATACCTGGACAACCCCATTAAAAGGGGTTTCTTATGACTTAAAATAGCTTTACAACCACTTTTTCCTTTCTGGTTGCTGTTGACCAGGACCATCACTGCCTATAGAGCGTCACTGCTGTTGCCAGTTATTGGCAGCAGCAGTCACAGTTCCTGGTCAGCAGCAACCGGAAAAGACAGAATGGTTGTAAAGCTATTTTAAGTCATAGGAAACCCCTTTAATGTTGTTCATTTTTTAAAATGTTTTGTCTACCTTTTATTCAAGGTCTAATACAAACACTAATCCCTAAAACATCCATAACTCAATATATTACTTAACATTCATAACTCAATAATTGAAATACTGTATATTCTCAAAAATTCACCTATTTTTATCCCAAAAAATAAAAAAAAACGAAACTCGTGGCAATAATCTAGGTCTTGCAACTGTAATGCAAAGAAATACAATCACAAATCTGTTAGAGAAAGACCTCGATGTTCTTCAAGAATGCACAAATAGTTCTGCTTTATACGCAGTTCTGTCTGTCCCCGATCAGTTCATTCGATAATATGCATATGATTTGAAAAAACACTTCTGCATCGCCTCAGCATGCAGGTAGCAAACTACCAAATGAGGGAGCTAATTACATCTGTGAGGGACACCGATGAGACAGCCACTCACACAGCCGCTTAATATAGAGGGGGGTGGCTGCTTGGTGTATACTCCCACACAGAGTAGATACAAGGTGGCAGACCTTCTGATACATGTAGTGCACCATGCAGACCAGCAACTTATTAATGATGCCATAATAGTTTGGCAGGTTGCCCTGCACCTCAATAAGTGAACCCCATTGGTACTGCCACCATGGGCTCCCCCTGTCGTTTTAAAGCCACACTGCATGTGAATAATAGATAATAAATGCAAGGTATTGGTTGGATTTTGGCCAAGATACATCAGCTCACTAACCGCGTCAAGGTTCCTTGCTTATAGTGAGTCCCTACACTAACATAAACACGTCACAGAAGGGGAAATGCATGCTGAGGCGAGGCAGCTATCTGCCTTCCTTAGTCAGTAAGTATATGGCCATTTTCTTTGATTGTTTTTATGTTTTTATATTTCCCCTTCTGTGACGTAATTGAAAAAACACTTCTGATCAATCCCTATTGGACATGAAAAAAATGACACAAAAGTTGAGGCAAAATAACTTTTAACTAAGGAAACTTTATTGGCCCTGTACAGAGGAAGCTTAAAATGAACTTGCAATAGGAAGCTACAACCTTGCATGTACATGTGGCCATATTATTCATTCAATAAAGGCTAATTTTTGTGCCCCTTGAGATCTTCGCACACTTAAAAAAATACCTTCTAATTTTATTGCAAAAAGCATGTTACAATTCTTAAAGCAGTAGAAGAATGTTTTTAATAACGTATACAAAAGACACAATAAGAAAACCACAAGGTTAAAAGTTGGCTATGCATAAAATAATGGAGAAGCAGATTGATCTTGTCTACCGCACCGTAAAAAATTAAAGTATGATATTGGCTGACAAACTGACAGTGGATGAATCCATTATCTGATATGGTAGAGATATCATTATAAGAAAAGTGAAAAGGCAAGAAGAAAGAAGAAGAACTAAAAAATTAGAAGAGAAAGGGAAGGTATACAAGCCAACACAAAGAAGGCGCCAGGGGGAGCCAAAAACAGTGGACAAAACATATCGCAACATAAGGGACAGATAGTCTGGAGAATCTTCAAAACATAGCCAAGAGTGCCAAGACCATAAGAATTAGTCCTGGTATTCCCGAAGAGACTCCTCCATTAGTTTCACCACTTGAAACTTTCTGGAACCAAAGGTATATGGAGGTAGGCGTCATCTGTCTCCAGAGGTGTAACTTGAAGCTTCTTGGCCCCAATGTAAGGCCTGTAACAGGGCTGCAAACTATAATGATTTATTCATAGTACTTGACTCCCTATATGGAGAAGAGAGGCCTTATGGGCCCCCTAAGGTTCCTGGGCTTGGGTGCAACCACATTCCCTGCATCCCCAATAGTTAAGCCAGTGCCTGTCTCCATAATGCAGGAATGCAAGAGCAAGCCACATTGACATTGATGGTGGATGATCAATTTCTTATAGGTGGCCAGTAAGGTATTACTCAGATGGAGAAAAAAGAAACCAGGAGATTTGGGCAGCATGTAGTCCTACAATTCTTGGGATTAGTGGGGGGCCCAGCAGTTGCACTCCCACCAATCATAAAGGCGATAGGGAATAACTTTAGATCTTGGTACAACCGCTTTAGCTGTCCAAATTTTCAAGAACACAGGACTGATTGGTCCATGGTCTCTGGATCTGCAGTAAAATTGTATCGCACTGGGATCAAATGAAACAAATCATGCAGAGGTTGTTGGGGCTCTCACTGACCCTTAAATTGATATCTTACAACTTCCATTATGTAAAAATGGGAGAATCATATTCTAAAATTAGAAAAGCTAACAAAGAAGGAGATGGCATGACAGTGCATAGCCGTGATATCATACTCTCTTTAATCCCACTCTTAGGCCTCGGTCAGACGGGCGTTTTTTCGCGCAATTTGCGCATGCGTCCGGCGATTTTATAGAACCATTGCTTTGCAATGGTATCGGACACATGAGCGCTTTTTATGCGCTCGTCCGATAAATTATAGAACAGAAATCGCAGATCGCACCTATCTGCGATCTGCGATTTCTGTTCTTCTCTATATGCGCTCAATGGGGCCGGCGGCAGCAGCGCCGACCCCATTGAGAACATATACTAGACAAAGCATTCTCCTCTGCCACAGCTGTAACAGCTGTGGCAGAGAAGAATGATGTTTGCCCATTGAATTCAATGGAGCCGGCAATACAGCCGACTCCATTGAAAGCAATGGGCTGCCGGCGAGCGCGGGATGAATTTTCGGGAAGGGCTTAAAAATATAAGCCCTTCCCTGAAAATCATCCAAAACTGTGTAAAAAGTAAAAAAATATATATACTCACCTTGTCCCGGCAGACGGAGTTCAGCCGCGGCCGGCCGGCAGTTCTCCTGAACTGCTGTGAGTAGTTTTCAGGAGTCGGGGATTTAACATCCCCACCTGCTGAATGAGCTGCCTCTGATTGGTCACAGCCTCACCAATCAGAGGCAGCTCTCACTTACCCTTTCATGAATTCATGAATGGGTGAGTGAGTGCTGCCTCTGATTGGCTCAGCGCAAGGACCAATCAGGGGCAGCTCTCAGCAGGCACGGGAAGATTCAGTGCGGAATTTCCCTCACGGAATTCGTGCGTGCCGGTGTGCATGAGGCCTGAAGGATAACTTTCCCAATGTTTTGTATATTTAAAAATTAATTTTTTTTTTTTTTAATTCTTACTTTACTACTCTGGAGAGGGACCTAGGCACTATTACCTTGTGGGGGGCACAAATGGGGCATTATAACTTTGTGGAGGACAAAAAGCGGAAAATTACTTTTTGGGGGGCACAAATAGAACACTATTACTTTGTAGTGGGACAAAGAGGGCACTTTTTTGAATTCAATGAATGACTAAGCGCTGCCTGTGATTGGCCGAACGCCAAGCCAATCTGATCCAGCACTTTTTGGAGGCGGAGATTTTTAACCCTTTATGGACATGGCCTATTTTGCGCTTAAGGATGTAGTGATTTTTGGCTTATTTTCATCTCCATTTTTCAAAAGCCATAACTTTTTTATTTTTCTGTTGACACGGTCGTATAAGGGCTTGTTTTTTGCATAGTGAACTGTAGTTTTTAATGGTGCCATTATTGGGTACATAAACTATATTGTAAAACTTTTATTATTTTTTTTATGATAGCAGGGAGAGAAAAGACATCAATTCTGACAAAGATTTTTACAGTGTTAATTATGCAGCATAAATGACACAATACATTCTTTCTGCGGGTCGTAAGATTACAACAATACCACTTTTCTGCAGTAAAACCCTTTTTTGGAAATCTTTTTGTTTCTAAATTGCTGCATTCAAAGTCCTTTAACTTTTTTACGTTTCCATGGACAGAGCTCTGTGAGGGCTTTTTTAATGCAAGACAAGCTGTAGTTTTTATTGGTACCATTTTGGGGTACATACAACTTTTTTGATCACTTTTATTGCATTTTGTGGGAGGCAAAATGCTAAAAATCTGCATTTTTCCTCTGTTTTTTTAGTGTTTTTTTAGTTTTTTTGCACTGCAGGATAAAAAGCGCATTCAACTTATTGTATGCATCATTATGGACACAATGATACCAATTTTGTGGGATTTTTTTTTTTTATGCTAATATAAGAAAAAACACAAGTTTTTTTTGCATTTTTCTTTTTGTACATTATTTCTATCTTTTTTTTACACCATTTGTGTCCCATTGAAAGCAATGGGAGAACGTCACATTCCTTTGCCACAGCTATCACAGCTGTGACAGCAGTGGCAGAGGATTCTTTCGTCCCTGTGGAAATCCTATCATCACTGAACACTGTGACAGTGCTGTCACAGTGTTCAGTGATGGGGGGACTCCCCGCGGGGAATCTTTCCACGCAGCACAGACCTTCCCAGCGCACGGATGTCCTATCTTTTGCAGGTGCGAGTATTTTGCGCCTGTAAAAGACAGACATGTGAACACATCATAGGAAACCAATGGTTCTATCAGACGCGCTTTTTTTGCGCACATAGGCGTGCGCAAGAAAAAAGACTCGTCTGCCTTCGTGCTTAATAAAAAAATAGTACCTAAGGACATAGCTTCATATGATGCAATGAAATAAACAGTGCAACTCATTCCAACACCTCTATAGATTAGGAAAAACTATAGAGTATCATGATTGAGAAACTTATTTTTTTTATTTTCGTTTTTCGGCCCTGCCATAACTTTTTAATTTTTCCATTGACATAGCCACACAATGGCTTGTTGCTTTTGCTGGATAAGGTGTATTTTTTAGTGGTACCATTTGTTGTACTTCATAATATATGGAAAACTTTATAAAAATGAAAAAATAATGCAATTGAGCCATTTTTGGTGGGTTTAGATTTTATAAGGTTCAAAGTACAGTCAAAATGACATAATAGCTTCGTTCTGTGGGGTCAGTATGATTACAGTGATAATTTATAGGGTTTTTAATGCTTTTCTACTTAGAATTTTTTTTTTTTACTTAAACAAAAATTGCTTTCCTTTGCCATATTCTGATAGCCATAACTTTTGTTATTTTTCATCGACTGGGCTGTGTGAAGTTGTTTCATTGCAAAGTAAGTTGTAGTTCTTATTACATAAATCTTTTTGATCAACTTATAATAAAATATTTTGGGAACCAGGATTTCAAAAAGACCTGCAAATCTGGCATCATTCCATCCTTTGTTTTGAACTTGCAATAATTTGATTGCTTGTAGTATATACTGCAATACTTCAGTATTTCAGTATATAGTGATTTTTTTATGTTACTTTTCAAGCCCTGCTCCAAGCTGATGTGGTAGCCCAACAGAACCCTCTGACCGCACTGCAGGGATGCCCATGCAGAGCAGGAAGTGGTTCCCCCTCTTGCTGACCTATGATGTTAAGCAGTTCCCATCATTTCTTCATTTCACAAATGTTCAAAATAAACTTTTGTCTATACAAGTCTATGGGTTAGCATGCACACGGGACTCTGAAAATAGTCAGATTTTCGTGCCACATGCCAACTTCACAGAGAAACACCATTGGATCACTGGAGTGGGTGAGAAGAAAAAATACATCACCCTGCTCCCTGTCACGTCCCCCATCAGCACCATAACTTAGTCTATGGTACTGTAGGGACCTGACAGGTTCTCTTTAATTCTACATGCAAATCAGGGGGTAAGTGCTCTAAGAGTGATCCCAATGTCAGCACTTATAACCCCTGCCCGATAGTTCCCCCTTTCCCTTGATTAGCAGTGCTAAAATCACAAGCCTTAAATTATATCAGTACTCTTGTGCATGCAAATATGAGATTTCAATGTTAAGAGTAGTGACGTCATAGAAGGATGGCGCTTGCTGGGCTAGCATTTGGTAGGCGTAATTTTGCTAACGGACTCCCTTTAATAGCAGGGTATACACATCCAACATTGTGAAGTCTTCTTGTACATTTTGCCCTCATATACAGCATATCCTCATATCCATTGCATTAGTGCCCCAGAGATTTAAACCATACCCTTGTCTACAACATAGTAACCAAATCCATAATGGAATAAAGCATACATTTGTAAAAGTGTAAATATCCTAAAGATGAATAAGCCATCTGCCAAAACTATTTCAAAGCATATCTTTCTAACATTCTGTATGGATAGAATTGTTGAAGAAATGTTGGCTATTTAGCACCCCTTACCAATCGAGATACACTTTCTCAATTCTAATAGAATTAATAATATGAACCACATTGATGGCAACTTAGTGGAACCTTATGCTTATGGCTTCAGTTGACACGTGCTTTCGATTTTTGGTGGTCTGGCTTACATATAGAATGCCGTACCTACAATTAGAACTGTAGCATTCTTATATTGTCACACTATAAATTCACTAAGTTCCTTATGTATACCGGTACTTTTTAGAATGAGTTCCAATAGCTCTTGTTTAGTCTTGCCATACTACATTTATGAAGCACAGTATATTTTAATCAACAAGGTCCATACAAGGATACTAGAAACTGCACATTGTCAAATGAACATGGCTACGATTTTTTTTTTTTTACTTTGACATGTAGCAATATGGTTTGACTTAGTATATTTGATTTTTTAATTATCTAACTAAATCCAAATGTCTTTAAGAAAAACTAAATTAGTATATTTCTAACAGACCTCAACCTCATGGACCTCAACCAATGCCTTCTGCCATGTCTGCCTAGGATTAGCTGTGGAAGAGAACTAAGGATATAGTCCTAAGACAACTGAGTTGTGGCAGCGATGCAGCCAAGAGTCCCGTTGTCATACGAGTTAGTGTTGCTGGCAAATGAATTGTTAACTGGCTGTTCATTGTAAATGGTCATGCAGTTCTTGGCAAATCTTGCATCCATTAGAAATCTAGAGCCAGGGAGCAATTCATTTACTAGAAGCGCTCAGCAGCATGATGATGTGACTCTCACTGCATCATGGTTACAACCCTGCTGTATCTTGGCTACATGGCAGCACCTGCATGGGACCCTACCCTTAGTGGTGGATTCACACTTGTAGAAATACGCCACAAACAAATCTGCATCAAAATCCACTCTAAGGGCTTATTCACACGTCTGTATATCGGCCGGGTTTTCATGCCCGGCCGATATATGATGTCCCTCTCTGCAGGGGGAGGAGGCGGGCCAGGCCAGGAGCAGTGCACTAAGCTAATGCTCCCTCTCCGCCCCTTGCAACTGTTTATAATGGGAGGGCCGGGACAGGGGTGGAGCTAAGTCCCGCCCCATCCCGCCCACTCCCATTGCAAATAGTGGCGTAGGGCGGAGAGGGGGTGGGAGCTCAGTGCACTGCTCCCAGCCTGGCCCTCTTCCCCCTTCAGAAAGGGACACCGTATATATCGACCGGGCGTGAAAACCCGGCCGATATACAGACGTGTGAATAAGCCCTTACATGTGGATTTTGATGCAGCTTTTTGCAGAAATAGTGCATAAGTGTTGCAAATTCCATTGCTCGCAATGCAGAAGATGTAATCCACCGTTTCCACAGCAACTCTGCTACAAAATCCATATTAAAAAATCTGCATATAAGAAAACAAAGTTGTCCCCAATGCATAGTTTGGTTCTCTGTGTTACTAGGCATTCACTATTTAGGGGGAAAAATTTCTTCCTGACTCCAATCTGGCAATCGGAATAATCCCTGGATCACTGACCCTTTTGATTGTGTCGCTCAATAAAGGTGCCCAGGGCCCTCTTAAACTCTTTTAGTGAATTTTCCACCACCTTATTCTCAGGGAGGGAGTTCCATAGTCTCACTGCTCTTACAGTAAAGAACCCCCTTCTATGTCAATGTAGAAACCTTCTTTCCTCTAGATGTAGAGGGCGTTGTCTTGTTACAGTCACAGTCCTGGGCATAAACAGGTCATGGGAGATATCTCCATATTGTCCTCTGATATATTTACACATAGTTATTAAGTTGCCCCTCAGACATCTTTTTTTTAAACTAAACAACCCTAATTTTGATAACCTCTCTGGGTATTTTGGTCCACCCATTCCGTTTATTAACTTAATTGCTTATCTCTGTACCCGCTCAAGTTCTAATATGTCCTTCTTGAATACCGGTGCCCAAAACTGTATACAATATTCCATGTGTGGTCTGGCCAGTGACTTGTAAAGAGGAAGAACAATGTTCTCATCATGTGTCCCCAGACCCCATTTGATGCACCTTCTGATCCTATTTGCCTTGGCAGCAGCTGCCTGACGCTGGTTGCTCCAATTTACAGTTAACTAAAATCCCCAAGTCCTTTTCCTGTCAGTGTTTCCCAGTGGTTTCCCATTTAGTGTGTAATGCTGACATGTATTTTTCCTGCCCATGTGCAGAACCTTACATTTATCAGTAATAAACCTTATTTGCCACTTTTCTGCCCAAGCTCTCAGCTTATCCAGAATCCATTTGCAACTGCATTCTGTCCTCTCTAGTGTTAATTATTTTACATAGTTTTGTATCATCTGCAAATACTGATATTTCACTGCACAATCCTTCTACCAGGTCATTATTAAATATATTAAAAAGAATAGGGCCCAGTACTTCCCCCTGTGGTACCCCACTAGTAACGCTGACCCAATCAGAGTATGTAATATTTATAACCACCCTCTGCTTTCCATGACTGACCAGTTACTTACCCACTTACACACATTCTAGCCCAGACCAAGCATTCTCATTTTATATACCAACTTTTTAGGTAGCACAGTATCAAATGTTTTGGAATTGAGTGATACATTATATCACAGAGGCTGGGATTCCAGAAACATTAGACAACTGAGGCAGAGAGCTGGCAGACACATCCTATTACAGCTTTCCATCACTTGTAAAGATAGATAAAACAATAAAACATTTGAATTCATCTATGTCTCAGATTTGTGTTTTTAGAATGCAATATATTTAAAGGGGTTTTCCAGTGAAATACTATTAATGACCTATTCTCAGGATAGGTCATCATCAGTTGATTGGCCGGGGTCTGCTGCTTAGGACCCCGACGATCACCTGAGCGAGCGCATGCTGTCAGCACCACAATCACACAGAAGTCGGCGGAAGCCTCCAGGCTGAACTCTGTGATGTGTTCGGCGCTTGTAACTGCAGGCACGGCTCTCATTGATTTCAATAGGAAACTATATGGAGGTCGGCGCTGAGGCTTTCGCTCCAACCTCTGTGTATTTGGAGCGAAAGTCTCCGCACTGGCCTCATAAAAAAGTAGAGTTGGAAGGAACCTCCAGGGTCATCGGGCCAACCCCCTGCTCAGTGCAGGATCACTAAATCATCCCAGACAGATATCTGTACAGCCTCTGTTTGAAGACTTCCATTGAAGGAGGACTCCCCACCTCCCGTGGTAACCTGTTCCACTCATTGATCACCGTCACTGTCAGAAAGTTTTTTTAATATCTAATCTGTGTCTCCTCCCTTTCAGTTTCATCGCATTGCTTCTAGTCTTTCCTTGTACAAATGAGAATAGGGCTGATCCCTCTGCACTGTGACAGCCCTTCAGATATTTGTAGACAGCTATTAAGTCTCCTCTCAGCCTTCTTTTTTGTAAGCTAAACATTCCCAGATCCTTTAACCGTTCCTCATAGGACATGATTTGCAGACTGCTCACCATCTTGGTAACTCTTCTCTGAACTTGCTCAAGTTTGTTAAAACACGCATGTGTTTAAAAAAATCCCCCAAAACACTAGTAAAACACATGAAATTTATGGCTCATAGTAACCAATCACAGTGCAGCTTTCATTTAACATAGTGCCCGGTAAAATAAGAACTAGGCTGTGATTGATTGCTAATAGCAACAAAGATGCTTTTGTGACATTTCCTACAAGTCCGCTCAATTGCGTGAAAGAAGCCTCAGGGACCATTCACACGGGATGGAATATTCTACATCAGCATTGCAGAATATACTGTCCCTGAATTCCACACCACAATCTGCACATTAACAATGCAGGTTATAAATCTGAATATTATGCAGTACAACATATTCCACAGAAGGACGTATTCCGCAACACTGTTGCAGAATATTTGGTTCTGTGTAAAAGGTCCCTGAGGGTTCAGTCACACGGGCGACGATCCGCTCGTGTTCCTGCCCAATAAGATGGCCACACTGCGTGCGGACGACTCTCTGCGTGCATGGCTCCATTGCCGGCCATGTGTTCTTTCTTAAGGCGGTGCGGAGAGTTGTCCACACCTGCAGTACAGCGGTCTTAATCCTGCAGAAACATGGGCGGATCGTCACCCGTGTGACTGAGCCCTTAGGCTACATTTTACAGAATGCAAGTCCCAGTCATTACAGCAGCAGAGATTCACCACCAAAGCTGGAAGACCTAAGCTTGAACTATCAGACTGTTTAATTTTGGTGCATGTTTTTTTTAAATTATTTAGCCCAAAAATATTTTAGAAGTTTGGGCTGTAACTATGGGTCTTATCTAGAGATGAGCGAACACGTTCGGCCCCGCCCCTTTTTCGCCCGAACACCGAACTTTGCGAACACTTCAGTGTTCGGGCGAAAAAGTTCGGGGGCCGCCGTGGCAGCGCGGGGGGGTGCGGCGGGGAGTGGGGGGGAGAGGGAGAGAGAGAGGGCTCCCCCCTGTTCCCCGCTACTGCCGCCCGCGCCGCCGCGCATCTCCCCGCCCCCCGGCGGCACCCGGACACTTACGCGCGAACACTGCAGTGTTCGGCAAAGCGGGTGTCCGGGTGCGGATGTGTCCGTAACGGACACGTTCGCTCATCTCTAGTCTTATCTTTACGATACTTTGCTTACTTGCTGCAGGCATTCCTCCGTGTCCGTAGGGCAGGGATACTTTATAAGTGAGTAAGAAGTTTCTGGAAAATAAGTTTGGCAGTGCCACACGAGCCCATGGACAGATCAGCTGAACCCCTCATATGGAGAATCAGCAAATGACATCACAAAATAGAAAAGAAACAATGCCAAAAATTAAACCAATATCTAGATTATTTCTCAATATTGTGACTTTGTTTCATTAGCTTTGTATTCTTGGAAAAGAACAAGTCTGAATATGCATGTTTTCCCTTTTCACATTGCTATCTTTATTCCACTTTTGCATTTCTGAAATATGGGTTTCCCTCCAACAGCAATGTCTGGCCAAATGTTTTTTTGTATGTCTCTAATATCTATGTGAGTTTTGGATCATGATTTTACTTTTCAATTTGTTTTAAAGCCACTCTCAACTTTTTGTTTGTAAACCTTTAAAAGGGCTCTAACTTTTAGACAACTTCTGCTCAGCACTAGCTTGTGTTAGTCTCTTCGTTTCCGTAATATACACACATAAAAAATGTTGTTGCTTTACAACTTTAAATCATGTTTAAAGCGTCTGCCAGTAGGGTTTACCTTTCCAGCATCTCTGCAACCCAGTGCCTGACACTAGCTACAGAGCTTCTATAGTAATAAGGACACAAGATATGTCCTTAGCAATAGTGAAAGGAGCTATCTTCACAAGGGTACTACTCCTCTGCACTCAAAAGCTGCAATCTGACAGATCTGCAGACACTATGATAATGATCTCTACAATCGCTGCCTCTCCTAGGCATGTGTGTGTCTATGTATGTGTTGTGTACACATATTTACATTTTCACCTTCTATGACCCATAATATTTTTATGTCAAATGAGCTGTGGGTGGGGCCTTATTTTTTGAGAAACAAGCTGTAGTCTCCTTTAATACAATTTTGGAGTACCTAAGACTTTGGATCACTTTTTATTGCATTTCGTTGGAGGCAAATGGCTGAAAAATATCAACTTTCACATTTCTTTCATTTTTAAGTTTACTGTTTGGGATGATTAGCATATTTTTTATAGTATTAGTCTCTACAAATGTGGTAATATGTTATATGTTTATTTTGTTCTATGGCTGTCATGAAATATAAAGTGTTAAGTTTCAGAATGCAATAAGTGTATGTTTCTTACCTTGTATTGGACTATTGACCCTTAAATAGAAGACTAAAACCTATGCTTTGTAGTGCCGGGAACTAGGATTTTAAGATAAGAAGTCAACAGACAAATTAAATAAGGCTAAGCTATGTTAACAGAGAGGACACACAGCTATAGCAGAAATGTTGTCTAATGCAACAGCAATATCCTGACTTAGGTAATTTCTATGTCTGAGACGGGCCTTAAGAGCTTTGAGAATATTTGGTAGATGTCAATAAGTCTTATGATCAATAAGTATTTTCACCTTTGTAACAGTAAGCTACGTAACACTAATCTTTGTACCAAGCAACATTTGGATACGCCCTCTTCTTTCTGTATAAGAGTTGGCAATGTTGAAAATAAAGTAGAATTCATTGAGATTCTCACTGGAGAAGTGTCTTGACATAACATGGAGTAATTTCATGCTGTTGATAGATAATTGCTAGCAAATCTTCTCATCACGGGCTTCCATATCTACCAATTTGGCACCTGGCAACGAGGTCATCAGATCGGTACCGGTGTGGTCCGATAACAGCTGGCGCCCGAACAGGGACCGAGTGACCGGAACCTCTGACGCAACTTACTCTCAAACGAACAGAATGCACAGACCCATAATCAGGACAAAGCCGGCTGGTAAGAAACTGTTATTCTTATCCCTCATTGTGTCTCTGTGATTCTGTCTGGTCAAAGTTGGGTAAGTGTGTTCATTTATATTGAGTGGTTCATTTAAGGTCTAAACTCGGTCTATTTTATATGACAAAGAACCCTGTCAAATAAGCTGTCTCGTTGTCTAGGTTTGAATGAATGTGTAACTCAGTGTGTTTAAAGGCCATAATAATATCAATAGGTTGAATAATTGTCCTAGTGTGGCTATTCTATGACCTAAGTTCCCTAATCTACTGGTAACGTGTTCCGGTCTCTGGCGAGGGACCGATGGTTTAGGTGGGTCCTGCAATATGAAGCCTGACTTTTTTAGGGTCACGCAGCGGGAACACCTGTGTATATGGTTTAAGTGGGTCCTGCAATGTGAAGTCTAAGTTTTTAGAGTCACGCAGCGGGAACACTTGTACTGTATGTTGTCTGTAGGAAAAGTGTCTGATTTGTGACCAGAATCTCTTGCATAGTCAACATGATATCCTCAGACAGGGTTACCCTCTCCTCAAATAAGGAGGAAAAAGTTTATTAAAAACCCATATAGATTACCAATGAAACATGGGTAACGGATGGTCTAAGAAAGCCACCTTGGATGAGTCAGAATGGATAATGGCCAAAAACATAGTAAAGAATATGGAAGGTAAAGAGATAGCTAAAGAATGTAAGGCTTTGATGTCTATCATGAAACAAGACACCAGACATGGGACCCTTAGTCCCCGTCTGTGGTCAAATGCAATGATAGAATATAAAGGTAGTTTTAAGGATGCTAAACTCCTGGAGGCGGCTGAAGGTTGAGACAGATGTGCCTGCCTGGTTGCTAAGGAGAAAATAGAAGAAAGAATTGAAAATGATGGTGTCAGTAAGTACAGAATGAGGAAGATAATATTACTAAAAATGCCAGATCCTGAGAAACAACCCATGGGGTTCTATAGAGCTTGTGTACAGTTGGTAGGAGTTTATGACTGCTGTTATAAAGACCTAGAAGAAGTGGACAGACATAAGGCTGATTGCTTCTTCTTCCCCTTCATGATGGAGGAATTTAATCCACCACCTGACCCTAAGGTGTCAGGTTCAGGGGCTATTTTCCTACGTCATCTGAAAGTCTGGGCTTCAAAGTATATGACAGAGTTAGGAATTACCCTACATGATGTTAGGCAGGAGAAGACAGAATCAGCAGAAATTGTTTTGTCTAGGATTCTGGTAGCGTGGAGGGACTTGGGATACAGTCCTAATGTCCCTGCACATGTCCAACTTCTTATGCAAGCCTTGGTGGGAGGTCTTATAAAGACCCTGAAGGACAAATTAGAAGCCGCCCTTCCTGAAAGGCGTACTCTAGAGGCTCAGGCTCTTCTTCAAGTTGTCTGTGGTTTGGAGCTAGGCTCCTGTACTACTGTACTTGTAAACCTGGACAATAATGAATCCCGAAAACCTATCACTTGCTACAACTGTGGCAAACAGAGCCACATGCGTAGACAATGTAGGGCACCTCCTAAGGATCAGAATGGACAGTCCAAATCCAGACTGTCCTCCTCTGACCATTAGGAAACAGGCAATCTGGTGTCTGTACTCATTGATGACGTCTGCCCTTTGCAAGTTAGCAAATCCAGAAGGGGCCCAGTATCTATTGTCTCTGACTGTAGGTTTAGAAGGTCCTCTCCCCTTTCTGGTAGACACTGGAGCAGTCACTAGTGTAATACACAGCAGACGTGTCAAAGAGAGTGACGTCAGTAAACAAAGTCTTTTATGTGTAGGAGTAGATAAAACACAAAAAGATACTCCTTTGTCTAAGCCAATGGAAGTGAAGTTCACAACCAATTATTCTCTGACTAGTCAATTGTTGGTTAGTGAAACCACTCCTCTCAACCTATTAGGAGTGGATTTTCTGCAGAAAATCCACACCTTTTAGAGTTCAGGGAGGAAGGGTCAGTTAAAATCACGGGTCAGTTGGCAGAGAAAGAAATCTGTATACTAGCTGCATTTTGTCAGTCTTCAGAAACCCCTATAGCCGTATGCACACCTTTGTTGTCAGAGGAGGAGCTGGAACAATGCTTACAACAAGTTCCAGCCCCTCCTTTGGAGTGAGGGAACAGCGGATATAGGCAGACTAGCAGTACCACCAGTTCAGGTTAGGTAGAAATCAAGAGTCCCAGTGCCATGTATTTCTCTATCCCTCTGTATAAAAGACGGTAGGTATTTGTTTGCTTTCACACACATAGGCAAACAATATACCTGGGTCATGACGCTGCAGGGAGATATCACCCTCCCTGTTCTCACAGCTCATGGGTCAAGTGTTGGAAGTCTGGCAACCTGAATCACAGGCTGTTGTTTTGTTACGATACATTGATCACTTTTTGCTCTGTGCTCCAGACAAAGCTACATGTGTAGAAACTTCAATTTCTCTCCAATTCCTGGTAAAGAATGGATGTAAGGCGTCAAAGAAGAAGCTTCAGTTCTGTTGTCCATCTGTGACTTTTCTTGGACATTGTTTCATGTCAGGAGCTCGTCATCTCACCCAGGACCATAAATCTGCCGTTATGGACATTAAGGTACCCGCTTCTGTCTCTAAACTACGTACCTTTCTAGGACTTCTTTCTTATTGTAGACCATGGACTGTGAATGCTTCGCAGCTGATATAGCCGCTGTATGACTGTCTCAAGAAAGAACCCTTCCAACTTACAGAAGTTGTCATCTTGGTAGACCCAGCCCTGGGCTTACCCAACTACAACAAACCCTTCAGGCTCTACTGCAATGAGAACAATGGACACACAGCAGCACGGAGGGCTCCAACGACCCGTAGCCTACTATTCCAGCAGGTTAGACCCCGTCGTCAGACGATCATCTTCCTGTCTACGAGCAGTAGCGGCAGTCTCCAGGATGTTGGACAAGTCAGCGGACCTAGTTCTGGATCATGAGGTACAACTGTTAGCACCACATAATATCTCTGCCATCCTAACACAGGTTCAGCCCAAGTACTTGTCTGCAGCCCGTTGCCTGAGACTCCAATGTGCCCTCCTAATACCTGCCAACGTTACCATCACCCGCTATCAGACTTTGAATCCTGCTACTCTTTTACCGGAACAGGATGACACTGAGCAAGCGACTCAAGAAGAACTTCACAACTGCGCCCAGCTCATGCAGATGGAAACTTCTGGGTTTGATTCCATCAAGGACACTCCACTACCCAGTCCCGACTTAACCCTGTTTGTTGATGGTTCCAGGTATGCTGTAGATGGACAATTTCATACTGAATATGCGGTCACCACACAGACCCCTGTCCTTCATCAACAGTCATTACTTGCACACGTCTCAGCCCAACAAGCTGAACTGCAGACCCTTACACACGCCTGTATGCTGGCACAAGACAGCTAACATTTACACAGACTCTAGATATGCCTTGGCAGACCAAGCAACCAAAGAAGCAGCCCTGCTGCCCTTCACACCGGCAGTTCTGGCCACCTGCCAAGAAGAAGACGACATGTCATCATCGCTAAATGTCTCACAACTTCTTCTTTTGTCTTTTCAGAAACAAGCATCTTCCTACGAAGTGTCAGGTTGGTAAGCAAAAGGAGCCACTTCAGATTCCAGTGGCATGTGGACACTTCATGGGAAGCCTTGTCTTCCAAGAGCCTTGTTTCCAGTGCTAGCCTCCATAACACATGACCTCATGCAGGCCTCTAAAATTGCAATGTGTGATCTTGTTTCCAGGTATTGGTATGCATCCTGTTTTTCGGTAGTTGCTGTTTCTTAAACTCAGGGATGCATGACTTGTGCATTGTCCAACTCAGGTAGGACTGTGAAAACCCCTTCTAAACACACTCCTAGGCCCTTGTACCCCTTCCAGAGGTTGCAGATTGACTACATACAACTTCCTTAAATCTGGACCTTTTCAATACGTCCTTGTATGTATTGCTCTCTTCTCTGGCTGGAGACTTACCTCGTTTCTGCGGCTAATGCCGAAAATACAGCCAACAAGCTTCTTTCTGAAGTGGTCTGTAGGTTTGGTGTCCCAGAAACTACTGAGTGACCATGGTACTCACTTTACTGAGATAGCAGGGATCTTAGGCAAAGAACAGGCATTTTACACACCCTACCATCTTCAAAGCAGTGGGGGAGTAGAGAGGCTAAATGGGACTATAAAAAAAAAAAGAAAAAGATAAATTTTAAAAGCAATGACCAAATTGAATAAACCTTGGCCTGAGTGTCTTTCCTTATCACTTGTCAATAAGACAAACGCCCACCAAACAGACAGGTCTCAGTCCTTATGAGATTCTGTTTGGTCTGGCCCCTTGTCTAGGCCTATACTTTCCTCAGCTATTACAGGTTCAATTTGAACATATGTTACCTCCATTGCAGGATGTCTGGTGGATTTGTGGTGATAGTAGGATGGTAAGGTAAGTGCGCACCTACAAAGGCACTCCTCCCCTTTCAGCTGTTCGCAGCTGGGTGGACAGGACACACAATCATACCCCCACCAGGACATAAACAATCTCTGCGTGGACTGCCATGTAATCTCCCTGGCGGATCCTTTGATGCAGGTATTTATATTGATGAAATAGGGGTACCCAGGGGAGTGCCAAATGAGTTTAAAGCCAGAAACCAGATTACAGGAGGAATCTAATCTGTCTTTTGTCCTTGAATATTGATTGGATTAATTATATAAATTATAATCAACAGAGATTTGTAAACTACACCAGAGATGCCATACAAGGATTAGAGGAATAACTAGGCCCAACATCCTCTATGGCCTTTCAGAACCGTCTTGCTCTGGACATGCCAATAGCAGAAAAAGGAGGACTCTGCAAGATGATTGGGGATTCATGCTGCACCTACATCCCCAACAACACGGCTCTGGACGGATCAGTGACTAAAGCTTTGCAGGGACTACTAAGTCTATCTATTGAACTTGCAGAAAAATTCTGGTGTTTCTGATCCATTTACATCATGGTTGGAGGATATTTTTGGACAATGGAGTGCTTGGATCATGTCTCTTCTTACCACTTTGACTATTATAGCTTTTGTAGTAGTAGGTTGTTGTGTAGTATCTTGTATACGCCGCATATTAGCAAAATCTGCTAGAAAGGTGATACCCACTATGAAACCACAAAATGGTATATATGCCCAGCTCTTATGTTCAGCCGGCTATGATTATTCTTGTATTGGTCAGAACAATAGTGAAATGTTATTGATAAAGGCTGGCAGACATCACTAGGATGGACTGAAGTACTTCAAATATTTACTGTTGTTCTGGGACAAGATAAGAAACAAAAGGGGGAAATGTCATGGAATATAAAGTGTTAAGTTTCAGAATGCAAACAGTGTATGTTTCCTACCTTGTATTGGACTATTGACCCTTAAATAGAAGACTAAAACCTATGCTTTGTAGTGTCAGGAACTAGGATTTTAAGATAAGAAGTCAACAGACAAATTAAATAAGGCTAAGCTATGTAAACAGAGAAGACACACAACTATTGCAGAAATGCTGTCTAATGCAACAGCAATATCCTGATTTAGGTAATTTCTATGTCTGAGACGGGCCTTAAGACCTTTGAGAATATTTGGTAGATGTCAATAAGTCTTATGATCAATAAGTATTTTCACCTTTGTAACAGTAAACTACGTAACACTAATCTTTGTACCAAGCAACATTTGGATACGCCTTCTTCTTTCTGTATAAGAGTTGGCAATGTTGAAAATAAAGTAGAATTCATTGAGATTCTCACTGGAGAAGTGTCTTGACATAACATGGAGTAATTTCATGCTGTTGATAGATAATTGCTAGCAAATCTTCTCATCACGGGCTTCCATATCTACCAATTTGGCACCTGACAACGAGGTCATCAGATCGGTATCGGTGTGGTCTGATAACAATGGCAAAGGGGGTTTATAGGGAAAAGGTGTTTTTTTCAGTTTTTTTTTTTTTATAAACTTTATTTAACTTTCTTGAACTTTTTCGTAACATATTTTTTGTCCCACCAAGAGACTTGAAGATACAATTGTTTGTTCGCTGGTACATTACACTGCACTACGCATGTAGTGCAGTGTAGTGTACCTTTAACGATTAGCAATCAGACACTGCTGGAGGCAGGGTGGCATGCCTGGCGAATCCAGAAACCTTGATGAAGCCTCAGGCGGCCATGGGAATCAATCAGAACCCTATGATCCTATAGGACTAAAGTTTGTGTATAAGATGTAAGGGGGAGAAGTGATACACAAACCTTAATCTAATAACTTGAGTTTATCGTTATTTAAATGCTGTGTTCTTCCTCTCATTTGTCATCCTCCCTTGTTTTAAATATAAATTAATCACACCATGGCTCTGTTCTGTTGTATAAAAAATGTTTCTTCAGGTATAGTCTGATTATGCCCGATGAAGGGGTGAGGTAGCCTTCAAAGTTTGCATATATAATTTTTCTGATTAGCCAGTAAAGATATCACCTCTATAATATTTAAGATTACTAAAAAAATAATAGAAGCCATAATCACTTTATTTGTTCCCTCACAGCTCCTGTTCTGCTTGCGCCTGGTTCCCTGCTGCTTTTCAGTTGTTACTGATGTCACTCCTTGTAGCCAATCATGGCTCACTTTGGTCTGTGATTAACTGCAATGGTCATATATCCCTGTGTTGGGATGTCATCGATGCTGCAGCCAATCATGGCTCACTTTGGTCTAAATGAAGAAATGACACGGCAGCATCCAGGTTGCAAAAAGTAACTTAGCAAACTTTACTCTCCCATGACATGAAAACAGTGATGATATGAACGGATGGTCTTTTTCAAGCTTGAAAAAGACCATACGGCCATATCATCGCTGTTTTCATCTCATGGGAGAATAAAGTTTGCTAAGTTTTTTTTGCAACTTGGATGCTGCCATATCATTTCTTCATTTGGACTCTATCTGGGAATGGGATCAGCTTTCTGACGGCTGTTGCATATTTGGTCCGGCCACGGAGTGGTGAGGTAAAGTGCTGCTGGGGATGGACTGCAAATACCTGGCTCACTTTGGTCTGTGATTAACTGCAATGGTCATATATCCCTGTGTTGGGATGTCATCAATACTGCAGCCAATCATGACTCACTTTAGTTTGTGATTATCTGTAATGGTCCTATATCCCTGTGTTGGGATGTCATCAATACTGCAGCCAATCATGGCTCACTTTAGTTTGTGATTATCTGTAATGGTCCTATATCCCTGTGTTGGGACATCATCGATGCTGCAGCCAGAGATGAAGACCAGCAAAGGATCTGAGAAGGTGAGTATGGCTTCTTTTATTTTATTTCAATTAGTCTAAGCAGCTTTGAAAGTATTTTGGGTCAATGAATAAACCCTTTTAAAAAGAAAAATGCCATACTTGTGTGCCAAAATATTCACTTTTGCATTTATAGATGCATTTCTGTGCCTGTGTTTCCAGGTGCCTTTCGACATCAGCGCTGATGGGGTCATTATCTGAATTCACATGGTTACACCTTCAAATGGCATTACCCTTTCCTCATTTTGAAGAAGTTGCATACAGACTAGATTAATTAGCAATATGCTTAGAAAACCAGCACTCCTTACCATGCTTTCTCTTATAATCAATCATGCAAAAACGTAAACATTAAAAAAAATGTCTTTTTTAAGCGTGTTAAATAAATTCTAACTATACGCTCACCAGCGGGAAAGAAAAAGTACAAACCATAAAAAACATTATTTTGTAAGAACACTTTACTATAATTATGTCAAACACCTGCTTCTCAACACTGCAAAAAAAGACAACATACAAAACATCATAAAACTTGAGCTCTTGAGCTCGGAACATATTGACCCTTTGCATGCAGAAGAGCTGTCATGTTTAATAGAGTCTAGTTGGGTAGAGATTAGAGATGAGCGAACGCGTTCGTCCGAGCTTGATATTCGTGCGAATATTAGGGTGTTCGGGATGTTCGTTATTCGTGACGAACACCATGCGGTGTTCTGGTTACTTTCACTTCCTTCCCTGAGACGTTAGCGCGCTTTTCTGGCCAATTGAAAGACAGGGAAGGCATTACAACTTCCCCCTGCAACGTTTAAGCCCTATACCACCCCCCTGCTGTGAGTGGCTGGCGAGATCAGGTGTTCGCCTAATATAAAAGTCGGCCCCTCCCGCGGCTCGCCTCAGATGCGGTGTGAGTTAGATGAGGGACAGTGCTGTTTATACCGGAGCTGCTGTAGGGAAAGAATTGGTAGTTAGTGTAGGCTTCAAGACCCCCCAAAGGTCCTTATTAGGGCCACTGATAGCTGTGTGTTGGCTGCTTTTAGCAGTGGGATTTTTTTTTTCTCAAAATCGCCTCTGCAGACCGTTGCACCTGGCATTAGGGACAGAAGTGCTGCATAGGCAGGGAGAGTGTTAGGAATGAGTGTAGCCTTCAAGAACCTCAACGGTCCTTTCTAGGGCCATATTTAACCGTGTGCAGTACTGTCCAGGCTGCTGTTGGCTGTGCTGCATTTTTTTTGGGCTTCTCAAAATCGCCTCTGCAGAGCATTCCACCCTCCATTGATACTGCAGGGAAAGAATTGTATAGGCAGGGCCACAACACAGTTATTATTCATAGAATATACGCAGTGCTGCCTGTTGGTGGGAAAAAACTGAAAACAAATCTATTTGTCCAGCCTCTGTCCGTCCTTACGGGCGGTGGACACGTGTGAGCTGCGTGAAAAACATTGCTAAATCATACGCAGCCAGCTACGCTTTACTGCTGGGTTCGCCATTTGCTTTCCTTAATTGGGAAAAAAAATACCTGCTCTCCAAGAGTTATAATAACTCTGCTACCCTCACGTTCTGTGACACATAAGCAGGGACACAGCACAGTTATTAAACTTCTCAGGTTCATTGAATATACGCAGTGCTGCCTGTTGGTGGGAAAAAACTGAAAAGAAATCTATTTGTCCAGCCTGTGTCCGTCCTTACGCCTGTGGAGACGTGTGAGCTGCGTGAAAAACATTGCTAAATCATACGCAGCCAGCTACGCTTTACTGCTGGGTTCGCCATTTGCTTTCCTTAATTGGGAAAAAAAATACCTGCTCTGCCACAGTTAATAACTCTGCTACCCTCACGTTCTGTGACACATAAGCAGGGACACAGCACAGTTATTAAACTTCTCAGGTTCATTGAATATACGCAGTGCTGCCTGTTGGTGGGAAAAAACTGAAAAGAAATCTATTTGTCCAGCCTGTGTCCGTCCTTACGCCTGTGGAGACGTGTGAGCTGCGTGAAAAACATTGCTAAATCAGACGCACCCAGCTACGCTTTACTGCTGGCTTCGCCATTTGCTTTCCTTAATTGGGAAAAAAAAATACCTGCTCTCCAAGAGTTATAATAACTCTGCTACCCTCACGTTCTGTGACACATAAGCAGGGACACAGCACAGTTATTAAACTTCTCATGTTCATTGAATATACGCAGTGCTGCCTGTTGGTGGGAAAAAACTGAAAAGAAATCTATTTGTCCAGCCTGTGTCCGTCCTTACGCCTGTGGAGACGTGTGAGCTGCGTGAAAAACATTGCTAAATCATACGCACCCAGCTACGCTTTACTGCTGGCTTCGCCATTTGCTTTCCTTAATTGGGAAAAAAAAATACCTGCTCTGCCACAGTTAATAACTCTGCTACCCTCACGTTCTGTGACACATAAGCAGGGACACAGCACAGTTATTAAACTTAGATAATTCATTCACTAGAGGCAGTGGGGCCTTTCGTTTTCCAAAAAGGGCAAAAATTATATTTGGCCTGCAGTCTTGCGCCAATTTATTTCCTGCCTGGGAAATCTAATCACTGGTAATACAGCATGCTGAGGGGTAGGGGTAAGCCTAGAGGACGTGGACGTGGACGTGGCCGAGGACGCGGAGGGCCAAGTGAGGGTGTGGGCACAGGCCAAGCTCCTGATCCAGGTGTGTCGCAGCTGTCTGCTGCGCGATTAGGAGAGAGGCACGTTTCTGGCGTCCCCACATTCATCGCCCAATTAATGGGTCCACGCGGGAGACGGTTATTAGAAAATGAGCAGTGTGAGCAGGTCCTGTCCTGGATGGCAGAAAGTGCTTCGAGCAACCTATCGTCTACCCGCAGTTCTGCGCCGTCCACTGCTGCCAATCCGAATCCTCTGTCTGCTGCTCCTCCTTCCTCCCAGCCTCCTCACTCCACTACAATGACACCTGCTCAGGAGCGGGAACACTCCCAGGAACTGTTCTCGGGCCCCTGCTTAGATTGGGCAGCAGCGGTTCCTCTCCCACCAGAGGAGTTTATCGTCACTGATGCCCAACCATTCGAAAGTTCCCGGGGTCCGGGGGAAGAGGCTGGGGACTTCCGCCAACTGTCTCAACAACTTTCTGTGGGTGAGGAGGACGATGACGATCAGACACAGTTGTCTTGCAGTGAGGTAGTAGTAAGGGCAGTAAGTCCCAGGGAGCAGCGCACAGAGGATTCGGAGGAAGAGCAGCAGGACGATGAGGTGACTGACCCCACCTGGTGTGCAACGCTTACTCAGGAGGACAGGTCTTCAGAGGGGGAGTCAAGGGCATCAGCAGGGCAGGTTGCAAGAGGCAGTGCAGTGGCCAGGGGTAGAGGCAGGGCCAGACCGAATAATCCACCAAGTGTTTCCCAAAGCGCCCCCTCGCGCCATGCCACCCTGCGGAGGCCGAGGTGCTCTAAGGTCTGGCAGTTTTTCACAGAGACGCCTGACGACCGACGAACAGTGGTGTGCAACCTTTGTCGCGCAAAGCTCAGCCGGGGAGCCAACACCAACAGCCTCACCACCACCACCATGCGCAGACATATGATGGCCAAGCACCCCGCAAGGTGGGACAAAGGCCGTTCACCGCCTCCGGTTTGCACCCCTGCCTCTCCCCCTGTGCCCCAACCTGCCACTGAGATGCAACCCCCCTCTCAGGACACAGGCACTACCGCCTCATGGCCTGCACCCACACCCTCATCTCCGCTGTCCTCGGCCCCATCCAGCAGTGTAGTTCAGCGCACCGTTCAGCCGTCGCTTGCGCAAGTGTTCGAGCGCAAGCGCAAGTACGCCGCCACGCACCCGCACGCTCAAACGTTAACCGTCCGCATCGCAAAATTCATCAGCCTTGAGATGCTGCCGTATAGGGTTGTGGAAACGGAGTCCTTCAAAAGTATCATGGAGGCGGCGGCCCCGCGCTACTCAGTTCCCAGTCGCCACTACTTTTCCCGATGTGCCGTCCCAGCCCTGCACGACCACGTCTCCCGCAACATTGTGCGCGCCCTCACCAACGCGGTTACTGCCACGGTCCACTTAACTACGGACACGTGGACAAGCACAGGCGGGCAGGGCCACTACATCTCCCTGACGGCACATTGGGTGAATTTAGTGGAGGCTGGGACAGAGTCAGAGCCTGGGACCGCTCACGTCCTACCCACCCCCAGAATTGCGGGCCCCAGCTCGGTGGTGGTATCTGCGGAGGTGTATGCTTCCTCCACTAAAGCACCCTCCTCCTCCTCCTCCTCCTCTGTCTCACAATCAAGATGTGTTAGCAGCAGCATGTCGCCAGCAGTCGGTGTCGCGCGGTGTGGCAGCACAGCGGTGGGCAAGCGTCAGCAGGCCGTGCTGAAACTACTCAGCTTAGGCGATAAGAGGCACACGGCCCACGAACTGCTGCAGGGTCTGACACAGCAGACCGACCGCTGGCTTGCGCCGCTGAGCCTCCAACCGGGCATGGTCGTGTGTGACAACGGCCGTAACCTGGTGGCGGCTCTGCAGCTCGGCAGCCTCACGCACGTGCCATGCCTGGCCCACGTCTTTAATTTGGTGGTTCAGCGGTTTCTGAAAAGCTACCCACGCTTGTCAGACCTGCTCGTAAAGGCGCGCCGGCTCTGCGCACATTTCCGCAAGTCCCACACGGACGCTGCCACCCTGCGCACCCTGCAACATCACTTTAAGCTGCCAGTGCACCGACTGCTGTGCGACGTGCCCACACGGTGGAACTCTACGCTCCACATGTTGGCCAGGCTCTATGAACAGCGTAGAGCTATAGTCGAATACCAACTCCAACATGGGCGGCGCAGTGGGAGTCAGCCTCCTCAATTCCTTTCAGAAGAGTGGGCCTGGTTGGCAGACATCTGCCATGTCCTTGGTAATTTTGAGGAGTCTACCCAGGTGGTGAGCGGCGATGCTACAATCATTAGCGTCACCATTCCTCTGCTATGCATCTTGAGAAATTCCCTGCAAACCATAAAGGCAGCTGCTTTGCGCTCGGAAACGGGGGCGGGGGAAGACAGTATGCCGCTGGATAGTCAGGGCACCCTCCTGTCTATTTCTCAGCGCGTACAGGAGGAGGAGGAGGAGCATGAGGAGGATGAGGAGGAGGGGGAAGAGACAGCTTGGCCCGCTGCTGACGGTACACCGGCTGATTGCCTGTCATCCTTTCAGCGTGTATGGCCTGAGGAGGAGGAGGAGGAGGAGGATCCTGATAGTGATCTTCCTAGTGAAGACAGCCATGTGTTGCGTACAGGTACCCTGGCACACATGGCTGACTTCATGTTAGGATGCCTTTCTCGTGACCCTCGCGTTGCACGCATTCTGGCCACTACGGATTACTGGGTGTACACACTGCTCGATCCACGGTATAAGGAGAACCTGCCCACTCTGATTCCCGAAGAGGAAAGGGGTTCGAGAGTGTTGCTATACCACAGGACCCTTGCGGACAAGCTGATGGTAAAATTCCCAGCCGACAGCGCTAGTGGCAGAAGGCGCAGTTCCGAGGGCCATGTTGCAGGGGATGTGCGTAGATCGAGCAGCATGTACATCCCAGGCAGTGCAACAGTCTTTAAGGGCCTGGCCAGCTTTATGGCTCCCCACCAAGACTGTGTCACCGCTCCCCAGTCACGGCTGAGTCGGCGGGAGCACTGCAAAAGGATGGTGAGGGAGTACGTAGCGGATCGCACGACCATCCTTGGTGACGCCTCTGCCCCCTACAACTACTGGGTGTCGAAGCTGGACACGTGGCCTGAACTAGCCCTGTATGCCCTTGAGGTGCTTGCTTGTCCTGCGGCTAGCGTGTTGTCGGAGAGGGTGTTTAGTGCGGCTGGGGGAATCATCACCGATAAGCGTAGCCGCTTGTCAACCGACAGTGCCGACAGGCTAACACTCATCAAGATGAACAAAGGCTGGATTTCGCCAGACTTCTGTTCTCCACCAGCGGACAGCAGCGATACGTAAGCAATACGTAGGCTGCACCCGCGGATGGAAGCTACGTTCTCTCTCACCATCCAAAACGGGGACATTTGTGCTTCATCAATCTGTGTCTAATATTCCTCCTCCTCCTCCTCCTCCTGCTCCTCCTCCTGAAACCTCACGTAATCACGCTGAACGGGCAATTTTTCTTAGGGCCACAAGGCTCACTCAAATAATTTTTCAGAACAATTTTTATAAGTTTCAATTAGCTTAAAAGCGTTGGAACTTTAACTTGAACCAATTTTTCGTTACACTGGGCTGCCTCCAGGCCTAGTTACCACTTAAGCCACATTAACCAAAGCGATTCACCTGCCATCTTGGTTGGGCATGGCCAATTTTTACTGAGGTACATTAGTACTGTTGGTACACCAATTTTTTGGGGCCCTCACCTACAGTGTAATCATAGTAATTTCTATGTTCTTCGCCTGCACTCATGGTACAGAAAGGTGTGTGGGGTTGGCCTACAGTTTAGCTACATAAATGTCACTTGTGCCTTGGCTATACTAAGGCTACTGAAATGGAACGAAGACTGCGCTCCCGCTATACTGCTGCTTCAGAATTGTTACTGGGGCCTGTCTTGAGTGCTACTATTGCTTACATGGAACGAAGACTGCGCTCCCGCTATACTGCTGCTTCAGAATTGTTACTGGGGCCTGTCTTGAGTGCTACTATTGCTTACATGGAACGAAGACTGCGCTCCCGCTATACTGCTGCTTCAGAATTGTTACTGGGGCCTGTCTTGAGTGCTACTATTGCTTACATGGAACGAAGACTGCGCTCCCGCTATACTGCTGCTTCAGAATTGTTACTGGGGCCTGTCTTGAGTGCTACTATTGCTTACATGGAACGAAGACTGCGCTCCCGCTATACTGCTGCTTCAGAATTGTTACTGGGGCCTGTCTTGAGTGCTACTATTGCTTACATGGAACGAAGACTGCGCTCCCGCTATACTGCTGCTTCAGAATTGTTACTGGGGCCTGTCTTGAGTGCTACTATTGCTTACATGGAACGAAGACTGCGCTCCCGCTATACTGCTGCTTCAGAATTGTTACTGGGGCCTGTCTTGAGTGCTACTATTGCTTACATGGAACGGACACGTGGAGAGGACACGTAGTGCCTCAAAAACATCCCCCTCCTCCTCCAACAGGGAAAACATTGTTGGCAAATGCCTTTGCATTGGTTCGTCTGGCGGCAGTCCAAGAATTTCACCTTTACCGACACTACAAGAGAGCCCCCCCACCATCCCCCCGCCACGGCCCACTTAATCCTGGCCACATTCCGAAAACCAACAAAATACAACCGTGGTACTAGGTCCGCAGTCACCACCACATTACCACCAACGCGGTTACTGTTAAGGTGCATATAACCACGGACACGTGGAGAGGACACGTAGTGCCTCAAAAACATCCCCCTCCTCCTCCAACAGGGAAAACATTGTTGGCAAATGCCTTTGCATTGGTTCGTCTGGCGGCAGTCCAAGAATTTCACCTTTACCGACACTACAAGAGAGCCCCCCCACCATCCCCCCGCCACGGCCCACTTAATCCTGGCCACATTCCGAAAACCAACAAAATACAACCGTGGTACTAGGTCCGCAGTCACCACCACATTACCACCAACGCGGTTACTGTTAAGGTGCATATAACCACGGACACGTGGAGAGGACACGTAGTGCCTCAAAAACATCCCCCTCCTCCTCCAACAGGGAAAACATTGTTGGCAAATGCCTTTGCATTGGTTCGTCTGGCGGCAGTCCAAGAATTTCACCTTTACCGACACTACAAGAGAGCCCCCCCACCATCCCCCCGCCACGGCCCACTTAATCCTGGCCACATTCCGAAAACCAACAAAATACAACCGTGGTACTAGGTCCGCAGTCACCACCACATTACCACCAACGCGGTTACTGTTAAGGTGCATATAACCACGGACACGTGGAGAGGACACGTAGTGCCTCAAAAACATCCCCCTCCTCCTCCAACAGGGAAAACATTGTTGGCAAATGCCTTTGCATTGGTTCGTCTGGCGGCAGTCCAAGAATTTCACCTTTACCGACACTACAAGAGAGCCCCCCCACCATCCCCCCGCCACGGCCCACTTAATCCTGGCCACATTCCGAAAACCAACAAAATACAACCGTGGTACTAGGTCCGCAGTCACCACCACATTACCACCAACGCGGTTACTGTTAAGGTGCATATAACCAGTCTGACTGGGGCATGCAGACACCTTGACAGAATGAATAGTGTGTGGCACATAGGTTCCCCATTGCTATGCCCACGTGTGCAGCTCCTGATGGCGGTGGCACAGGATTGTATTTCTCATTGCTTCTGTACAGCATTGTGGGCTATCGCCCCGCCCCTATTAAAGAGGGTCGCTACCTAGCCGTGCCAACCCTGTGCAGTGTGTGCCTGCGGTCCCTCGTCGTGGCAGACGCACTTCTAAATAGACATGAGGGTGGTGTGGCATGAGGGCAGCTGAAGGCTGCGCAGGGACAGTTTGGTGTGCGCTGTGGGGGGGAGGGGGTGCGGTTGGGCAGCATGTAACTCAGGAGAAGTGGCAGTGGAGTGTCATGCAGGCAGTGATTGTGCTTTGTTGGAGGTAGTGTGGTGCTTAGCAAAGGTATGCCATGCTAATGAGCGCTTTTCAGAAGTAAAAGTTGTTGGGAGGGGGGGGGGCCCACTCTTGCCGCTATTGTGGCTTAATAGTGGGACCTGTGAACTTAGGATGCAGCCCAACATGTAGCCCCTCGCCTGCCCTATCCGTCACTGTGTCATTCCCATCACTTTCCTGAATTGCCCAGATTTTCACACATGAAAACCTTAGCGAGCATCGGCGAAATACAAAAATGTTCTGGTCGCCCATTGACTTCAATGGGGTTCGTTGTTCGAAACGAACCCTCGAGCATCACGGGAAGTTCGTTACGAATAACGAACACCCGAACATTTTGGTGTTCGCTCATCTCTAGTAGAGATGTACATAGAGTGTTAACTGTTGATAGGAAAAAGCTGATATAATATACATATGATTATATGTAAGAACTAGAAGGTAATAATGTATAAATTTACCCACCAGTTTTATGGCAACAGATGGTGCCACATCGTATCTAGTAAAGCCAAATATAATACCTAAGCTGGATGGATAGCTTAAATCCGCCTCATTCCCACAGAAAGTATTTGTGATGTCATAATCTCCTTTGCCAGCAGCCCTATACCAGGAACGGTAGTGCCGTCCGTTCAGGCAAAAGCAATAAAAATACAGGGTGCTTAGTGTTTAAAGGGAGATTCCAGCAAGTTATTACTACAAAATGATGGAAATACTTACATCACAGAGGGAAAAGAATATCAAATTCCTTTTAACCCTCTCTTAGGCCTTAGTCAGACGGGCGTTTTTTCGCGCGATATGCGCATCGCATGTCGCATGCGCATGCGCAAATCGCGTGACCGGCGGCGAAAAATCGCGGGAAAAATCTGCACCTAGCCGCGTTAATCGTCGCAGCAAAATGCCCGTCTGACCGGAGAAAAATCGCCGTGCGCATCAAAATGCGCATGAAACTTAGACTGACCGGCGAAAAAAATGATTTTGGTGCGCACATAAAACGCAGAACGCAGATAGGCGCGATCTGCGAATCGTCGTGTCATATAATTTTTCGCATATCCGCATAAAAAGCGGACATGTGACCGATACCATAGCGAACCATTGGTTCTATATATGCGCAAATCGCATGCGCATGCGCAAATCGCGCGAAAAAACGCCCGTCTGACTAAGGCCTAAGTCTGTGGATACTTGTAGATCATATATACTCTGAATAATATATTAAATTATATATTGAAGTTAGAGACCATTTTTCAAGCTTGATGCATTTTGGGAATATGCACTAATACTCTTCCTGCCTGAGGAAGAACCCAGAGAGGTTCACAAAGACAGAGTGCATAATGAGCTGGGGCCTCATCCTGCTGTTAAAAATACCCCAATCCTGGATGATGGGATGAACAGTGTGTTGAAGCAAATCCAAGTAACTGCTTCTTGCGATTGACTCCTCAAAAAAGAACGGGTCTATCAATCCCCAATATGAAATTTCTGTCCAGAACATCACCTTAACTGCTGTTATCTACCTCAATTTTCACTTCAGTTTTTTCAGGTCATTATTAAACACAGTTGTATCTGTTAATGCCTCCAACCTCAGGGAATTTGCCCTCATCAGTCTAAAGCACTCTTCGTTGCAACTCTGCATCATTCTCAAGTTTTCTAAGACAAGTTTCAGCAAATGTAATACACTGTTTATCCCGTCATCCCATTACATTGATCTTGAGGGTGCAATGGTTGATCTTATGTCGAAAACAAACATTAGATATCCTTTCCGAATGTATCATTTAAATTTCCATTTGTTACAAGTTACGACATTGAACTAGTTTTCTATTTGCATTGCATTACAAATAACATAACTACTTCTGCATCACCCTATATTTCCTCTTCTGCACTATGCAAGCCTTGTGAAGAAGGTCAGTGGTTACAGCTCTGCGATAGGAAACTGTCATTCTTGGCTCTGTAATTATTACTTATATCAATATCTGTCCATATGCATGTATGAGGAAATTGTATAAAGCTCTCTCCTGGTTCTCTTCCTACCTCTCTGACCGCTCTTTCAGTGTTTCCTTTGCTGGTTCTATCTCTGCTCCACTTCCTCTCGCTGTTGGGGTACCCCAGGGCTCGGTCCTTGGTCCCCTTCTCTTCTCTATCTATACTGCCCCAATTGGACAAACCATCCACAAATTTGGCCTCCAATACCATCTCTACGCTGATGACACCCAACTATACACCTCCTCTCATGAGATCTCTGGACCATTCCTCCAAAATATCACTGACTGTCTGTCTGCTGTCTCTAACACTATGTCCTCCCTCTTTCTCAAACTAAACCTCTCTGAAACTGACCTCCTTGTCTTTCCACCTTCTAACCGACCTCCCCTCAACATCTCCATTCCAGTGTCTGGCACCATCATAACCCCCAGACGGCATGCCCGATGCCTTGGGGTCACACTGGACTCTGACCTCTCCTTTGTCCCCCATATCCAATCTCTGGCCCAAACATGCCACATGCACCTCAGAAATATTGCTAAAATATGTCCGTTCCTAACCACGGACATGCTAAAGACGCTCGTGGTTGCCCTCATCCACTCCCGGCTTGACTACTGCAACTCGCTACTCAATGGCCTCCCCCGCACTAGACTCGCTCCACTCCAATCCATACTAAATGCAGCAGCTAGACTCATTTTTCTATCCAGTCGTTATTCAGACGCCTCTGCATTATGCCAGTCGCTGCATTGGCTGCCCATCCACTGCAGAACTAAGTTTAAACTCCTCTACCTCACTCACAAAGCTCTGCATGGCGCTGCACCACCATACATCACCTCCCCACTGTCAGTACACCACCCAGCCAGCTCACTCCGATCGGCTAACACACTCAGACTAAACACCCCTGTAATACGAACCTCACATGCTCGCCTACAGGACTTCACTAGAGCAGCACCCATCCTCTGGAATGCTCTACCCCAAGGCATCCGGACAATTCCCGATGCACGAAATTTCAGACATGCCTTAAAAACGCACCTCTTCAGGGAAGCATACCAAATCTCCTGACCTAGTCCCTCGCCCCTCCCTATGGTGCTCCACCCTGTTTGACTTCTAATAAATGATCTGTACATGAAATTCCCTATTGCCTGTGTTCCCCATGCCTTGCTCCTCCCCCCTCACCCCTTGCACTTCCTGTACCACCCCCAACCCATTTGTGTCTAACCCAATGTACCTCACATTGTAATTGTTGCAATTGTTGTATTGTTTTGCATTTATCTATGCCTGAAAGCGCTGCGGAATAAGTTGGCGCTATACAAATAAAGATTATTATTATATTATACAAATATATATGCTTTGCCTTAAAGCAACCTCACTTCCCTATTTATTACCAGTCACATAAAAACTGAACATTTTTTTCTTATTTAAATATATACAATATATATATAATGCCTATTAATCATTACTTGGCTAATTGTCTGTATCTAAGCTAGTCTACCTATAACATTAGATTCCTAATAATTGAGTAGTCATGTCATCACCAATGGCTGCAATCCGTTGTGACTGTTTTAGGAACCTAATTCATCAAGGCAGATATTTCCTATGCCGGTCTTGATATTAACTAGTTTTTAGCATTATTTATGGAACCAGAGTTTCTGGTGGCGCAATGCGCCATTTATAATTAGTGATGAGCGAACGTACTCGTCCGAGCTTGATGCTCGGGCGAATATTAGGGTGTTCGGGATGCTCGTTACTCTTAACGAGCACCACGCGGTGTTCGGGTTACTTTCACTTTCCTCTGTGAGACGTTAGCGCGCTTTTCTGGCCAATTGAAAGACAGGGAAGGCATTACAACTTCCCCCTGTGACGTTCAAGCCCTATACCACCCCCCTGCTGTGAGTGGCTGGGGAGATCAGATGTCACCCGAGTATAAAAGTCGGCCCCTCCCGCGGCTCGCCTCAGATGCCTTGCGAGTTAGCTGAGGGAAAGTGCTGCTGCTGGTGCTGCTGTAGGAAGAGCGTTAGGAGTGAGTGTAGGCTTCAAGAACCCCAACGGTCCTTCTCAGGGCCACATCTATCCATGTGCAGTACTGTGGAGGGTGCTGTTAGCAGTGTTGCACAATTATTTTTTTTTCAAAATCGGCTGTCTGCAGAGCATTGCGCCCTGCAGTAATAGTCCAGGGACAGAAGTGGTGGTTAGGCAGGGAGAGTGTTAGGAGTGAGTGTAGGCTTCAAGAACCCCAACGGTCCATCTTAGGGCCACATTTAACCGTGTGCAGTACTGTGCAGGCTGCTGTTAGCAGTGTTGCATATTTTTTTTTTTTTCAAAATCGGCTGTGCAGAGCATTGCGCCCTGCAGTAATACTACAGGGAGAGAATTGTGTAGGCAGGGCCAGAAGACATATATTATTGATTGAATATAGTCAGTGGGCCTTTTCTTTCAAAAAAAAAGAGAAAAATTCTATGTGGCCTGCCTCTGTCAGTCCTCAGCGTTCTGTGTACGTGTGTGGTGGGTGGAGATAGTAAAAAAATCATACGCAGCCAGCTACGTTTAACAGCAGTCTTGCGCCAATTTATTTCCTGCCTGCCTGGGGAAAATCACCGCTCTGCTGCACTTCATATAACTGCATTTCTGTGGAACAGATTTCTTATCTGATTGAATATAGTCATTGGGCCTTCCCTTTAAAAAAAAAAAGGGAAAAATTCTATTTGTCCTGCAGGCTTGCGCCAATTTATTTCCTGACTGGGAAATCACTGGTAATACAGCATGCTGAGGGGTAGGGGTAGGCCTAGAGGACGTGGACGTGGCCGAGGACGCGTAGGCCCAAGTGAGGGTGTGGGCACAGGCCGAGCTCCTGATCCAGGTGTATCGCAGCCGACTGCTGCGCGATTAGGAGAGAGGCACGTTTCTGGCGTCCCTACATTCATCGCCCAATTAATGGGTCCACGCAGGAGACCTTTATTAGAAAATGAGCAGTGTGAGCAGGTCCTGTCGTGGATGGCAGAAAATGCTTCGAGCAAGCTATCATCCACCCACAGTTCTGCGCCGTCCAGTGCTGCAAATCCGAATCCTCTGGCTGCTGCTCCTCCTTCCTCCCAGCCTCCTCACTCCACTACAATGACACATGCTCAGGAGCGGGAAGACTCCCAGGAACTGTTCTCGGGCCCCTGCTCAGATTGGGCAGCAGTGGTTCCTCTCCCACCAGAGGAGTTTATCGTCACTGATGCCCAACCATTGGAAAGTTCCCAGGGTCAGGGGGAAGAGGCTGGGGACTTCCGGCAACTGTCTCAAGACCTTTCAGTGGGTGAGGAGGACGATGACGATGAGACACAGTTGTCTTGCAGTGAGGTAGTAGTAAGGGCAGGAAGTCCGAGGGAGGAGCACACAGAGGATTCGGAGGAAGAGCAGCAGGACGATGAGGTGACTGACCCCACCTGGTTTGCAACGCCTACTCAGGACAGGTCTTCAGAGGGGAAGGCAAGGGCAGCAGCAGGGCAGGTTGCAAGAGGCAGTGCGGTGGCCAGGGGTAGAGGCAGGGCCAGACCGAATAATCCACCAACTGTTTCCCAAAGCGCACCCTCGCGCCATGCCACCCTGCAGAGGCCAAGGTGCTCTAAGGTCTGGCAGTTTTTCACAGAGACGCCTGACGACCGACGAACAGTGGTGTGCAACCTTTGTCGCGCCAAGATCAGCCGGGGAGCCACCACCAACAGCCTCACCACCACCAGCATGCGCAGACATATGATGGCCAAGCACCCCACAAGGTGGGACGAAGGCCGTTCACCGCCTCCGGTTTGCACCGCTGCCTCTCCCCCTGTGCCCCAACCTGCCACTGAGATCCAACCCCGCTCTGAGGACACAGGCACTAAAGTCTCCTGGCCTGCACCCACACCCTCACCTCCGCTGTCCTCGGCCCAATCCAGCAATGTCTCGCACCGCACCGTCCAGCCGTCGCTAGCGCAAGTGTTTGAGCGCAAGCGCAAGTACGCCGCCACGCACCCGCACGCTCAAGCGTTAACCGTCCACATAGCCAAATTTATCAGCCTTGAGATGCTGCCGTATAGGGTTGTGGAAACGGAGTCCTTCAAAAGTATGATGGCGGCGGCGGCCCCGCGCTACTCAGTTCCCAGTCGCCACTACTTTTCCCGATGTGCCGTCCCAGCCCTGCACGACCATGTCTCCCACAACATTGTACGCGCCCTCACCAACGCGGTTAGTGCCAAGGTCCACTTAACAACGGACACGAGGACAAACACAGGCGGGCAGGGCCACTATATCTCCCTGACAGGACATTGGGTTAATTTAGTGGAGGCTGGGACAGAGTCAGAGCCTGGGACCGCTCACGTCCTACCCACCCCCAGAATTGCGGGCCCCAGCTCGGTGCTGGTATCTGCGGCGGTGTATGCTTCCTCCACTAAACCACCCTCCTCCTCCTCCTCCTCCAACGCAACCTCTGTCTCGCAATCAAGATGTGTCAGCAGCAGCAGCGCGTCGCCAGCAGTCGGTGTCGCGCGTCGTGGCAGCACAGCGGTGGGCAAGCGTCAGCAGGCCGTGCTGAAACTACTCAGCTTAGGAGATAAGAGGCACACGGCCCACGAACTGCTGCAGGGTCTGACAGAGCAGACCGACCGCTGGCTTGCGCCGCTGAGCCTCCAACCGGGCATGATCGTGTGTGACAACGGCATTAACCTGGTGGTGGCTCTGCAGCTCGGCAGCCTCACGCACGTGCCATGCCTGGCCCACGTCTTTAATTTGGTGGTTCAGCGCTTTCTGAAAAGCTACCCACGCTTGTCAGACCTGCTCGGAAAGGTGCGCCGGCTCTGCGCACATTTCCGCAAGTCCCACACAGACGCTGCCACCCTGCGGACCCTGCAACATCGGTTTACTCTGCCAGTGCACCGACTGCTGTGCGACGTGCCCACACGGTGGAACTCTACGCTCCACATGTTGGCCAGGCTCTATGAGCAGCGTAGAGCTATAGTGGAATACCAACTCCAACATGGGCGGCGCAGTGGGAGTCAGCCTCCTCAATTATTTTCAGAAGAGTGGGCCTGGTTGGCAGACATCTGCCAGGTCCTTCGAAACTTTGAGCAGTCTACCCAGGTGGTGAGCGGCGATGCTGCAATCATTAGCGTCACCATTCCTCTGCTATGCATCTTGAGAAGTTCCCTGCAAAGCATAAAGGCAGACGCTTTGCGCTCGGAAACAGAGCCGGGGGAAGACAGTATGTCTCTGGATAGTCAGAGCACCCTCCTGTCTATATCTCAGCGCGTTCAGGAGGAGGAGGAGGAGCATGAGGAGGATGAGGAGGAGGGGGAAGAGACAGCTTGGCCCACTGCTGACGGTACCCATGCTGCTTTCCTGTCATCCTTTCAGCGTGTATGGCCTGAGGAGGAAGAGGAGGAGGAGGAGGATCCTGAAAGTGATCTTCCTAGTGAAGACAGCCATGTGTTGCGTACAGGTACCCTGGCACACATGGCTGACTTCATGTTAGGATGCCTTTCTCGTGACCCTCGCGTTACACGCATTCTGGCCACTACGGATTGCTGGGTGTACACACTGCTCGACCCACGGTATAAGGAGAACCTTTCCACTCTCATTCCCGAAGAGGAAAGGGGTTCGAGAGTGTTGCTATACCACAGGACCCTGGCGGACAAGCTGATGGTAAAATTCCCATCCGACAGCGCTAGTGGCAGAAGGCGCAGTTCCGAGGGCCAAGTAGAAGGGGAGGTGCGGAGATCGAGCAGCATGTACAGCACAGGCAGTACAACAGTCTTTAAGGCCCTGGACAGCTTTATGGCTCCCCAGCAAGACTGTGTCACTGCTCCCCAGTCAAGGCTGAGTTGGCGGGAGCACTGTAAAAGGATGGTGAGGGAGTACGTAGCCGATCGCACGACCGTCCTCCCTGACGCCTCTGCCACCTACAACTACTGGGTGTCGAAGCTGGACACATGGCCTGAACTCGCGCTGTATGCCCTGGAGGTGCTTGCTTGTCCTGCGGCTAGCGTCCTGTCAGAGAGGGTGTTTAGTGCGGCTGGGGGAATCATCATAGATAAGCGTACCCGCCTGTCAACCGACAGTGCCGACAGGCTTACACTCATCAAGATGAACAAAGCCTGGATTTCCCCAGACTTCTCTTCTCCACCAGCGGACAGCAGCGATACCTAAGCAATACCTAGGCTGCACCCGCGGATGGAAGCATCGTTCTCTCTCACCATCCAAAACGGGGACATTTCTGCTTCATCAATCTGTGTATAATATTCCTCCTCCTCCTCCTCCTGCTCCTCCTCCTGAAACCTCACGTAATCACGCCGAACGGGCAATTTTTCTTAGGGCCACAAGGCTCACTCATATAATTTTTCTTAAAAATTTTTATACGTTTCAATGCTCTTAAAAGCGTTGAAACTTTAAAGGGGTTGTCTCGCGGCAGCAAGTGGGGTTATACACTTCTGTATGGCCATATTAATGCACTTTGTAATGTACATTGTGCATTAAATATGAGCCATACAGAAGTTATTCACTTACCTGCTCCGTTGCTGGCGTCCCCGTCGCCATGGTTCCGTCTAATTTCGGTGTCTTCTTGCCTTTTTAGACGCGCTTGCGCAGATCCGTCTTCTCCCTTCGGCTCCGCTCGGCAGCATCGGCATTTTGGCTCCGCCCCCTTGTACGCATCATCGCGTAGCTCCGCCCCATGACGTGTGCCGGTTCCAGCCTCCTGATTGGCTGGAATCGGCACATGACGGGGGCGGAGCTACGCGATGACGCGAAAAGGGGGCGGAGCCAAAACGCCGATGCTTCCAAGACCAGCCGAAGGGAGAAGATGCATCTGCGCAAGCGCGTCTAAAAAAGCAAGAAGACACCGAAGTTAGACGGAACCATGGCAACGGGGACGCTAGCAACGGAGCAGGTAAGTGAATAACTTCTGTATGGCTCATATTTAATGCACGATGTATATTACAAAGTGCATTAATATGGCCATACAGAAGTGTATAGACCCACTTGCTTTCGCGAGACCACCCCTTTAACTTGAACCAATTTTTCGTTAAACTGGGCTGCCTCCAGGCCTAGTTACCACTTAAGCCACATTAACCAAAACGATTAATGGGTTTCACCTGCCCTCTTGGTTGGCCAGGGCCAATTTTTCTGATGTACATTAGTACTGTTGATACAGCAATTTTTGTGGGCCCTCGCCTACAGTGTAATCAAATTAATTTTTAGCCCACCTGGGCTAAAGCCCACCTGCATTAAGCACAACATTACTACCTCAGCTGTGTTGGGCAATGCAATGGGATATTTTTATGTACCGCAGGTGGCTTCCTGGCACCCACCCATGCTGTGGGTCCACAGAGAATTATAAATGCATCTGTTTCCACTTCTAAAGAACCCCAGTCAGACTGGGGCATGCAGTGTGGGCCGAAGCCCACCTGCATTAAGCACGACATTACTACCTCAGCTGTGTTGGGCAATGCAATGGGATATTTTTATGTACCGCCGGTGGGTTCCAGGGAGCCACCCATGCTGTCGGTCCACAGGGACTTCACAATAGGGAGTTGTACCTGCCTGTGTCTATGAATTAAAAACCGCGGTCTGACTGGGGCATGCAGACACCCTGACAGAATGAATAGTGTGTGGCACATAGGTTCCCCATTGCTATGCCCACGTGTGCAGCTCCTGATGGCGGTGGCACAGGATTATATTTCTCATTGCTTCTGTACAGCATTGTGGGCTATCGCCCCGCCCCTTTTAAACAGGGTCGCTGCCTAGCCGTGCCAACCCTCTGCAGTGTGTGCCTGCGGTTCCTCGTCATGGCAGACACACTTATAAATAGACATGAGGGTGGCGTGGCATGAGGGCAGCTGAAGGCTGGGCAGGGACAGTTTGGTGTGCGCTGTGGACACTGGGTCGTGCGGGGGGGTTGGGCAGCATGTAACCCAGGAGAAGTGGCAGCGGAGTGTCATGCAGGCAGTGATTGTGCTTTGTTGGAGGTAGTGTGGTGCTTAGCTAAGGTATCCATTGCTAATTAGGGCTTTTCAGAAGTAAAAGTTGTTGGGAGGGGGGGCCCACTCTTGCCACTATTGTGGCTTAATAGTGGGACCTGTGAACTTGAGATGCAGCCCAACATGTAGCCCCTCGCCTGCCCTATCCGTTGCTGTGTCGTTCCCATCACTTTCTTGAATTGCCCAGATTTTCACACATGAAAACCTTAGCGAGCATCGGCGAAATACAAAAATGCTCGGGTCGCCCATTGACTTCAATGGGGTTCGTTATTCGAAACGAACCCTCGAGCATCGCGATAATTTCGTCCCGAGTAACGAGCACCCGAGCATTTTGGTGCTCGCTCATCTCTATTTATAATGTAATATAGTGAATAATAACACATGTAACTCACTGAAGGACCTGTGATCACGGTTGGAGCTGGTCAAAATATTGAAGGACCTGTAATGATATCACTGTCATGTAATCAGAGGAGGAGCTCAGAGCTCCAGTGATTCTGCTGCTCGCTGAGGTGAAATCGTGGCTGAGATGAAGGATCTGTGATTATGTCAGCATCATGTGATCAAGGGCGGAGCATGTATCCCACTCTCTCAGTGAAGAACCTTTGATGATGTCACCGTCATGTAATCAGGGGCGGAACATGTAACTCACTCACTCAGTCACTCATTCCATTAAGCCTCATCCATGCTTTAAGCAAAGTGCAGATTAAAACACACAAAAGCAGGCACCAATTTTTTTTTACACTCTGACACCAGGAAACTACCTTGATAAATCAGAGGCGTAGACAGAGATATAAAAACATTCAAATAATTAGGCTTGTCAACTCTTGGCTCTGCAGGCAGAATTTATCTTGGGCATTGTTTGGCAATCATGTATGTGTGCACTGTGTGACTGTAAAAAGTATGACACTGAGCACTAATTGAAACTAATAGATGTCATTTAACTTTGTGGGAAAACACTGGCATTCTCTACTATTGGCACTTATCTCTCACGATATGACTCTTTCTTACATAATATGACACAATGCTGGCATACATGACTATGGCCTCATGCCCACGGCCAAGTCAGATTCCGATTGCAAAATCTCGCAGTAGAATCAGACCCTGTGTCCCGGCATTGACCCCGCGTACCTGTCAGTTGTCTTCTCTCTCTGCTCTGCAGATGTGCCGGCTGGCGAAATGCCGCACATGCGCAGTGCAGAGAGTCGCGCCGGCGATAATGCGGATTTGCTACAACTCGCAGCAGGATAGATGGCTTCCATTGACTGCAATGGAAACCGTCCGTGTGAGCCTCACACTAAAAAAGGACATGCTGCGATTTTCCCCCGCGAGCAGAAAATCCAAGTTAATTTCCGCTCGTGGGCATGGAAAAGCATTTTCCATGCATGTCCTATGGGGAGTACTTGCTGCGGGATCCAGAGGCGATAGCTCGCTCCCAATCCCACAGTGCAAATATGGCCATGGGCATTGGGCCTATGTTGGCAAATCATAGAACTCTGGGCACCATGTAGACAATGAATGACTCTAAATGGGCACTGTGTCACAATATTGAGTATAATTATATTTTTTCCTTGTTTCAAGCTATTTAGATTTGTATTCGTATTGCTCACATTTTGTTCTATTCAGTCAAGTTTATGATCTTTATCTGGCCAGACTAGTGCCGTATCCTTTCCTGTAAGAAAAAAATGGGATTCTAAGGGACCCATAAGTCAATGACATGCAGGATGAAATTATGTCACAGGAAGCAGCTAAATCCGTAGCGGTGCAAATTCCACACTTAAATTCGCAGGTCTAACTGCAGATTTGATGCAAAAATGCAGGCAGGTTTTAAGCCATTTGGAACTCTGCATCAAAATTCGCAGGTAGCCAGCAGATTTGATGCAGAATTGTGGTACGTCCCGTGTGAAAAGTCACTAATGAATCTGTCAGAACTTTCACATCCACAATGAAAGCAAGTTAGTGTGAAACAGGACCATTTTTCCACTCATTTTAACAAGTAACTGTCCTTTGGCCTATTGTATGAATGCAAATTAGAGATGAGCGAGCACGCTCTTCTCAAATAACTTCCTTCTCGTCCGAGCGTGCTCGGGGGGCGGCAGGGGTGAGCGAGGGGTAGCGGGGGGGGGGGGAGTAAAAAGATCTCTCTCACTCTCCCCCGCCGCCCCCGCTGCCCTCCGAGCAGGCTCGAACAAGAAGACAGTTACTCGTGAAGAGCGATGCTCGCTCGACTAACTGACCTTACCGAGCGTGCTTGGTCATCTCTAATGCAAATCAAAGCAGACCGAATGAGAGTTAGATGGAGAAAGACAAAGAGACTGAATTTATGGATTTTTTTTGTTTCAGAAAATTGCAAGAAGATGGTCCTGCCTGTATTTAATGGCACCTTTATGCACTGTAAGCAGTAAAATAAAGTCAAGGGTGCTAATTTATCATTTCTTTTGGGCCAATTTTTTGGCACAAGTTACACCAATTTTACTATACTTTTAACTTGCACCAAATTTTATGTTTGCACCTGACTGACTTTGTCAGGGGAAGGGGTCTGGTTTAGCTCTAATACATTTGTGTTTCAATGATTTTTATTAAATGTTTACATTTTAAAACAGGGTACAACAAATAAGATAATCATCCCTATGTTCAAGAAAATATTAATAGAGCATATCATGTAACATACAAAATGAATTGTACAGCAGTTAACGATGGCATTGAAATCTGTAAAACTGGAAGTAAAGCTAGAAAAGAAAAAGAAATAGAAAGCATGTAAATGTAAAAGTAGATACCAGGTTTGTAAAAAAAAAGGCATGAACAGTGTTTCACACACTTGCTAACTCACCCTAGTGGCTCTAAGGCTTATCCTGGGGATAGAGTCATAATCCACTTGCTACACGGTAGGACCATGCTATCCACATGATGGAATTTGGGAAGCATTTTTTCATATATATGTTTGATTTATGGAGGATTCAGTTTCTCCTATACTGGGGACATCTGTGCTTTTCCATTGTCTCAATAGGGTAAGATTGGATAGAATTAATATCCTGCAGCCTAGTATCCAAAACTCCTGAGGAAATGCATGTGACCCAAAATTTAACAAGGCTAAGGAAGGGATTTTCAGTCCCACACAGCCCACCAAGGAGGATAACATTTAAAACACAGAGTCCCAATATTGTTGGAGAAGTCGGCAGTTCCACAAGACATGTCCTTTATTTCATCTAGAAAATAAATTGAATATGTTTAGATTACCCTGAAACAAATAAGGTTTATGGGCATTTAAAAAGTGGTGGATACATAATGATCTTCAGGGGTCAAATGTTAATGGGACACTAACTGATCATATAGTATGAGTGATTCTCTCAGCCGTAATTGTACCGGAGTAACTATACCTGATGAGATCCACTTAGAGATATTCAGATAAGAGATAGCATGTTGTAGCAAGTCCGAAGGGATGTATGTAAATGGATCATCTTTAGGTTATATAGGGCTGAATAACTAAATTTGCTAAGTTTGCTAAAACTATATCTATTGGATTCGTGAAATTCCCTGTGTTATTTGGGTGTAATAGATATAGGATCCAAGATTTAAGAAGCTGGGCCTTAAGACGAGATGCTAATAGTTTGCAGATTTGTTGTTTTGTGAGAAGCATTGGGCTCTGATTCTTTTTAGTTTCCTTTCAGAATTCCGGAGCAATATATATTCAGAGCGGCTGTCTGCATTGAAACAGTTCTTTTGCTTGTTGTGTTGTTTATATTAATTTGGTTTGTGTTTTAAGGCCATTCATTTTATTGAGTATTTCTTTTAGGCGCTTAGTTCTCCCTTTTTTAATGTAGCGTGCTAATCTTATGAACGAGCCTCTGACATACGCTTTATGTGCGTTTCATAAAATGCGAGGATTTACCCCAAAGATTGCATTAATATTAAACTATTCCCTTAGGTCTATTTTAAGAGTGCTTGTGTCCAGGCTGAGATAATACAAAATCATTACTTTGCCACAAGTATGTTGGTCTTTGATGACATTGCTCCTCAATGGTTAAAGATGCATGATCGCACCACGTAATTGCTTCAATCGTCAAAGTGTGAGATAGAAATAGCAAATTCCTATAAATTATAAACATGTTGATCCATGAGTAGCTGCTATGCACATGTGAGTAAATGGAATAATCCTCGGAGATATGCATAGCTCACGAAAAAGTTCTTCTTTCCACCATATATTCCCTAGGGATTGGATATGCCTGCACAGTTTAGAGGTTGTATCTATGCTAATGGCTGAAACTACATTAAAGGCTCTGCAAATAAGAAGTCTGGCTTGTTTTAGTTGGGAAAGGATGCATAGAATTTTGTGATTAAAGCTCCTCTGTTTTTTGTTTGGAGCATAAATGGAAGCCAATGTATAGATCGTGTTAAAAAAATGGTTATGGGGCGATCAAATAACTATGTATAAATACATTAAGGGGCAATACAAGGATCTCTCCCATGATCTGTTTATACGCACGACTGCGACGGTAACAAGTCGGCATCCTCTACGTCTAGAGGAATGAAGGCTTCATCACCAATACAGAAGGGGGTTCTTCACTATAAGAGCAGTGATACTGTGGAACTCTCTGCCTGAGGACGTGGTGATGGCAAAATTGATAGAGGAGTTTAAGAGGGGACTAGATGCCTTTCTAGAGCGCTATGATATTACAGGATATAGACATAAATAACCAGTGGTGTTGTTGATCGGGTCTGGGAGTAAGGTAGGAACTTTCAAACATTGATCCAGGGATTATTCTGACTGCCATAATAGAGTCGGGAAGAAATTTTTTCCCCCAAATGAGCTAAATTTTTGCCTTTCTTCTGGATCAACAATGGGTGGTGGAAACAGTCTGAACTAGATGGACATTGTCTCCTTTCAGCCTAACATACTATGTTACTATGTGTTATTTATGGAGCAGACTAGCATGGCCTACCTTTCTTGTGAGTCCAGTTCCTTTAATAAACTGGAATGCTATGGAATTTTTAATTGCAATTAACACTCCTCTAGATTTAGAGTTGTAATGGGATTGAAATATGTTAGGGTAGCTTGGATGCTCTATACAAGAGGCATCCTTTATGACTATGTGCCTCCTGTGAACAAGAAATATCTGGAGACAGTGACTTCACATTTTCCCACATATACACCCTTTTCAGCCCTTTTAACATTTAACAATACAATCTTAATAAGCATATTTAACAGTTAACAGAAAAGACATAGTTACGTAACGATTCATAAGGTCACAATTGTAGAAGGTTGGCTGAGTGAGACAGTTCTCCGTATGCCAGACGAGCCAATATGTGTATCTGGTATATAATAAGAAGATAAAAAAAGTAGAGAACAAAAATATGCAACATTAACGTCAAACAGTGCCTCGCTATGCTGCGAGTGAAGAAAGAAATGTAACAGCTCCTTCAAGCTACAAAGCCTGCTTGGGAGTAGAAGTTATCAGATGTTTTCTGCTTTTGTTCGTCACACCAACAGGAAATACGAAACAGTTGGTGATCAAAGCCATACAGGAAATCCCCATCTGTACGGGAGTTAATGATCCCTGAGTCTTGAGATGACAGGGAGTTATTGTTGTCTTTGAGCTTGGGTTGCCGCAGATACGTCTGTGCACAAATATAGAGATTGAAGTGGTGCAGGTAGAGGGTTAGCTTTTCTAGCTGATACCTGTAATTTCTCCTTTATGTGGAAGACTTGGACTAAAACATCTCTTTGTACACCATCCTCCAGGTGTTTAGGACAAGGGAGTCTGTGTACCCTATTAACTATAAAGTCCTGTACTGGACACTCCAGGAACAATGCTTGTATGAGGCTCTGTAGATGTTGCATAAGCTATGGAGCAGAAACTGGAATCTCTCGGGAATTGCACATTGTTGCAGCATGACCTGTCCTCTAAGTCTGCCACATTGGCTCTACGTCAGTCAAACTCTGACTCCAGGTTATAATGTGTATCAATGAGGGAGTTGTAATGCTGCAAAGTCTGGCATCTTTGTCTCCACGTGGTCAATTCTACATTCTGCTGCAGTTGATGGGTTGAAAAAGCTGAGCAAAATTAGATTGTATAGAGATGTGTAGAGCTTTCAACATAGCTTTCAAGGTGGTATCCATAACTGATATGTCAGTCACCAGTATATCATCAAAGATGTCTACTAAGGGCGAGGATGTAGCAGTGGTTTTTGATGTATCGCTCACTTTTGCTTCAGATGCTTCTTCTGAAGTGTCCAGTCTCTGTCTCTGTTTTTCTAGGGTAGCTGGAAGAGAAGAGGCTGCAGCCGCCATATTGTTGAGTGATTGATGACGATGGCAGAACTGCTGCAGATACCTATGCTTCGTGTCTGCAGGACCACTCTCCTAGATGGTGTGAACAGAACAGAGTGGCTGGAAAGGAAAGCCTCGCAGTTTAAGGGTTTGAAGTGTGTACTTGTCACTGTTCTGTGGAATCAGGCAAGCGCTCCACAGACTCTGGAGTAGGAGAACTGCCCCGTGAGTCTCCGGCAGCGCCATCTTTGTCTCACTCCAGGGATTGGGAATAGAACAAGTTAATGGGTTTGCCTGGATTAATAGGTAACGCCTTCCACCTGGAGGTATAAGCAACAGGCGAGACTGGTGTAGTTGTGTATTTAGCCGTTATAATGTGGCCTTTGGGCCCCGGTGGTTCAGCAGCTCTGCACTAGGCAGCCATTCAGTCCAGCATGACCCCAGCTGGAATACATTTTTATGACAAATTTATCAATTACGACTGATTAAAAAGTCGCTAAATTTTGTCCCAACCCCATTCCAGTGCTGAGTTGGCATACCGTCTTTGTTTGTTATGCACTTTTGTTGTTCACCAGTGCAAAATACAAATTTATCAAACTGACATACAACGTTTGGTAAATTTGTTGCCTTTTGCCCTGGCATGGAGAAAAAGGGCACGGCAGAAAAATAACTACAATTATGCCTCTCAAGATAAATCAAGGCCATGATGTTTGTGTTTCCTTAATTAAAGTTGCACACTTTTTTTTTACATTCTTTTGACAAAAGAAAGGGCATGCTGCGTACTGATATTAGGAAAAGTTCCAACCGCCCAGCTGATTGAACATTACTTTAAAAGATCCAGCTGTAAATTTAAGCTTTTACACAATAACCTGTCCTGCTTACCTTATTGATCGAAGCTGTAAATAATGTAACCCGCTTGTTTGAAATGTGAACATTCCCTATTTTACAGTTACATTTAATAAAATGACAGTTCTATGGCATAAAATACTGTAAATGCTAATAACAAGTACAAGATGATAAAATAATCAATATATCCGTCCATTGGCAGGAGCACATAAGGATAAAAAATAGTATACTTAATTAATAAGACAACAGAGGTTGATCTACTTTGAACTTTTCAAATCTTAAAGTTCCCCAAAGTGCTCTCTATGGTAATTGTATTGACAATTCAAGAATTGAGAGCCCAGCAGGCTTCCCGTGTCATACTGGAAACTGAATTATTCAGAGATTAGTGAGAATTGTTTTAATATCAAACTACTGCTGCCAAATAGATATAGTGGAGAGAACTAGGAAACGTCACAGTTGTTTCCATTGTACTAAGAAGTCTTTTTGCAAAAACTGATTGACTGAAATACACCATGCAAAGCATGAAATACATACCATGTGTCCTCTAGTAGCTAGAAAGTCACAGAAAATCTTGGATGGTTTCACACCTGCACTCAGGTTTCTGCTTTTCTGTTCCATTCGGGGTGAAGGAAAGGGGAATCCCGGCAGCCGAATGGCTTCGTCTCATGAAGGAACCAAAGACGCCAAGTGGACCCCATTGACTATAATGAGGTCCTTTCAGATTTCACTCAGCTGCCCAGCTTTTAGACGTATGCAGCGCTTTTTCTTTCAGTATTTTGAGATGGATCTGCAACAGAACCTCCAACTGGAGGTTCCAATGCAAGTGTGAAACTGGCCTTAATGACCTTTGGCGATTGGGCACCATCACAGATCTTTGCTACTTGAGCAGAATCAAAGTCGTACTTGGGAAACAAGACCATCCTCTCTTTCATATGTACATTCTGGACTCTATGTAACAATAATTCTGTTAAGAGCTGGAGGGTATGTTGAAGACATTGCTGCATAATAAGCTGAATATTCAGCAGGAGGTAGGAAGTGGCCAGTTTCTTTAAGAAGTAGTACAAAGAGTAGTCAAAGTATCCAAATGTTGTTCTCTAGTCTAACTGGATTTCTTAAAAGTATTCCCTAAAGCAAATTAAACAGCAAAACAAAAGTTAGAAAACGGGTTTAAACACGAAGTAATCCATAAATCCAAGAAACTGTAATATATCTTTCTACAGATAGCTACAACATTCATTGCCAGGTCATCTTCATGAAAGTCATAAAATTCTCATTCCAATAAGAATACAATGTAATGGTTCAAGGTCAAAATCGAACAGTTTTAATAAAAGGTTCTCGAGCTGCAGCCTAAAGTCCAAAATAATATTGCCAAGAGATTGTCATTCAATTCAGTATTATGAGGTGGATCAAATACTGGATCAGGATTCGTGCCGAATGAAAACAGTTGTGAGTCATAATAGTAATATGATTGAGAACGTAAAATAAACCAGACAAAAAGCAGAGATGCTAAGGTATGTTCACACGGCGGAATCGGTGTTGGATCTTTCCTTGCAGATTCCACTTCTGCGGCTAAGCTGCATTTTCTGCCATGGATTTTGCCAGAGTTCCACATGCAGATTAAGCTCTTGTCTATGGGCAAGATCCAAGTGTCTTATTTTTAATGTGGATTTGCGTCAAGCAGTGACATGTCACTTCTTTTTCCGCAGTGCATATTTGAAATCAAAATCCGCATTGTGAAGACAACGACACAGAATCCCACTCAAATGAATGAAACAAATTTTGTAAGCAGATATGGAACAGATTCCGTGCCAAAATCCACTCCAAAATCTGCGGTGTGAGTATATCCTAAAAGTGGGGTGTAAGTAGGAACATTTTTCAAAGACTTTATAGCATTGGTCTTCTGCTGATGTGATCGAGTGCTTATATCATAAGAAAGATGATAATAATGAGAGAAGAGATTTGAATTAAATGTTTTGGATTCCAGTGTTTAACCCAATAATTTTTTCAAGTTTTGACTCATACACTGGATGGCTCAAAACTGGTAGATCAGTTGGGGTTCTTACAGCTGGGACCCCCACTGAACCCAGGTACAGGGGTCCGGTTTGTCTCCAAGAGAATGGAACGGAGGTCACACGGACAAACTGCGGCTCATTAATTTCAATACGAGTGTCAGAGATTGACCAACCGCAAAGAGCTTGGCAATTTCCAGTGCGGTCATTAAAATGAATGGAGCGGCAGTGTGTTTGACCTCTGTTCCATTCCCTCAGAGACCAACTGGACCCCATTCTCAGGATTTAGGGGTCTAAGTAGTCGGACCCCCACCTTTCAGCAAATGGGAGAAACTTTGAAAAACTTTCTGTCTCTGGAATACCCCTTTAATTCTCTTTTTGTCCTTTTTCACACATATGATTTCGTTATGCATTACAAGTCCCACTGTGACCTTGGGTCTAGCAACCTGCACTAGGAGTCTCATAGGGGTGATACCGTCAATCTGGGACATTAGACCTGACTTCTGGCCAGAATTGCAGTTGTAATAGAGCTGTAGAAATGTGCCTCATAATGTTCATGTGAAACTGACAAATTGATCTTGCTTGTGTTAATAAAGTCTTCCCCCAAGCCAGTTTTTTGGGCATTAATCATATACGAATCATGGCTTATATTTTTTTACGGAGCCATGCCAGATCCATATTCACAAGGATACTGGTGAATCCTGACTAACGCCATTGACTTTAAGTGTGAACAGAGCCTAAAACAGAGAATTATCCTGATAATATTTCTAACAAGAGAATATTGCATAGAATGCATGGATATATTATGCCACTATCAGGGTGCCCAATGTTGTACATACAAAGATTTTTAAAGGGGTTTTCCAACCAGCACCCACTGTCAATGCCGGGATACACTGGAGTCAGAGTGGATGCCACTACTCTGATCCCTGTGTAGTGGCCAGCGCTTATAATTGCAGGCACAGCTGCCATTGGTTTCAATGAGAATCCAGCTAGCATTACAAGTGGCGGCCACTACACAGGGATCAGCAGCTTCAACCCTGCTGTATCTCAGCTCTGACAACTGTCTGGAAAACCCCTTTAACTGAAAAGAAATAAGAATTAGGGATGGCGCCATAGCCATAGGGAGGAAAAAATAACAAACGTAGAATAATCTACTTACCAGGTGTCAGGCGGAGCAACAAATAGCAATTGTGTTCCGCCTGCACCAGGAATCCAAGTTCACTTCTCGCAAGTTTCTTTACCAGAGGGTCTTTGGTCTTATCCAGAAAAAACTTTTAGATGCATAATTTATCATCCATCGTAGCTTTTCTGGAGAGCAGCAGCTTAAAAGAAGTGCCCCATCATATAACAGGTGGGGAAAAAACAGATAGTAGCAGAAAAAACCTTTATACGCTGCGCTACACCCGTAGCCCTAAGCAAAAGATGGGAATGAGCTTCTAGGAATCAGCGTTCATAGCAAGCAAAAGTTTTATTCCCAAATACCGTTTACATACAATAAAAGCAACGCGTTTCAGCATCAACTGATGCCTTTCTCAAGCTTAGAAAAAATGCATTTCCTTGCACATATAAATACACAAATGACAAACCTTAATCCAATGTCTGGGAGAGTGGAACGCACGTATACCGGGGAACCCGCCGGACGCCGTGACGGAGTTTCAGGGAACCCCGCCTCTCATACACACACACGCTTGATCGGTGTTTAGCATGGGGCAGGAACGAAAACAGATGTATCGCATCGTGGCATTGGATTAAGGTTTGTCATTTGTGTATTTATATGTGCAAGGAAATGCATTTTTTCTAAGCTTGAGAAAGGCATCAGTTGATGCTGAAACGCGTTGCTTTTATTGTATGTAAACGGTATTTGGGAATAAAACTTTTGCTTGCTATGAACGCTGATTCCTAGAAGCTCATTCCCATCTTTTGCTTAGGGCTACGGGTGTAGCGCAGCGTATAAAGGTTTTTTCTGCTACTATCTTTAACTGAAAAGGGTATTCTGGAGGCTGTGCAAAATTTTCAAAATTTTCCTAACACTATTATTCCGAAATTCATATAAATCATCAAATTAACCTCCAGTACCTTTTTTGGCTGTCCTGCACCACTGCTGTGTTCCAGCCAACTTCATATTTCCACATAGTTATTTTAAACAGGCACTGAGGAGTGCAAAAACTACATCTCCCACAATACCCCATTGCTTGTTACTGATGATTGAGCATTAACAACAGTACAAACTGTGCCAGCATTACAGAATGTGAAGGCACTGAGCATGCCTGACCAGTAAGACAGTGGAGCCTACCGGTCATAGCCATTGGAGATCTAAGCAGGGGACAGACCACAGGTATAGCCATATCTTTACAGCTTTGTAAAACAAGTTATGACACTATATTGCAAAATGACATGTGATCGCCTTATGAAGAACATAACTTTCACTTTGAAGACCCCTTTAACTTGTTAACACTTTGTACCATAAGTGAATTTCAGTCACCGTCATCGTTTTGCTGAAGGCAGGGACAATAAATGACTTATAGAAGTATTTGAATCGGCATGCACTGTTTTTACAGCTTCCCAATGAAGTCACATAGTTACAGTTTCATGTTTAACTGTTCGCAAACTTTGATACATTCAAGTTGTTTACGAGGCTGATGTTTTCTGTTTTTATTGGTGCAATGTTCTTTATTTTCCTTTTTCATAAATATTCAGTAACATACTCATTATCCTGCTAAGAAAACCTTATTCGAATTGGTATCATCTGACAGCTATGGAATAGTGTCATCTCGGCTGAGATGCCAGCAGGTTGCTGGCCACAGATAATTGCATTTTCATTGTGGAACCGATTTGCTGAATAGGAGAAGCATTTTACAAGCTACTTGGAGATGTCCTTATTCTTCTAGGAACTATAAAGGTGAGAATTGAGAAACAAATGTCACAAAGAAATGCCTTATAATGCAAATTACAATTAAAGACATATAGGCTTTACTCTCTATTGGTTTAATATTAGGAGCACGACTAGGGTGGGTTGGCAGGGCATGTGCCCTGTGTGATGGGTGCCAGGGGGCCCCGATAAAGCACTGCCTTAGTCAAGGTATTACATCTGCAGCAAACTAAATGCCTTCGTAATGAAACCCCAGATATGCCTCTGGTAATAAGACTGCTGATTATTGCTCTAAACCCTAGATAATAACCAAAGGGTTAATAAACACATTGCTTTGCCCAGCTCAGACTCTCGTTATCTGATTCATTATTTCTGAACATATTTGGTAAAAGCTGAAAAGAACCGAGAATTAGTTGAATGTTCGTAAAAACACACGGTTTTCCTAATTAATATAATGTTCAGCATTTGCCAAAGCAGCGAGCCAGAAGCGTCAGTTAAGACGGAACACCAAGTGCATTGATATTTGACATCAAACATGGTCCGTGGTCCCCGAGGGTCGCATCACATAAACATTTATAGCCTACATTGTCTCCAGCGATGTGTGGCAGTAACTGTAAAGGAAGTAGCATGAGGGGATGTCCGTGTATGTCCGTGCCAAAGTAATGATTACTTGTAATGAGAGAACAGGAACAGAACTAGTAAGCGTAAAGCACCTGTTACAGGGAATTCATAGGCGGCACATTTGTGGCAGAAATTTCTGCAACTTAAAATTGGTTCCGTTTATCTAAATTGAGGTTGTTTCTGCAGCTAGCACAATATTTTCTGGAAGGTGAATGGGACAGTCCCAGAAAGTGCTGCAACAGATCAGCCGCCTGGGTAATTCACCCTTACCTTTTTTAATCTATATCTATCACTGTTCTCCATGCGCAGATCCGTTCACTTTGTATTTCATTGGAAAGTCATGAATGAACAACATTTTTGCATGAAGAAAAAAAAAATGGCTTCCTAAGATATGGTCTGCTTGAAGAAGACGTGCAAAATCTAAACTTTGTCAATAGTTCTATTTTTTATTATTTTTATTACTATTGTTGCTTTGGTTGCTCCTTATTAAGGTAGTTTCATACGTGCTGAAAAGTTCTTCAAGACATGGCTGAATCTCCTGCTGCGCATTTCTGCTCTATAACCTGCATGTAAGCATGTGGATTTTGGTGCAGAATTTTCTGCGTCTTTGGGACCTTCCACATGGGAGGAAAATGCACCGCAGGACGCAGCCAAATCCGCAGCTGCGGAATTCTGTGCCGAAATCTGCGGATTTTGATATGGAATTTCAGGCAGGTTTTTTTAAGCCATTTTCAATTTAGCATAAAAATCTGCTGGTTGCCTGCAGATCTTGTTGTGGAATGTACCGCAGCTTGTGGTGCGTCCTTCAGCGCATAGAACGTCCCTTAATAGTAGTATTGTTGTTATTATTGGAATTATTAGTATTGTTGTTGTGATCATTATTAGTCCTTTGCTATTTTTCAAATATCTAGATCATTTAACTGTTAGAGTTCCAGCACATGTAATCCATTCTGCCCCATGCAATTTTTGGCTATTTTGTAACTTTATGAGGTCATATAACATGCAGGCACTTAGTATAGCTCTGCCTTAACATTTGTACTGTATCTATTCAATTTTGCTAGAAGTGTTTTTATTTCTTGTATATTTTACTGAACTGGCCCCAATTGTGTCCATATATTTTAAATCACAAACAACTAATATTTCATGCATGTATTGCTTAAAATATTGTAGATTTTCAGAAAACGTGAGTTTGTACAGAATGTAGTCTTCTTCGTCTGCAAGGTTCTTCCTTATATAGTCTGGCTTTCTGTGTGTGTATGTATATATAAGTTTAATAACATTGGCTAAACATTTACCTGCTGCAGAGAATGACCCCAAAATACTTCTAATACATACATATATATATATATATATATATATATACACACACACAAACACACAGAAAAACAGACTTTATAACGGAGACCTTGCAAATGAAGAATATTACATTCTCTGCAAACTCATGTTCTCTGTAAATCTAAAATATTTCCAGCAATACCAGACTCTTGTTTTATAAAAACAAAAACTCCTACTTTGCAGTATATATATATATATATATATATATATATATATATATATATATATATATATATATGCGCAATACTACAAAGTAGGAGTTTGTTTTAAAAAAAATAGGAGTCTGAGTGACATAAAATTTATTCTATAATGGGACAATGACCCCAAACACACAGCCGATGTCATTGAGAAATATCTTCAGCGTAAAGAAGAACAAGGAGTCCTGGAAGTGATGCTATGGCCCCCACAGAGCCCTAAACATCATCTGTCTGGGATTACATGAAGAGACAGGAGGATTTGAACATGACTACATCCACAGAAGATCTTTGCTTAGTTCTCCACGAGATATTTGGAACAACCTTCCGGCTAAGTTCCTTCAAAAACTATGTGCAAATGTAGCTAGAAGAGTCTATGCTGTCTTGAAGACAAAGGGCATTCACACCTAATATGGAACACTCCTAATTTTGAAAATATGCTTAATTTGTAACATCGGTGCCACACCTGTCTAAAATATTTGCACAGTACTACATTCGGGTATATTATATACTGTATATATATATATATATATATATATATATATATACACAATTATACATATACACACACACACATCTATCTATCTATATATATCTTGTAATCATTACTGTGTTTAGGAAAAACCCTGATATAACAGCTATACATTTAAATTATATTACATTTACATGAGTTTTTAAGGAGTAGAGTGTGCAAAATATGAGTAGCAGAAAACAAAATTAAGGTACCGTATTTTTCGCTCCTATAAGACGCAGTTTTCTTTCCCCCAAAGTGGGGGATAGGAAGTCAGTGCGTCTTATAGAGCAAAATTCAAGCTTGCCGGTGCAATCACAAGTTTAACCTGCGATCGCGTGAACTAAATCGCGATCATGCGAACAAACATGCTGCTGCTCCCTCGCCTCCACCAATCAGCTATTTCCCTTCCTCGTATTTCAGAGCTCTGCTGCTCCTTCGGCTTCATCGCCCGCTACTGTTCCCTACACTGTCCCTGGGGGAGTTCAAAATATTTTCCTTCTCTAAAACGCGGGTGCGTCTTATTGAGCAAAAAATACGGCAATTATTATGGGACAACCTGCTGCACTGAAATGGAAATAAATAACTAAACATTATTCTCTTTCTTTTTTAAACCAAATCTTCTTTTCTGTTTAATTACTGGAAACATATTGCAAAAATCCTTTTTTTAATTTAAAATGAAGACATCAGAAGACTCTAATCAGAATACCTAATAGTTATCTGCTTCTAAATGTAAGCGTGTTGGCATAATAAAGCAAATGATAGCATCTCCTGCCTATACAATGTGACAATCCAAATGAGCAACTGAAAGCGGATGACTGTAAACTAGTTACTATTAAGTATAATGTAGATTTCACATTAAGTAGCTGTTAAATAATAGATACATAGATAGAGTTTTGTCTCTGTTCTAAGAGATTTAAGAATGGGTGTACTACATACCATTACCTCCAAAGATCCAGACAGCCTCCCTTAACCCATATTGTTCACCCATATCCTTCTCCTATATACTTGGAGGTGATTTTTTTTTTACGATGTTATATATTTTTTTTAGCTGTCTTTAAACCCACCTTCTGCTCCCCGACTGACCCCCTCCTCCCAGTCTACAGCAATGGTAAACATGTTTATATAACGATGCTTTGTGTACTCCTAATAAACTATCTGGGCCTTAGCTATTTTTTTAATGATTTTCTCAATTTTAAAATTAATATTTAATAAGACTCACTTACAAACAGTCATTTTTTTATTGTAGCAATTAATTATCACACACGCGTTTCATGACTTCTGGATGTGGAAGCATGAAGAAAACATCTTGTGTTCTTAGACAAAACAGTTCCTTTAGGCAAAACATCCTCATTACTGCCGCCACAAGCTCGGTGGCACTGAAACTCAACTACACTGATTTACATTAAGTAAGAACAAAAGAATAAACGTAGAATATGTATTTCCATGACTTATTGAAAATGGAATTTCTGCATAGATGTAAATGGTTCTATGTAGTTACGGTTCTGCAGAGCTCTGCTGCCCTCTGCTAGAGATGAAGAAGTATTTCTCTACTGCTTCAAAGTAGATACATTCACAGCTTCCGGTAGTAATTTATAAAGAGCCGGCACATCTGTACATAGATCATTACTCTCATATGGCCAGAGGTGTAACTTGAAACTCCCGGGCCCCAATGCAAAACTTGTAACAGGGCCCCCAACTATAATGCTTTATTCATAGTACTGGGCTCCCTATATGGAGAAGAGAGACCTTATGAGCCCCCTAAGGCTCCTGGGCCCGGGTGTAACTGCATCCTCTGCATCCTCTATAGTTACGCCCCTGCATATGGCCCTGTCCCCATAGGGACTCACAATCTATAATCACCCACGCAGACCCAGCGTCAGCACCTGGCAAAACTGGGCCCATTGAGCCAGGGGGCCCACTCTACTTGATAACTGGAGTCATGGGTCACAGGGGTCCAGGCTGCTGGGCCAGGCACAGCCCCCCAGATTTTCATTTGAAGAGTGTAAAATAAAAAAAAGCAACAGCACATACCTCCCCATCGCTCCTATAATGAGCACACTGCCTCCTGATCACTTCCGCGTTGTGACAATCACATGATCACAATTGTTAGTTCCTGGCTTCAGCAATCATGTGTTTGTCACATGAACCATAACATGGAAGTGAGCTGGAGACAGTGGACCCATTACAACTGCCAGGCAGCGACTGGGAGGCATATGCTGTTTTTTGAAAATACATACATTGGGATATTGGGGTCATTATTATTTAAAGGGAGCAAACAGGGGGCTTTATTACTAATAGGGGGAATTGTCACGGAAAGGGGAAAAAGAGGGCATTATTACTGAAAGGGGGCAAAAGGGGGCTCTGTTACTGAAAAGGGGGTATAATTACTAAAATGGTGCAAACGGAGGCATTATTTCTGAAAGTAGGAAAACAGCAACATCATTCCTGAAAGAGGGCATTGTTTCTAAAAGGTGGAAAACAAGCACATTATTTCTGAAAGTGCACAAACGAAAGCACTATTTCTGAAAAGGGGCATTATTAGAGAATTGGGAGAAATGGGGCAGTATTGCTGAGTGGTGGCAAAACAGGGTATTATTATTGAGTGGAGATATAACAAAGGCATTATTGTTAGTGTGGACACTATTACTGTGTGAGGGTCACTATAAGCAGCACCTACTGTGTGAGGCCTATAGGAGACACAAAAATGGGGACAGTACAACTCTGTGGGGTACCACCGGTGGCATGAATACTATCTTGGGTGCTATAGAAGGGAGGACTGTGTAAAGGTGTAGATAACATAGGGTGGGTGAATTCCACAGAAACAAGTTGTGGCCGGGAGAAGTTGTCATTAGCCCTTTAAATGCCACAGTCACTTCTGACAGCTGCATTTAAATGCCCTGATCGGAGTTTGGGGTGCCATTCACTTGCCATGGCAGCTGGGGGCTTTATGAAAGCCCCAAGGGCTGCCACTGCACATTGCTTATTAAGCCATGCCTGTGGCTTGATAGATTGCCTTGTCAGATTGCGATATAATGTAATACTTTGGTATTACATCATACTGTAGGAGAGATTAAATCATCGCAAGATCATCTCCTCTATGGGGGCAAAAAATAAAAATGTAAACATCAGTTTCAAAAAGTTTTAATTAAAAAAATAAAAGATAATAAAAGTAAAAAAAAAACGTTTGCCATATTTATAATAAAAAACCCTAATAAAAACAAAAATGATATTGCTGCATCCATAAAAGTCAGGGCTTAGTCACACGGGTGCATTCGGACACGAAGAAGACGACCTCACCTGCAGATACAGACGATTCTTTGCACCGCCAGCAGAAAGAACACATAACCGGCTCCATTCTTCCGGATGCGCCTGTGTGACTAAGCCCTCAGATCTATCAAAGTAACACATTATTTACCCCGTACAGTGAACATTGTCAGAAAAAAAACAACACCAGGATTGCACTTTTTTGGCATCCCGTTTCCAAGAAAAAATTCATTAATAATGATCAGAAAGTGATATGTACTTTAAAATGGTACCAATGGAAGCTAAGGAGGACGTTCTGCAAAAAAAAGAGCCCTTGCACAACTATTTTGATGGAAAAATAAAAAATGTTATTGCAGCAGAAAATAATTTTATTTTTTTCCATAGATATTTTATTATTTAAAACTAGTACAACAAAAAAAACAACTGTATATCTTTGGTATCATACTATTCGTTCTAACCCATAAAACAAAATTATCATGTCAATTTTGTTGCAGTGTGTACACTGTAGGAACAGGACCCCCCCCCCCCCCCTCACCCAGAAATGGTGGAATTTCTTTTCTTTTTTTTCCATTTTGATCCACTTTTAATGTTTTTTTTTTAAATGTTTTTCAGTACATTATATAGTACATTACATAGTACCATTAAAAAACATAACTCGTACTGCAAAAAACAAGCCCTCAACTATGGTGAGAGATAAATAAAAGAGTTAAGATTCTTTAACCTGTTAAGGACCAAGCACAGTAAATTTACAGCGCTTGGTCCTGGGCTTTAATCCCAGCCGATAGTAAAAATATGGTGAGAGATTAAAGCCCTGGCTTTTGCAATCAATTAGAAGCAGATCAGGTTGTCAGCTGTTAGTCACAGCTAATAAGCTGAAGGAGGAGGGAGAAGTGGTTTGTAACCCCTTCTGCATTCTCCTTTCTTTAGTACACAGCGCTCAATGAGAGCTATGTACTAAGAAGCAAAAGTGGAAGTCACGGGACCGTCGGGTCCCCCTGTTACAGCAGAGCTGCAGATTCCCAGCAGATCCTGATCAGCTCTGCAAGTGACCATTGTAAATACAGGGTATGTTTTCCCTATAACTGGGGCTCCTATGGAAACTGTTCCTATGGATACCCCAGCTACAATGGAAAAGTGTCAAATAAAAAAAAAAAGACCATGTGAATGTCCCCCAGAGGTCCTAGATGAAGTTATGGGGGACATAGATAGTAAAAAAAAAAATAATTGCATAAATAAGTAAAACAAAATTACAGAATAAAATAAAAATATATACATAAAAAAGAAAATAACACAAAACTGTCACACTATGCGCACTGTAATTCAAAACCATACATATTATATATCAAAACGTCCGTAACAAAATGAGGAATCCATTCCTATACTTTATTTTAGCATAAATATACTAATAAACAAAAAAAATCATTTTTTAGCATTTTACCCCCAATTTTTAAACTAAAAAACTGAGAAAAAAGTCAGTGAAAAAGATATAAAAAAATTAGCCTTATATGTCACATTAAAAAAAACACAGCAAAAATAATTTTGGTAGCTGAAGGAAAAAAATTGGGTAGTTAAACCACCACATGGGTAAAATCGCTAAAAAGTGTCTGGTCCTTAAAGGGGTTCTATCAGTAAAATAAAAAAAATGCCTACTCACCCACATCCTTCCCTTTTTTTCCCTTAAGAGTTCAACCTGTAAAAAAGAAAAGAGTAAAAAAAAAAATTCTGTTGTTTTTCTCCATCCGCTGTTTACCTGCCGCGTGCAGGGTCAGCTCCAGCGTCTCCTGTGCACTCTTGCCGTCCTGGCCGCGTCTAACCTCTGCGGTCAACGGATAGTTGACAGCGAGTGCGCATGCATGCCAGGAAGGGGTACGCATGCGCACTTGCCGTTGACTCTCTGAGGACGGCAGAATTTACATGCGGCCAGGCCAATCAGTGGGTGTCGCATCACTTGTGACGCGCCAACCACTGACCCGGCGACAGTTCTTGCCGCCCGGCATGGTCGGAGCAGGGGCGGAAGCTGGCACTTTGCCAGCTTCTGCCCTGCGATCGGAAAGCTGCCGGAGAGAAAAAAGAGCAGCAGCAGCCTCTCGGTGACCGTCCCCGATGGCACAGGTGAGTATGTTTTTTGTTTTTTTTTCCGTGACAGAACCCCTTTAAGGTACAAAGCAGCCTGGTCCTTAAGGGGTTAAAAGTGAGAAGGAAAAAAGGAAAATAAAAAAAGGGCCACATCCTTAGCCCTTGGTCAGACGAGAGTGTTATTTTGCGCGCCTATATGAGCTCAAAATATTGTGTCTATTAGAACCATTGGTTTCTTATGAAGTGTTCACTCTGCAAAAGATAGGACATGCGTGCCTAGAATGTGCGACTGCACATTAAAGATAGAACCACTCTCTGTATAAGTGCGAGCTGCACATAATTATATTGTGTGAACACACTATTTTGCGCACATGTTAAAAAGGACGGAGCTTCAGTCATGCGCATTTTGCACATGCGTGCATTGCATTTCCTTAGAATGCATTCCGTAGTAAAAAAAATGCAACAAAATTCACACTAATTGACAAAATCCACATCTGTGTTCCGTTCTGTGGACAAGTCCATCCATGTAAAAGTCCCGTAGGGCTCTATCAGACAAGCGTTTTTTTTCACGCATGTATATTTTTAAAAACATCTCTAATAGAACTAATGCTTTCCAATGAAAGCGGTCACGTGTCTGTTTTTTAGAAGCGCTTAAAATTCGCACCTGCAAAAGATAGGAAACGTGAGTGCAAATGCACCCGGTCACGCAATGTTTTTTACAGACGATGTGTGATTTTTTTTCCTGCGCCTATGCATGCGTGAAAAATTTACTTGTCTGACTGAGCCCTCATAGTGTCTGCAGAGTGGTCTGTGCCCAGATGGAAATTCCAAGTTCTAAGCACTAGTTTAATATGATGAGTTGCCAACCTTCCAACACGCGGTGCCGTGCAGACGTTACTCCATCATACAAGAGAATTACCGCCAAACTAGGACTTCAGTTATCTTTGATATCTGGAATATTTCATAGTCACAGGGCTACTTTAATCTTATTTTTTACGGACATTTTTTGGAAATGCAGCATGGCCTATTTTTTGTCGTTTTGCCTTTGTATTTCTATTCTTTTCTATTGAGTAATACTGATCATTTTTTATCCAGTAGAAAGTAAATTATACGGAGGCAAATACCGATAAAAAACATTTGCAATGTCATCTGGAACACATCGTTTGACAGATAAAACCAGCCTTAATGTTTTTAGGGTTTCTTTACACATAGCGGAAATGCTACGGAATTTCCACTGCAGAGAATTGTGACATATACTGCAGCATTTCCGCTTCCGAAAAAATACAAATAGGTTTTTTTGTTTTTGCTTTTTGTAACCAGTTTCTGTGACCCATAACTTTTCTTATTTTCCACTGCTGCGGGACATACAATTCTCTGCTTGCTCTGACAGTGGATTTCTGAGGACTTTGTGTGACACTTGCACGGACCAGTTCTGCTGTTTCCACGCTTACTGGTGGACGGCCGGATGACTTTCACTTACAGATGCAGCCTTTTCCATTAAAATTGGAGTATTAGTAGTTACGAATTATGCGCCAGGTGGGTGGAGCTTCACCAAACTGTGTTCAAAAATGACGCTAATAACAGACTGGTAGACACAAAAATCAAGGACACAAAACGCTCTCCTGTCTTCCCTGACAGCCATGTCTCATATCCCACTAGCAACGACTACGGCAGAATAAAACTTTTTGGGCCTCATTTAGAAAAACTTTCTAACAGTACAACTTTTCTTGTTGCCTATAGAAACCATTCAGAGTTACTATGAGCAACAAGGACAGTCTTACTGATAGACAGTTTTGTAAAAGAAACTTTTTGAGTTTCTGTTTCTATTGATATCAAGTTTCTGCATCTGAGTGTCTTTAAACGGGAGTTATGAGGGTTTCAAATCAAGAAGATCATTTGTAATAACTCTGTAGAGTAAAATGAACGTGTTATTTATATCTCAAATGACGTAAGAAGAAATCCCAAAAAGACGTGGCAGAACTGTAGTTTTTTTCCATTCCCTCTTTCTCCAAGCTGAGTTGACAAGAAAATGAAAACGTAAAGCTAATGGAATGCAGCAATGACGAACCAACAGAGAAAAATGCTGAAAGGCCAAAAAGACAGGTCCATAAGGCTGGTTAAATAACAGATAAGCAAATAGGTCACAACCTCAAAGGAAATAAATACTTCTGCCATACGCTGAGGGAGTTTGAGTGTTTAGAGAGAGAACTGTAAAAAGGAATTTCTCACAATGCTCTAAAACATGGATAATAGCGACCTCTAGTGGAAAACTTATTTAAAACACATACAACAGAATTACACAAAATAAGCTGAATGGTGTTTGTGAAATGTTTAATCTGTGCATGCAGTGGGCTCTGCTACATCGCTGGAGACATGGGAGCCCAGTTCTCGGGATCAGTGGGAGTGGCAACAGTGAGAATCCAACCAATCAGACATTTATCATCTATCCTGGACCCAAATGGGGGTACCACAGAGAAGGTTTAGGCCTCATGTCCACGGGGAAAATCAGGCCCGCTACGGATTCTCCATGGAGAATCCGCCGCGGGTCCCTCCTGCCCCGTGGACATGAGCACTGAAATCAGAATATAGTCACCTGCTGCGGGTCGTGCATGTCTTCCCTTCTTTCCGGCCGGATCTTCTTTCTTCGGCCCGGCAGATGTGCTCGGCACGCCGGCTGCGTGCCGTGTGCATGCGCCTGGCACATCCGCCGGGCCGAAGCAAGAAGATCCGGCCGGGAAGAAGAGAAGACATGCACGACCCGCAGCAGGTGAGTATATTCTGATTTTAGGTCTCCCGCGGATCTGGACGGCTTCCATAGGCTTCAATAGAAGCCTGCGGGAGCCGTCCCCACGGGAGACCCGCACCAAATGGAGCATGGTCTGGATTTTTTCCTGCACGCAGACCTGCGCCTGCGGGGAAAAATGACATCCGCAGGTATTTAACTACCTGCGGGTGTCTAATGCACCACGGATCCACGATCAGGAAAAACGCTCCGGATTTAAATATTAATTTGCAAGTGGACATGAGGCCTTAAGAGAAAAAATGCCCCCACGCCATGTTAAGGTCTGTTTCTCCATCACCTTGACACCAATAAGCTAACAGTCTGGGTGTTAACTAAGAAAATGAAACTGCTGATTCAAACAGAAACGGGTATTTCCAAGGCACCTTGAAGAAATTTGAGGGCTAGAAGTGATCTTAATGCTTGCAGCACACAGCCAGCAATGAGTCTGATGTATTCATGATGTGTGGGATCCGCTTGTCCTCCAGCCGCTGATTGCCTTTTTTTTTTTTTACTATCTACAGTATTAGGGCGCCTACCCACTGGCGATTTGTTTTCCTGCGATGCTAAATTGCGTTTTTTCTGAAAAGCAATTAGCATAGAATGTGTTCTTGTCCATTTGTTTTTTTTTTTTTCGTTTCATTGCAATTTTTCACATAGGAACTGTCAGTTGCATATGTCTCCTTATTTTTCTCTTAATGCACCCATGATTGTCAATGGAAATTAACGAAAAAGGCATGAAAAAGGCACGGAAAACATGCGAAAAACGCTGCGTTTTTCACGTACAAAAATCGGCAACGCCAGTGGGTAGGCGCCCTTAGGGAGGAAGCTGCCAATCAGCTGTAGGTGGATGGCGCTTGCATCTCATGAGAACATTGCACTCATTGCTGGCAACATTGGTCCCATACTGCAAGGATATAAAGGTAAGGTCTCCAAAATCACAACACATTAACATATAAATGACAAAGGGGTGCACTAAGGGGGTGACAAAAGAGGGGTGTGCTGAACCGAAGTGGGACCACAGCAAAGTGAGTGCCTGGGTCCAAGTGAGGCTACAACAAAGGAGCACACCGGCCCTAAGAGGAACTACAGTAGAGAGGGTATGAAAACCTAAGTGGGACCACGACAGTGGAAATGTGCTGGGTCTAAGTGAGACCATAACGGAGGGGCTTGGCTTGGCCGATATTAGTGTATCTTGCCGCCACCTCAAGTTGTCGTAGAGTCAAGATACAGAGTGTTTGACAGGGGGTTGCTGCTCCCTGTTCCTGATTGGCTGTACAGCTGTCTCCCTGTCCTGACCCTCACAGGTCCTGTAGCCAGTGGCGTCCGACGTGAAGGAACGACTGTATCCCACAGAGTGTCCGTGGAGCAAGCAAAGTGCTGGGTTCATTTATGCGGGCACCGCCAGCGGCGCTGTGCACCGCGTAAGGCTGCTGCACATATACTCGTGACCCTGCTGCTACAGATGCCGGCATTGCTGTCCGTTAAACTGCTGCTCTCCACCACCGCAGTGCATTGCTGAAGCCTCCTGCACATACAGTCCTGGCCCGCAGCTGAGCCGTAGGTGTCCGGGAAATTAACCAGGGCCCCTCCAGCACTCTGCAGCGCTCACCCATATGCGGCACTGAAGTACAGGCTGTGCTCAGGGACAGGACGGGGAGACAGCTGCTCCTGAACAGTGCCGCTGCCTACAGCACCTGTCAGGCACATGACGGGGAGAGAGACGCTCTTGGACCCCGGACGACGCTGCCTACAGGACCTGTGATGGGCAGAACATGGAAACAGCCGGACAGCCAATCAAAAAACAGGTGGCGGCAAGCCCTCTCAAACACTCACTTTCTTGACTCCACCTCAACCTCTGGTGGCGTCAAGATACACTAATACCGGCTTGGCCTAAGCTAGATACGAGATAGATAGATAGATAGATAGATAGATAGATAGATAGATAGATAGATAGATAGATAGATAGATAGATAGATAGATAGATAGATAGATAGATAGATAGATAGATAGATAGATAGATAGATATGAGATAGATATGAGATAGATATGAGATAGATATCCTAAAGTTACTAGTAATTATTAGGAAATTATAGTACCAGTGTTTCTGGTGGTGCAATGCACCACTTACTAATATAATATAGTGAAAAGGGTTGGAGTTAGTCACAGTTGCTAAACCAGCAGAGCCGTTCAGCAACTGTGTGCTTACAGGCCCTGTGATGATGTCACTGTCATCTGATGAGTCACAGGTGCTAAACCAGCAAAGCCGTACAGCAGCCGTGTGCTTACAGACGCTGTGATGATGTCACTGTCATCCGATAAGTCACAGGTGCAAAACCAGCAGAGCCGGACAGCAGCCGTGTGCTTACAGGCCCTGTGATGATGTCACTGTCATCTGATGAGTCACAGGTGCTAAACCAGCAAAGCCGTACAGCAGCCGTGTGCTTACAGACGCTGTGATGATGTCACTGTCATCCGATAAGTCACAGGTGCAAAACCAGCAGAGCCGGACAGCAGCCGTGTGCTTACAGGCCCTGTGATGATGTCACTGTCATCTGATGAGTCACAGGTGCTAAACCAGCAGTGCCGGACAGCAGCCGTACAGAGCTCTGGTGACTGATCGCATGAAATCCCTCATTTAGTGCACAGGGATGAAGGACCTGTGATGATGTCACTGTCATGTGATCAGGCACAGAGCTCAGAGGCCCATTGACTGATCACAGGACGGTGACATCGTCACATGTAACTCACTCACTCATGGACAGATGGTCATTAGTATTTTGATACTCTACTGGTTGTTCACCCTAGTATGCTTAATAGGCCATCAATCACCCAGCCCAGGTATTAGCAAGCTAGCTAGATAGTGGGTTATTAGTAGACCTGCGATTGGCAGATAAGCTCTCCGTAAGGGTTGGCTGAGAGTAGCTGGTATGAGAAGGCAGGAGGGGAGAGTTGAGTAGAGAGAGAGGGAATTAGGAGAGAAGAGTAAAGAAGCAAGATCAAAGTAGGAGGGACAGTGAGGTGAGAAAGAGAAAAGTGTGAGTGCTAAAAGCAAAATCATATTAAGAAAATAGAGAGAAAGCATAAGAAAGTTTATGTGTATAAGACAAAGACAGGAAAGAAGGATCGGCTAAAGTAACAGTGACTAAAGAATGGAGAATATTCATAGTTAAAGAAATAGTAGACAGAGAAAGAAAGTGAAGTAGAAGGGCAAAGTATGGCGGATAGAGAGGATTTCATGCTTTTCACTATTATAGAGTCCAAGTGCACCCATATAGTTACTGTGCTTAATGCCTGCTTCACAGGTAGCACCACCCCAAAAAAATCCACCACACTAGCTAACTATTCACATTGCTAACACCCTACAGTTGCGGTTCGTGAGGTGGAGGCAGCGGCGCCATAGCTGCCACCATTACTGCCACTGGCCCCTCTGCGGTCTGTCTGGCACGGTGCAGTTTTGTGGCATCATGAACAAGATCACTCCTCTGCGCCTTATTGCTTAAAAGACAGCTTGTAGATAGTAAGCTCTGCAGTCTCCACTGGACCTGATTTGAGAGTCACTGTGATCATTGTTTAACCCCTTAGTGACCAGCCCATAGTGTTTTTAACGTCCTAGCAAAGTGGGCTTTAATCCCTGAGGGTAAAAACATACATTCTGCAGGGATTAAAGCCACGTGGGCTATGGACGTGACTGCTCCATGCTGTCGGTGCCCACAGGTTGATAACAGCATGGAGCTGTTATCCTGGGCTGCAGGGTGTTTCCACCACCTCCCTGGCAATGCGATCGGCGCATTAAAGTGCAAAAAAGTAAAAAAAAGTTAAAGATTAGAGATGAGCGAGCATACTCCTCCGAGCTTGATGCTCGTTCGAGTATTAGGGTGCTCGAGATGCTCGTTACTCGAGACGAGCACCACACGGTACTCGTCTCGATTAAACGAGCACTGACCATTGAATTCAATGGAGCCGACAATACAGCCGGCTCCATTGAAAGCAATGGGCTGCCGGCGAGCGTGGGATGAATTGTCGGGAAGGGCTTAAATATATAAGCCCTTCCCTGCAATTCATCCAGAAATGTGTAAAAATAAAAAAATATATATACTCACCTTGTCCCAGCAGAACGATGTTAGCCCATTGAATTCAATGGAGCCGGCAATACAGCCGCCTCCATTGAAAGCAATGGTCTGCTGGCGATCGCGGGATGAATTGTCGGGAAGGGCTTAAATATATAAGCCCTTCCCTGCAATTCATCCAGAAATGTGTAAAAATAAAAAAAATATATATACTCTCCTAGTCCCGGCAGACGGAGTTCAGCGCGGCCGGCGGCAGTCCTCCTGAACTGCTCTGAACAGCTGTGAGTAGTATTCAGCAGCCGGGGATTTAAAATCCCCGCCTGCTGAATGAGTTGCCTCTAATTGGTCACAGCCTGACCAATCAGAGGCAGATCTCACTCACACACCCATTCATGAATGGGTGAGTGACTGCTGCCTCTCATTGGCTCAGCGTAGGGACCAATCTGATTGTATTGCCGGCTCCATTGAATTCAATGGGCTAACATCATTCTTCCCTGCCACAGCTGTTACAGCTGTGGCAGAGGAGAACGATCTTTATGCTGACAGTGCGGGGGGGGGGGGGGTCTCACTCTTGCCGCTATTGTGGCTTAATAGTGGGACCTGGGAGCTTGAGATGCAGCCCAACATGTAGCCCCTCGCCTGCCCTATCCGTTTCTGTGTCGTTCCCATCACTTTCTTGAATTTCCCAGGTTTTCACAAATGAAAACCTTAGCGAGCATCGGCGATATACAAAAATGCTCGGGTCACCCATTGACTTCAATGGGGTTCGTTACTCGAAACAAACTCTCGAGCATCACTGAAAGTTCGACTCGAGTAATGAACACCCGAGCATTTTGGTGCTCGCTCATCTCGATTAAAGATTCAGCTGCCCTCATGGATTGGATCCATGGGGGCAGCTAAGATTAGTCACTCCCGTCCTCCACGCTGTCCCCCGCTGATCTGGTCTTCCGGGACCCGTCGTTGCTCTTCTGCGCATGCGCGCCAGATGAATGACGTCACGCGCATGTGCAGAAAGCTGTGAGCCCCGGCGAATTTAAAATTGGTGAGCTGTCCCCGGGCCCATGATCGCCGGTATCCAATGGATAGTGGCGATCACGAAAAAGTTTTAAAAAGTAAAAAAAAGTGCAAGTTTCACCTCCCCTCATGGGCTGTTGCTAACCTTATCTCTTCTCTGGACGCTCTCTGCTTGACTTGGTCATCCAACTCCCCCAGCCAAAGGAACATAGACCTTGCCACGGACGTGGGCGTGATGTTCGACTCCAGGGTATAGGCTGAACTTTATTGTCCATGGGGTCCTTCGGGTGGGAGGCGTCCTCAAAGGGAAGCGCTGTCTTCCTGGCCATCCTGGCCACCTGTGCATTTACCTTTGGTATGTCCTCGTAGTCCCGCACATCTTCCTCCGAGAACTGGAGCCTCTCCTTATATACTCGGGGCGGATACAGGTGTTTGTCTGCGCCGGCTCATTCATCGGAGATCACTTTCTTTGAGGTGGTATTCACTGGAAGCACGGTCTTGTTTCTTGCTCTAAGTCCGCCGAACATGTCATCCTGAACGGATCTTGGCTCGACCGTATCTTCTATTTTCATGGCGTCTCTCACCGCTTTTAAGAGCTCGTCAAGATCACCTGACGCGAAATAGTACTTCTTGCTTTCGTCCTTAGCCTTGGGGGGATGGTCAAATAATTTGCCTCTCAGAGCTTGCCTAGTGACTGCTCTGAGTCTGAGCTTGTCAATGGCGCATAACTGGGCCTTTTGGCATTTTTTTTTTTTCACTGGGCCGATGGAAGGCTAGAGATGGATGCTTGTACCTCTTCTCTGACAAGGGACCTTATGTCCTCCATGAATGCCGACTGTTCCTCTTTGAGGATTTTTGCCGTGCATTCTGGGCATAACTTTTTTTTATATGCCTCTTTTAGTTTTTTTAAAACGCATGGAGCACTTCCTGCACCTCTTTTTGGGATCCTGCTTCGCTTTAATAGATTCCCTGTCTCGCAACGATACATGCATAGGGCGTATAAACACACATACAATGCCCACCCGTCAAACCGAACTTTGTACATATTGCACCTTTTTTGGTTTAAGTGGAACACTCACGGTTTGCAGGGCCTCCATGTCAGTCTCTCTGCTGGTCGTGCTGTCAAATGGGAATGCAAGACAGACCTGAGTCCTGGGGTGCACGCTTCTGTGAAGGTGTCCTGTAGTGGAGGCTTGCTGGGGGGTTTCTTTTAAAATTTCCCGGGCTCTACTTCCAGGTTCTCGGCGTGTGACGTCACCGCGTCGTGACGCGTCACTACCCCCGCCCCCCGCGTCGCGCGCTGATGCGCTGGAACCTGCTGCCGGTGGAAGAGAGGTCCTAGGAGCCTCTGGCCCGCCGCTCACCCTGGCGCCGCGGTGATGAAGTGGGGAGGCAAGACCTGTAGCCTGCCGTTTTCCCGGACCGCGGATGAAGAGGAGGTAGGAGAAGAGGCGAACCTGTGGTCCGCGCTTCCCTCCCCCCCCTTTCGATCTTTCGGCTCCATGGAGGGAGCCCTCTTGCTCGTCCCTGTAGGGACAGGAAGCACTGGAGAATGGGAGGAAGGAGGAGCCTTTTCAAGTCTCTTTCTTCCTGTCCCTACAAGGTCAGAGGGCAACCTCCATGTACTGCCGTCATGATGACGCCATGGAAAAAAAAGTTTTAAAAGTTTTTAAAAAGTTTAAGAAGCTTACGATTCATCTCCCCTAACGGATCATATCCGTGAGGTAGGATGAAATTACGTAGCTAAGGCCCCTGGATTTTTCCGTGGACCTTACCCCAGCTTCTGCACATGCGCCCGTCGCCAAAATGGCAAACGCATGTGCAAAAGCCTTAGATTGCCAGAGTAATCTAAATTTTCTCTGCTCCTGGCTATAAAACGTAGCCAAGAGCCTGGAGATTTCACGGGGGCCGCAGTGAGTAAGGGCAATCACGAAAATGTAAAAGACAAAAATTGAAGTTTCATCTCCCCTCACCGATGTGATCGGTGAGAGGAGATAAAACTTTTTACCGAAGGGCCTCCGTATTTGAACCCTGACGTGATCCTCCTTTGTGAGCCTTCACGGATTCTGCACATGCGACCACCGGCAAAATACCGGACACATGCGCAGGAGCCGGGGAGCCCAGGAAATTTAAAATCTCCTTGCTTTCGGCGACCGACGGTCGCTGAGAGCAGTGACCTCATTGAGTGGTCCCTGGTCACATGATAATAAGGTAGCGATCTACCTTAGGTCGGTCTCATATGACCAGATAGGAATTACGGATTCCGCATGCGGCTGATCTGCCGTAATACGTGAATCAATCAAATGCATTGGATTACACAATTCCGCTCACATTAATGGGTCGGAATTACGTAATCCACTCGCAGAAAAGAGAACGCAGCAGGTTCTATTTTACCGCGGATATCCACAACATAGAGCCCATTGTGCTCCATGGTCGTGGATATACCCACAGCCTATACGCAAGTACATTGTATTGTGTACCGCCTGCTGGTACCCGTGTTATCGCTAAGCGACAGCACAGGAAATACAAACAAAAACAAGGTGTACTGCGCCTGACTGCCTGCATAAGTACGCAGTATACAGTGCCACGGCCGGCTCACAGCTGGCATCCACTGCGGGCCTCCGCAAGCAGATTCCACCTACGGCTGTGTGAGCCCGGAGTTATTCAGACCGCTACCTGTAATATATATTTTACAAGAAGCTTCGGGAATGCTCGCCCTCCTGCTGTTCCAGGAACAGCTTGTTGAGCGCCTTCTGTGTGCGACCGCCGCACCTCTGCATGCTTACGGAGACTCACAGAGTGCCACTTTTTACTCTCCATACCCTGCACTGAGGTAAATACCCCCCAAAAAGCATGAGAGAAGGGGGGATACCTGGTTTTATTGCTCAGTGTACCCATCCCAACCAGGCCCCCGTAATTACCCCCGTCTTCGGAAATTCCACGCAGTTCACATTATTACTTTTATCTAAGATTTGTGGAATGCCAAAAAAGGCGCGCGGGGGGGGGGGGGGGGGATATTTTTAGGGAGTTATTTTTTTTTCTGCACAAGTGAGCAATGGGGCCTAGAATGTATTCAGTTGGGCTTTGCAATTCAACGGGTATTTCCTCCATTATAGGCCTTGCCATGGGTCCTGTAAGTAGATTAGGGCCACAATGGGTATGCTTCTGAACACTGGTCAAACAGGGGTATCCATTTTGGGGTGAACATCTTCATTTCTATGTACGCTGTACAAGAAAAATGTTTTAAATTGACACAATTGCCAAAAAAATTAAAATCGTAATTTTTTCCTTCTGCTTTACTTAGATTCATTCAAATAGTGTGGGGTCAAAATATACAGTACACCCCTGTAGGAATTCGTTAAGGGGTCTAGTTTTCAAAATAGGGTCATTTGAGGGGGTTCCTTTTTTAAATTGACACAATTGCCCAAAAAATAAAAATCGTAATTTTTTTCCTACTGCTTTGCTTAGATTTATTCAGAAATTGTAGGGTTAAAATACACAGTACACCCCCAGATTAATTTGTTAAGGAGTCTGGTTTTCAAAATGGGGTCATTTGTGGGGGTTTTCTATGGTTTGGCAGCTCAAGAACTCTACAAGTGGGCAATGGGGCCTAAAAGATCTTCAAGCAAAATCTATGTTATGAAAGCCACAGATTACTCCTTTCATTTTGGGCCCAGATGTGCATCCAGACATAAGATTAGGGCCACAATGGGTACATTTCTGAAAACAGGACAAACAGGGGTATCCATTTTGGGGTGCAAGTCTTCATTCATATGTGTGCTGTACAAAAAAAGCTGTTTTTAAAATGACAGAATTGCCAAAAAAAATGAAAATTGCAATTTTTTCCTTTTGCTTTGCTTGAATTCATTCCAATATGCAGTAGACCCCTAGCTACATTTGTTAAAGGAGTCTAGTTTTCAAAATGGGTTCATTTGTGTAGGTTTTCTATGGTTTTGGCCGCTGAAGAGCTCTATAAGTGGGCAATGGGGCATAAAACGCCTTCAAGCAAAATGTCTGTTCTGAAAGACACTGACTACTCCTTTCATTTTGGGCCCCGTTGTGCACTCAGATATAATATTAGGGCCACAATGGGTATATTTATGAACACAGAACAACAGGGGGATCCATTTTGGGGTGTCAATTCTTATTTTCATGTGCACTATTGGAAAAAATATGTCTTTAAAATGAAATATTTGCAAAAATATGAAATTTTACTTTTTCTTCTCTAAATTGAATTAATTCCTGAAAAAACTGGTGGGGTCAAAATACTCATGACATCCCTCAGTGAATACATTAAGGGGTGTAGTTTTTAAAATAGGGTCATTTGTGGGATATCTATCATTCTGACACCTATGAGCCTTAACAATCTTGGCCTGGTGTAGGAAAACAAAGTGTTCCTCAAAATGTTGAAAAGTAATGTTAAATTTGTACGTCTCTTAAATGGTTAAAAAAACACAAAAGTTTTTCAAATGTGCACCTAGAATAAAGTAAACAGATAGAAATATATATCATAGCAAAAATGTGCACAGTATGTTTGCGCGTATTTGAAATATTACAATTGAAAATGTGAAAAAATTAGAATTTTTTCAAAATTTTCCCAATATTGGCACTTTCAATAAATATACACAAATTATATCGAACTATTTTCACCACCTAAATGAAGTACAACATGTGGCGAAAAAACAATATCAGAATCACTTGGATATGCAAAACCTTTACGGAGCTATTCTATGTTAAAGTGACACATGTCAGATTTCCAAAATTTGGCCTGGTCATTAAGGCGCAAACAGGCTTGGTCACGAAGGGGTTAATTTATTATAAGGACAGTATTATTTCAATTACAATGTTGTTTATTGCTGTTTCAATTTTTTAAAATGTAATAAAACCTAAATTGTAGTGTTTGTTTTTTGATTGGATTTCTCCTTACACAGTTACCATGATGAGAGTGATCGCTGCTGCTGATTCTGTACTATGGTATATCATCCCCTAAATGCATGGCAGCAGCTGCTGCGAGGCCGGAACTTTAGGGCAGCCCATATATAGAGAGCAGAGAACACATAACTGCACCTACAGAGATGTCGTAAGGTCAGCTCCTGTCTCAAGTCACATTGCAAGTGTCAATCCCTCTCATGGGGACACTAACATTGTCCTCACTTTACAACATACTGCCTGGAAGAAGACCAAAAAAACAACTAGGTACAGTAGACATGGAGCAATCTTGTATAAAAGTACAGATGCATACTTCTTTAACCCCTTGCACACATGGCCATTTTTTATTTTTATTTTTCGTCAGCCGAGCTGTCTGAGGGCTTGTATTTTTTTACAGGAAGAATTGTATTTTTAAATGTTACTATTTAATGTAATATATATATATATATATATATATATATATATATATATATATACATATATACATACATACAGATAGATAAATAGATAGATAGATAGATAGATAGATAGATAGATAGATAGATAGATAGATAGATAGATAGATAGATAAAACGTGCTGAAAAACTTCTAAGCGGAGTGCAATGGGGAAAAAAACGCAATAGCATCATTATTTGTAGGGGTCTTGTTTATATGGCATACACACTGTGGCAAAATGACGCACTAAATTTATTCTGGGGGGCAGTGCAAATACGACAATATCAAACTTATATACAGATGTAGCAAATGTTAGCGATTGCTACATCTGTATTCATTTGCTAGTTTTGCTAGTGAGGCTGGGTACTGGCTGTAGCGATCATGTGATAACATGTTTGTCGCATTATCTGTGTACTGGGAAGCACACTTAGACCAGAGGCGTGGACTGCAGAGGCCAGAATTAACAAGAATGATGTAGGTGCGTATAGTTATTTTTTAGTTTCTTGGTTACTAAGGGGGAATTTTTTAATTAAATTGGGCATGAGGGGCATTATTATGATTATTACTGTAAAGTGGTCACTGAAGGGCACTATTAACCCCTCCGGGGCTTGCCGCACTGACCATGTAGTTAAACCCCAGAAGATTTCCGTGGACAGCTCTAGTGCTGAAATGTGCTGAGCACTGAGCTGTCATCTAAAATCTTCCAGGGTTTTTACGTGCATTGTTGACTCATTTAAAAAACCTGCCCTGTGAGGCATAACATAGTAATACTAAACCTGCCACTGAAGGGGGTTTTCCCTCCAACTGCCAAAGTGGCTTCGGTTAGCGGTTTGTCAACTCTTGCATACTTATTTCTGCCCCACTTGCTGCTAGTTTGTGCCCATCTACAACATGAGACCATTTTTTTTTTTCCTGGGCCACTTTGGGTTTCTAACCCACCCATGCTACCATAATGACATCTCTTGACAACTGCAGAGTTTGCTGCCAAGATATTTGGCCAGCCTCTATAGCAACACAAATTATTTCATACCAATGAGCAACAACATAAGACCACTTTGTAATTTATTTTTCAAGGCCAATTTGGGTTTCCAATCCACTCATGCAATGACCAGACACATAAATTCACAAACCAGACCAGATACCAAAACTGAGAACTGAGACCTACCATTGTCGACTTCTGGCTCTCCCCTGACTACTCTAGATCTGCACGGCTACTACTTCCATGGCACTAATCCAGTGCCTGAAATGCTATAAAATAATCATGCCCAAAATGGAGTCCATGGTGTTCACCCTCAGGAAACAAGTTAAAGAGCTCCAAGATTTTTGTGCCTCCTACCATGAAAAGTTTTCTGGGTTACAGACACTGGTGCTAGATCAACAGAAAGAGAATACTAACTTGCAGAGGCAACTTCTGGATTCGTACCATTCAGACTCAGATGTCCGCATACCACTGCCAGCAAAGCTTGGTGGGGATCATCATCAATATTGAGGTTTCCTTAACCAATGCCGAATCTATTTTCAGATGCAGCCCACCTTGTTTACCAGTGACAGGAAGAAGGTATTCTTTGTCATCAATCTCCTTACTGATAAGGTGCTTGCATGGGCCTAACCATATGAAGAGACCAACAGTAATCTTCTCGATAGCCTCTCTGCCTTCATGACCACTATGGATATCTGAATCGCTGTGCCACAGCCAAAGGTAGGTTACACAACCTATGATAAGGGTGACGCTCCGTTGCAGAATATATGACAGGATTTTGTCGCTGGTTGAATGATACCATGTGGAACTAAGCTGCACAACAGAGCAAGTTTCATTGGGGATTATCTGAGTGGAAGACCTCTGGTAACCTGGAAGATTTTATTCAGCTATGAATTGATCAGAGTCTTTTCGAGCAGCAAAAGGACAGACTGTGGGTTTTGGGCAACAACCCTACCTACTCCTTCAGTCAATCCATGTTGAGTCCCCAGCCAAGAACTGAAGCTGCACCAGAATCAATGCAGGTTGATGTCATCCATAAACCCCTTTCCACCACTGAAAAAGAAAGTTGCTGTGCTGAAAACCTGTGCCTTTGTGGAGCAGGAGGAATATTCTTGGACTTAAGATTCACTCTTAACAAAAAAATTACAAGCAGACCTAAGCTCATACCTGTTAATATAGAAACTGTGGATGGGTCACACTTGTCCTCGGGACCAGTCACACAGGAACCAATCGAACTGGAGCTCCACATGAAACATGACGGTTAAGAAACAATCAGCTTCCAGCTCATCTGTCCCCGTAAATTTCTGGTGATTCTGGTGAGTTTTCTCCCCATAATTCCTCTATCAAGTGGAAGTCAAGGACCATTGCCTTCCCTTAAGAGTACTGTAAGGAGAACAGCAGGATGGCACCACCCACTCTCAAATCAGCGAAGACCTCTAGGACTGCCCGCAGAACTTTGAGAAGTTACCGGCTCAGTACCAAATTTTCAGGGATGTCTGCAGCAAGAAGACAGCTGACCAATTACCACCTCTTCTGGTATATGACTGCCGAGTGAAGTTGCTCCCCGGGCCTTCTATTCTGTTCGGGCGGATCTACTGCCTTTCAGAACCAGAATTGCAGATGTTCTGGGAATACCTGGGTGAAAACTTAAAAAAGGGGTTCATTCAACCTTCTTCCCCAGCTAGGGCGCCCATATTTTTTGTGGAAAAGAGTGACTCAACCTTGCGACCATGTATTAATTACAGTGAGTTAAATAAGCTTACGATTAAAATCGCTACTCCCTCCACTTGATTCCGGAATTGCTAGAGAAACGCCGCTCTGCGCCCCTCTTAGATCACCAAACAAGATCTAAGAGGGGCTTATAACCTTGTACAGATTTGCCCAGGGGATGAGTGGAAGACTGCATTTAGAACAAAGTGTTGTCACTTCGAATACCCGGTATTGCTGTTTGGTCTTTGAAATGCTCCTGCTACATTCCAGCACTTTATTAACAACGTATTTGGAGACCTGTTGGACCAATTCGTGGTGGCATATCTCGATGATATTCTTTTCTTCTCTGATAATTTAAAGAACCATCGATGGCACATCCAGATGGTCTTAGAACAACTCCAAAAGAATCATCTCTACATATAACTAGAGAAGTGCAAATTTGAATAAACCCAGATGTGATTTTTGGGATACATTATCTCTCCAGATGCCCTGAGTATGGACCCCAGCAAGATTAAAGCCATCATGGAGAGAAAAACTATGACATCGGGAACAAGGAGCTTCTGGCCATCAAGGTCACTTTCACAGAATGGAAACACCTCCTAGAAGAAGCCCACCATCCAGTAACAGTTTTTACTGACCATAAGAACTTAGAATTTCTTTATACAGCCAAGAGGTTATCGTCCAGACAAGCACAATGGGCCCTGTTTTTCTCCAGGTTTTTTGTGTCCTACCGACCCGGTTCCAGAAATGGCAAGGTGGACACTCTGTCCAGAATTTTTTTTGAGCCTGAATGGAGGGAGGTGGTGGGAGGTTAAATAAAGACTGCACAATTCTGTCCCCCCAAAATTTTGGGGGTATACAGCACTCGGAAAACCTACTAGAAAGGTTTAAAGAGGCTTACAAAAATTACCCTTTCCTGAGTTGTCCCTCTAAGGATGTGGAGCTTGTTTTAAGGAGTGGACTGTGGATGCGAAAAGACCAACTATATGTTCTTGAGGCTGGTCGACTTGAAGTCCTTAGACTGGTCCATGACTCCAAGCTTGACATTCACCTGAGGGTTATGAAAACTTTGGAAGTCTTGCTTCATTCCTTCTGGTGGCCTTACTGCAGGAGGGATGTGAAGAGGTATGTCACCTTTTGCGATGCATGTGCTTGAAATAAGATGCCACGGGCTTGCCCTCGGGGTTTTCTACAGCCCCTCCCAGTTCCATCCAGGCCATGGGGATCTATATCTATGGACATCATTGTGGATCTGCCCCTTTCAAAGCAAATGACTACTATTCTTGTCGTCATGGACCGACTTATGAAGATGCATATTCACTGAAAAAGCCAAAAATACCTGAAAGTCTGCAAAGCAGACACGGTCGCCATAGGCACGATCGCCATAAGGCAGGCACAATCGCCACCGGCACAATCGCCGTAGGGCAGGCACAATGGCCTTAAGCCCTGAAGATATGTAGTAAGCCAGACAATAATGTGTGGAGGAGCAGCTTGTTCCTGGCAGGCTAATATGCAGTCACCCACTCAACCCAGCCCAGAATGGGGAGGAGTGACTGCATATATTAATAGCCTGCACATGTGAACGATACCAAAGATGTCAGCCATAGATGGGTGGTGACCCACCATACAGGATATCAACCCTGGCTGATATGACAGCGGGTTGCCCTGTATCTCCAAGGTGGGCCACACTGGCTGACATCTTGGGCTCCCCCACCAACTAGCAAACTACATACAAAGATACTAATGCATACTAATAAAATGCGGGTGTTAGTACTGCATTTTGGCCAAAACGCATAGGCTGACGGACCGCGTCGAGGTCACACCGCTTCCGTCAGTACCTACGCTAACTCACAATAAATTACATAAAATCACAGAGGTGAGGAAAAAGAAAAAAACACATATTCACTGAAAAAGCCAAAAATACCTGAAAGTCTGCAAAGCAGACACGGTCGCCATGGGCACGATCGCCATAAGGCAGGCACAATCGCCACCGGCACAATCGCCGTAGGGCAGGCACAATGGCCTTAAGCCCTGAAGATATGTAGTAAGCCAGACAATAATGTGTGGAGGAGCAGCTTGTTCCTGGCAGGCTAATATGCAGTCACCCACTCAACCCAGCCCAGAATGGGGAGGAGTGACTGCATATATTAATAGCCTGCACATGTGAACGATACCAAAGATGTCAGCCATAGATGGGTGGTGACCCACCATACAGGATATCAACCCTGGCTGATATGACAGCGGGTTGCCCTGTATCTCCAAGGTGGGCCACACTGGCTGACATCTTGGGCTCCCCCACCAACTAGCAAACTACATACAAAGATACTAATGCATACTAATAAAATGCGGGTGTTAGTACTGCATTTTGGCCAAAACGCATAGGCTGACGGACCGCGTCGAGGTCACACCGCTTCCGTCAGTACCTACGCTAACTCACAATAAATTACATAAAATCACAGAGGTGAGGAAAAAGAAAAAAACACATATTCACTGAAAAAGCCAAAAATACCTGAAAGTCTGCAAAGCAGACACGGTCGCCATAGGCACGATCGCCATAAGGCAGGCACAATCGCCACCGGCACAATCGCCGTAGGGCAGGCACAATGGCCTTAAGCCCTGAAGATATGTAGTAAGCCAGACAATAATGTGTGGAGGAGCAGCTTTTTTTTTTTCTTTTTCCTCACCTCTGTGATTTTTTGACTTATGAAGATGGCCCACTTGATCCCCATCAAAGGAATTCCCACCGCAGATCACACTGCAGAGTTGATGATCTGGGAGATTTTCAGACTACATGGAATTCCTGATGATGTGGTCTCTGACAGAGGAGTTCAGTTCACATCCAAGTTTTGGAAACACTTCTATACAGCCCTGGGAACCACCGTAAATCTATCTTCAACCTTTGATCCCCAGTCTAACGGCCAAACCGAGAGGACGAACCAGACTCTGGAGCAGTATCTCCGGTGCTTCATTTTCCATCTCCAGAATGACAGGGTGGATTATTTACCAACAGCGAAGTACAATAATGCCAAACACAGCTCAACCGCCCAGAGTCCATTCTACACCAATTACAGGACACATTCTATCTTCATTCCCGGCCTTCCTATCAATACTCCTATCCCGACTGTCAATCACAGACTAACAGCATTGTCTGAAACACAAAAGAAGTTGAAGGAAGGCTTACAGGAAGCCCGAGATGCTTATAGGAAAGCAGCAGAAAGACACTGCCAAGCGGCCCCTTTCTTATGGCGGATAAAAAAAAGGTATGGTTATCAAGCAAGAATCTTAAGGCTCATCTGCCCTCTCCCAAACTGGGGCAAAGATTAATCAGACCCCTCCAAACCACAGCGAGGATCAAACAGGTGGCTTTCCATTTAAAGCTCCCGGGCAGCCTGAGGGTTCATCCTGTCTTCCATATATCCATAATAAAACCTTTTCAGGAGAACACCTTTGTCAGAAGACAGCAACCACCTTTGCTCCAGTAAAAGTGCAAGGTCAAGACGAGTTTGTGGTGGAAAAATCCTTGATTCCAGAAGGCACAGAGGAAGTTTACAGTATCTAGTAGGGTGGCCCATAGAGATATGCCGAAAAATAAAGTGGCAGCTATACAGCAAAACACGTTCCTAATTTGTTACATCTGCTAATAGTAATGTCAGGGTAACGTTTTAATTTTAAATTCCAAATGTAAGATGGTGCTCAAAACTGATGTATATTATGAGAAATTACGCTTATGCTCAAGATTTCCAATTGCACAAGCTGCTGCATTAATATTAACAATTTGCTTTTGCAAAAGAACTACTATACTTTAAAACATTAAGTATTGACAATGGCATTTGTGCTGACAATCTACACATTTGTGCTGTTCCTACAAAAATACCTCTAAATATAGTTAAAATTACAACAAATACTTGTCAGTCAGTGCTTAAGGGCCGGACAGCAGACTTCTTGGTAATCTGTGTTGGAACTGCCTTGCGATTTGCTTCCACTACTTTAAGCAACAGTTGTTTTTTTTTATTTGTCATTCGTAAAAAGTCTAAAAATTCATGAGCACAACCTTGTCGTAAACATAAGAACCTGAAAGTCTGCCCCCAATAAATGCTTGTTTTGAAAGAAAAAAAATAGAGGGTTTCCTGCTTTGTAGTTGAAAGTTGAGTTTTTTGGACCACCCTAGTATCTAGTGCAGTGACAGGAATACAGGCCAAAGGAGAACTCCTGGGAGCCTGACCAAAGTCTGCATTCTCCAAAGCTCAGGGGGGGGGATTTCACAAGATGCACCCGGGTAAGCCAGCCCCTGGGATGGCCAGAGGCCATCCTAGAAGGGAGAGTACCTGTCAGGGATCGCACCCAGGACCTCCTGTACTCCAGTCAGTAGCTCTCCCTGTTGATCCATCCATCCTGTGGACAGTTCCCCTGCATGACACTGCTTTGTTCCTAGATCCTACAAACCCAGTTCCTGTTCTAGCTCACTATAAAAGCCTAGCCATGCCACTCCCTCATAGTAACGCTCAATTACAAGCCTGCTCTACTACAAACAAACTGAAATCTCCTGTTAATAATCTTGGGTATTCCTCCTGACAACGCTACCCGCTTCCTCCCTTGTACTGCAAACGGAGACCGACCGTGCTGATTCCTGGCTCTCCCCTGACTACTCTCTAGATCTGCATGGCTACAACACCCACTGCTTCAACCCAGTGCTCGAAATGCTACAGTAGAGGCACATGCTCTTGACAAGAGGAATTAAAACATCTAATTGTCAAGTACACCCTCAACAACTGTTGGGCGAACAATTGTTCATCTGACATTTGCTTTTACTGGCTCCCTAATACACGTGAACATTTAGCTTGGCTGAACATTTGCGTGTTTAGGGAGGTAAGTTGCAGCCAGACAGCTGTGGTGATAGTTTATCTTTCGGGGAACAAAAAGATCGGGCATTGAAATTCAATATTCCTAATCTTTCTTTTTGAACTGAGTTGGGCTGCCCTCATACACATTAGAAAGTTGTCCAACACACCCTTATTAGTGGGTTTGGACAATTAAACTCTAAAGTGCATGAGGGGCCTTAACCCCTTAGTGACCAAGCCTGCTTGCGCCTTAATGACCAGGCCAAATTTTGGAAATCTGACATGTGTACTTTAACATAGAATAGCTCCGTAAAGGTTTCGCATATCCAAGTGATTCTGACATTGTTTTTTCGCCACATGTTGTACTTCATTCAGGTGGTGAAAATAGTCGGATACATTTTGTGCATATTTATTAAAAGTGCCAATATTGGGAAAATTTTGAAAAAAATATAGTTTTTTCACATTTTCAATTGTAATATATCAAATATGTGCAAACATACTGTACAAACATTTGCTAAGATATATACTTCCATCTATTTACTTTATTCTGAATGCACATTTGAAAAACTTTTATGTTTTTTTTAACCATTTAGGAGACGTACAAATTTAACATTACTTTTCAGCATTTTGAGGAACACTTTATTTTCCTGCACCAAGCCAAGATAGCAAAGGCTCATAGGTGTCAGAATGATAGATACCCCTACAAATGACCCTATTTTAAAAACTCCACCCCTTAATGTATTGACTGAGGGTTGTCAGGAGTATTTTGACCCCACAGTTTTTTTTTCAGGAATTAATGCATTTTAGAGGCGAAAAAGTAAAATTTCATATTTTTGCAAATATGTCATTTTAAAGACATATTTTTTTTTCTATAGTTTACATGAAAATGAGGATTTACACCCCAAAATGGATACCCCTGTTTGTCCTGTGTTCAAAAATATACCCAATGTGGCTCTAATCTTATATCTGAGTGCACAACGGGGCCCAAAATGAAAGGAGTAGTCAGTGTCTTTTAGAACAGAAATTTTGCTTGAAGTCCTATTAGGCCCCATAGCACACATGTAGAGTTCTTGAGCGCCCCAAACAATAGAGAACCCCCACAAATGACCCCATTTTGAAAACTAGACCCCTTAACAAATTTATCTAGGGGTGTACTGCATATTTTGATGCCACAGTTTTTGCATGAATTCAAGCAGAGCAAAAGAAAAAAATTGTGATTTTTATTTTTTTCGTAATTCTGTCACTTTAAAAACAGCTTTTTTTGTACAGCACACATGTAAATGAAGACTTGCACCCCGAAATGGATACCCCTGTTTGTGCTGTTTTCAGAAATATACCCATTGTGGTCCTAATCTTATGTCTGGATGCACAACAGGGCCCAAAATGAAAGGAGCAGTCGGTGGCTTTTAGAACATAAATTTTGACGAGGATACTCGGCTAAGGCACTACTCGCTCGAGTAGTTAGCCTTAGTGAGTATACTCGCTCATCTCTAGTAAGGAGGCCTAATATTGGGGGTTCAACAGATCGTGAGTTGCCCGAATTCTGCTCCTCTGACTGTCTTATATAGAGAGTGAGAGGCATAACTAGTAGTTCCTGGGCTCCAATGCAAAACCTGTAACAGATCCCAAAATATACTGTACCATGCGCTAATTATCCTGCACATGTCGTCTTATCTGGTAGAAGGGCCATTGAGCCCCCACAGGCACCAGGACCGTGGTGTAACGGTTACCTTCGTACCCTTATAGCTACATTGCTTAGTAAGTATATATCTGTGTGTCAGTGAACGTTTCTACAGGAATTTGTGTATTTGAGAGTTTGCTGTTGTATTTAGTGAGCATCTTTGCTTGCCCATACATATGTACTGTGTGTATAAGTGTAAAGAAGTGAATTTGTGTGCTTGTTGTAGGAGTCCAGTACATAAAGTGGACACCAGGGGGCTTGGGTGCAGGAAGTTTTTGGCAGGGGCAGAATTTCTGAACTTTGGGTTCACAAGAGGCTCCCTGGGTGATGTCCTTTCTGGTCCAATGGAGACCAAGCATTGATCTGGTGTGGACCACCCGCTGCTACCTGTGAGAACCAGGAGTCTGACAAGGATGGACGGCCCTTAGACTGGCACCCTGATTGGGTAGAAGGTAACAGACTTTATGCTATGTGTTTGACGCACTAAGGATGTATTGTATAAAGGGTAAAACCAATGTTATTTACAATGCTCCCAATGGGGCTGTTCATACAAGTGTCTTCAACACTGCGCTTTGACAGCGATGCATGTTCTATCTTGGGCCGTTTTCAGCCCTGCGTTGCCCATTGAAGTAAATGGGCAGCAGTTTCAGCGCTGCTGAAAACGTGGCACAACTTGGTACTGCGTTTTTGGCAGCGCTAAACGCCAGCACTAGCTGCACTACGTAAAAAAAAAAGGAATACTCACCTAGCTGCTGCCGTCCGGGACTCTCCAGGGGTCCGTGCGGGCTCCCGGCCACTTGTCAAGCTGACAGAGGATCTTCTGTACCAATTACAGCCATTTATTCAGCGCTGGCTGTGATTGGCGGAGCCAGCTGACACTCAGCGGTCTCAACTAATCAGAGCAATCTCTTGCTGGAGGCGGGGATTTCAATCCCTGCCACTGGCAGAAGATCCTCTGTTGGCTTGACAAGTGCCTGGCAGCTTGCCTGGAGCTCCAGAGAACAGCTGGAGAGTCCCAGACGGCGGGAGCTAGGTGAGTATTGATTTTTTTTTCAGCATGATAACGCTGCTGAAACCGCAGTAAACGCAGCGTTAAAAAACGGTGCGCTTCTGCAAACACCTGTGTGAGGGAGGCCTGAGTTTGTACCGTCTGGACATAGTTCACTGGTGTGCGATCATCCATCTGGTTTGGGAAAGATAGCGATCCGATGAGCTAACAACCCCCAAGTTGGGGGTGCCCCAAGCCATTCTGCTCCCTGAGGCAAATAGCAAAATGGCACCCTCTTCCTGCTCCCTCATCTCCACCATAAAAAAGCAATACTTTATTGCTGACAAAGAAAAAGAAGATATAGCAAACTCTCTCTCTCTCTAATACAGCACCAGAACCAAGATCAATAAAGGGATAAACTGCATAGTTAGGTCAGCCCTGCTATTCAATCTTGTACTTCCTAATACAACCTGCACAATGGTAAAGTATGATGGGAGTTGTTAGTTCACAAACAAGAATGCTACTACCCAGGGACGTAGCTAAAGGCTCATGGGCCCGAGTGCAAAAGTTTATCTTGGGGCCCCACAACGTCTCATAACCTCTTAATGCAGAGGTGTAACTTGAAGCTCCTGGGCCCTAATGTAAAACCTGTAACAGGGCCCCCAACTATAATGCTTTATTCATAGTACTGGGCTCCCTATATGGAGAAGAGAGGCCTTATGAGCCCCCTAAGGCTCCTGGGCCCGAGTGCAACTGCATACCCTGCATCCTCTATAGTTATGCCAGTGCTACTACCCATCATCTCTCTACAGACCATACAATGACTACAGGACTGATCAGAGGCAGCCAGTGATAGAATAAATAATGGCAGTGTGACTCCCACATAACGCCATTTCTAACTAGCGTTGTCATTTTCTGCTCCATCCAGTCCGACATGGCAACCTATCTCAGACACAACTGGTCTCCTCAGGGGACTCCTCCTGCAGTAAGGAAGGGTATGCTGCCTGAGGCAGAGAACTCAACTCACCTCATAGATGTGGTGCCTCTGGGTATTTACCCACAGGGCAAATCCACTGCAATCCGCAGAGAATCCGCTAAAAATCCACAATGGCAAAAACTCCACCAAATGTAAAACTGCACCAAATCTAATATAAATAAGCCTACATGCTTTTTCTTGCCCCACAGTTTGACCCCTTTGCTGTAACTTTGGTGTATGATGTTGGTGTCATTAGATGACACACATGCTCACCGATGCAGTAAAATCATCAAATGTGAGTTTAATACATTCAGGGACTGTCAGGTGGGTTGAAAGTTACAATGTTAAGTCTATGGGCGGCGCTGCTGTGCTTCAGGCATGCGCTGGAATGAGTGAAGCATTGCTAAGCAACACAGCATACACTGCTAAGCTGTACTATACACTGCCCAACCAAGAGTGATAGAGAGACAGAGAGAGTTAGAGAGAGAAAGAGCTATAGAGAGACAGAGAGAGAAAGAGCAATAGAGAGAGAGATATAGTGAGAGAAAGAGCAATAGAGAGAGAGATAGTGAGAGAAAGCGATAGAGTGACAGAGAGAGACAGTGAGAGAGAGCAATAGAGAGACAGAGTGAGAGAGCAATAGAGACAGAGACAGTGAGAGAATGAGTTATATTGAGACAGCAATAGAGAGACAGTGATAGAAAGACACAGAGAGAGAGCAATAGAAAGACAGAGTGAGAGAGCGATAGAGATAGAAAGAGAGACAGTGAAAGAAAAAGCGATAGAGAGAATGATAGACAGAAAGAGAGAGATAGATAGTGAGACAGACAGAGTGATAGAGAGACAGACAGAGAGCGATAGAGAGACAGACAGATACAGAGAGCAATAGAGAGACAGACAGAAAGAGAGCAATAGAGAAACAGACAGAAGGGAGAGAGCGATAGAGAAACAGACAGAGAGTGATAAACAGAGAGAGAACAATAGAGAGACAGCCAGAAAGAGAGAACGATAGAGAGACAAAGAGAAACAGACAGAGAGAGAGAGCGATGGAGAGACAAACAGAGAGTGTAGAGAGACAGAGAGCGATAGACAGACAAAGAGATCTATAGAGAGATAAATAGAGAGAGATAGCAAGAGAGACAGAAAGAAACAGACAGAGAAAGATCAATAGAAAAACAGAGAGTGATAGATAGACAAAACGAAAGTGATAGACAGACAGAACGAGAGCAATAGACAGACAGAACGAGAGTGATAGATAGAGAGAGCAATAGAAAGACAGAGAGAGTGATAGAGAGACCTGGAGAAAGTGATAGAGAGACATAGAGAGCGATAGAGGGACAGACAGACAGAGCGAGACAGAAAGAAAGAGAGACAGAAACAGAGAGGATGAGAAACATACAATGAAAGAGACAGATAGAGAGAAAGAGGCAGACAGAGAGAGAGACAAACAGAGAGAGACAGACAATCAGAGAGACAGAGAGAAAGAGACAGACAGAAAGAGGCAAACAGAGAGAGACAGACAGAAAGAGGCAAACAGAGAGAGTCAGACGGATAGAGAGAAAGACAGACAAACAAAGAGAAAGACAGATAAAAAGGAGAGAGATCTGTAGGCTTTTTTATATTAGATATCTCCTCCAAATACAAAGTGACACTCTGAATAATCACCTAACCAAGCAGATTTAGAAGTTCACAACCACTTCTTTTGAAACATTTTATGTTTGTGTGGTGAACATCGGGTCACTCTAGTGTCATGATTTTGAGTTCAGAAATGCAAGCAACTGAAATGCTACAGATTCAAAATCCACAGCGTAAGTTACTTCCATTGCGGATTCTGTACCGTTTTTTTTCTGCACCCTGTGCATGAGATTTGAAAGGTCTTTTCCACATGGCTTGTACTGTTAATGCTGCGGAGTTTCCAAGCAGACCACTTGCAGCATTCACACTACGTGGCCACATATTCAGAAAGATGTGTGGGCTGCTATCATTTGTCAGGACTGATATTCATTCCTAGTTCGCTGCCGAAATATTTTCTCCCTATGTAATATGTATAAAATTATCCATTTTGAGCATAGCTGAAGTTGTGGGATACTAGACATGTGACATTACAAGTTTTGCTGTGATTTTTCTGAATTATCTCATTTGCAGTAGACTTCACAGGGATATGGATTTGAGTACCTGACTCATAGACTTGTAACGTGATATCCACCACTGAAGTGTAATAAGACAGCAGTGTGTGGGCACAGTAACTATATCAGGGAAATATTTTGGATTGTTTCCAGCGGCATGCCTGCAGGAAGAGGGCTGGGTGGGTGAGAAGGTATTACAGGGATTATGGAAGGAAATGTAGAATAGGCCCACACATTACTATCACTTCCTCCCAGCTGCCCATATAGTTACTGTTTATGTTGAGCATGCAGACGTCTCTCAGATCATGGGAAGCCCATGATTTTATAAGCCCAAGTGTGTGCAGTTCAAGTACAGTACAACATATACTTAATGAGTTGAGGACAGACGGCAGAAATACTCTCAATGACAAAAAAAATAAAATAATGCACACAGATGGAAATGTCGGATTGCTGCAAAACTCGACATGCAGCTATGTCTCAGACATATATGTAAATGGTTACAGTTGTGGTAGGATTAGACACTGGGTTTTGCCACCAGAGGCCATAAAAGTGCTTCCCCCGTTGCTCTATAAAAAGACACTCAGAGGCTACTTTTGTGTCGTGCACCTCTTGTTGGGAGATAGCCAACTGCTAGACATGCCTCTACGATGTACTTGAACACATTTTGTCCAGTTAACAGCCTTTGAGAGGGGGCGCACCATTGGAATGGAAGAACCAGGATGGTCATTTTGTCGAATTGCTCACCATCTAGGCTGTTCTGACCAAGCTCTTAAGTTAACATGGAAAGAGAAAAAAAAAGGCTCATGGTCCAGCAGGGACCTACTGCAATCAATACCACAACCAATATATTTGCCAAAAGCAACAACCCTGAGAGGATCCTCTTAAAGTAAACTTTTATTAATCACATACTAAGTTTCAAAAAACAGATATGCTGTAGCAGTAGAAAAAATGATTATACAGACTCAAAGAGTCTGAAGATATAAATTACCTGCCTCATTAAATACATTAGCTGTATATATACTTTATATATACTTGCTCACCTTCTAGGTGCTCGCCCTAAAGAGAAAAGATAGCATTTTTGACCCCCGTCACAGGCCTCTGCTAGCCAATCCAGAAACCTACTGCACACTGATGAGGGGCAAACACCCCGAAACAGTTGTCTGTGTATGGGTTCTGGCTTGGCTTTCAATTCCCAGTCATTATTACAAGGCTTGTATAAAGAGTCTAACATTGACTTGCAGGAATGCTGCTTTCTAATAGGTGGCACTGCAGAGGTACTGTTGCATCTCCCTTATTTGCATCTACTTTATTAGGAATGGTGGAGCTAGCTCTCACTCCAGTGGCTCTAGCACAATGGCATATGCACAATAAGTCATAGAAACCAATATAACCATGTGAACTAGTGTATATATAACACTAGTCACTGACTGGTATCAGTGGAACAAATATACTGAAAGCACCACAATCTGTAGTAAGCAGAAAATTTTATTTTTATATTGATCAAGCTGTTTAGTAAATGTTGCTAAATATTAACAGCGTTTACTAAACACTCCATAGGACGGTTGGGTTCTTGACCGTTACATCATAACATCACGTCAGTAGTAACTTCTTAGGGTGATGACAACTACACTTTCATTGGAAACCAAAATATTACTCATCAGTCGGTACCGTAATTCCTAATTTCTTCACTGTGACAGCAGCAAGGCTCATGTCATTTCAGCTTTTTCCACATATGCCCGATCTATCTGAAATTTGTCAACTCTCTTCTAAATGGTTCTGTTCTGTGTATATACACAGCACTACAACCATACTTTGGGTATTCTTACTCAAACTGGCAGCTGCTTGGATTCCACATCCAGTGTACAGACCTCCTGTACTCCAGCCAGCGGCTCTCCCTGTTGAGCTATCTGGTTTTTGGACAGTTTCCTTGCATACTTTAGCCTTGTTCCCGAATCCTGCTATCCAGTCTCTATTCTGTTCCCTCCACAGCACTGTTTGAGCAAGCTCCACCTGCCTGTTCCTCTGCTGTTTCTGCAAAACCTCCTGATACTGACTTCTGGCTTCCCATACGACTTCTTTACCCGCCTCATCCCTCTGCACTACAAGCCGAGTCCTCTCGTTGCTGACTCCTGGCTCTTCCTTGACTACTCTCCAGACCTGTGGCTGCTACACCTGAATCTCCACCTTAGTGCCTGAAATCGCTACATCCAGCTTCCTTCTACCATGGTTGTGTGGAAGCTCCTTAGCTACTCACAGTTAGCACACAACATTCCATGTTTCTCGAAAAATAAGACCTAGCCTGAAAATAAACCCTACCCTGATTTTTGGCTATTTTCAGGGAGGCTAGGCAGACTACATAAAAAATGAATACATTACCTAGCCGGGATTTTCCCGGTCCCTCCCGCTGGTCTCTGAAGTTCCGTAGCTCCGCCGCATGTCCTGCACTCCTCAGCTGCCGACAGATCATTACTTCCTAGTTTCAGGATTCATAAATCCTACCTTCAGGAACCAATGGCTCTGACTGGTCTAAGCCAATCAATGCAGCGCTTGCTGAACCAACGTAACGGCTGTGATTGGCTGAGAGCAGCACTTTGCTAAACCAATCAGAGCCATAATTTCCTGGAGGTGGGATTTATGAACCCCGCAAGCAGGAAGTGATGATCTTTTGGCGGCCAGGAGTGCAAGACGTGCAGAGGAGCTACGGAACTAAGGAGACCAGCAGGAGGGGCCCGGACAGCGCTGGCTAGGTAAGTTAAATAAGACATTCCCCGAAAATAAGACTTAATGCCTCTTTTGGGGCAACAATTAATATAAGATAGGGTTTTATATCCAGTAAAATATTACAGCTGACTTAAAAAAAAAAAAAATCAAAGATGGTGCAGCTGCATTTGTACTTCTCCTACCTGCTAGATTCACCTCTGGCTTTGGATCAAAAAGCTGCACGAAAAACTACCATAGAAACTGCAGCAAAAAAACTTCCAGAACACCCCCCTAAAGTTAATAAAACTTGCTCTTGGCCTATTAAATCAAGATCTAGTGTCAGCATTTTTAATAATGTTATCTTTGGGTCAAAAAGTTCCCTTGCGGTTATTAAGGAAGTACTTTTATATGCGTGTATCTACATGTATGAGTCATGCGATGGATGAACCTGTAAATTTAATATACTGTAACTTAAGCAATTTCATTTTCCATCAAATCAAGCCAATTCCTGAATTCCGTTCTGCCCTTCATTTTGTTAAAGACAGAAGCAGTTGTCTATACTTGTGTTGTAAAAGTAGTCCTAACTTGCTGGTTGCCCACTGTCAGATGTTAGAGCTGTCAATAGGAACAGGAATTTTGTATACGCCTGTAGAGCTTCATGACCTTTCTTAAGAATAGTTTTTGTGACTTACATCAGGAAGGTTACAGAATTTGCAAGAAAGTTGCTATAAACATGTTGTTTTAAACATCTTTATAAAGGCCTAGAGGGGTGTTAGGGTGTCTGTCTACCCACTAACAATATTTTTTCTAGCGATGCAAGAGTGAGTGCCTCACAGCTCAGAGAAAACTCTGTGATATCGCTCATTGCTTTCAATGGGGCGGGCAGCAGCAGCACCAGCCCCATTGAAAACATAGGGAGTACATCGCGGACAGCGGGGACCACGGGGATGAAGGAATCCTCTGCCACTGCTGTGGCAGAAGTCTGTGATGCTATCCTATTGCTTTCAATTGGGTTGGCACTGCTGCGGCCCCATTGAAAGCAGGGGATTGCAGGCGACCCCCACAGCGATGATTTTCAGGAAAGGGCTTGAAATATAAAAATATATATACTCACCTAGAAGAGCCGTATGGCTCCTCTCCGGCACGGCAGTCTTCGTCTGTGTTCTGGAGGCCGCAAATTGAAAAATCCCCGCCCCCATAAAGCGCTAGAGTCATTGGCTGAACGCTTAGCCAATCGGAGGCAGTGCTCAGCCAATGAAAGACAGCTGAGCACTGCCTGTGATTGGTCACAGCACTCAGACAATCACAGGCAGCGCTCAGCCATTTAGGAATTCATTTATGTCTCTCTGAAAATGGCGATGCAAGGAAAATAAATCCTATGATAAATGTGTTTATTGTGAAAAAATAGTGAAAAATAAAAAATATGTATTAGGGATTATTGACACAGGCGTATATCGGCTGGGTTTTCACGCCTTGGCAGATATACGCTGCCCCTCTGATGCATTGGTTTACAATGCATAAGTGCACAGGGGCATGTCTCTAGTCAGGGGCTTTTACGTTATCGGCTGCAGCTGCATTGACTCCTATGGGAGCCAATGACAACTGCCGGAGAAGGGAGATGGGAGGGAGTTTAGCAGCGTGACTGCTAAACTCTGTCCCCATTCTCTTCTCCTCTTCGCCCCTTGCTGCTGTTTGCAATAGGAGGGGTGGGACAGGGGCGGAGCTAAGTCCCGCCCTGCCACTCCCATAGAAAAAAACTGTGGCAAGGGGCGGGAGCTCAGCACACTAGCTCTCGCCCCATTCCGCTCCCTTCCCTTGCAGAAAGCTGGCGAGGGGGAGGGAAGGGCCGGCTGACATACACTCTTGTGAATAAGCCCTTAATTTGATATTACTGCAATTGTACTTACCCACAGAATAAGGGCTTCTTCACACGAAGCGTATATCGCCCGCTGTTTTCACCATCTGATGCATTGGATTCCAATGCCTGAGATCACACAGACGTACTCCCAAGGTGTAAAAGTGCCCGGCCGGCCAATATAGCACCTGGCGCTTTTACGCCAAGCAGAAAAGATAGTTCTAGAACTATCTTTCCAGCCGGAATACATCGGCCACTGCATGGGCTGCTATGGGAGCCAATGACAACTGCCGGAGAAGGGAGGTGGGAGGGAGTTTAGCAGCGTGACGGCTAAACTCCCTCCCCCTTCTCCCCTCTGGCTGTTTGCAATGAGAGGGAGAGGGGTGGGGTTAATTCTGCCCCCTCCCATTGCTGGCTGGGGACAAGGAGCAGAGAGGAGAAGGGAGCCTGAGTCCGCCCCTGCCATTGCAGACAGCTGGAGGGGAGGAGAAAAGTAGAGAAGGAAGGGGGAGAACAGCTTAGCAGAGTTAAACTGTCTTCACCACCCAACAGCATTGCAGGCTCGGCATATATGCGCTGAGCCCATGCCATCTGAACAGGCGCACAAACATTAGATTTGTGAGCCCGTTCACACGTTTTTGCGGCACCAGCGGCTGCACGTAAAAATGCCTACAGCCGCGTGAAAGACCCCAAAGGGTAACATATCATTTATACTGCACCGTGAACTGCATATGAAAAAATAAAACAATATCAGAGGGACATTTGTTTGAACGGCTCGGCTGCTAGAACACAATAAAAAGGGATCAGAAATTTGTCTGTACCCCAAAATTGTACCAAAAACCAAGCCCTTACACAATGGAGGGGGAGAGGCCTTAGACTGTGTTATACACCCGTTTTGCAGGTTATGGTAAAATTTCAGTTTGGTTCATACTAATGCAAATGTAACTGAACTTTTGAAAATTCGCTCATCACTAATCAACAGTAAACATTCTAACTATGTGGGGCCACAAAAGGGGTATTGTTATGTTGTGACAGCACAAAGGGCAAAATATTACCGTGTGGGGCACTAAGAGCAGCACTATTATTGAGTGGTGCACTAGTACCGCCTGTGGAACAATAGTGCTATCTGTTCGGCACTATTATTTTTTAGGGATGTTGTCTGTTTGACACTATTTGTGGGGTTAATTAGACTAATGACAACATTATTTCTGAACTACATTATTTGCAGGTACTACCAGCACAACCCAGACATGTAGCTAGCTAGCAAGATAAATGGGGAGGGGTGGAGAAAGCAATGGCAAACTACTCCACTGCCAAAACTCTTCATGGATCACAGCCGGACAAGGATAGGAAAGCAAGGAGAACGCTGGTCCATAAAGTGACAAAAAGTCATCATCATGCAACACAGCATTCTGATAGGACGGCAGCAGGCACATATTCGGGGGCGCAGCACAGTTCGGGTGGGTAAGGAAAGGGTTAGTGAGGTGCTGGAAAAGTGAGCAACCAAAGTTGCAGACTTTGCAGAGACAAGTCGTGGCTGGAGGGATCTTCGGTTTTCCGTTAAACATATTGGCCATAACTTTTGTACAAGTTGTGCACAAAAATGAAAACTTTATGTCTGCGCTGCCGGCCCCGCCCCTACACCGAGCCAGCTGTCACTGCCCCCTCCGTACACAACCACGCTTCTCTGTTTACACAGAGCGTGGGCTTATTTACATAACCACGCCCCTCCCAACTCTGCTCCAACCACAAGTAGAAGGGGCGGGGCCTGTGTCGGTCCGTATGTATGAATGATATGTATGAAGATTTCGTGTGATTTCATCAAGCAGCCGTCACCGGAGAGCCCGGATCCCAGGTAAGTGGCAGCATAGCGGGGTGTAGCCGGACAGTGCAATACTGAGTAGAAGATGCCCGGGTGTGTGCCATCAGTGGGGTGCAGCTGGTGCTACTAGCGGTACTAGTGTCCCCGTCGGTATATAAAGTGCTGTTCGGCGGTAGGTAGCTGTGCCCGCAGTATATAATGCCCCGGGCTGCAGTTAATAGAATGGTATACACCGGGTACCGCTGCCCCTGGGTGCTGGCGGGGTCGCGCTGGTCCAGGCTGATGGGGTATTTTTAGGAGGAGGAGGAGGCTGCAGGACATGTGCTGCAGACAAGTCGGGGCTTGTAGACAGCGGCTCAGGTCCCATGCACTGAGCCCACAGCCGGCATAACTCTCACCCGGCGGCAGGTGGTGGGCGACGGGCACACATGTCACATATGTGGGCACATCAGGAGCCGAGAGGTGACCCTGGGGGGCTGCCCAGTGCTGCAAAGGACAGGTGACACTAAAGGTGACAGGTAGGAGGTGGCATCAGGGGCAATACTAATGCCAGGCGACCCAGCGACTCAATGGGGAAAAACATTCACTTTTATCGATTTATTTTATTTAAGTTTCTCTCCTTCGAAAGAAGAGCAGAGAGACGGAAACCGTGAACCGACCCCAACGCCGGTGTGACAGCGGCCTATGGGCGCCATCAGATTTGCACACGTTTTTGCACATGTAAGAACTGTATGTAAAAAGCGCAGAGAATAGAACCCGCTTATTGCAATGATTTCGCTCTAATTCCCTTTTTTTTGCGCGCCCGAGAAAATAGGACCTGCTCTATCCTTCCGCGTATTGGCACGCATCTGGGCGTGTTTTACAGTATTTTTTTCGCGCCTGTCGTGCATATATGCACACACAAAACACACAAACATTCACTATGTTCACGTACAATATGCATGAGAATAGAACATGCATGATTGTGAACGAACCCAAATCAATAGGTTCACTTCACTGCGTATTGCCTTGGAAGTATGCTGCGCTATTGAATTTGTGTGAATAAGCCCTTCGGCTTTTCCTGGGGAGGACTGCGGATGGGTAATTGGGGGATCTGTGAACAGGGAGGCGTTATAAGGAAGCAACTGCTAGATTCCCACCTGTAACTTCAGGCTTTATATTGTTACAATGTAGAAATACATGGGTAGTAATATGGGGGGCCAGCCATCTACTAGGGGGTCTTCAGGATATAGTAATATGGAGGGGGGGGACGGGACACTGATCTTCTGGGGGGTCTTCAGGATATAGTAATATGGGGGGGGGGCAGTGATCTTCTGGGGGGTCTTCAGGATATAGTAATATGGGGGGGTCACCCATCTACTAGGGGGTCTTCAGGATATAGTAATATGGGGGGGGGACAGTGATCTTCTGGGGGGTCTTCAGGATATAGTAATATGGGGGGGTCACCCATCTACTAGGGGGTCTTCAGGATATAGTAATATGGGGGAGCAGCGATCTACGGGGGGGGGGGGGGGGTCAGGATATAGTAATATGTGGGGGCAGTGATCTACTTTGGGGTCTTCGGGATATTGTAATATGTGGGGGCAGCGATCTACTGGGGGTCTTCAGGATATAGTAATATGGGGGGGGGGTCACCCATCTACTAGGGGGTCTTCAGGATATAGTAATATGGGGGAGCAGCGATCTACGGGGGAGGGGGGGGGGGCATCAGGATATAGTAATATGTGGGGGCAGTGATCTACTTTCGGGTCTACGGGATATTGTAATATGTGGGGGCAGCGATCTACTGGGGGTCTTCAGGATATAGTAATATGTGGGGGCAGCAATCTACTGTGGGGTCTTCAGGATATAGTAATATGTGGGGGCAGCGATCTACTGGGGGTCTCCAGGATATAGTAATATGGGGGAGCAGCGATCTACGGCTGAGGGGGGGGGCGTCAGGATATAGTAATATGGGGGAGCAGCGATCTACGGGGGAGGGGGGGGGGTCTTCAGGATATAGTAATATGGGGGAGCAGCGATCTACGGGGGAGGGGGGGCGTCAGGATATAGTAATATGTGGGGGCAGCGATCTGGGGGGTTTCAGGATATAGTAATATGTGGGAGCAGCGATCTACTGGGGGTCTTCAGGATATAGTAATATGTGGGGGCAGAGATCTACTGGGCATCTTCAGGATATAGTAATATGTGGGGGCAGCGATCTACTGGGGGTCTTCAGGATATAGTAATATGGGGGGGCAGCGATCTACTGGGGGTCTTCAGGATATAGTAATATGGGTGGGACAGCGATCTACTGGGGGGTCTTCAGGATATTGTAATATGTGGGGGGCAGCGATCTATGGGGGTCTTCCAGATATATAGTAATATGTATCACAGTTGTTCGAATCGACCTCATAGGCAATGAATGGAACAGATGCGTCAGCGCCACTCTTGCCAAACTACTACTTACTGCAGTCATACAGGGGATTTAGGGGCCATTCTAGTAGTGGGCACCCGCGATCCGATATTTATCACCTGTCCTTTGGCGTGAGTTATAGTAAATATGGAAGGGGGCGCTCACACAAGCGGTTTTCGCACAGTACGATCATGATTTGGATGGAACCCACAATGGATTCTACTCTCAGTGTTTAGCGTGCACAGATTTTGCGTGTTCGAATACTCACACAAACTCAGTCACGTTAATAAGATCTAACGGCGACGCGCTTTTCTCGCAACATCCAAATCACAGGTTTATGAGTGGGATCCCGTATGAATAGACCTTGGGGTGCCTTCACACTTGCAATAAAATTGCGCGATGAGAGAGTGAGTGAAAACGCAGAATTATGAAACCAATGATTTTCAATGGTTTCATTCCCATTTGCGAGGTTTTCACTCATGCAGAATGGAGAGAAAAAAAATCGCGGCATGTCCTATCTTTCTGCGTTTTGCGATTTTTACATTTTTCTTTAGCTCCCATGTTTCCTTATTGAGCCTCCTTTTTTTCACATCACAACGCACAAACTTGCGATACGTTTTTAACATTAGAAACTCCTATTGACTTTTGCACGAGAAAATTGCGCAATTTTATTGCGCCAGAAAATTGCGGGCGACAGCAATGCAAAATTATTTTCAGGAACAAGCATTGCTGACGCTGAAAAATCGTGGAAACAATGATGCGATTTTGCTGCGATTTTCTCACGGCAAAATGGCAATTGCCAGTGTGAAGGAGCGCTCAGAGCTTAAACAGATGGGCGCATGCGTTATTACCCTCGCCGCTACGGAGCTTATTAGCGCATGAACCACGTAATATTTATTTACACAATGGTTTTGTGTCGTCCCGTCTTGTGGCTGTGATTTTCAAGCGCGCCCGTGTGTTAAAGCTCTTAGGCCAGCTAAGTATGAGTGGAGAATAGAACCTATTGATTTCAATGAGCTCATACACATTTTCGTATTTTGCGCACGCATTTTTTAAAAAAACGGAACATATTCTGTTTCTCTGCGTCCTCACAAAAGGCAATATGGGATTGCACAATACACAAGGAAATGCGTGAAACACTGCAGAATTCTGCTGGAAAATAAGGGAGATGGAATTAAACCTTCACAGCGCCACCTATTGGTAGGCAGCATTCCTTCAAGCCAAAATCAGACTTTTTATACAAACCTTGTAACAATGGCTGGGAATAAGCATTGTTACAAGGCTTGTATTAAAAGTCTGACTTTGGCTTGAAGGAATGCTGCATTCCTATAGGTGGCACTGTAGAGGTTTTATTCCATCTCACGTATTTGCATATTACCCAGAGGAGCGTGCATGGCCATTTAAGTCACCCCACTCACCATCTAGGTGCTCTCCCTAAGGAGAAAAGATAGTGTTTCCGATCTGCTGGAAACGAACACATCTGAAATTTCTTACACATTTCAGCACCCATGAACACGCCCTGCGGGCAGAAAAAGTACGGAGGAATATGCCGATACGCGTACAAATAAGCCTTGTCAAATGTGCAAATATGTTGCGCTGAGGCGCACGCAATCACACATACATTTGTGTGAAGCCAGCCTTAGTCTGTGGAAGCCCCCGCTCCTAAACCTTTCCTGCACTTTTTCTCACCATTACTGAATGTTGGCGAGAAAAGTGAAAAATGGAAAAGTCACAAATTATCAGACAGATGTGACGATCACCGCAATCCACTTGTTTTGCATTCAACTGTCTGGTTGCATTAGTTTTCTATTTAGTGAATGCCCACTTCGTACTGCTCACTGATTGGCCTGTGCTGATCACGTAAGCTGCTCTGGCCAATCAGAAAGTAGTTATAGAGTATTGTAATCCTAACACTTAGGGGTCCTGCCCACGGCCGTGACGGTCTCCGCAAGTGGAATACCGGAGCGGAGACCGTCACCACGGCCACCCCAAAGACCCCATACTCACCTCCAGATCCACTGCATAGCTCCCACATGACGCACTGGCGTGCATGCGCAGTACAGCTCATGACGCACCGGCGGTGTCATATGACGCGGTGGGCGGGACGTGTATTCACGCTATACTTCCGCTGTGCTACAGCGGAAGTATAGCGTGATTGGTGGCTTCCATTGACTACAATGGAATCCGTCCACGCGTATTAACACGGCAAATAGGACATACCGCAGGTAATTTCACGCTGCGGAATGGCTATAGACTATAGACAAGTGAGCCGGAGCTTCGGAGGATACGTGTGACTGAGCGGACAGCGCCTGTTAGGTGATGAATTGGTGTTTTTTTTTTTTGTTATAACGCGGCTGGGGCTTATTTTAGGGACAAACAACAGGACTTTCTACTGTAAAAGTTGCATCACACCGCACGAAAACCGCATTTTCATGCGATGCAACACATAGGAAGGCTCCATAGAGAAACATGGGCTACAAAACATAGCAAATCGCGGCAATATTCAGCATGCCACTATTTTTTTTCTCGCAATGTAGCAGCCTACAAAACATTACTAATGGAAAGGAACCCATAGGAAATCAAACAATTTTTTCACCCGTGTGAAAGCGGCCTTAAAGACACAACTTGGGGTTCTTGGGCATCCATCCAAATTTGTGAAACAAGGCACCCGCCTATCATGCACCATTTTTGAGGGCTTTGACAGACGAGCGTATGTACAAATACGCTTGTGTCAGAACATACCGTGTTTCTCTGACAAGAAGACACTGTCTTATATTAATTTTTGCCCCCCAAAAGGCACAGTGTCTTATTTTTGGGGATATCTTGTAATACTGACCTAGTAGACGGAGTTCGGATCCCTTGTGCTGGGCTGTGACGCTGTTGGAGGCTTCCGTGTAGTCCTGAACGACTGAATGACATAATTGAATGGCTGTGATTGGTTAATCGAGCGCCGGCTCTGATTGGCTGACGTTCGAACCAATCAGAGCATTCACTTGTTGGAGGCGGGGTATTCAAGCTTCGCTACCAGGAAGAAATGCTCTGTCAGCGTCCAGGAGGAAGCGACAGCCTACAGCAGCGCCGCAGCCCAGCGCAAGGGACCCGAACGCTGGCTGCTAGGTGAGTATTGCTTCTTTTTTTCATGTAGTTTAGCTAGGGCTTATTTTTTGGGGAGGGCTTATATTTCTCATATTTCTGCATGAAACGCAAAAAGGTAGGACCTGCCCTATCTTTTCTCGTATGTAGAACTTGCACGCGAGAAACGTGCGCCTGTGAACTATCCTATTGCAATCAGTGGGTTCTATTTGTCACGTTTTGCAGGTGTGATTTTTCACGCAGGTAAAAACGTGCTCAAGCACGTTGGTCTGTTTAAGGCCTAATACTGGTGGGAGAGGGTCCTGTGGGCCCACAGCTTCATGTAGCCTCTTGCTTAGAAGATTGGGAGTCTTGTGCCAGTGCTGCTCCAAGACAAAATGATCATACCTTCATTTTAATTAACTTTTTTTGGTGCCAAAAAGAACTCTTCTTGGACTTGGAGCAAAGCCAACAGACATAAAACAAGTAACACCACAAAGGGATGTGTGTGCGACCTTAATATATCTTCCTCCGCTTCCTTTACCCACAGTCATCCCCACTTCCACTACAGCTATGTGAAAGTTTCCAGCCCAGTGGGCCTCTTTGTTCTCTCCTATATGTTTGAAGAATGCCAGAGGTTCTTCTCCATAAAGACAGAAGACTGAATCTAGCGCTTTACAGCCTGATTCACACGAGCGTATATTCATATTTCTGCACATTGTTTTTGCGGAACGAACAATGCTTTTTTGCATGTGCATCGGCGTATTTTTACACGTTCATTGGCACGCAACAAACAAAAGACGCACCGATTTAGGCCTCATGCCCACGGCTGTGATGGACTCCACCAGCGGGATATCCCCCCCAAAGACTCCATGCACTCCTCTCCAGATCCGCTGGGCGCGTCCCGTCTGGTGAGCCGGCGCGCATGCGCAGTACAGCACTTGACACGCCAGCAGTGCGGGATGACGCAGCAGGCAGTGGGCGGGATGCACAATTACGCGATACTTCTGCTGTAGCACAGTTTAGTGTGACCGCCGGCTTCTATTGACTACAATGGAAGCTGGCCGCGTGTATTAGAGCATGCTGCGGAACTCCGCGGTAGAATTACACAGCGTAAACATTGAGCTATAAGGTTCAATAGAACCTATTAGCTGCAGCATAATGCCACAGATTTCCACCACGTGAAACGTGGCAGAAATCCGGCTATGGGCTTTAGCCCTTAAATGGCTAACTAGTCCAGTGAGTTCTGAATGTATTCTTTTTCCAGCGGAATTCCGCATCGTATCTCGCTCCCTAGCATATTGCACGCGCATCTGTATACCCCCTATTGACTTCCATGGGACCTTTGGTGTGCAAATGCACAGAAAAATAGAGCATGCTCCAGGGGTGTTTTTTTTTTTGCATGACCGAAATGCGCAGAAGAAATACGCGCATGTGAACGTGTGTATTGGGCGCACAAATACGTCCATGTGTATCTGGCCTATCAAAAGATATAACTGGTTCCCCTTCTGCTGCAGCTGAAGATCGCTAGTTCACCGAAGTGACGCAAGGCTGTTTTGTTACAAAATCACCTCGCATCTGCTGCAAAATCGCATGTTGGCATGATATCAGGCTGTGATGAGGTTAGCCTTAGGGTATGTTCTTATGGCGGAATTATTGCGAACTTTACGCCTTTAGAAACCATGTCAAAATTCACGACTGTTTGTCATGGATTCGCATGCGGAATATGCCGGTCAATAATGCCCTGACTGTGATAGGGCTCACTTCGTTTCTGTTCGGCATTCCGGGATTTCATAAGACAAAATAACGCGTCGTACTGCGCTTTTTTTGTCCTATTTATTTTTCACGGAAATCAGCAACGGAGTTTAGAACAGAATTTCTGATGCTATGGGCTTCTCACGCGAATGTGTTTGCGCACATAAAATCTGCACATGCTAAACACAGATATAGAACCCATTGATTTTAATGGGTTTGTTCTCATAACCGCGTTTGGGCACACATTTCCCGCGCATGGAAGAAAGTAGGACCTGCTCTATCTTTCTGCGTTTTACGTAGTGAAACTCCCATAGAAGTCTGTTTTTTTTTTTTGCTGAAAACAGACAACTTCATATCCCACTGCAGTGGCCCGACTTGGTATTGCAGTCTAAGTTCCCATTCATTTCATTGGGAACTTAGACTGCAATACCAGGCTGGGTTACTGCAGTGCGAATGAAGCTGTGTGTTTTTCACAGAAATCAGCTCTGTGCCTGAAAGCCGAATTAGGTGCCAGTGTTCGCAGGTATGTGCATATGAGTTTTGCGCATATCCATGTGTTCATATGTGCACTTTTGCGTACCCCATAGGCTCTCATAAGGATCCTTGGGTGCGCAAATGTGCACTGAAATAGAGCAGTAAGAATGAAAACAATTGGTTCTTTTCTCTGCGTATTACACGCACAAGTACACGCGCAAATTTGCTTGTGTGAAAAAGCCCGTGGGCTTAAACAGACGAACATATTTGCGCATGTGAAACTCTCGCCCGCAAAACGTGACAAAGCGAACCCATAGATTTCAATGATTTTGTTTTCATGAATGTGTTTCTCGCACGCAAATCCTGTGTACCTGCAAAGATTGGTCCTGCCTTATCTGTCTGCGTGTTAGGGCTCCCGCACAGGAGCGTGACGTATAAACGCTCAAGAGAGCGTGACATGATTGCGTTACATGTTGTACATGACTCCGCTGAAGCTTTTCAGTAAGACGGTACATTATAGGCTCTGTATGATTGCCGTATGTCCTTGCTCCGCACACTAGGCTTATGTCACATGGGTGAGCGCAATACCGCCGTGAGAGACTCGCAGCGATAACGCATATTTGCTCATGCGATGTTTGAGCGTCAATGATACTTTTTCCTGAATAATAATAATATTGCATCGCTGCCGCCTGTGATTTTCTCGCACATTTTATTCACGCAATAGACTATAACAGGAGTTGCCTATGTTAAAAATGCATTACATCACTCGTACATGGCAGGTTCGTACGTTGCGACGCGATAAATCAGAGGCTCCATAGGGAAACATAGGTGAAAAAACACAGCAAAATGCAGAAAGATAGCACAGGGCCGTATCGGGGCCCAAAAAGGGCCCATAAGGGGAGGCCCTGCATTTCATGGTTGCTAGGGAACCAAAGGAAGGTGAGGAAGGGGTTAACGTATAGTAAAAAAAAATAGAAGGGGGGTGTTAGTGGGGGTGGATAGGCGTTGATTGGTAGGTAGAGAATTAGGGGTGGTGATTAGGAAGTTTTAAAAGGGGGATTTTCGGCGGGAGCGTGATATTTGAAAAGTGTATTGTGGAGAGTCCTGCCCGCCCTCCCCGCCTATAGAGAAGAGAAGGGTTCTTTGTTAGGAGTATATTCATGGTAATTTTAGGTAGATTGAGGGATATTGGCGTAAAGAGAAGGTAAATGAACCCATTGACATCAATTGGCTCTATTCGCCGTGATTGATGGGCAAAATCATGGTAAAACACGCTCGTCAGACGAAGCCATTACCGCGTATTACAGGTGATAGAGCCCTATTGTTCTATATCGGTGCGTAATAAATGCTGTACATTCTGACAGACTTTAGGCAGCGTAAAAAAACATTTTTCAATTTTAGCTAAAGAACAAAAAAAAACTATTCCATAACACTCTTTTTTTCTGTTATGACGGTCTACAGTTAATCTAAGGGCTCCTTCACACAGGTGTGTGCCGACCGCGTATCATGTGCGCGGGTTTTGCCATATCTGCCATAGGCTCCCATTTTGCGGCTCACACATATGACACAAAATCCACGCACAATAAATAACGCACCGTGTTACAAATTGGCACGTATTATACACGCCAAGGTAGTGCATGGCGGCTTGCAGCAAGTACACAATGCCATGACGTACTTGCTGCGTGGCGCGCAGTGAATTACACCCGTGTGACATTGCCTTAAGGCCGCTCTCACACAGCCCGCTTTTTACCATAATTAGAGCGTTGTTTCAAATGCAGCGCTAATCGCGGTGCGACGCCTTCATTGATTTTAATGGGACCTTGCAGACTAGCGCTTGATTTTCAAGCACTGTCTGCTTTATTTTCGTGAGTTTTAGCGCTTGTTTACGCACCTCATCACCCATCACAATGATGGGGTGTATTAAAAAACACTGTCAAACGCTGTAGAATGTATTTGAAAATTCCACGTGAAATCGGACGTGTCGTTTGGTGAACGTATGTGTGAGAGCGGCCTAAGGCTTAGGCTGAATTTACACGAGCATATGCGTTTTTGCGCCACGCTTTTGTAAATCAGAAGTTGAATTTTTTTGTAAGATAGTGCTGTTTTTACTGTACACTTTGCATGCACAAATCGTGGACACGCCAAAAAAACCTCCGCTAATTAGTTTCATATGTTCTATTTCCTGGCGCAAATGTGAAGGAAAATAGAACATGCCGCAGCGCCGGCCCCATTGAAAGCAATAGGAGAACAACGCGGTCCTCTGGCACAACTGTGGCAGGGGATTCTTTCGTCCCCGCGGTGAGTTCCATCATCACTGAACACTGCGACAGCACGGACCTTTCTGGTGCACGCATGTCCTATCTTTTGCTGGTGCGAGTATTTTGTGCCTGTAAAAGACGGACATGTGAACACTACATAGGGGACCAATGGTTCTATCAGCCACGCTTTTTTTGCGCACATAGCCGCATGCAAAAAAATGCTCGTCTGACTTCACCCTTATAGATAAATGGTAGCATACATTGTCACTTTCGTCGGAAGGCATCGCCTGTGTTTCTGCAATGTTTCCCGTTAAAATCAGTGGTAAACTTTTGCGATCCTTAGAATTTCACAGAAGTGATGAGAGGCGTAAAAATGACAGTAAAAATGCTTTATATCCGCAGGTTCACACGTGCGATATAAGGTCGAGTTTCTCAGCCCCTATATCGTGCTCGCCGGTGTGAATATAGCATAAGGCTACCTGCACACGGTTAAGGCCCAATGTCCACGGGCAGATTCGTTTGCAGAACCTGCGTGGAAGATCCGCAAATGAAGTCGCCCACAGCGATGCATTAGCGTCCGCAGGACCGTAAAAAGCATGCAATTTTTCCCCACGTGCGTATTGCAGCATGCTCCATTTTTCTGCAGATCCCGCAAGACGGCTTCCATTGAAGTCAATGGAAGCCATCCGATCCATTGCACACCCGCACTGTCACTGTGGACGTGCCGCGAAACCATGGAAAAGCAGAAGAAAAAAAAAAATTGCGCTGCGTGTGCATCCGTGCTGAAAAAAAGAAGATCCGGCCGGCACTGAGGAGAACTGTGCTGGATCCGGAGAGGTAAGAAACTGTCATTTCCTGTCCATTCCGCTGCGGGATTCACCAGTGGATTCTGTGCGTGCAAGTGGACATTGGGCCTAAGTGCGACAGCGGTCCCTGACACTCAGCCTTATATCGTGCTTGTGAACATACCAGGTACCCGCGGATACGAGTACAATGTACCCGCGGGTACATTTACTGTCAAAAACGCCTCTCGCCACTTCTGTGAAGTTGCGATCCTCCGTTGCGGCTTTTAACTGCGTCAGAGGATCAGCTGATGTTTACCTCGCGTGCGCCTCACATGCCCTGCGATGTGTTTTCCTGTCCCATTGAAAACAATGAATAATGCATTCCGAGAAACGCACAAAGATAGAGCACGTCGCGATTTCTTTCTTAAAAAATGGTGTTCTTAGGCCACTTTCACACGGCTGAGAAAATCGATGAAAGCCGCGCCGAGGGACGCTACTTTACCTGAAGTAATGAGAGGCGTTTTTGACATCACACATTCACAAGTGCCATGTCGGGCCAAGTTTCACGGGCAAATATCGCACCGGGCCGTGCGCAGGTCTCCTGAGGCTCGGATGCCAAGTGAGACAGCCCGGCCCCCATGGCGTACAGTTTGATACCTTTCCAATGTATATAGCAGGCAGCAGACAATGTATATAGACGGTGATTGTGCGGTAAGCATGTCTGGACCCGTCTGATCCATAAGTAGTCACTTCATATCCTGCCTGAAGTCACATCAGTAGATTCTGTTGTGAAATTTATAGAAAACAAATCCTTTTCTGAAAATTCCCAAATTTTATTTTACAAACAATCAGGGGTTGTGCGATCTAGAAATACTCGGTCCATATTAGGGCATCCCGAGCTAAAAGAAGGGATCCTTTCTTCTCTAGAGCTTTCCTACAACACGAAAAAAAAAAGACAGGCTGGTTTCACACGGGCGAGAAAAACGTGCGATTTTTTTTTTTTTTACCACACAATTTTCGCAGTAAAAAAGCAGATTATGAAACCAATGATTTTCAATGGTTTCCTTCCAATTTGCGATGTTTTTACTGATGTCATGTTAAGAGAATAAAAAATCGCGGCACGCTCCATCTTTGTGCGATTTTATTTATTTATTTTTTATCTCCCATTTTTACCTTCTTTTTATCACATTGCAACGCACGAAAGATGCATTGCGATGCGATTTTTAACATTAGAAAGTCCTATTGATTTTATTGCGGGCGGCAGCGATGCAAGAGTATTCTTAAAAAAAGCATGGCTTTCACCCGTGTGCCTGAGGCGTCTTACACACGGGTGAGCATGATATCGGGCTGTGAAACTCGACTCAGTATCGTGTTCGTCAACGCGCGATTTAACTGCGGATGTGAGGCGTATTTCTTTAAAAACGCCTCCCATCACTTCTGGTAAAGTAGTGATCGCTAAGTGTTTCTCCTTGTTTTCAGTGGGAAACCTCGCATCGCACTCGCTTGCACATGGCACATTGTGCGATGTGTATCCGCCACTATTGAAAACAATGGACAATGCGTTCCAATAGAACGCCCAGAGATGGGACACGCCGCAATGTTTTTCCCGCTCCTTGAAGCGGGAGAAAATCGCTCATGTATATGACCCCATTCAAAAGTATGTGGTCCATATTCATCCGTGATTTGTGCATCTCAAATGCATACATCTTGAGGCCTCATGAATTCATGAATGGGTGTGAGTGAGTGCTGCCTCTGATTGGCTCAGCGCAGGGACCAATCAGGGGCAGCTCTCACTCACACCCACTGCAGGCCGGCCGCACTGAACTCCGTCTGCCGGGACAAGGTGAGTATATATATTTTTTTGTATTTTTACACATTTCTGGATGAATTGCAGGGAAGGGCTTATATATTTAAGCCCTTCCTGACAATTCATCCCGCGCTCGCCGGCAGCCCATTGCTTTCAATGGAGCCGGCTGTATTGCCGGCTCCATTGAATTCAATGGGCAAACATCGTTCTTCTCTGCCACAGCTGTTACAGCTGTGGCAGAGAAGAATGATTTGTCTGCTATATGTTCCCAATGGGGGCAGCGCTGCTGCCGCCGGCCCCATTGAGCGCATATAGAGAAGAGAACAGGAATCGCAGATTGCAGATAGGTGCGATCTGCGATTTCTGTTCTATAATTTATCGGACGAGCGCATAAAAAGCGCTCATGTGTCCGATACCATTGCAAAGCAATGGTTTTAAAAAATCGCCGGACGCATGCGCATGCGCAAATCGCGCGAAAAAACGCCCGTCTGACTAAGGCCTGAGTGATTTTCTCGGCCGTATGAAAGCGGTCTAAGGTCTAAAAATCTCCACAGACTTAATATATGGCGCATATTTTTAATCCACTGCACATCAATTTATTCTGCGGATTTCACCTCAAATGAGAGAGTAAAATGTACTTCAAAATCTGGATGACACGGATCTGCACCAAAATCTGCAGCTTATTTTCCACCACGGAAAATTTGATAAGTGTGTGCATACACTAAGGCCGCTTTCACACGGCCGTGAGAATCGCCCAAGATTTGTACATTGTGAGGCGCACAACTATGAACCCTATTCTTTTGAACGGGGTCATACATTAGCGAGATTTTTTTCCCCCGCATCTTATCGTGCTATGGGGAAAAAAAATCGTCATATATCCAATATTTGGACGTTTCCTCGGAAATGCCTCGCTCATTGTTGGCCGGGAAAATGATGCGAAGTTTCCCATTGAAAATCGCTACTTTACTGAAGTGATGCGATGCGTTTTTGACACAAAAATGACTTACATCCGTGGGGACATCACACGGTCCCGAGCATGATATTGAGCCGAGTTTCACGGCCCAATATCTTGCTCACCCATGTGAAATTAGCCTAGGTCCTCTCTCACACGGATGTAAGTTGCTGAGTGCTACATGTGAGCACGCAACATGTACACAGTGACATGCGTACTTTCTGCTTGCCGACGATCCCCATGCACTATGTTTGCGCATGCCACAGATTTTTTTGCGCATATTTCTCACGCTTTGTATGAAAGGCGCAGTTACTATGTGCACCAAACTAGTGTGAGAGAAAACTAACACTCTGGGATGAAAAATGGTATTTAGTATCATTTTGGGTGATTTACTTTCAGCTGGCTATGAATGCCCTTGGATGCCCGTAAATACTGTTAGATGGTATCTACTAATAACATTGTAAAACCCTTGGCGGTGTAGAGTTAATGTGCGTCCAGCCGGTGTCGCCCACACAATCCCTAGAGCATATCCATTGCAATCCCTTCACCTCTCTCTTGGCTTTCGGCTGCCTACTCTTGACCTGTTGTGAGGCCAGAACATTGAGATCCAGCAACCAGAGTGCCGAGGATTAGGATCCGTTACAGGTACAACCCCTGGGTTGGTTTAAGATGGAATATTTTGAGAAGTGTTTCTAGGCCTTCATACATGACTACCTTTCCTTTGAGAACAGTGACCATCTCCTACAATACCGCCAACATGGTCAGAGGGGTAACTTGAAACTTCTGTTCCCCAATACATAATCTGTAATGGGGCCCCCAACTATAGTACTGGGCTCCCTATATGGAGAAGAGAAGCCTTATGGGCCCCCGAAGGCTCCTGGGCCCGGAAGCAACCGCATCCCCTATAGGTACGCCAATGCCTGTATACTGGACCAGCCATAGTAATGAACCAGAGAAAGAGGTTAACCAACAGTTATCTGATGTGCCTAATTGGCGCTGTTCACGCTCGGGCTGTTTTCTGTCAGGTTTCTATGACATTTTGATAGAATAGCATAGAGAAGACAGAAACCTGACAGCCTCATTATATGTCTATGGAGTGAAAGCAAAAACGGATCACAACAGATATACGGATATCATGGGGCCCATAAAAATGGAAGTCATGACACTAATATGAAAAGGGACTAAGATGACCACTATTATTAATGATGTGTCCCCTTTTTTTAATTATTTTTGGTTTTTCCTCCACGCTTTCAAAAAATCTTAACTCTTTTTTTATTTTTCCATTGGAGTGTAATGCAATTCTGTCATCTTGGGGGTGGGGTGAAGCTGTTTTTATGGCGTAGACACTGCAGCAAAAATGACATGATGTTCTGTGGGTCAGTACGATTACCACGATACAAAATTTATACAGTAGTGCCTTGGTTTACAAGTTTAATCCATTCCGTGACGGAGCTCTTAAGCCAAAACACTCGTTTGTCAAGTCACTTTTCCCCATTGAAATGAATTGGAACGCCAGTAATGCGTTCCGGACCTCCCCAAAAATAAGCCGCAACTACACTACAGTACAGTTATATGTAAAAGAACAAACATCAATACTCACCTACCACCGGCGTTCCGGTCCTCGCAATTGTCTCCGTCATTGAATGGCTGTGATTGGTTAATCCAGCGCCGGCTTTCATTGGCTGACGCGGCGCTGCATTAGCCTGCTGGTGTTCAAGCCCCGCTTCTAGGAAGAAATGCTCTGTCGGCGTGGAGGAGAAAGCGGTAGCCTGCAGCAACGCCGCAGACCATCGCAAGGACCGGAACGCTGGCGGTAGGTGAGTATTAGACACACACACACACCCTTCCGGAGACTCAACTTGCGAGCTTCTTGCCTTGCAAGTCAAGAAGCTCGCAAGCCGAGGCACTGGCAAGCCGAGGTACTACTGTATAGTTTTTTGCTGTACTAATTATAAAAAAATAAAATAGCTTTGGAGAAAATTTTCTACATGACCACCATAACTTTTTCATATTTCAGTTGATATGTGTGAGAGCTCGTTTGTTGCGGGACATCCTGTAGTTTTTAGAGGTTCCATTTTGGAGTGTGTTTAACTTTTTGAGTGCTTTTTGTTATCTTTTTTCTTAGAGGAGGGGTGACCAAAAAAAGCACAATTCTGGGCTGATGTTTTTTCACACTATGCAAGATAAATAATGCGTTACTTTGAAGGATTAGAGTTTTACGAATGCGTTGATGTCATATATATATATATATATATATATATATATATATATATATATATATATATATATATATAATTTTAATTGATTTATTTATATTTTATTATAATTATGGAAGAGGCTTTTTAAACTTTTAATATGCTTTTTTTTCAGTAGTGGAATATATATTTTTTCATTTATTTTTCCTTTCTTTTTGTCCCATTGGAGATCCAAACTTGCAATAGTTTAATTGCTTATACCATGTACTGCAATTCTTCAGTATTGCAGCATATCTTAAAGGGGTTGTCCCGCGATAGCAAGTGGGGTTAAGCACTTCTGTATGGCCATATCACTGCACTTTGTAATATACATTGTGCATTAAATATTGGCCATACAGAAGTTATATACTTACCCCCTCCGGTGTTGGCGTCCCCGTCTCCATGGCGCCGACCAAAGCCGCCTTCTCCCTGGATTAGACGCGCTTGCCCTGAAGGGGCCGCTCCGGCGTGCTCGCGCCGCACAGGTCTTCTGCGCATGCGCAGAAGTCCCCTGCGGCGCGAGCACGCCGGAGCCGGACAGAAGAGGGCAGACTGGGCAAGCGCGTCTAATCCAGGGTGAAGGCGGCTTTGGTCGGCGCCATGGAGACGGGGACGCCAGCACCGGAGGGGGTAAGTGTATAACTTCTGTATGGCCAATATTTAATGCACGATGTATATTACAAAGTGCATTAATATGGCCATACAGAAGTGCTTAACCCCACTTGCTATCGCGGGACAACCCCTTTAATTCTGCTGGCATCCTAATAAGACAAGCCACAGGTCCGTCTGAATGGGCAGAAATGCATGGAAACACTGGGGGCCATGACAACTGAATGGCACCTCAGGATCTCATTGTGGGGGAGGGTGCGATTCGATCAAGGTATTTAAATGTTGTCAGAATTGATAGCAGTATTTAAAGAGTTAACAGGCTTTTGCGGTTGGGTGTCAGCTGTCAAACAAGGCACACACAGGATGTAAATGTACGCCCTGGGGCTTGAAGGAATTGTTATTAGCTGAAAAATAATTAGAGCTCCTTAGAGCAGTCCTTTTTATCGTTTCCCACTGCTTTTAGTCAGCTGTATGTGTAAAGTTTGCGTTTTGCAAATGGAACTTTATTCACTGCCATAACTTTGCATTTTCTGATATTTACAGGTTTAGAACGAGATCAACACACGTTTTCTTTGCCAAGTTTTTGCTTCGCTCTTCATATCGCTATATCTCCTGGGATGATGGCCCATTTCTATCAGATGATCTGTATTCTTCTCATCTTTAAGGTAGGAGTGTAGTTAAGTATGGACATAAATGAAGAGTCTCCAATCTGTGTGAGATTAAAACCGAATTAATTTAGATGTAGCACCTAAATCCTATCCACCTTTAAATGAGTTTAGCCAATATGACATCCCTTGTTTATATACCCTATTAAAGCTTATGAACCCCACCCACCCACCTTCCTTCTTTATATCGCAGAATGGAAAGCCTCTCCATAAGAGCTGCTGCCATCATGGCAGACCTTCTGCTATCCTATTATTACAGGATTGATATGACACGGGTATAACAGAGTCACCCTGTGCTGTAGCTTTATCCATTACCAGCCCATATTGGAACGCACCCAACAGAAGACAATACACTTCTGATTTTAGATAATTTGGCAACAGCAGCCATTTTATTAGAAACAAACTTATATATATATTAACATAATTAATCCAATTTAAACCAACCAACACAAAGGAGAGGTCCTTGAAGCCCCAACATCTGTCACTTCACCATTTTCCATGAAGTATATACCAATTGCCTCCAGCAACTCCCAACTGACTCCGAGACTTACTAGCCTTTACAAGGCTAGACACACCACCATCTCTGCCGGAATAACCCCCTTTCAGAGCCAAGAGGTGACAAACCCAATACCAACCAAGAATAACATGGGGGGAGGTAGTTATCCACCCCCTGCCTTCCAACACCCCCACCCCACCAATTTTTTTAACCAACTCCAAGGACCACCCCACGCATCCCAGCAAGCGCGGTCTGGCCACCTCACATCCCGCTTTCAAGTGACCTCCATCACTCCTCCAAAAATCATCACCCTGTCCAGATTCCAAATCAATATGGCGAACAGCCACACCACCATTTCTAACGATAAAACTCGAAATCTCCCTATTTAACTTTATTCGTGCCTTGTTCAAACTTTCCACTGATCTTGCATTATGCCACGACTTCCAGCACAATTTCCAACCATACAACAAACAACCCTGGGTATGACTTATGAAGCACTGATCAGGTGATCCACTGCTCCCCGACCAATTTCCAATGCTGAGCCAAGCATCCACTATAGAATTTTTCATACCTGGTACATGCACCGCCACCACCCACATGTTCCAACAAGTTCCTGACCAAACCTGCTTCCTTCCATTCTTCCGGCCAACCTCCCACAAAGCATTGTCTTTGAAAATAATCTCCAAAACATGAACTACCTGCTATATCTGTAAACAGCTCGCAGTCAAAATTTACCATCACCTACGAAATCATCACCAATTTGCTCTAGTGCTCTAAAAAGGACAACCATACCTCCAAGTTGTCCTTATGCTCTCTCCCCAGCCGAATAAAATGATGGGACGATTTTACTCCCGACGTTGCAGATGCCCATTGTCTGCAAAAAAACCCCTTCCCATGGGCATACCCGACATGCAAATTTCAGCTTACCCAAAAGCGATTGCAACTCCCGCAGCATAACCTTGCTTACCTGCCTAGTCCTCCGCAATTCCTGTCACAGAGATTGAACTTTTTCCACGGCAGCCAACATTCCATAACCTCCATATCGTTGGTGATGCCCAAAAAATTCAAACACTTTTTATCCAGAGCCAACAGCACCCTGAAACGATGTGCCACCTATTGTACCGCGGCAAGAACCACTGCTCTCAGGGTGTACTTGGAGAAGGCGAAACGCCGACTCAATATCCATTTTTGCCAACAATGCCCCTATGTTATCCTTCCTAACCCAACTCACGGCCCCATCAAAAGATGTGTAAACCACTGAACACAGTTCTGAATTGATACCATCATTAACTGTGGCGCCTTTTTGGTAAGACAAATGGTGAATCAATCGAAACTTGTTCAGTTTCTTTTTGGGTACTAGTCCTAGAAGTGAAACTTTAAAATCCGCACAAGGTGTTTCTGAAACGGCCTCACCATACAGCCCAACAACACCTCCTTCCATAACTTCTCCATAATGATTTCAGCATAACAGTCTGCTAATTGCAAGTTCTTTCTAAAAAAAGGAACAGGAGGAGGAATTTTAAAACCGTTGCGGAAACCCAAAAATAACAACTCCAGTTTTACACCGTCCTGGTACCTATTTAGGTACGGCACCATCTCTCCCAGCCCCACCGGCGTTCTCCCTTTTTCTAGAACTAGCTGGTCTCTTTCCCTTACTTCTCTTAAAGCATCTGGCTGCCCTGTGCGATGCAACATTGCACTGTGAACAAATGTGCTTGAATTTACAATTTCTCCCGAATTTACACTCACTCTCATTAAACAACCAGCAGACTCCAAACTTATTACTTCCTGCCTGCCCATATTGGCCTGGTGTTTGCAAACTTCCACTGGTGCTCACACCTCCCTGCAAGGGCTGCCCGTACCTCACCGGTGCCATGACCCTCAACCAAAGGCCTATGTCCTTATGATCCTAATACTAGGCCGCACTGCTTTCTTCTGCCTGAACTGCTCATCATAGCGTAGCGAAGTTTGCCTGCAATACACCCTACATGCCTCCCCAATCGAATCCTCGTAGCAAAAAAGTTGGGAACAATTTTCGCCTTTTTTCCTGATCACGCTAGCTAAAATGGCAAAGGCCTGCAGCCAATCACTAAAAGTCTGCAGAATGAGGCGCCCTCATTCTGCCCTCTTTCCTTTGTCCAAATTAAACCTTTCCAAGGGGAGGAGCGAGAATATCAACATACTTGTCCCACCATATTTTTTTCCCTAACTCCTTTTTTAAATGTGCATTAAGCGGACCTCCGTAACACAGATACACCTCCTCTTTTGCCCTATCATCCAAACAGATCCTTTCACCATCTGTTTCCGTTTGTACAGCAGTCCTCACCCCTGTTCTCAGCGAGCCCTCAGTTCCCGCCATTGAAGTCCTGCCTGTCGTACTCCCACTGGTAGTCTGTGGCAACTGCGTCATCCACGCTTCGACCGGAGATGGGTCACTTTTCAACCCCAATCCAGCTCCCCTCTCACACCTGGCTAAAATTTCCCTCATGCACTCCAAAATGTCAATAACATCTTCACCACTAACCCCAATCCCCTCACTGCCCAACCCCCTAAATATCCTACTTCCTGCGCGCGCCAACGCACTGTCTACATTAATTGGACACTATATAGATGTGCACCCACCAGGCTGTGCAGGGGCTGTGAACCCACCAGCTGTGCACTCTGCCTCCCGTCGGACCACCTCTGCTTCCACACCGCAACCTTGAGTGGTCTCATTCCTCCGGACGGTCTGTGACCTCTCTCTACTTCTGGACACCGATCCTGATCTCCCCAGAGACAGATCCTTCCTCTGCGTAGCTGAACCAGCTGATCGGCGTTCGCCTTCCACAACTGACTGAACTCCAGGTCCCTCTACACTTGGGCTCCTGGCATCAGCTACATCTCCAACTGCGACTAGCATGCTCCCCGACTGGTTCATCGCCAGGTGAGCATACCCCAGGGCTCCCTGGTGTCAGCAGCAACTCAGGCTCAACCATTCTTTTTTGAGTAGGGCGTAGATCCTAGCGCTGAACCCCACCATCTCATAGGATTACTCCTGGGCCCACTCTCTTCCCTAGCGAGTGGTGCAGAAAAGAACTGACCTGGAGGGTCCTCAAAGGGGCTCCCTAGACGGCAGTCAACCCTTGGAAAATGTTGACTTAACCACATTGGAGCGCGTGCTTTCCTCAGTCTGCTCTCCCGGGCCCTCAATGTTTCGGATGAAATTGCGGACGTACCCAGGGCTTCAGTGATCGTCCTCTGCAGCAATCCGGTGCCCCGAGCTATCGCAGCAGCGCGGAACTCTTCAATCATCGCGTCCACGTCCATCGATCAGATTTTTCCTCACAGCTCCTGACTTGCTTTTTTCTCTTGATGGTATCTCCTTATGACTGATGTCACCAACGGTTCTTTGTGCACTTTTTCGCTCCGCCCCCTTTTTTCGCAATAACTCCACCTTTTTCTGCTATGGTCAACACCTTCCATTTCACTTTCCGGTTAACCCCGCCATGCCCGGGCCTCCAAGTACGACCCTGCCGGCCTCACTCCAGCCCTCACTTTCATGTGAATAGTGCCCTGTAATACAATATTTCCCCCACAGAGGTTGCTGCAGGGGAAGTGTCAGGACTGTCACAACTTTCCCTCAAAAAGTAATCTGTTTCCTGGGGATGCCAGAAGCAGGACCCTGGGCAATAATTGTCCCAAGCCCTGCATTCTCAGAGGGGTTGTGCATTAGTTCGATGGGGAGTTGTTTGGTGAAGTCTTTCTTTTGAAGGGTTTCTGTAGTTGTCCATATGCTTACTTGTGACATGATAGGAACACCGTGGTATCCAGGGACACCCTATAAAGTAGTAACTCTACAGAGGAGCTAATGAAAGGCTATGCTCATACTAATGTTGTAGTTTCCATTTATGGAATAGAACTGTGGAACTGATCGCCAGGACATGGATGCAACAAAGTCAATAGAAATCATTTTATTCCACAACGCAAGTTTAAAACATCCATTTGGGAATCTGGAAGCGCATTTTCTCAACCAAGAATCGACGGCTTCCTCATTGGCCTGATGGTCCGTGAAGGAGAAACGCGTTGACAGATTCCCAATTCTATTCCATTTATGGCTTTCACTTGCACGGAGGAAAGAAGAACGGGCTGCTGCCAGCTGTGTTACACGTGACCTCCCTTGCTGCCTTGACTCCTACGAGCTCCGGGTCAAGAGCTCCTTGTACTTGCATTTACACCTTATTCTCAGCAATTCCTCACATGGGGCTCTTGTTACTTTTATTCTAATGGTTTCCATTTAAATAAAATAAATACATTTTGTATAGCGCCAACTTATTCCACAGCGCTTTCAGGTAATTATTACTTATTACCCCCCACCAAGCTGGGTACGCATTTTACCAACCTCAGAAGGATGGAAGGCTGAGTCAACCTTAAGCCGGCTACCTGAATCATGTGGGGATTGAACTCACAATTTTCAGGTCTTGAGATTAGGACTGACTTTCTGCTGCCTTAACGTGCTGTGTCACACGAGGTACATTTATATTAGGGACCATGATGCAATTCTGATCTGTCACACAATGGACAACATTAGACTAGATTCAACTTCCTTAACTTATACTGGGGTCCATCAGGGTCCCACACAGATTGAACAGGAAAAAAACAGCACTATTTTTCCTGTCAAATCTGATGGAATGTGTGACAATCTCAAGTGACCATTGTGTTCCCTTTAGATAATACACTGCAATAACCTCCTTATTCCTCTGGTTCCTTGGAACTTAGGATCTTTACATGGGGTGGGGAGGACATATGATCAAGGTTGACATTAGTCGTGTCTGCATTGTCTCATTAACTTTTGAAGTTCTAACCTAGTTCTTGTGTCATTACAGCTAGACGTGGTACATTCAGAAACTGCGGACTGTTTGGAAAGCGAATTTGAAGATGAACAAGGAAACTGCGTCCCGTGTAAACAGTGTGGACCAGGTTTTGAGCTTTCGGAGGTAAAGATTCTGCATGTATTATAGAAAAACAACATAGACTATCTCCAAGAGGAAAGAAGTCTGCACCCATACATATTACATCAACCAAAATTGTTGGGTTCTGCTGACTATATATGCGTAACGTATGGAAACATATTTATCCGCCATTCAAGTAGCAGGCTGTGTTAAATTAACATCTTACTAACCACAGTGTTTCGCTCCTAAAGGACCGGACAATTTTTAGTGATTTTTACCCATGTGGCAGTTTTATATTCCTATTTTCTTCCTGGCTTAGCAAAATTAATTTTGCTATTTTTTTTTGTCATACGGCTACTTTGTAATACCCATTTTCACTTAAATTTTTCCTTTTTTTAAATTTAATTAGGGGATTTTTTAAAATGAATAGTTCTTTATGTTTGTAATTACTATATTTACTTTAAAATAAACTACAAGAATGGATTAGGTATTTTGTTTTGGACGCTTTGATATATAACATGTATAATCTTGGATTACAAGGCATATATGGCGACGGTTTAGGTTGGTGTCTGCGGTGGGTCGTTTTTATGTATACATATTTTTATTTTACTCTGTAATTTTTTTTTTACTTATGTTTGTATTTTTAATTTTTTTTTCTACATCTACGTTCCCTGTCATATAAGACTTCTGGGGGACGTACACACTGTATTATGTATTTATTTTTTTATTTCACATTTTTTCACTGTAATTGGAGCATCCCCCTAGTGTAACAGTAGTCACATTAAGAGCTGGTCAGGGGTATGCTAAGATCCTGCTGCTCTGACAAGCCAGGGGTCTCCGTTGATCCTATGATCGCTGCGTCCCGTGCAGGAGACCACACTGCCGCTTCCTGTATTCTCTGTAAAAGAGACTGTAGAAGTGGTTAAAAACTGCTTCTCCTTTGGGTCCTTGGCTGTGTCTGACAGCAGAGAACCTCACTTAGCCCTCTATTTACTATTGGATTAAAGTACAGGACTAAGCGCCATTTATTTAGGCCACTTGGTCCTTAATGGTTTAAAAGTTTGATATGAAGGGCATTCAAACAAACATACATTTTGAAGTAAGTCTGCTACAGTATATCATGTAATAATCTGTCCTCATCCACTCGTTCCAATTTCTGCTGACCATCATGGTCTTCCTTCTGCAGTGTTGAAGGTTTTCTCAAAGCAGCCATAATGCCGGCAGGGTTTCCATAGTCTCTTCTGTAGGAGACTTATTGACTCAAGTAGTGTGATACTTGTATGTGTCCTGTAAGTTGTCAAGTTAAGAGAAATACTTCTTGCAGGAACATAAGAGATTCAATGACATCGTAAAATTGTTAGGGACATCCCCGTGTCTTTAGAACCGGTCTTCATTTATCATTGCTGATGGCAAATGTTCTTACATCAGCAGATGGTTGGGCATAAATTATCACTGAAACATATTTAAACAGCAGGCTAAAAATGTTACAACCTTTATAAACATAGAAAAGATACTATATATATCTATAGCTCTGTCTAGATAGATAGATAGATAGATAGATAGATAGATATGATTGATTATATAATAATCCATACCTGACTCTATTGAGACTCGGCCTGCCACAGCAGTGCCAACATACGTGCCATCCCATGTATTGTATGAATGTATTTCTGTAATCCCGCAGGACTGTGGCAGTGGGAGAGAAGCTCAGTGCCTGCCGTGTAGACCTGGGAGATACAAAGAAGACAGAGGACATCATCACTGCCTTCGTTGCCTCAATTGTGCTGTAATAAACCGCAGTCTAAAAGCAAACTGTTCTGTAACCTCTAATTCTATTTGTGGAGATTGCCTGCCAGGGTGAGAATTCAGATTATTTTTGATATGTTTTAATTCTCTTGCAGCTTTTATGTAGACCTTCTTATCTTATAATAAAAAAAGAGGTAGTGAATAGAGATGAGCAAGCATACTCGCTAAGGGCAATTGCTCGATCGAGCATTGCCTTTAGCGAGTACCTGCCTGCTTGGGAGTAAAGATTCGGGTGCCGCCGGTGGGCAGGGAGCTGCGGGGGAGAGCAGGGGGGAACGGAGGGGAGATCTCTCTCTCCTTCCCGCTCCCCCCTGCTCATTCCGAGCGGGGAGATACTCGCTAAGGACAATGCTCGATCAAGTAATTGTCCTTAGCGAGTATGCTCGCTCATCTCTAGTAGTGAACATACTTTATTTACGGTTAGCTTACATCACAGTTCATTGACAGTTTTTGCAACAATAATTCCCATTTTTGTAATTTCCCAAAGTTCTCTGCTGGTTAATTGTTTAACTGCAATTTATTTTTTTCTAATACAGAGCTCTAATTCCACCAATTACATATATGGCGCTTGGTCTTGGACTTTAAACCTGCGCCATAGGCAATTTTTATGTCATGGGTTTAAAGCTCCTGCAATCTAGCAGGAGCGGGTCTAGTACTCGGCTGTCTACTGACAGCTGAGCATCTACTGTAAGCGCTGGGAGTGGAGAAACCTTCGTTCCTGACTATTTGACCCCTTTCATACCACGATCAATATATTCTAATGATATTTCTCCTTTAGCCCTGATCCCTGCACCCTCCACCAGTATCCCAGTGTCATTTTTGGAAGTTGTGACCTGTCACTGCTCAGGTCTCCAACTGTTTTAGTATTTAATCCACATGAAGGGGTTTTGCGCCGAAATCCATTTTCCAATGCTTGTTGTCTACCTAATCAATTAAGGGAGAAATTTCCATCTTATTGTTCTGATTATTCAATTATTTTTGGAGCGTTGTGCTGTGCTGACATTATTAGTTATTACCTAGCATGTATTCACTATGTTGGAGGTCAACGTGATGGAATACATGCTATGGCAGCTGCTTACACTAATGGCGTCCCCTACTTCCTCCCGCCATTGATTGCGGCCAGCGTAGTATCCCCATGTCCCCTCTAGCAAAAACTATGTTCTTCTCACTGCTCTTTTGCTCTGCTGCTCCCATCCAGACCACCAGTGTTTGATGACATTCTGTATACACATGTAACCATTGCATCCAATCTTAGTATGTGACTCCAGACCGCTGCAGCAGTCACGTGTGTATACTGACATGCCACTGCTGCAGTTTGTCAACAGGGTCATTCCATGTCAACTGGCCTAATTTGGGAGAGACTCCCTGCTCAACCACTTCTACTGAAATTTTTACCGGATGCTCATCCACCACCTGTATGAAGTTTTGCAAAGATTCCGCTTGGTTGAGGCACTAGAGATCTTTTGCATAAAAGTCGCTCTTCTCACCCAGTACCAAAAGTGAAGGTATCAAACCAGGGCCATAGGATGCATTATGTGGGTGGGGAGAGGCCGGCATGCCCCACCTCCGTGACTGTGTATACCTCTCCCGGGCTCATGCTGCCCTTAGTTCGGGCAGTATGAACCTGGTGACAGAATCCTTTTAAAGGAGTTGTACCACAATCAACTTTTATCACCTGTCTATAGGCTAGATGATAAAAGTCTGATCAGTGGGGATCTAAACCCAGAGACCCCCAGCAATCTCAAGAACAGGGGTATCGTCTTCCCCTCCTTACTGCAAGCTCATTGCAACCCTACATTGAAGAGATTGAATGAAGTGGCAGTTGTGCATGCACGGTGCTACTCCATTCATCTTCCATAGGACTGCTGGAGGAAGCTAAGTGTTTGTGCTCAGCTATTTCAGTCTAACCCATTGAAATAAATGGAGCGGCACTACTCATGTGCATCTGCCGCACCATTTAGTCTCCACGTCACTGAGGGTGGGTGCAGTGATGAAGAAAAGGGGGGTCACAAAATCGAATTTCTTGGGATCATAGGGCATGTCGATGGTGAGACCCCCACCAATCAGACTTATCACCTATCCTATGCACAGGTGATAAAAGTCAAAGGTGGTACAGCCTCTTTAACTTTACAGAGAATGGAAGATGCAATTGTCCTAACATCAAGGTCTTTTTTCAGGTTTTACAGTAAAACTCGGATCGGAGGATTTCGTGAGCTTGAGTGCTTCCCGTGTACACTTCACACACCTCGTACAGAGAGCCAGTGTAAGTTCTCTAACCATGCAGAATAGATTGAAGATGGGATTATGTTCAAAGGCTGACATCTGAATAATTTAATCATTTTGCAGGTCACTCCAAGCCTGGGCCGCCAACCAGTACTACCCCTCCTCCTCGGGATCCTGTCCTGGTAGTGGCTGTTATAATGGTGGCACTATCACTAATGTTGGTTACTTTAGTTACCTTCTCAGTCATTTGTTGCGGACGCTTCTTGAAAAGCCAATTCCAGCGAGGTGAGTAAAGGAATAGAAATGCTAGTCATATTGTATAAACTCATAGCGGAGTGTGTTTCTGCTGCCATATGTATTGCTTGCCACTAACTGTTCACATGTAAGCTGTACTGGTATATTGTAGTACATGTGCCAGCCAGTCTGTGGTAGGACATAAAGTAGCAGTCAGACACAATAACCACTAAAAAGGCACTTTGTCTATACCCATTGAGTCCTACATGTTTGGTATGAGGCTGTCATGGGCCCTGCAATGTTTAGCACTGAGAAAGTTCTTTCATACTATGTTTTAACTCTAAATACGAAGTGGTTGACCTTTTCCAATCCAGTGTCGGACGAGGTCCGATGCATAGCTCCGATGTCAGGCAAGGTTCGAAACATGTTTCTAACAGTATGCAGGACAGCGCTCCGATGTTGGAGGTTGTTTCGCATATGTATGCTACAGTATACGAGACAGCGCTTCAATGTCGGAGGCTGTTCCACATATGCATGTTACAGTATGCAGGACAGTGCTCCGATTTCCTCCATATTGTAACATACATATGCAAAACAGACACTGACATCAGAGCGCTTTCATGCATACTGTTGGAAATGTGCTATACACATTGTATACAGTATGCTATGGGATATCTCTCTCTCTATCATTAGCGAAATTGGAAATGAATAGTCTTCTTATATAAATGTATGTTATATGGAGATGCGAGCGAGTATCGTCCCTACCGAGTACCTGCCTACTCGGCTGCAATGCTTCGGGTGCCGGAGGGGGGCGGGGAGAGTTGGGGAGAACGGGAGGGAGATCTCTTCCCCCCCCCCCCCCCCCCCCGCTCCCTCCTGCTCACTCCCGCAACACAGTGCTCACCTACGCCGGCACCCGAATCTTTGCGGGCGAGCAGGCAGGTACTTGGTAAGGACGATACTCGCTCGAGTATCTGTCCTTACCGAGTACGCTCGCTCATCTTTAATGTTATATCAATTTACATATATTTGCAGGATTATTACAAATGATTTTCCAGATGGGAAATACTCATAACTCACATTTAATTTTCAAAAAATTGCTAATAAAATCATCATGACAGTTTATTTTTATGGGTTTCTGTTGAGTAATTTCAAGGCATCCACAACACATTCTCCCACCCGAAATACATAAGAGCTGGAGAGTGTGTGGGGGGCAGAAAAATTAGATTGGAAAGGGTTATTATTGACCATGATTTCAAATAAGGCAGCATCCTGTAACCCATCCTGTGATTGGTAGTTAAAGGAGCTTATTCCTTCATAGCAGCTTATCACCAATATTGAATGGAGGTCCCAAGTTTCTGCTTTGAAGGAAGTGGTGATCACTCATGCGCAATATAGCTCCATTTGCTGTCTGTGAGACTAAGGCCTTATTCGTACGAGCGTATGTATGTCGCTGTTTAGCCGTGTATATACATTGGGCAAAAATTGCGACCATCTCAAGCATTGGATTCCCATGTATTCATTCAGATGAGCAAATTTTAGCCGCATAAAAACATCGAGCCAGGAAAAATAGGACATCGGGGACCGAAAACGACAACCAGTTTTATACGCTGCCGGAAGAGATAGGTCTTGCCCTATCTTTTCCCGAGATGCACTTGAGGCTCCCATAGGCTTCTGTGGGAGCTGAAAAAAAGGGATAGACATAACCAAGAACTTCTCTTGTCTATATTTAATAATCTTTATACATTGTCAATATATTCCATACTGATTTACAACTTTAGAAGTCACAAACAAGTAATTGAAAAGTAAACAAAAAAATGATCTAACAGTGAGATAAAGTAAGAGAAGTGCTTGGTCATAAGAGCTTACAATCTAAATTGGATGAGGGATGAGTGATCCAATAAGTTTATATGGAGGGGATGCACACTCCTTTTAATACATTAGGAGCATTCCAGCCATCCCTACCCCAGAAATTGATGCCAGTCAATTTCTGGTGTGATTTGCACTGAACTCTGCTGGGTACGGAATGGCCATGCCTCCTCCAACAAGCCATGCCCACTTGACTATGGTTACGATAGGCCATAGGCTTGTTTGTAAGATAGGCCACCTTGGAGAAATGACTTTTCAAGCACCTGTTATTGCTCAGCTGCAATACTGTAAAATGTGCATGGCATTATTAACATTGAGGATACGGATGCACTAAATAACTCACCATTTGTGCCCTCTTACATATGGACTGTGTGGTTGGACAGTATGGCACCTCAGCCACATGGCATCACAGGAAGCATATGGGAGAAATACTATAATGTGGCTCTTGGCTGCAGTCTATGTCCCTTCTGAGTGACATCTTTGTCATGTGGAGTTTGCAAATACACTTTTTTGGCATTATTTTTGTATTGAATAATTGTAAACTTGCCAGAAAAAAAGTCTTAAATTGAATAAACTTACACTTTTCAAAATATTATTTGCAGCTTTCCGAAGGTCACAGGAATTTGCAGGGCAGCCTGGTAGGTTAAATGAAGGAAGAAGGGAGTCTGCGCAGAGCCCCAGTGGGCAGCAGCAATCCCCTCCGTGCTGCTTTGGATCGACTGGCATTTCCGGACAAGTGCAAGGTGAACCTTCTCTTTTTACATTGGTCACTCCAAGTATATCTGAGATCTTCACATCCCTACTACAGTGGGGTAAAGTGAGAAAGGCAGGACTCGACTTCGAAGTGACAAATGTGTATTCACCGGCCTGTCTGGCAATCATAGCATGCAGAAGATGTCTGAGCTCTATTTTTGGTCTTGACATGGTGGAATGTGTGTGTATTTCGTACCGAAATCCTCATGGTTTCTGCAGCCCATTATGCTCACCGGGAATCTGCTCTTTAGTTCACATGGCAATGATTTTCCAACACAAGGATTTTAACTGCGGGTAATGTACCCCCTTCCCCAAAACCTGTGGATTGCTTTAGGTATGTGTAGATCTCATCGAGAAGATGAAATGTATTTGAGTGTTCATCTTAGAAAATAATTTCAGTATGCAGAAGAACAATTTTGTGCTCATGTACCAGTAGTATAAGGCCTCAGTTTAACACTCCGATAGCAGTGCCAAAACTATCAGAGCATTGAAATCCCTCAGCCGTCAAAACAATGAAGGGAATCCTCATGGGATTCCCTTCATTTTTCTGGCGGCCGACAAAGGGAGGGGGAGGGAGTTTAACACTGTGGTGACTCCCTTCATCTCTGCGGGAATTACATTCATGCCCATAGTATCTAAACTCCCTCCCCATCCCTTTGCTGGCCACAGGAACAATAATGGGAATCACCACAGGGATTCCCCTCATTATTCTAGTGCTCCTCGCTGCTAAATTTCCGCCCTCTCCCTTTTTCTACCGGTGGGTAGGAGGTTTAGCAACGGAGGGACCCTGTCATTGTTTAGCAGCGCTTGGCTCTGCTAAACTACCTCCTCCTCCTTTGCCCCCTGGCTCCATAGTCTCCCATAGCAGACTGTGGAGCTGTTGGCATGGTGCTGTCAAAAGATATTTTGACAGAGTGAAATCTCGGCGTTAAATCTTTTGACCCTCGTTTTTTTTTTGTTTTTTTTTAGGCATGTCAAAAAAATCATTCGTCTGAAAGAACCCATAGGAAACCATGGGTTCTTTTAGATGCATTTAAAAAAAAAAAAAAATTTTTTGCCTACTCTGTGTCAAAATGCCGCTCATGTCAAAGAGACCTATGGCTAATTTCACACGGGTGAGTGGGTTATCAGTCTGTGAAGCTCGACCCAATATAGCACTTGAGAATGTGCGATTTCCCTGTGGATGCGAGGTGTTTTTGATTTCAATGAGAAACATCACATTCGCGTGCATCTCACATGCTGTGTGATGCTTTTGCCGTCCCCATTGAAAAGAAAGGGCGATACGTTCTGAGAGAACGCCCAAAGAAATAACAAATCCCTCATGTGTTCATATTCATGCAAGATTTGTGCATCTCGCAATGCACAAATCTTGCGCGATTTTCTCCACCATGTGAAAGTAGCCTAAGAGATATAATGGAAAGTAATAGTAATGTAATAGTAAAAACATTTTCATTCTGACTTTGTTCAACAGCAGGAGCACTGGAGGAAGTACATGTGATTTCAAAAAGTGTTCCCTCAAGTTCCTGCACAGTTTCTACTTCACTATGTTCCCTGCCACCATCCATAGAGCTCTGTGCCATACCTCCTCCACCCGTGAAGCCTAATTATTCCCGTAGCGTATCAGAAACTCAGCCCTTGATCCGAAACTCGGGTTGCAGCGACTGCTTCTCGGGATGTGGGCCTTCTTCTGAGTCCAACCACGGTGTGGCGGAGCCACCACCGACACAAACTCATTCCTGTGCATCGGAGAAGCAGCATTGGTCTCATGCGCCTGTTGAGTGTACAGAACTGGATTTAGAGAACTTGTCCTCAGAAGATGCCAGCCAAGCACATCAAAGACTTACCAAGAGTCCCCATAAGGAACCGAGGCTCCATACCTGTTCTTGCACCCCGCCAGCTAGATCCAGCACTGGCTCTCAGGATGAGGTAAGCTAAACCTAGCCTGGAAGTTTTGTCAAGATCTCAGATTGCCATGGCAACCGGACAGTTTCCCGCAATCATGTCGGGACTGTCAGGCTATTTAAATGCTGCAGCTGGCACTGATCGCGACATCTAAAGGGTTAATAGCTAGGATCAGAGTTATCTCCGAACCTGGGCACTACAGCCTGGTTTCAGCTCAGTTGTGGAGCCAGCTCCATACAAACCCTGTGCACATCTGCAGTATATTTATGGCGGATGTCATTAAAGGTGGATTCCAGGACTTTTAACTCTTGATGACCTATCCTCAGCATAGGTCAACAATAGTTAATCGGCATGAATCTACCTCTCGGGATCTCCACCAATTAACTGATCATTTGGCCTATTGTCAGTGTAGTGGTCCGAATGTCATCATCGATGGTCAGCGCCAGAAGCTTAATAGTCACAGTCACAGGTTTGTCAACGGCAGCACTCCAGGGATAACACAAACTCCCCGATGTCTTCAAAAAGCCGTAAATTACAGGCGAGGAGGGGAAAAAATGTAAAGCCCAGTAGAGTCCGGATCATGACTCACCAAGGAATCCTAAATAGAATATAGTCCAGGCAGCATCAGATGTATCCAAACAATATTTATTCCTCCATAAAAAACTGGCGACGATTCGACCCGTGCAAGGGTCTTTATCAAGCTTGATAAAGACCCTTGCACGGGTCGAAACGTCGTCAGTTTTTTATTGAGAACTAAATATTGCTTGGATACATCTGATGCTGCCTGGACTATATTCTATTTAGAAGCTTAATAGTCTGCTTCATTCCGATTGAAATCAGTAGGAGCAATGGATGCTATTACACTTCTGGCTCATTGCTTTTAAGGTTGGATGTCATCAATAAGGTCAACAGATTTTTACAAAAGTCATGTTGCTGGAATATAATTAGTCATTTCTTATCAATTTTTGTAAGTGCTCGACACGAATATGGCAGTCAAAATGCAAAATTGGCTCAATTTTTTTTGTACTCTGCAATAATTGTTTACATCATGAAATGCATGCCAATAGTAATAGGCCAATGGTTAAAGGGGTTGTCCCGCGATAGCAAGTGGGGTTATTTACTTCTGTATGGCCATATTAATGCACTTTGTAATATACATCGTGCATTAAATATGAGCCATACAGAAGTTATTCACTTACCTGTTCCGTTGCTAGCGTCCTCGTCTCCATGGTGCCGTCTAATTTCAGCGTCTAATCGCCCGATTAGACGCGCTTGCGCAGTCCGGTCTTCTCCGTGGTGAATGGGGCCGCTCGTGCCGGAGAGCTGGTCCTCGTAGCTCCGCCCCGTCACGTGTGCCGTTTCCAGCCAATCAGGAGGCTGGAATCGGCAATGGACCGCACAGAGTCCACGGTGCACCATGGGAGAAGACCCGCGGTGCATCGTGGGTGAAGATCCCAGCGGCCATCTTGGTAAGGTAAGTAAGAAGTCGCCGCAGTGCGGGGATTCGGGTAAGTACTAAACCTTTTTTTTTTTTAACCCATCCCTTGGGTTTGTCTCGCGCCGAACGGGGGGCCTATTGAATAAAAAAAAACCCGTTTCGGCGCGGGACAACCCCTTTAATACCTGTAAAAAATCAAATCCTAGACTAGGTCTTAGATTTCTTTGCCTGTCTCTTGTCCATCTGTTCGGGAGGATCTCTGTGGAGTACCCAGCATTTGTTAGCCAGCATGGTATTGGACCATTTCCCTTGGTTTCTTTTTTCCATTATTGTGATATCTTGATGAAAAAGTTTGCCACGTTCGTCACTAACCATACCACAGTTGTCTGGAAAAAAATACGCATGGGAATGAAGGAAGTAGATTCTTAGAGACATATTGCAACCAAGTTTCTGATACTTCATCAGCATGTCTTGTACTAGTTCCTTGCAGTTTTCTGCCCTAACATTCCTGAGAAAGTTTGTAGACACTAGGTGAAAAGCATCCCATGCTTGTTTCGCATCACCCTGCAGCAAGTTATTGAACCGGTCATCTTTGAAGAACTCTTGAATCTGAGGACCCACAAAAACTCCCTCTTTAATCTTTGCCTCACTGAGTCGAGGGAATTTTTCATGAAGATATCGGAAAGCTGCTGAAGTCCGGTCCATTGCTTTCACGAAGTTCTTCATCAAACCTAGTTTGATATGAAGGAGTGGTAGCGGGATTTTGTGAGCCCCGACCAGAGCTGGGTGCTGGATATTCTTCTCTCCAACGGCTACATTTTGTCTGCGAGTCCATTTCCTCTGCAAGTAGTGCAATTCTGGGATGATTTAGTAAATCCTGCATTGAGCAGGGGGTAGGGGGTTGGACCAGATGACCCCGGAGGTCCCTTCCAACTTTACCATTCTATGATTAATTCCCTTGCTCGGCTATCCCACTCACATAAGAAACACATGTATTTTGTATATCCCTCGTGCAGTCCCATTAAAAGGGCAACTACCTTCAAATCACCACAGAGGTGCCAGCTGTACTTGTTATACTCAGTGGAATTTAGTAGCTGCTTTAAGTTATCATACATCTTTCATGTGGACAGCATGTGCTACTGGAATAGATGGAAGACCTTTCCATTGTGCAAAAACACAGCCTTAAAGGGGTTGTCCTGCGCCGAAACGTTTTTTTGTTTTTTTTTCAATAGCCCCCCCTGTTCGGCGCGAGACAAACCCGATGCATGTGTTGAAAAAAAAAAACGGATAGTACTTACCCGAATCCCCGCGCTCCGGTGACTTCTTACTTACCTTGCGAAGATGGCCGCCGGGATCTTCACCCTCGGTGAACCGCAGGTCTTCTGCGCGTTCCATTGCCGATTCCAGCCTCCTGATTGGCTGGAATCGGCACACGTGACCGGGCGGAGCTACGAGGAGCAGCTCTCCAGCACGAGCAGCCCCATTCAACACGGAGAAGACCGGACTGCGCAAGCGCGTCTAATCGGGCGATTAGACGCTGAAAATTAGATGGCACCATGGAGACGAGGACGCTAGCAACGGAACAGGTAAGTGAATAACTTCTGTATGGCTCATATTTAATGCACGATGTATATTACAAAGTGCATTAATATGGCCATACAGAAGTGTATACCCCCACTTTGTTTCGCGGGACAACCCCTTTAAGACTCAGTTTTGAAGAGTCTATAAATAGTCTCCATCATTGTGGGCCATGAATGATTTCTAAGTCATTCATAAGGCCCTCAATATCGGAACAGAATACGAGATTACCTTCCTTTCTGAAGAAAGGCTCAAACTGCTGGTGCCGCTTTCAATATGAAGTAATTGTGGCATCTTCTAGAAGATTCCATTGTTGGAGTCTTGAACCTAGCAATTCTGCCTTGTTCTTGGATAAGTCCAAATCACGAACCAGATCATTTAGTTCTTCCTGTGTTATTCTGTGTGGGGTTGATGATGCACCACAGTGAAAATCTGGATCAATGCTTGCTGACGGACCAGGAGAAGAACAGGTCTTCTCACTCATCCTCATCAGCTGAATCAAGAGAATATTCTGTTGGAGGTTCAGGAATAGGAATTCCCTCAGCATGTGGAACTGGTCTCAATGCAGATGGAATGTTGGGGTAGAGTATTCTTGACTTCTTTTGCTTCATTATCCTGCCAGAAAGAGGAGGAACCCAGCAGAAGTAACAGTCATTTGTGTGGTTGCTTGGCTCTCTTTGCCATTCAACCACTGTGAAAGCTGTGTTGTACATGTAGCACAGCATATATGCGGGGCACAAGGCTTGTCTTCGTCGCCAATCCTGCATCCGAAGTTGAGATGATATGCCTTCTTCACTTGAGAAGTGGTACTTTTCTTCTGGTTGGCAAATGTCACTTCCCCACAAATAGAGCAAAAATTGTCTTCAGTATTAACGCACTTTTGAGGCAGTAGTGTTCTGTATTGTAACTAAATGGATAAAATAATAACAATTTTTTGTAACAGTAGCTTAAACTGTATCCCACGAAGACTGAAATATTTTATATGCTCAACCTTTCCGACTGGGCTTTATATAATATACTAGTGATTAGGTGTTGATACACTGGTACTGTGGGAGTTCACATGGTGTACTGGTTATGTTGGGGTTAGGTGTGAGGTAATGAGCTCAGATGTAGTGATTGATCACATGATGGTGACATCACAGGTCCTGTAGGCACACGGCTGCTGCCTGGCTCAAACTCGAACTGTAAGGATGTTGTTAACAGTTCTGGATAAATTTACATGGTGAAACACAGAAAATGAACTATATGAAATATCTTCAAAACGAGAGCCAATAAAACATTTTTATGGTCATATTCGTGTTCAGCACACCAAGATACTACAGATTAGGACCATTTTTAAGTCAGTAACAATTTCAGTGTTGACCAGTGAGTCCCAGAATACCATTTTAAGAGGTCAGACTAACGAGAATTAGAACTGATATGTGGATTGGACATTTTAAGGGTAGGGAAGACAGCCCAAAATATGTTAACCCTTTCCAATCCACTGTCCGACACTGTATTCTTACCGTCTATTGCCAGCCACTCCGGCCTCTCTGGCACACACACACTGGCTTTAGCCAGCAGATGGCACCGTTGTATAACGGCATCTAAGTGGCATCCAGTTTTGATAAACTTCCTCACATAAAGCCTAAATGTGTTATTAATGTAAACTTACAAGTACTTTTATTACAAGTATTTACAATTAGAAGAATGTTTTAAGCCGGGGGCTTTGTGGAAACTTTTTTCATATTCGCTTCACAAGAATGTTACCATAAAGTAATTTCATTTTTATACAAGCATCAAAAAATTAACATCTAGCTCATTTCTTCCTTCTAGGCGTGTGATGATCTTTTGTCCAGCTTGAATAGTAAGACTTTGGGTAAGTGTTAAAACTGTTAATTAAAATTTGGCAATCCCCAAAAAATGTATTCCCTATTTATGTGTTAGTTCATGCTTGGCTCACTCCTCTTCCTAGCAGTGTGCTGGGGCACTGTAGCTGGCAGTGTGTTGGGGCACCTCAAAGCTATAGCTATATTAAGGGCTTTTTACATCATGATTTTAGTGTACGTTTATCATATATTTTTAAACATACATAAAGTATACAAAAATATGTCATTTTAAGTTTACACTGCGGTTTTAAGTCTATATATTAAATGTATGGTTTTATCTTTCCATATGTTTGTATCCATTTTTACATTTTAAAAAGTATTTGTTTTTCATTGCAAAGACTTCCTTTTAAATAAAGTTTTGCAGTTGAAAACTTTTTTTAGGCATTTAAGAACAAAAAATGCATACATTAAACATATAGAAACTAAAAGCTTTACATGTCCATAGGATTACTATTGATTATAAAACTGTATATGTCTAGCATGTGTTTTTTGTCTATCCTACAAAAAATGTATTCAAAAGTAAGGAAGGTGAAGCATAGTCCAAATGATGCAGTTTTGAACTGCGTTTGACCCATTATATTGTATACGTACATCAAGCAATACTTTTTAACCCTTTAAAGACCAAGGACAGTAAACATACGGTGCTTGGTCCTGGGCTTTTTAAGTCCCGGGCCGATAGCAGAAGTTCATCACAGGATTAAAGCCTTTAATCGCTTTTGCCTTCTCCTTTCCAGACAAGATAGTGCTCAATGAGCGCTATGTACTGAAGAGTGAAAGTGAAAGTATTACTTCCACTATATGATCATATGACCGCTGGGTGCCCTCTGTCACAGCAGAGCTGAAGGATCCTATCAGACCCTGATCAGCTCTGTTAAGGGTCATTTACCCACAAAGACAATCATTCAAACGATTGAAAGATTGACAGTTCTAGCGATCATTTTGCACTAATGCCCATTAGCACTTTATCAACTTCATTTGCATGTAAATGAGCCTCCAGCAGCTGTTTGTAAATTCCAGCACATGGTCTGTACTTTGCATTCAGCTGCATTGTCTTCGCACGGGCTGTCAGCTGAATACAATGTAATCAACTGCTCCCGTGAAGAACACAACATGCAGTCCCAGCTATTTCTCTCCGTCTGAACAATGGATTTTATGCTCACCTAAAAATCATCAGTCAGCCGAAGAGAAAAAGATGGAAGCATTGACACGAAACAATTATCGCTCAAAAGCCATAGTTTGAACGAATTTTGAGCAATAATCGTTGCATGTAAATGGGTCTTTAGTGACTATTGTCACTATAGAATAATGTTTTCTTCTGTAACTTGGGCTTCTATGGATGTCCCAGCTACAATGGAAAAGTATGAAATAAAAAGAAAAAAAAGATAATGTGACTGACCTCCAGAGGTCTTATATGACATCATAGGGGATGTAGATGTTAAAAAAAAATAGTTACAAAAATAGCTTTAAAAAAATTACAGAATAAAGTAAAAACATATACATGAAAAAGAAAATGACTCCCCACCGACGCTAACCAAATCCGTCGCCATATGCACCCTGTAGTCCGGAACTATACAAATTAAATATCAAAACGTCCAAAACAAATGAGGAACCCATTCCAACTTTATTTTAGTATAAATATAAACTAATTTTAAAAGTAAACAACTATAAATTTTAAAGAATCATTTTTTTTACTTTTTACCCCCCAATGAAACCCCCCCAAAAAATCGGTGCAAAAACCTATTAAAAAAATAGCCCTATATGTTATGGGAAAAAACACTGCAAAAATAATTTTGCTATCTAAAGAAAAAAAAAAATAGGGCCTAAAACCACCACATGGGTTAAATACCTAAAAAGGGGTTAATATTAACGTTTTGTAAATGTATGCGCTTGACGAATGGCTAAAACGATGTGCACTTGCCTTTTTTAATCGCGTGAATATTACTCAGGGCTCAGTCACACGGGAGCATCTGTTCTTCATGTTACTGCATGAAGAAGACGCCGCACTGCAGGTTCGGACGACTTTCTGCAGCGCCGGAAGAAAGAATGCATAACTGGTAATGGAGCCGGTCATGTGTTCTTTCTCCGCACCTGCAGTGCGGCCATCTTATCCTGCAGGAAGACAGGCGCATCGGCGCCTGGATGCCTCCGTGTGACTGAGCCCTCATAGGAAACGTACAGTAAAAAACTGAATTTTTTTGTTCAAAGTTGCCGTTGCAAGGCTTAAAACAGCTTAGAACATTTTTGTTTGCCTGTGTGAAAAATGTTTCTTTTTCTTTGTTTTTTTTTCCTACCAGGTCTTCCCATCTCTCAAATCCCAGATTCTTTGCTTGTGTTACTTGCACAAAAACTGGACACAACGGCCCCTGGAGTAAAAGATTTCAGGGATATAGGAATTGCTCTGGGGGTTCAGCCACTTCTAGCAGATCACATGGCAGGATTTAAGGCTTTGCATGATCACCTGTCCTCCAACATTTCGTGTACACTCCTGCACTTGGTGCAGGCGCTTCAGAGACTGCAGCGTAGTGATGCCTTGGCTTTAATTTGCTCCCATTTCAGCCAGTAATGGTCTGCTGTTCTGGATGCATATCCATAAGACTAGCTGCTTCCTTCTGCGTGAGGCCATCTAGTGCTGGAACTAAGCCCACGCAGCAATAAGGTCCCGCTGAGGAGCACCTGCTGACACTTCAGCCAACTGCTTGGATGACCTTCATTCCTCAGTAAATAAGACGGAGAGTATTAGTCCTGAGCTGGTCTAGATCAATGCTGAACCTCTTTGTATGTAATTACTTCTGAAGTTTATTGTTTGGCGCCTACTGCTGTATGTAAGAAAGCCACAAGGAACAAGTCTAGAACAGGAGTTGAGTTCTGTAGCGAAAGGCTGTCTGTCAATGTTTTTGAATGTTTTTTCTGTTAATATACAAATTCATGTTATTCTGTTGGGTGCTGCATCTACAAGGGAGTTCTGATCATTGTCAGATATTATTACATTCTGGCATGTAAGAGCGTCACTCACAAATGTACAGTATATTGTAAAAGTAAGTGAACCCTTTGTTATCACCTGGATTACTGCATTGATTACTAATAAAATGTTGTCTAATTGTTATCTGTTACAATTAGCCCTCATTCACACAGGCGATGCGACTCGCCTGGCCGCACCGCAGGCAAAAAACGCAAGAATGAGAAAAAGCAGCGACCAGGTTGCGACTAAATCTCACATTTTCTCATCAATTCACACGGCCAGGAGTGGAGTGTATACGCCGCAGCCTGAAATTCCTTTCGCTGGCATGAATGCACAGCATGACTTAATAGAGACAGCTGAGATAGTGTAGCAGCACTAGCCGCTGCTAAACTCCCTCCCTTTGCCGGCAGCTCCCATAGAAGCCTATGGGGGCCGCCAGCTGATCGCGGCTGAAAGATAGGGCAAGACTTCTCTTTTCCGGCCGTATCAAAACATCGTCTGGCGTATGTGGCCACGATGTCCTATTATCGCAGCCGCGATGTTTTGACACATACAAAAAACAGCTGTCTTGTTTGTGGCTTTTATTGAGCACATAGTGGAAGCATCCATTATAAAAGGAAGAAAAGAAGTTAAACCTTGAATTTAATAACCTCTAGATTCCCCTTAACAACAAGCATTCCTACCAAAAGTTTCCTATAGCTGCACATACAATTTACAGAATGTCGAGGTAGAATTTTGGATCATTTTTTCCTGCAAATGTATTTCAGTTCATCAGTATTTCTGGGATGCCTTGTCCCTCAGCATTTCGATAGGGCTAAAGTCAGTATCTGACTTGGCCATTCCAATAAATAAATTTTCTTGTTCAACCATTCTTTAGTTGATTTACTTGTGCACTTCAGCTTAAGATCATGGAGTGCTGTCCTCTAAAATGTTATTGTGCACCTTAGAAATCCTTATTCCCTCAATGATCACAAGGCGGCCAGGCCCTGAGGCAGCCAAGTAGCCCCAAACCATGATGCTCCCTCCACCATGCTTCACAGTTGGGATGAGGTTTTTGTGGTGATATACAGTGTTCTTTTTCCTCTAAACATAGCGTTATGCATTATACTAGGCTGCCATGTTCTTCTCTAGGCAGCAGCTTCCTTCGCGGTGACCTTCCATTTATTCTTCTTCGGTGTTTTTCTAATGGTGCATATACTGTTAGGCTGAGCTTCCACGCTGCATTAACCATATGCATTCAAAACTTTGCCCACTCACAACAGCCAATGGCTGCCGCTTTCAAACACACTTTTTTCCTGCACTATGGATGCTTACTCAATGTGCTCCATAAGTGCTCATTCGCATGGACAATTTTGCGCATGGAAAAAAGGGAGTAGGAGGGAGGTAAGCTGCGTCCAACACTGCATTTAAGACATTAGAAGTCATTAGGAGGATTGCTACCGTTCAAGGGAATTACGAACAGCAGCGCATTTTTTTCTTAACACGCAGCCCCCAATTATGTTAATGGGCGATTTAAACGCTAATGAGGCTTGGGACTTGATCGCAGAAAATTGTCAATTCACGCGATTTTCTGGCGAGTTCGCCTAAATTTTTTTGTGCGGCTAACTTCTGCACGATTTTGACACCCCTGTGAACGAGCCTTACAGACATGAATGGTACCGCTGACTGTGTATTATTAGATCAGTTAGAATGGGTCTGTCTATAAGGCCTCGTTCAGGCGAGCGCTGTTAGCAGCGAGAAAAGATCGTGTGAATGGGCTACTTCACGCTACTTGAAGTAGCTTATTCACACGATCCGAAGTGCGTGCTGCGTGCTTTCATAGGAGTTTATGGAAAGCACACAGCAACAATAGGGCAGGTCCTATCTTTGCGCGCACTTCGGACCCGACATGTCAGTTTGCACTCGCATGCCTTTGTTAGATACGCTAATTCAGAGCGTCTAACAAGCGCTCATGTGATCGCTTCTTTTGTAACCTATTGGTTCCTATTAGAAGCACGTTCACTGCTAACATGGCGAAAATAGCGCTCGTCTGAACGAGGCCTCATTGTGACTTTGATAACAATCAGACCACTTTATTATTAATTAGTAATCAATGCAGAAATGCAATAAATTTTAAAAGGATTCACTTACTTTTTCTTACAACTCTAAGAAGCTGTTGACTTCATTGCTGTTTTGGGTCCCTAACATTTAACCAAATGCCAAAAAGTACAGTGTTCTTCTCACATGAGTATTTTGCAATGCCTGGCATTGGCCAGGAGATGGCAGTCTACCCCTGCACAATGTGTGCTATTACGGCTGAAGTACTTTCGGTCACTGCTATCCTCCTTTACACCACTTTAAACACAGTTTGTAATTATTTTACATAAATGGCATGTGGCATTTTGTAACCTTTTTATAGTATTGATCTAAAAATTGCGCTCATCCCTTTTTTGACATTTTCTAGATTTCGAGTGGATTGCACTGTGCCAAGTATTATTTCTGGGTATTTGAATAAATTGACACTCGAAATGTTAATTCAGTCAATTTTCTATTTCTATTAGTCAGTTGTTGACCAAAGCGAGCGCAAGAACGTTTTGTACATCAGTTTACATTGTATTGTGTGGCATAGGTGAGTCGCATCTCTTCATTGTATCACTGTGTCAGTACGTTTTCCATAGAATTGGTAAATTCTGTCTTAACTCAGTGAATAATCAGGTTGTGATGACCAGTTCAGCCTTGCTACATGTCCAGATACCACTACATTTATATTGTGTTCTGCAATGTTTACTGATTCACATTCTACTAGTTCTAGAAGTCCTCTTTTTGTATTTGTCTTGCATGATGCCAGAGAGTAGGAGGCATCTGACAAGATATATTGTACTTCTTAGTTTCTGCCCCATTTTTTTTTTACAGCACTGTGCAAAAGTTTTAGGCATTTGTGGGGAAAAATGCTGCAAAGTAAGAAAACTATCAAAAATGGGCGTGTTAAGGCTTCATTCACACGAGCGCATATAATGCGCGTTTTTACGGACGACTAATATACGCGACCATCGAGGCATTGGTTTTCAATGCATTTGTTCGAATATACGGCGCACTGTAAGAAATGGAACATACGCAACCGTAATACGGGTAAAAAGATAGTTCTGCTTCTATCTTTTGACCGATATATCCTGGCAGGTCCCATAGACTTCTAAGGGAGCTGGAAAAAGAAAGGGAGGGGGAGTCATTTGAGCAGCGTCCGACGCTGTAAAAAGCTTACAGGTGCCTCTCCAGGCATTGGAAGTCATCCCGAGGAGTTTTGCAGAGCGATAGTTTTCCGGGGTGCAGCGTATTTTTTCGCTAAAAACGACACTCCTGGTCATATGAATGGGCAAGAAAACGCTGGCCGTAATCACGGAAAAAAGTCCATTCATGTGAACATACGGCGCAGGCAAGAAAACGTAAAAGCGCATACACTCGTGTGAAGGAACCCAAAATCTGATTCAGGAAGCGGACATATTGTATTCCCTTATAGACATGCACTATCATTTGCCACTTCAGATTACAAGCAAACACAGAGCCCCCGGCAGAATCAAAGTATTGGGGGCAATAACAAGTAATAGGGATTTGTATTCTCTATGTGACATCTAATGAATCATAACAAAGCTCCGTGGAAATGGTTGCCAGAATGTGAGAAGGTGATTTTTGGCACATGACTACCGGCTTGTTGTGTTATAAATGAACATCATGGCCTTTAGGATTCAAGAAAATGTTTCATCTGTGATGATTTTATTTTCTATTTAATTATCTGTAGTCATTTTTTATGATTATTATAAGATGTTAGTTATATTTGTTTTATATGTTCTTTAATTTAATAAAAGTTGAATTGTCACTGTGCTGGATCTCAGTTTCAAATATGTCATATACTGAATCTCCTCTTTTCGATTAGTTATTAAAGGATTATTGAAAGTTTATTTTCGGTTTCCCGCAAGAAAACAAAACAAAACAGGAGGTTATCTGTTTTCCACCCTTCGCCATACGGTTCAATTAAGGGGCTGTTTTCACCACATTGTTAATGTACGTTTAGTATATGCATAGAACATATATGAAACAACTTATACAAACATGCAGTTTTAAGCAAACTTGTATGGGTTGTTTTTAGCATGTACATTAAACATATAGCTATATGTTACCATACATTTGTGTTTGTCTTTACATAAAAAATGGTTTTGAATATAAAGTCTTCTTGTCAAATTTTTGTAGTGCAACATGTTTCTTTCTTTGAGCATTTTAGAACAAAAAACAAATACGTTCAAGGGTGGCTTCACACGAGCATGTGCGTACATAGGTGCACCTATGTACGCGCAAAAACACGCATGTGTGAAGGTCTGTACATTGCCTTCAATGGGGCCGTGGCTGAAGTGATTTTCAGGGAAGACCTTTACATATAAGCTCTTCCCTTAAAAACATCCCTTTTAGTGTTAAAGAAAAAATATCTATATTACAGGTCCTTCGCTGCCGTGTTCCCCGTGGGGATAAAGAATTCCCTACTGCACCTGTCACAGATGTAACAGATGCAGCAAAGGAGTTCTTCATCCCTGCGGGAAATAAAGAATTCTCTACCGCAGCTGTCACTGGTAATTTTTTTTCAGGGAAGGGCTTCAAATATAAACCATTCCCTAAAAAACAACTCAAACTTGTGTAAAAAATACAAAAGTAAATCATACTCACCTTTCTTCAGCTGCCAAGGCTCAGTCTTCGCTGTCCCCTTCTCTGCACTGAAGTTCTTTCAGCAGGCAGGAAATTAGAATCTCTGCCTGCTGAAAGAGCTGCTTCTGATTGGCTGAGGCGCTCAGCCAATCACAGGCAGCTCTCGGCCATTAAATGTGGCAGATGTGTTCTTCATCCCCGGCAACAGCGGACAGGTAAGTATATATTTATTTATTTAAACACTAAAAGGGATGATTTTCAGGTAAGAGCTTAGACCAATGCCGGGGGGGGGGGGGGGGTGGGGTGGAGGTGGGGAGGGGGGAGTAGGGCTTGAAAGTCATTGGATAGCTGTAAGTAAATTGATTATGAAGTAACGTTACCTTAGGTGACAACTTGGGAACACCCACACCTGTATGTTGTAAGGAGTTATGTTGTGAATGAGGTTGAACACTGGCCAGTGATCTCATAACAAGCCAACGTGAATGATCAGTTCGAGCAGGCATAATATTGGGTGCCAGATGGATGCGCCATTCCATTTTCAATGTTGTGTGGGCATTTAACATTCCTCATTTCATAGTTTCATTTATGTAAAGGAAATAAGTAATGTAAGGCATTACCACCCATAGTGGGCAGCATAGTGGTCGCCCACGGGTGCTTAATGATTGTAAGGATAATTCTAGCTAGATGCCACTGGTCGCAAATAGACAAGTAACTGCCAGAAATCACATCCACATTAAATGCAGGATGCCCCACATGTATATCTCACAGGTCAGTGAAGCATTCTTTAGCTTTCATGGGATACAGCAGCAGAAGACCCTTCAAGTTACCTATGTTAACACAGAAGATCGGATGCAGAGCCTCAGTTGGGCTCGTAAGGTTGCTAACTAGACTCCAGAGGACTGACAACAAATAGTGGGGTCTAATGGGTAATGGCACCAATTGTTTCAGGGTGATGGTCAGGTTTCTGTGTGGCACAGACCCCATGATGCCATGGACCCAGTTGTCAGCTGTGTTGTCAGTTGTGGGCTGTGCTTTCATGGCAGGGCTTGGGTGGTCCACATAAACATGTCATTAACTGGTGCGCACTCTGTTTCACAGTTTGGTGACCATTTGCAGCCATTCATGGACTTAATATACCCCCACAATTATGGAATATTTCAGCAGGAAAATACACTGTGTCATCGGGCCCAAGTCTCCCAGAACTGAATCAAAGACATTCTGGATAGTTCCTATGAATGGTATAGCTTGCACATTCAAAAGCATTCTGGATAGTTCCTATGAATGGTATGGCTTGTTCATTCAAAAACATTCTGGATAGTTCCTATGAATGATATGGCTTGTTTATTCACTCAACAGGAACTCTTATCAAGCATTTATAGGAAGTGGTGGAGATGTCCATTCGCACCTGAGATTCTGAATCTACAATTACCATGCAGCTGTGGGTGGCTATCCAGATAGATCAACATCTCTCCAGACATCTTCTGTCCACTTGTGGAATCAATAACATGTCGAGTTGCTGCATATCGCCGGGTCAGATGGGATCCTACATGATATTGGCATGTTGATGTATTTCAAATGGTGTCACCAGTAGGGATAAGTGAGGGGTTACTTAGGGAAATTGGTGTCTGGTGTTAGAGTTAGTGTCAGAAAGAAATTAGGGAAAGTTAGCATTAAGGATAGGATTTATGTGGTCATTATTTCTGTTACCAACTTTTTCAGTCTCCACTATCAGTTTTGTTACCATCTTCTTCACCCTCATCATCACGTTCTGCCCTTGTTATCTAATGGTGCATTCCTAGTCTGTATCAGTGTGTGGTATTGTGTCAATATGTGCTTCATACTGTATCTATTCTTCTAACGGTTCGGTTCTTGCACTAACATACTGGTAGACATGGTTAGTACTCGGGAAAGGCAACTGCTAAAAGTGAAGTCATGTTCTGCTTTTTAGTGTTCAGCCGGCGTCATTGCATGCCCTTCAGTTGTCTAGTGTCATAAAACTGACCTGACATATAGCAATTATTTTCCCTAGATAAGCATTATTGCTGCCAGTGTCAACGTGCAGAGTCTAACAAGCCCCCCACTCTTCACCAGAGACAACTACCAGGTGGTAATGACTTAAAGTGCATTTACACTGCAAAGATGATCGCTCAAAAGATGGCTTTTGAGTAGAGTTGAGCGAACATACTCTGCCGAGTTTGATGCTCGTTCGAGTATTAGCATACTCGATGGTGCTCGTTACTCGAACGAGCATCAAGCCGTGTTCGACCCCGCCCCAGTTTTTGGCTCCTCTCCACTGTGACGTGCCTGTTTTGGCCCCTCCCCACCGCGACGCAGAGCGCGTAAATGGCAAATTTTTTGTCTGGCAGGCAGGGGAGAGAGAGAGAGATGGAGAGCTCTCGAATTTTTACGAAAAGCTTGACTCGAATAACGTGGACCCGAGCATTTGGGTGCTCGCTAGAGATGAGCGAGCATACTCGGAAAAGCACTACTCACTCGAGTAATTTGCTTTATCCGAGTATCGCTGTGCTCGTCCCTGAAGATTCGGGTGCCGCTGCGGCTGACAGGTGAGTCGCAGCGGGGAGCAGGGGAGAGCGGGCGGGAGAGAGGGAGAGAAAGATCTCCCCTCCGTTCCTCCCCGCTCTCCCCTGCAGCTCCCCGCTCCGTGCCGGCACCCGAATCTTCAGGGACAAGCACAGCGATACTCGGATAAAGCAAATTACTCGAGCGAGTAGTGCTTTTCCGAGTACGCTCGCTCATCTCTAGAGCTCGCTCCTCTCTACTTTTGAGCGATCAATTTGCATAAACTACTACTTTTCAGTTGTGGCATCTTGCGTCTGCACTTATGTGTCTTGGCTTTAGCCAACAAAAACACATGGTCACCAAGTCTTCCCACTGCAACCAGGATGTATGAGTACTTTACAACACATTTATGAAGCACGATGATGTCACATAAAATATATCAATAAAATGAATGGCACACAAACAATACTAATGATAAATGACCAAAGGATTTCATCTTAGTGACCGCTTTATGTGGCTCAACTTGTTGATTTTATATTAAATGGAAATCAGCCTTAACCTAAAGTTTCTGCAGGTCGAGGCCATTCATCCAAGTGACAAAGTTTGCTGTCAGAATAATTGTGGAATATTGTGGTTCCAGCAACATGTAGAGATGTCCTTGTTATCCCTAAGATATTATTGGATATGCATAGTTTGTGTAAGACTTGATTGCTGGGCAGCCTACCAGACTTTCAAAGCTGTCATTGCAGTGATGAAAATTAATACAATGGGAAAGGCAATATTACGTAAAGGTCTGTAGGGTAATAGAAGCAATGTGCAATATTTGAAGGGCAGGCAAATGAGCTCAGATAAACAATATAATAACATCTCCATCTTCCAGTATTTCATCAGGTCATCTTCAAGTTAACTCATTCTTGGCAATCTATTTGTGGGTCAGAGATTGTATATCTTTCTATTCATTTGGAAGGAGAAGGATAGTATTCAGCACTCGACACTTCTTCCTTAAATCTTATCCTTTATTGAATACTGTACATGTAAAACCAAGGATAGACAGATGGACAAATGCTTACATGTTTCGGATCAGGGTTGTTATGCTCCTTACTCAGAGCTGCGGTCTGTCCATTAAAACGACTAGTTCAAAAACATGTGCAAACTTCCTGCAGCAAAAATTTAGCATATGGTAATCAGGACATTTAACCCTTTCCAATCCACTGTCTGACGTCTGAAGACATTATGATTTAAGGCTGTACAGCTCCGATGTTGGAAGACATGCGTCGGGGTTCTCTTACTGTATATTGCCAGCCTCTCTGCTGTCAGAGCCTATCCAACATGTCACTTCATGCAGTACTGGCTTTAGCCAGCATATAGCGCTGTTGTATAACAGTAGAAAAAGAGTAAGCCTACTAGGAAAACCAGGATACAAATTTGATTTGAAAGGGTTAACCCTGTGTATATACTAAGCAACCGTTCCCACTCATCATATACTTAGTATATAACCTTTGGAAATCCACTACCTAGGCTTAAAGGGCTTTTCCAGGCAAAAACTATTGATCTCCAGCGATCAGCTAATCGCCATTCCATTGCCATTGGGAGCAGAAGTACTATAGCAGCAAAACCACAACAAAATCCGCACTAATTGACAAAATCTCCATCTGCGCTGCATCCTGTAGACAAATGCAGTGTGGAACTGCCCTTAACCCTTTGCAATCCAATTTTGGATTCAGGGTTTCCTAGGGGGTTTTCTCTTTCTGCTATTATACAATAGCGCCACCTGCTGGCTAGAGCCAGTACTGCGGTATTAGACATGCTGGAGAGGCCCCCGACAACAGAGCGGCCAGTAATATACAGTAAGAATACCCTGCCGGACGTCTTCCAACATTGGAAACTGTAAAGCCTTCAATCAGAATGTCTTTAGACGTCAGACAGTGGATTGGAAAGGGTTAATATAATATACTTACTTGACTGGTACATCCTTGTGGTTTCTGTAACCATTTCTATGCTGCACAGCTGTTCATCCCAGATAAAATGGACAAGAGCTTTTGCACTGGATGCCGCCATTTTGATGCTCTGATCTCAACCCTGCTTTTGGATGGAGCACAGCTAGCACACTCCGAGTATGATCTGTGGAGTGTACTCCAATAATGGGGAACAGCCAGAGCATGTGCTCTGCACTCAGAGCATGCTCAAAGTACAATGATGAATATGTCTATAGTTTACACAAAGCCCTGACCGCAACCCCATCAAACACCTTAGGATGACCTGGAATGCTGAATGCTGACTCATCACACATCTTTACCTGACCTGAAAAATGCTCTTTTGACTGAACGAGCACAAATATCCACAGACACACTCCACAATATTTTGTTAAGCAGTGTTGCTTGTATTGATTGGCCAGACGATAAATTTGACCTGATTTTCGCCAAATTGAATAAAGGAAGTCCAACTCTATTTTTGCAGAAATTGAATTTCCCATCATGTCTGCTACAGCGTGCAGTTAATCAGCAGCCAGGGCGCCTTGATGATGTCACCAATGTGTCTTCCATCTTGCATATGGGCAGCTGTTTCATTGGACACTTACATCACATAACCTAGCCATATATAACATAGGCACAGTGTAACTATTTGCAGTTGAGCACAGGATAGAGAAGCTGCATCACGGTTATATACCTATATAACATGTGGTCTGTTGCTAGGGCCAGATATTCTACAGAAGATATATTGCTGCTGGGTGTGAAAGTTTGTATATCAGCAGAGAACTTGAACGGGGTCTATTGGAGGGAGCAGAGAAAGTTGATGCATCACATTTACATGCCTATACAAAACATGGTCTGTACATTGGAAGAGGGTATATTTCTGCTGATGTCAACACATATAGCAGCAAAGCAGACAAAATACACTTAGGTGTGGGGAATATTGCAGTTCTTGTGGCCGCAGATGTCGTTCAGAGTTGCCAGTCCGGCCACTAAGAATAGTTTGGAAGCCTTGCGCAGCTAGCAGTGGGGTATTCAATTACCCTGCGCTAAATATGGATAGCTCGCAAAGATACAAGCTGTACTTTGTGGCCTTCTGTTCTCACATAAGGTGCCTTGGAAGGACTGCGGCCTATTTACTTGGCGGTGTGTTTGTTAATAGAACCCGAAAAGAAACCTAAAGAGGGAAACCATAAAACACACAGTGCATGTCAGCGTCCTCAGACATTATTCAAAGTCACTAGAGATGAGCGAACGTACTCGTCCGAGCTTGATACTCGTTCGAGTATTAGCGTGTTCGAGATGCTCGTTACTCGTAACGAGTACCACGCGATGTTCGGGTTACTTTCACTTTCATCTCTGAGACGTTAGCGCGCTTTTCTGGCCAATTGAAAGACAGGGAAGGCATTACAACTTCCCCCTGCGACGTTCAAGCCCTATACCACCCCCCTGCTGTGAGTGGCTGGGGCGATCAGATGTCACCCGAGTATAAAAATCGGCCCCTCCCGCGGCTCGCCACAGATGCATTCTGACATAGAGGAGGGAAAGTGCTATCTTGTTGGAGCTGCTATAGGGAGAGTGTTAGGAGTATTTTATGCTTCAAGAACCCCAACGGTCCTTCTTAGGGCCACATCTAACCGTGTGCAGTACTGTGGAGGCTGCTTTTTGCAGTGTTGCACATTTTTGGGGGGGGGGGTATATCGGCCGTGCAGAGCATTGCGCCCTGCAGTAATACCCCAGGGCCAGAAGCGCTTAGGCAGGGACAGAAGACATATTGATTGAATATAGGCAGTGGGCCTTTGCAAAACAATTTGGGGAAAAAAATCTATCTGGGCTGCCTGTGACTGTCCTCAGTGTTCTGGGTCTGTGCTGGGTGTAGTAGTTCTCCAAATTCATGCGCAGCCAGCTAAGTGTTACAGCAGGCTTGCGCAAAATTATTTCCTGGCTCTGTCTGGGCTGTGAAATCACCGCTGTATTGCAGTTCACAGTGCAACACTCTGCAGTTCTGTGACATACCCCAGGGCCAGAAGCGCTTAGGCAGGGACAGAAGACATATTGATTGAATATAGGCAGTGGGCCTTTGCAAAACAATTTGGGGAAAAAAATCTATCTGGGCTGCCTGTGACTGTCCTCAGTGTTCTGGGTCTGTGCTGGGTGTAGTAGTTCTCCAAATTCATGCGCAGCCAGCTAAGTGTTACAGCAGGCTTGCGCAAAATTATTTCCTGGCGTTCCGTAAGCGAAGTCAGCTCTAACCACAGGCCAATAAGCGGCACATTTAATTACAGCGTTCTGTTTCTGCACTACTGGTAATACACCATGCTGAGGGGTAGGGGTAGGCCTAGAGGACGTGGACGCGGGCGAGGACGTGAAGGCCCAAGTCAGGGTGTGGGCACAGGCCGAGCCAGTGCGGTGGCCAGGGGTAGAGGCAGGGCCAGACCGAATAATCCACCAACTGTTTCCCAAAGCGCCCCCTTGCGCCATGCCACCCTGCAGAGGTCAAGGTGCTCTACGGTGTGGCAGTTTTTCACAGAGACGCCTGACGACCGACGAACAGTGGTGTGCAACCTTTGTCGCGCCAGGATCAGCTGGGGAGGCACCACCACCAGCATGCACAGGCATATGATGGCCAAGCACCCCACAAGGTGGGACGAAGGCCGTTCACCGCCTCCGGTTTGCACCACAGCCTCTCCCCCTGTGCCCCAACCTGCCACTGAGATCCAACCCCCCTCTGAGGACACAGGCACTACCGTCTCATGGCCTGCACCCACACCCTCACCTCCGCTATCCTCGGCCCCATCCAGCAATGTCTCTCAGCGCAGCGTCCAGACGTCGCTAGCGCCACTGTTTGAGCGCGAGCGCAAGTACGCCGCCACGCACCCGCACGCTGAAGCGTTAAACGTGCACATTGCACCCTTGTCATACCTGCTCGCAAAGGTGCGCCAGCTCTGCGCACATTTCCGCAACTCCAAGACGGACGCTGCCACCCTGCGGACCCTGCAACATCGGTTTCATCTGCCAGTGCACCGATTGCTGTGCGACGTGCCCACACAGTGGAACTCTACGCTCCACATGTTGGCCAGGCTCTATGAGCAGCGTAGAGCTATTGCGGAATACCAACTCCAACATGGGCGGCGTAGTGGGAGTCAGCCTCCTCAATTATTTACAGAAGAGTGGGCCTGGTTGGCAGCCATCTGCCAGGTCCTTGGAAACTTTGAGGAGTCTACCCAGATGCTGAGCGGTGATGCTGCAATCATTAGCGTCACCATTCCTCTGCTATGCCTCTTGAGAAGTTCCCTGCAAAGCATAAAGGCAGACGCTTTGCAATCGGAAACGGAGGCGGGGGAAGACAGTATGTCGCTGGATAGTCAGAGCACCCTCATGTCTATATCTCAGCGCGTTGAGGAGGAGGGGGAGGATCATGAGGAGGAGGGGGAAGAGACTGCTTGGCCCACTGCTGAGGGTACAGATGCTACTTGCCTGTCTTCCTTTCAGCGTGTATGGCCTGAGGAGGAGGAGGAGGAGGAGGGGAAGGAGCATGAGGAGGACGGGGAAGAGACAGCTTGGCCCACTGCTGAGGGTACAGATGCTGCTTGCCTGTCATCCTTTCAGCGTGTATGGCCAGAGGAGAAGGAGGAGGAGGAGGAGGATGATTCTGAAAGTGATCTTCCTAGTGAGGACAGCCATGTGTTGCGTACAGGTACCCTGGCACACATGGCTGACTTCATGTTAGGATGCCTTTCTCGTGACCCTCGCGTTACACGCATTCTGGCCACTACGGATTACTGGGTGTACACACTGCTCGACCCACGGTATAAGGAGAGCCTTTCCACTCTCATTCCCGAAGAGGAAAGGGGTTCGAGAATGATGCTATACCACAGGGCGCTGGTGGACAAACTGATGGTAAACTTCCCATCCGACACCGCTAGTGGCCGAAGGCGCATTTCCGCGGCCCAGGTAGCAGGGGAGGCGCAGAGATCAGGCAGCATGTACAGCGCAGGCAGGGGAACATTATCCAAGGCCTTTGCCAGCTTTATGGCTCCCCCAGCAAGACTGTGTCACCGGTCCCCAGTCAAGGCTGAGTTGGCGGGAGCACTGTAAAAGGATGGTGAGGGAGTACGTAGCCGATCGCACGACCGTCCTCCGTGACGCCTCTGCCCCCTACAACTACTGGGTGTCGAAGCTGGACACGTGGCCTGAACTCGCGCTGTATGCCCTGGAGGTGCTTGCTTGTCCTGCGGCTAGCGTCTTGTCAGAGACTGTGTTTAGTGTGGCTGGGGGAATCATCACGGATAAGCGTACCCACCTGTCAACCGACAGTGCCGACAGGCTTACACTCATCAAGATGAACAAAGCCTGGATTTCCCCAGACTTCTCTTCTCCACCAGCGGACAGCAGCGATACGTAAGCAATACGTAGGCTGCACCCGCGGATGGAAGCATCGTTCTCTATCACCATCCAAAACGGGGACCTTTTTGCTTCATCAATCTGTGTATAATATTCCTCCTCCTCCTCCTGCTCCTCCTTCTGAAACCTCACATAATCACGCCGAACGGGCAATTTTTCTTAGGCCCACAAGGCTCAGTCATATAATTTTTCTAAACAATTTTTATACGTTTCAATGCTCATTAAAGCGTTGAAACTTTCACCTCAACCAATTTTTATTTTTACTGGGCTGCCTCCAGGCCTAGTTACCAATTAAGCCACATTAACCAAAGCGATTAATAGGTTTCACCTGCCCTCTTGGTTGGGCATGGGCAATTTTTCTCAGGTACATTAGTACTGTTGGTACACCAATTTTTGGGGGCCCTCGCCTACAGTGTAATCCAATTAATTTTTAGCCCACCTGCATTACAGCTGACGTTACATCAGCTGTGTTGGGCACTGCAATGGGATATATTTATGTACCGCCGGTGGGTTCCAGGGAGCCACCCATGCTGTGGGTCCACAGGGAGTTGTAACTGCATCTGTCCACTTCTAAAGAACCCAAGTCTGACTGGGGCATGCAGTGTGGGCCGAAGCCCACCTGCATTAAACATGACATTATTACCTCAGCTGTGATGGGCAATGCAATGGGATATATTTATGTACCGCCGGTGGGTTCCAGGGAGCCACCCATGCTGTGGGTCCACAGGGAGTTGTAACTGCATCTGTCCACTTCTAAAGAACCCCAGTCTGACTGGGGCATGCAGTGTGGGCCGAAGCCCACCTGCATTAAACATGACATTATTACCTCAGCTGTGATGGGCAATGCAATGGGATATATTTATGTACCGCCGGTGGCTTCCTGGCACCCACCCATGCTGTCGGTCCACAGGGACTTCACAATAGGGAGTTGTACCTGCCTGTGTCTATGAATTAAAAAGCCCGGTCAGGTTGGGGCATGCAGTGTGGGCCGAAGCCCACCTGCATTTAATCTGACGTTAGCTCTGCTGTCCAGGGCACTGCAATGGGGTACATTTATGTACAGCCGGTGGGTTCCAGGGAGCCATGCATGCTGTGGGTGCACACGGAATTCCCATTGCGGAGTTGTACCTGCCTGTGACTATTTATAAAAAAACGCGGTCTGACTGGGGCATGCATACACCTTGACAGAATGAATAGTGTGTGGCACATAGGTTCCCCATTGCTATGCCCACGTGTGCAGCTCCAGATGGAGGTGGCACAGGATTGGATTTCTCATTGCTTCTGTACAGCATTGTGGGCTATCGCCCCGCCCCTTTTAAAGAGGGTCGCTGCCTAGCCATGCCAACCCTCTGCAGTGTGTGCCTGCTTTTCCTCTGGCAGACGCACTTATAAATAGACATGAGGGTGGCGTGGCATGAGGGCAGCTGAAGGCTGGGCAGGGACAATTTGGTGTGCGCTGTGGACACTGGGTCGTGGGGGGGGGGGTTGGTCAGCATGTAACCCAGAAGAAGTGGCAGCGGAGTGTCATGCAGGCAGTGATTGTGCTTTGTTGGAGGTAGTGTGGTGCTTAGCTAAGGTATGCATTGCTAATGAGGGCTTTTCAGAAGTAAAAGTTGTTAAGAGGGGGGGGGGGCACTCTTGCCACTATTGTGGCTTAATAGTGGGACCTGGGAACTTGAGATGCAGCCCAACATGTAGCCCCTCGCCTGCCCTATCTGTTACTGTGTCGTTCCCATCACTTTCTTGAATTGCCCAGATTTTCACAAACGAAAACCTTAGCGAGCATCGGCGATATACAAAAATGCTCGGGTTGCCCATTGACTTCAATGGGGTTCGTTATTCGAAACGAACCCTCGAGCATCGCGAAAAGTTCGTCTTGAGTAACGAGCACCCGAGCATTTTGGTGCTCGCTCATCTCTAAAAGTCACCAGTCCATTCACTACGAGTTGTTTTCAGGCCTTAGGGTACATTTGATGGAATGATTATTGTACAAAAATCGTTCAAATGAGCGAAACTGGCTCATTTAAAAGGGCTCTTAAGCAGTTAGCATTGGTTTTCTGCTCAGATGGCTGTAATTCGCTGCAAGTATGTAATGACTGTGTGCTGCCCATCGCCATGTATGATCTTCGCATGTATACATACGTGGTGGAGGTGGTAGAGGATAGGTCATGTTGGCACTTCAAGTGGCTACCACTGAAGCAACAGCTCCATTTTCTGCAGGAGGCAAGCCCACTGCCATTCCTTAGAAGTGGTTCTGCCCATGCATTACATCTGCAACACGCAGAACAGGTTATAAAGTGGATGACACAGCATGCCTCGAATTCCGCCACCTCTATCTCCCAGTCATAGGCACACAGCAGTAAGTCTGCACCAGTCAGCCATGAGCAGCTCCCTTCTACTTCCCCCCCATGCCAAATTACTGGACTCTCCGAAGCAGTCTACATGGATCTGTCTGAAAAGCTGCTTGATCAGTGTGATGGATGTCAACGGGGCAGTCAAAACAACCAGAGGGAGAAGACCAAGACATTGAATACACTGACTTCCAACTATTTTTTTCCTCTGAAGAGGAAGATGAGGGTGGGTCAGCGCACATGGTCAGCCCTTCACAGGCAATATGTACTCATGGGGGTGTGGACTCCTGAGTAGACTCAATGTCACCAGCTCTCAGTGCTCACAATGACATTGAGTTGACTCAGGAGTAGACGGGCGCTGAAAAGGAAGCGGAGGTGGAAGAGGATGAAGTACTCAATCTAACATGGGGAGACAGCAAGAGTCATCATAGTGCAGTGGTGGCGAACTTATGGCACGTGTGCCAGAGGTGGCATGCACAGCCCCCCCTGCTGGCAAGCGCGCTAGCAGTTGCTCACCACGGCAGTGAATACCGGCTGAGGTGCTGTGGCTCCCCTGACGGTATTCATTTAGTGGCATTGCTAGTGGCGCTGAGCACAGGCGCACACTGTGACATCAGTGTGCACCCGAGCTTCTCCTCCTCCCTCCCCTGACATCTCCTACTTGGTTCCATGAGAGCAAGGGGGAGGGGCGTCAGGCAGCACTCTTACACACTGATGTCACAGTATGCACCTGGGTTCAGCACCAGCAGCAGCACTGAGCAGAAGAGCGGCGGCGCTTCAACGAGGAGGAGGGGGTAAGTATTTGGGTTGCAGAGGGGCACTAGTACTACTGGGGCTGATATAAGGGATACTATTAGTAATAATGTCCCCTAAATCAGCCCCAGTAGCAATAGTAGTAATACTGGGGCCACTGTGGGGTGTCACTATTACTAATAGGGCCGCTGTGAGGTGTCACTATTACTACTGGGGCCACTGTGGGGTGTCACTATTATTACTGAGGCCGCTGTGGGGGGTCACTATTATAACTGGGTCCACTGTGGGGTGTCATTATTATTACTGGGGCCACTGTGGGGGCATCACTATTATTACTGGCGCCGCTGTGGGGGTCACTATTACCACTGGGGCCGCTCTGGGTGGGTCACTACTACTACTGGGGTATGTTTACATATGGCAGAAATGCTGCAGAATGTTCCCAGCGGAAATTTCCATGACAAATTCCGCAGCATTTCCCCAGCCAAAAAGCAGTCAAAATCTGCAACCTGTCTATTTTGAAACAGCCCTTTCCTTTTTATAACGACGGAGTTAAAATCACACATTGTGATAAGCCCCGCCCCCCTGATGTGTTGGCACTTTGCGATAAATTAGTGGGTTTTGGGTTGCAGTTTGGACACTTGGTCTATAAAACGTTCACCATCACTATCATAGCGGCTTGCAGAGAGAGGAGGAAGAGGTGGACATTGCACAGCACCCTGCAAAGACAGCGACTAGGGCAGTTATAGTGAACCTTTTAGAGAGCCCAGTAGACTAGTAGACATATTCTCTTTAGTGGCTCTCCTGATTTGGATATGGAAAGGAATAAAGCATTACCACTCAATCAAACGGACCTAGACTTTGGGGTGCTGGCAGGTAATCCTACATTAGAAACACTGCCAGGCACCGGGTAAGTCCCTTTTTTATTATATGCCGTTAACATTTGCAATTATTAGGAATGTAATCATTTAATACAAGGTACTATCCAACTGTACAAAAATTCTTGACATCATTTTTAGTAACTCTGCTTCTTTTCTTCGGAAGAGGAGTAATAGGCCCTTGCTTAAGTGTTGTGTTCACCTGGCAGAATTTGTCTTTATAATATTTATGACATTGCCTTTAAAACAAGCAACATTCCTGTTGTCTGCCTTGGCACAATTTTGTAGTAGCTCTACAGCTGTTCCTTGGAGCAGGCCCGTGCTTGAGTGTTCTGTTCACCTGGCAGAATTTGTCCTTGTAAAATTTCTGACATTACTTTTAAAACTAGGAGAATGCCTGCTGTCTTCCTTGGCACAATTTGTGATGTAGGAGACCCTCTGTGGGCCTTCCTTTGTTTTCAGTGACACCACTGTGTTACAATTGATCCCCATACCACTGTACAATATTTTGACCAATTTTTGGGAGGAGCACAGTGTTCTTCAGTAGAGTTGAGCGAACATACTCTGCCGAGCTTGATGCTCGTTCGAGTATTAGCGTACTCGATGGTGCTCGTTACTCGAACGAGCATCAAGCCGTGTTCGACCCCGCCTCAGTTTTTGGCTCCTCCCCGCTGTGACGTGCCTGTTTTGGCCCCTCCCCACCGCGATGCAGCGCACGTCATTGGCAAATATTTTGCCTGGGGGGAGAGAGACGGAGAAAGAGAGACGAACCTAGGAAAAAAAAAAAGCTTGGCACCTGGCATGCCACATACAAAAATGCTCGAGTCTCCCATTGTAGTCAATGGGGTTCGTTACTCAAGTAGAGCTCTCTAATTTTATGAAAAGCTTGACTCGAATAACGCGGACCCGAGCATTTGGGTGCTCGCTCATCTCTATTCATCAGATATTTTTCTGTATTCCTATGCAAGTTGGGAGCTTTGGCTGCATTGAGAACCTTCTAGAGGGCAAATTGATGATTTTTGCTTCTTTTGACATTAATGGGAATTGGACTCAGTTGTCCTGATCCACAATAATTTTGGTGAAATCAGTCCAATCTCGACACAAACTGATTATCTCACTAATCGCTCATCAGTAGTGGTAAGCCTACACAGAAGAAAGGAGGGTGTTATAGATGTAAAAAAAAAAAAAAACAACCCCGTATTAAAGGAGATGTCCCGAGGCAGCAAGTGGGTCTATACACTTCTGTATGGCCATAATAATGCACTTTGTAATGTACATTGTGCATTAATTATGAGCCATACAGAAGTTATAAAAAGTTTTATACTTACCTGCTCCGTTGCTGGCGTCCTCGTCTCCATGGTGCCGACTAATTTTCGCCCTCCGATGGCCAAATTAGCCGCGCTTGCGCAGTCCGGGTCTTCTCCTCTTCTCTATGGGGCTCCGTGTAGCTCCGTGTAGCTCCGCCCCGTCACGTGCCGATTCCAGCCAATCAGGAGGCTGGAATCGGCAATGGACCGCACAGAAGCCCTGCGGTCCATGAAGACAGAGGATCCCGGCGGCCATCTTCAGCAGGTGAGTATGAAGACGCCGGACCGCCGGGATTCAGGTAAGCGCTGTGCGGGTGGTTTTTTTAACCCCTGCATCGGGGTTGTCTCGCGCCGAACGGGGGGGGGGGTTTAAAAAAAAAAAAACCCGTTTCGGCGCGGGACATCTCCTTTAATTTTGGAATGGGATGTTCAACAAGCTCATATAGGCATGTACCAGATGTACTTTTTGATCAACTAATTAAATTAAACCTTGTAAAAAAACCCACATAAATCCATGTCTAAAATGCCTTTATTCCTTCAGTGACTTCTTTCAAGTCGCATGAAGTGGCCACTTCAGAAGTAAAATAACAAATTGAAGTGAGGGATAAAAAGTGTCATGGTGTAGTGCGGGTTCTAGGACTGCGTTACATCCTATAATTAGACCCATCTGTGTGATGAAAAAGGGTTTACATATTACATCTACAGTACAAAGCAATCAAATAGATTAAAGCAAAGCATTAGTAGATGACACATTGCTTCAAGTGTTGTATACTGTAGCTTAGATAACAGTCAAAAAGCACCAAATGTTCAATCTTTTGATTTTCCATCTTTTGTGCAGCAATTAACTGCAAGAGAAACATCAGATCACACCGTGCTACAAAAATATCTTTGAGCTGTATATTTACAAAAATGTAGTATATGAGGTCACCTATGGAAGTCCCCAGTAAAAGTGGCATTATATTGACTTGAAGCAAGCAATGCCGATGTCTAAACCCAATATACAATATTAATTAAAATAAAAGTACAAAAGGAGGCAATTATGTATCTAAACCAAAGAGTATTGCACCTAGGGAAAGACCTGTGCTACCTATAAGAACTTAACTAACTCCCCATCTGTGCTTCACCTGAGGAAGTGTTTCCCAACTCCAGTTCTCATGGATCCCAACAGGTCATGTTTTTGGATTTCCTCAGTATTGCACGGGTAATGTAATGCTTGTTAGTGCCTCAGACATTGCCACAAGTGTTCTTACTATAGGAGATCCTGAAAACATTCCCTGTTGGGGTGCCTTGAGGACTGGAGTTGGGAAACACTGACCTGAGGGGTGTCTCACCAGTGACTAGTGTTGATGAAACCCAACTAGTAGAACCCTGCTTTGGGTCAAACTTTGCTAAATTAGTTTTTAGCAAAATTCTAAACCAAAACTGAGTTCTACTGGTTTGGCTCACTCAACATTAGACCTGAACACTAGTGTATATCACTGTCTCAGAGCCATAAAAGCCCCACGTAGCACGCTCAAAGTTCTATACAAGACTTTTATGGCTCTTGCACAAAACATAAGAAAAAAGACCAGTGTAAATCCTCTATGATGTGTATAACATGATAGAAAAGTAAAGTATTACTTACTTATAGGGAAAGTGGTAGAATAATTTCTCCGCTACCCTTTATTAAGATTAGATCCACACTGTATTAGAACTCAAATTACCATACAGTTATACCTTTGGAACACAGTTCTACAGATTCTTGAATATTTTCATTTGTTTTATGGCTCTTAGGCAGTGTTTAAAAGCAGTTTTGGGTGTTTCTTATCAATTTTGCAATATACTTTCATTAAAAAATTATTTTCCATTACCACTGAAAATCAAGGGTGAAGTACCAGCCCCTCTGCAATCCACTACCTGCTGTTAGACACTTAGTTTCTAGCATGTTAGGACAACTCTTTAGCTGTGGGGTAGTGTCTGTCTTCACAGGCTAAGCTTCCCCCCAATCACACTGCTCTCAGATCTGCAGTCAGTGTGTACTGTGCGCACACTCCATCATTGAAGTCTGAAAATAGTCAGATTTTCATACCGCACACAATCTTCACCAGGTTTCAGCACGGTTATTTGGCTGCTGTATAGTGGGGTTATTTCATTCTATTATGTTGCTATCATTTAGCCCTTGTATGCTGGTATTGTTCTGTCACTCTATGGTAAACATAACATCAAGACTACAAGAGTAGATGAGGAGGTATATGTGCGCTTGGACAGGAGACCCAGGATAGTAGGCAACATTTATTCTGACAATGTGTTTCAGTACCAGAATGGCACCTTCCTTAGGCCAGTTACAAAACCACTTCACTAAATGAAGAAAGTGATGTTATTTGGTCACATGATCACTGACAGTAAACGGGTAATGCAACGCAAGCAATAAAACCAATGGATCCTATGTAGAGATGAGCGAGCACCAAAATGCTCGGGTGCTCGTTACTCGGGACGAAATTATCGCGATGCTCGAGGGTTCGTTTCGAGTAACGAACCCCATTGAAGTCAATGGGCGACCTGAGCATTTTTGTATTTCGCCGATGCTCGCTAAGGTTTCCATGTGTGAAAATCTGGGCAATTCAAGAAAGTGATGGGAACGACACAGCAACGGATAGGGCAGGCGAGGGGCTACATGTTGGGCTGCATCTCAAGTTCACAGGTCCCACTATTAAGCCACAATAGCGGCAAGAGTGGGGCCCCCCCTCCCAAAAACTTTTACTTCTGAAAAGCCCTCATTAGCAATGCATACCTTAGCTAAGCACCACACTACCTCCAACAAAGCACGATCACTGCCTGCATGACACTCCACTGCCACTTCTCCTGGCTTACATGCTGCCCAACCGCCCCCCCTCCCCCCCACAGCGCACACCAAAGTGTCCCTGCGCAGCCTTCAGCTGCCCTCATGCCACGCCACACTCATGTCTATTTATAAGTGCGTCTGCCATGAGGAGGAACCGCAGGCACACACTGCAGAGGGTTGGCACGGCTAGGCAGCGACCCTCTTTAAAAGGGGCGGGGCGATAGCCCACAATGCTGTACAGAAGCAATGAGAAATATAATCCTGTGCCACCGCCATCAGGAGCTGCACACGTGGGCATAGCAATGGGGAACCTATGTGCCACACACTATTCATTCTGTCAAGGTGTCTCTGCATGCCCCAGTCAGACCGGGCTTTTTAATTCATAGACACAGGCAGGTAGAACTCCCTATTGTGAAGTCCCTGTGGACCGACAGCATGGGTGGCTCCCTGGAACCCACCGGCGATACACAAAAATATCCCATTGCATTGCCCAACACAGCTGAGGTAGTAATGTCGTGCTTAATGCAGGTGGGCTTCGGCCCACACTGCATGCCCCAGTCAGACTGGGGTTCTTTACAAGTGGACACATGTAGGTTAAACTCTGTGTGCACCTACAGCATGGGTGGCTCCCTGGAACCCACCGGCGGTACACAAAAATATCCCATTGCATTGCCCAACACAGCTGAGGTAGTAATGTCGTGCTTAATGCAGGTGGGCTTCGGCCCACACTGCATGCCCCAGTCAGACTGGGGTTCTTTACAAGTGGAATCAGATGCATTTATAATTCCCTGTGGACCCACAGCATGGGTGGGTGCCAGGAAGCCACCGGCGGTACACAGAAATATCACATTGCATTGCCCAACACAGCGGATGTAACGTCAGCTGTAATGCAGGTGGGCTAAAAATTCATTTGATTACACTGTAGGCGAGGGCCCACAAAAATTGCTGTATCAACAGTACTAATGTACATCAAAAAAATTGGCCATGGCCAACCAAGAGGGCAGGTGAAACCCATTAATCGCTTTGGTTAATGTGGCTTAAGTGGTAACTAGGCCTGGAGGCAGCCCAGTTTAACTAGAAATTGGTTCAAGTTAAAGTTTCAACGCTGTTAAGAGCATTGAAACATATAAAAATTGTTTAGAAAAATTATGAGTGAGCCTTGTGGCCCTAAGAAAAATTGCCCGTTCAGCGTGATTACGTGAGGTTTCAGGAGGAGGAGCAGGAGGAGGAGGAGGAATATTAGACACAGATTGATGAAGCAGAAATGTCCCCGTTTTGGATGGTGAGAGAGAACGTAGCTTCCATCCGCGGGTGCAGCCTACGTATTGCTTACGTATCGCTGCTGTCCGCTGGTGGAGAAGAGAAGTCTGGGGAAATCCAGGCTTTGTTCATCTTGATGAGTGTTAGCCTGTCGGCACTGTCGGTTGACAGGCGGGTACGCTTATCTGTGATGATTCCCCCAGCCGCACTAAACACCCTTTCCGACAAGACGCTAGCCGCAGGACAAGCAAGCACCTCCAGGGCATACAGCGCTAGTTCAGGCCACGTGTCCAGCTTCGACACCCAGTAGTTGTAGGGGGCAGAGGCGTCACCGAGGACGGTCGTGCGATCGGCTACGTACTCCCTCACCATCCTTTTACAGTGCTCCCGCCGACTCAGCCTTGACTGGGGAGCGGTGACACAGTCTTGCTGGGGAGCCATAAAGCTGGCCAGGCCCTTAAAGACTGTTGCACTGCCTGGGCTGTACATGCTGCTCGATCTACGCACCTCCCCTGCTACCTGGCCCTCGGAACTGCGCCTTCTGCCACTACCGCTGTCGGATGGGAATTTTACCATCAGCTTGTCCGCCAGGGTCCTGTGCTATAGCAACACTCTCAAACCCCTTTCCTCTTCGGGAATGAGACTGGGAAGGTTCTCCTTATAGCGTGGGTCGAGCAGTGTGTACACCCAGTAATCTGTAGTGACCAGAATGCGTTGAATGCGAGGGTCACGAGAAAGGCATCCTAACATGAAGTCAGCCATGTGTGCCAGGGTACCTGTACGCAACACATGGCTGTCCTCACTAGGAAGATCACTTTCAGGATCCTCCTCCTCCTCCTCCTCCTCAGGCCATACACGCTGAAATGATGACAGGCAAGCAGCATGGGTACCGTCAGCAGTGGGCCAAGCTGTCTCTTTCCCCTCCTCCTCATCCTCCTCATGCTCCTCCTCCTCCTCCTGAATGCGCTGAGATATAGACAGGAGGGTGCTCTGACTATCCAGCGACATACTGCCTTCCCCCGGCTCTGTTTCCGAGCGCAAAGCGGCTGCCTTTATGGTTTGCAGGGAAGTTCTCAAGATGCATAGCAGACGAATGGTGACGCTAATGATTGCAGCATCGCCGCTCACCACCTGGGTAGACTGCTCAAAGTTTCGAAGGACCTGGCAGATGTCTGCCAACCAGGCCCACTCTTCTGAAAAGAATTGAGGAGGCTGACTCCCACTGCGCCACCCATGTTGGAGTTGGTATTCCACTATAGCTCTACACTGCTCATAGAGCCTAGCCAACATGTGGAGCGTAGAGTTCCACCGTGTGGGCACGTCGCACAGCAGTCGGTGCACTGGCAGATTAAAGCGATGTTGCAGGGTGCGCAGGGTGGCAGCGTCCGTGTGGGACTTGCGGAAATGTGCGCAGAGCCGGCGCACCTTTACGAGCAGGTCTGACAAGCGTGGGTAGCTTTTCAGAAAGCGCTGAACCACCAAATTAAAGACGTGGGCCAGGCATGGCACGTGCGTGAGGCTGCCGAGCTGCAGAGCCGCCACCAGGTTACGGCCGTTATCACACACGACCATGCCCGGTTGGAGGCTCAGCGGCGCAAGCCAACGGTCGGTCTGCTCTGTCAGACCCTGCAGCAGTTCGTGGGCCGTGTGCCTCCTATCTCCTAAGCTGAGTAGTTTCAGCACGGCCTGCTGACGCTTGCCCACCGCTGTGCTGCCACGCCGCGCGACACCGACTGCTGGCGACGTCCTGCTGCTGCTGACACATCTAGATTGTGAGACAGAGGTTGAGGAGGAGGAGGGTGCTTTAGTGGGAGAAGCATACACCGCCGAACATACCACCACCGAGCTGGGGCCCGCAATTCTGGGGGTGGGTAGGACGTGAGCGGTCCCAGGCTCTGACTCTGTCCCAGCCTCCACTAAATTCACCCAATGTGCCGTCAGGGAGATGTAGTGGCCCTGCCCGCCTGTGCTTGTCCACGTGTCCGTAGTTAAGTGGACCTTGCCACTAACCGCATTGGTGAGGGCGCGTACAATGTTGCGGGAGACGTGGTCGTGCAGGGCTGGGACGGCACATCGGGAAAAGTAGTGGCGACTGGGAACTGAGTAGCGCGGGGCTGCCGCCGCCATCATAGCTTTGAAGGACTCCGTTTCCACAACCCTATACGGCAGCATCTCAAGGCTGATAAATTTGGCTATGTGGACGGTTAACGATTGAGCGTGCGGGTGCGTGGCGGCGTACTTGCGCTTCAAAGACTTGCGCTAGCGACGGCTGGACGGTGCGGTGCAAGACATTGCTGGATTGGGCCGAGGACAGCGGAGGTGAGGGTGTGGGTGCAGGCCATGAGACGGTCGTGCCTGTGTCCTGAGAGGGGGGTTGTATCTCAGTGGCAGGTTGGGGCACAGGGGGAGAGGCAGCGGTGCAAACCGGAGGCGGTGAACGGCCTTCGTCCCACCTTGTGGGGTGCTTGGCCATCACATCATATGTCTGCGCATGCTGGTGGTGGTCAGGCTGTTGGTGGTGGCTCCCCGGCTGATCTTGGCGCGACAAAGGTTGCACACCACTGTTCGTCGGTCGTCAGGCGTCTCTGTGAAAAACTGCCAGACGTTAGAGCACCTCGGCCTCTGCAGGGTGGCATGGCGCGAGGGGGCGCTTTGGGAAACACTTGGTGGATTATTCGGTCTGGCCCTGCCTCTACCCCTGGCCACCGCACTGCCTCTTGCAACCTGCCCTGCTGCTGCCCGTGCCTCCCCCTCTGAAGACCTGTCCTGTGTAGGCGTTGCACACCAGGTGGGGTCAGTCACCTCATCGTCCTGCTGCTCTTCCTCCGAATCCTCTGTGCGCTGCTCCCTCGGACTTACTGCCCTTACTACTACCTCACTGCAAGACAACTGTGTCTCATCGTCATCGTCCTCCTCACCCACTGAAAGGTCTTGAGACAGTTGCCGGAAGTCCCCAGCCTCATCCCCCGGACCCCGGGAACTTTCCAATGGTTGGGCATCAGTGACGATAAACTCCTCTGGTTGTAGAGGAACCGCTGCTGCCCAATCTGAGCAGGGGCCCGAGAAAAGTTCCTGGGAGTGTTCCCGCTCCTGAGCATGTGTCATTGTAGTGAAGTGAGGAGGCTGGGAGGAAGGAGGAGCAGCAGACAGAGGATTCGGATTTGCAGCACTGGACGGCGCAGAACTCTGGGTGGATGATAGCTTGCTCGAAGCACTTTCTGCCATCCAGGACAGGACCTGCTCACATGGCTCATTTTCTAATAAAGGTCTCCCGCGTGGACCCATTAATTGGGCGATGAATGTGGGGACGCCAGAAACGTGCCTCTCTCCTAATCGCGCAGCAGTCGGCTGCGACACACCTGGATCAGGAGCTCGGCCTGTGCCCACACCCTCACTTGGCCCTCCGTGTCCTCGGCCGCGTCCACGTCCTCTAGGCCTACCCCTACCCCTCAGCATGCTGTATTACCAGTGATTTGATTTCCCAGGCAGGAAATAAATTGGCGCAAGCCTGCAGGTCAAATATAATTTTTTCGCTTTTTTGCAAAGGGAAGGCCCCACTGCGTCTATTCAATGAACAATAACTGTGTTGTGGCCCTGCCTACACAATTCTGTGCCTGTACTATCAATGGAGGGTGCAATGCTCTGCACAGACGATTTTTAGAGAAAAAAAAATATGCAACACTGCTAACAGCAGCCAGCACAGTACTGCACACGGTTAAATTTGGCCCTAGAAAGGACCGTTGAGGTTCTTGAAGGCTACACTCACTCCTAACACTCTCCCTGCCTAAGCACCACTTCTGTCCCTAATACCGGGTGCAATGCTCTGCACTGCCGATTTTGAGAAGAAAAAAAAAATTTTTCCACTGATAACAGCAGCCTGCACACACGTAGATGTGGCCCTAAGAAGGACCGTTGGGGTTCTTGAAGCCTACACTCACTACAAACACTCTCCCTACAGCAACTCCAATAGAACAGCACTTTCCCTCACTAACTCACACGGCATCTGAGCCGAGCCGCGGGAGGGGCCGACTTTTATACTCGGGTGACATCTGATCGCCCCAGCCACTCACAGCAGGGGGGTGGTATAGGGCTTGAACGTCACAGGGGGAAGTTGTAATGCCTTCCCTGTCTTTCAATTGGCCAGAAAAGCGCGCTAACGTCTCAGAGAGGAAACTGAAAGTAACCGGAACACCGCGTGGTACTCGTTACGAGTAACGAGCATCCCGAACACCGTAATATTCGCACGAATATCAAGCTCGGACGAGTACGTTCGCTCATCTCTAATCCTATGCGATAAACATCAATAGGTCCATGAACATAAAAACATAAAAAAACAGACGGGCTAATAAACAAAGTATTTTTTAGAACATTATACAACCCATTTGCATATGCAAATTAAGTTCAATTTGCCTTGGCATAGGCATACAAATCTGTTATGACAATCAGGTGGTATTTGCTCAATGGGAGTGACAGACAGGAATTTCGTGTTGGACTTATGTACAGTTGTGAGGTAGCATGACGAACTGTGTAGGGGGAAGTTAGTCAGGATGTTGGACCTGTGCTTTTTAAATCAATTACGTAGGGACTGTGTAGTCCGGCATATGTATTGGAGGCCACAGGAGCATTCCAGCATGTAAATGACATAGATGGATCCACAATTAAGAAAGGTAGAAATTAAAAAAAAGATTCAGAAGATACACCAGACACAAAAGAGATCTGTCTATGGGAAATACTAAGGCAACACAGGCATCTAAACGATCCGATCAGCGAGGGCAATAGTGAAATGGATTGTTGTGGGAATTTACGTAGATGACTAGGAGCCAAGGTGTTCCACAGCGAAAGGACCCTGTGGAATGTAACATGTAGGGTTTTAGGCAACTTTTCCGACAAGCCAAGTAGCGGCGAGTGCCTACATAAAACCTCTCTAATGGCAGTGTGCCCGATATTGAAAGTTGCGATTGGTTGTTTTTTGTAAGAAGTGGGACTGTGTTAAGCCATGCAGCTTATTATGTGTCCCCTTAATAAGAGATTCAGGGTAATGTTTTTGTTTAAATCTACCATATATACTCAAGTATTAGCTGACCCGAGTATAAGCCAAGTCAATAGGTTTTACCACAAAAAATTGGTAAAACTTATTGACTCGAGTGTAAGCCGAGCTATACTTGAGTATATAGTAGGTAAAAAAAAAAAAGCAATACTCACCTATCAGCCGGCGTCTGTGTCCCCGGCACAATGCTGTCCCCGGCGCGATGCTCTCTCCGGTGGTGCGGCCAGCTGCTGCAGTCTTCTCCCCGGCTTGCTTTTAAAATCCCCACCGTCAGCGATGTGATTGGTTCGAGCACTGGCTAATCACAGCCGGCGCTCGATAAACCAGTCACAGCCATTTAGAATGACATCACTGAATGGCTGTGATTGGTTTATGGAGCGCTGGCTGTGATTGGCCGGCGCTCGATCCAATCACAGCGCTGACGGCAGGGATTTTAAAAACAAGCCAGGAAGAAGACTGCAGCAGCTGTCCGCACCCCTGGAGAGAGCATCGCGCTGGGGACAGCATTGTGCCGGGGACACAGACGCCGGCTGATAGGTGGGTATTGTGGGGTTTTTTTTTACCTCATTCGAGTATAAGCCAAGGGGGGCTTTTTCAGCACATTTTTTTTTGTGCTGAAAAACTGGGCTTATACTCGAGTATATACGGTATTCGCTAAAACATTGGCTTGCTGATGAAACATTCTGTCTTCAAAACAGTTTCATCTTAAATGTTTAAACTGTACAAAAGGGACATTAAGCAGCCATGGATGATAGTGAGCACTGTTGAAATCAAGAAAACTGTTATCATTTAGTTTAAAGTGAGTTTTGGTAATAATGATGCGGTCAGCTCCTGGATATATACAGAGATCTAGAAAAAATGATTTCCTTGGTGAAATAGTGGTGTGTAAACCTGAGACCCAGGTTGTTGGAATTTAACCATGACACAAATTCTGGGACGCCACTGACAATTCCGTTCCACAAAAAGAAAAGGTCATCTATGAAATGTCAATAGTATACAACATTATCTATGACAATCAGATTACGGTAAATTCATGATAACCCTTATAAAAGGCTAGCACAAAAAGGTGCAAATCTCATGCTCTGGGCGCATTCCCTGACCTGCTGAAAAATTGCCCCCTCAAATTTGAAATAATTACTTAAAAAATAAATGAAATATTTTTATTTTGACAGATAACATCAAGATTGGCAGAGATTATGAAGACACTGACTGTAAGGGCTCCTTCGCAGGGATAGATTTCCACCGCTGCCCACCGTTGCCCGCAGCTATTAGGTTCTATTGAACCTAATAGCTCAATGCTCACGGTGCGGAATTCCATCGCGGAATTCCGCACCGTAAAATCAACCGACCTCACCCGCGGCATACTTTATTTGCCGCGGGTGTACGCGCAGACGGCTTCCATTGTAGTCAATCGAAGCCATCCGTCACGCTATCTTCCGCTGTAGCACAGCGGAAGATAGCGTGAAAATGCTTCCCCACCCACCGCCAGCCGCGTCATATGTCTATTGCGCATGCGCGCTGAAGCGTCATGCGGGACTGAAGACGCTGGATCCGCAGGTAAGTATTGGGGTCTCTGGGGGGCGCCGTGGCGGGCTCCGCCGCGGAATTCCGCGGCGGAGCCCGTCATTGCCGTGTGCAGCCGGCCTTATACTGAGAGCAGTGTGACTGCAGGAAAGCTGAGCTAGTGACGACATCCCCTACCCCACAGTTAAGAAGCTGCCCTAAGGTGCAAGTTTATGCTGATCTTTTAGCACTGCTTAGCTCTGTTATTCGGACGATTTGGGCAGAATATTTAGGAAATGTGTAAATGGGTAACGGCAGAGCTTTATGTAGTGATGGGCTCATTAACTTTATGTTTTTCTCTATCTGTAACAGCTAGTGTAACACTTTTAAATTTCATACAGTAGGTAAAATGTAATATTTTAAAGTGCAGGATTTAAAAAAAAATCAACATTTTTTGTATTTCACATTTCCTGTTGTGCGTTCTGCATAATTACTGTACATAAAAAAAACAATACAGTACATTTTCTATATGTTAGGCCTCATGCACATGGGGCAAATTGAATTGCGGATCCCGCGCTTGGCACTGCAGAAGTGTCGCAGGATCCGCATCAGCGACGGCATGGAGAAATCTGTACTGCACATGTGCGCCGTTGGCACACCTGCAGAACAGAAGAAAGAAGAAATGTCAGGTGCGTGCCGTATGCATGAGGCCTAATGCTTTTATTATCTCTCATCAGTAAAGCTTTTAGTTTATTACAACAACTAAAGTGCTTTAAGTTATGTTTGTAGAGAGACAAAAAATAATTCAACAAAACATTTTCACAGTATTTGTATTTAACCCTTTGCAATCCAATTTTGGATTCAGGGTTTCCTAGGGGGTTTTCTCTTTCTGTCGTTATACAATGGAGCCATCTGCTGGCTAGAGCCAGTACTGCGGTGTAGGACATGCTGGAGAGGCCCCCGACAGCAGAGCGACCAGTTAATATACAGTAAGAATACCCTGCCGGACGTCTTCGGACATCGGAGCTGTACAGCCTTCAATCAGAATGTCTTTAGACGTCAGACAGTGGATTGGAAAAGGTTAATGCTACGAAGTCACTTAGAGGTCCGTGTTAACACTCTGCATATTGGTTGTACACTGAATACTCTGAATTGAGGGCCGCTGCTTGTAGTTTGCCTGGTGTACCCATGCTTCTCGGTAGGGCATGGTAACGGGTGGTAATATGTTATTGTGAGGCTGTTGTACCTTTTTGCACATGTTTAATAGTGACTTTAGCTCCACTCTGAAGCTGTCATTCAGCCAGCAGTAAATAAATGGGTTATAACATGTGCTGCTCATTGCAAACCAGTGCAGTGCAAAGTAAAGGGCATTCTTGGACTTGATGCCCAAGCTTGAAATAAGAACCACATAACAATTCAGAGGAAACCAACAGACTGCAAAGACCACCACAACCAAGACCAACATTTTAATGCTCTTCTTCTTGTTTTTCCGATGTGTGATGTACTGCTCAGTTGTAATGTCACCAATTGCATTTCTCATCCACAACTTCTTGGCCAGTCGGCTGTACGTTATTGTGATGATGAGCAGGGGTAACAAGTAAAGAAGCACAAAAGTAGATAAATCCAGGTACTTCCAGAACAGATCTGAAGGCTCAGGAAAATCCGGAATGCACAAGCTCCGTACTGTACTTTGTCTAGGATTTAAACGACAAATACATGTTTTTATGCTGTACATCAAGAGAACTTTATTTTTTCCTCTTTCAATGAAAATGATGTAGTTTGTGAAATGCTATACGCATTAACTAAAGATGATAAAGTTTCTCTTTCAAAATCTGTCACTTAGCGATTTCATCCTACTCTGTTGGCTGCAGTTCGAAGGGGCCTTTCACATGTGCAGAATATTTAGTGACCAAGCTATTTTTTTTGTTTTTCTCTTTTCGTTTTTTCCTCCCCCATTTTAAATAATTGTAACACTTTCACTTATCCATCGCCGTCGCTGTATGAGGGCTTGTTTTTTGTCGGATGAGTTGTATTTTTCAATGGTGCTATTTAATGTATCATATAATGTACTGTTTCTACGGCGCACAAACTGCAACAAAAATGACATGCTAACTTTATTCTATGGGTCAGTGCGATTACTATCATACCAAACCTATATGTTTTTTTTGTTGCTGTATTTTTTCAAAGATATTTAATTTTTTTACATTATTTTCTGCCGCGTCCCACAAACAAAAATGCTCGAGTCTCCCATTGTAGTCAATGGGGTTCATTACTCGAGTAGAGCTCTCGAATTTTACAAAAAGCTCGACTCAAATAACGCGAACCTGAGCATTTGGGTGCTCGCTCATCTCATCAACTTTTTGAACACTTTTTATTGCGTTTTTTTCTTGGAGACAGGGTAACCAAAAAAAAGTGCTTTTCTGGTGTTCTTTTTTTTTTCTCTGACGATGTTCACTGTGCGGGGTAAATAATGCGTTCGTTTAATAAATATAACTTTTATGGATGCAGCGATACCAAATATGTATTTTTATTACTTTTATTAGAAAGATGGCAAAAGGTTTTTTAGTTTTTTTTAAACCTTAATACCTTTTTTTTTAAATTAGTAAAACTTTATTGATCTTATTTTTACCTTTTTTTTAGTTCCCAGAGAGGACCAGAACTTGCGATGCTTTGATGGCTTGACTATAATGGGGTCTGTTTGCTTTCTGCTCAGCTGCCTGGCTTCTAGCTGGAAGAAAAGGTGCTGCCAGATCTGTAACAGAACCTCCGACTGGAGATTTCAATGCAGATGTGAAACCGCCCTTATTAGCTGACTTTGTAGTTCACAGAAAACCACTTCCCACTTCTAGCTGTATAAAGCCTGCAAGTAATAGAGGCCAGACTGGTGACTTTGAACAGTGTCTTAGGTCTCTAACATGCACTATATGCTTTGCTGTTTCCCTGTTTGGGTTTATTTTCATTTTATATCAAGAAAACACACCACCAAGTAAATAGGTGTCCTTCTTTTAACCCTTTCCAATCCACTGTCTGACGTCTAAAGACATTCTGATTGAAGCCTGTACAGCTTTGATGTCGGAAGACATCCGGCAGGGTATTCTTACTGTATATTACTGGCCGCTCTGTTGTTGGGGGGCCTCTCCGACACATCACATACTGCAGTACAGGCTCTAGCCAGCAGATGACGCCATTGTAAAATGGCAGAAAGAGAAAGCCCCCTAGGAAACCCTCAATTCAAAATTGGTATGCAAAGGGTTAAGGTCCTACTGAATACAATGGGTGAATCATTTGGCAGGAACACCCAAAGATAGAACGTGTTGTGATTTTTTTCCTTGCAGCATCGCTGTGGGGTAAAAAAAAAAAAATCGCTCATGTGAATAGGTGCATTCAAAAGAATGGATTTCATATTTGTGCAAATTTTGTATGCCTTACAGCGCACAAAACTCTTGCGAGATTCTTGTCCGTGTGAATAAGTCCTAAGTGAGAGTACAGTCAACACAGTAAATGGAGGGAAGCATGACTGGGGTAGAGGGCAATGCTAAGAGGCGGTTACAAATGTAAAATAGGCTTACCTAGGTGTGGTGGGGTGGAACCTGTGCAGAGCAGCCTTGAGAATGGGTGGGTGGTAGCTATCTGTCCTAAGGAGCCTGCTAGTGAAGTTGTGTTGTTCCCTGCAGAAAGAAACATTCAGTAAGATGGAAGCATTCTTGGCCCAAGTCCGGGCTGCAGCTGCAGGTTATTGCTCAGTCTGACTACAATGACAACTCGAAGGAGTCTTAATTGGATGGGCAGGGGCAGAGGTTGGCTGGAAATTTTAACCCAGGAGGGCAAGCATACAGCACTAGTTCACGATTAGTGACCCACCCTATGGGTATATTCACACATAGTGGATTCAGTGCGGCTGTTCCACAGCAGAAAATACACACCAAATTCTGCATCAAAATCTGCAAAATTTTGTATGGATTTTGAAATAGATACACAGCAGATTTGTCAGAATCTGCACCAAATGTTGAGGATTTTGATGCGGGTTTTAGTGCAGATCAGCAGCAAATTTTGCAATTTGTGAACACACCCTAATGATGGAAACAGAGGGTGCTGCTGGTCACACCCAGCTAAACCATGGCCACACATATCTGGCAAACTGTGTGGTCATTGGCCATCAAATGTGGGCATAGTTTGGCTGTCCTTACTTTGGCCGTTCCCAAGGTTTCTGCTATCTGTGATAGATTTGTATTTCTTTAGTCAAAGATGGTCTGCTTTACTCTTGCCTTCACACCTATTTGGACCACAGATTGCGAATGGTTGTGCAACATAGGATCAGGATGGCGCAGCAGCTGACAGATAGAGGTTGAGGAAATATTTTCTTTTTTTATAAAAATGAACTTTATTTATCTGGAACTTAAAGCAAGTTTGCTTTTCACTCCACAAGAGGGTACCAGTACTTTAAAAGTTCCCTAACTCAACCGGACTTTCCCATTGCAATATGTCCCTCAATCCTGGGCTAGCAAGTACTTTGGTACTTCAAACTCTCATAGATCTGTTTGTCTCCCTCTCCTTCCAATGTGGTCTTTGTCTTTCATTTGGCCCCAGTCATCAGGTCCTTTCCAGACATCTCTGCTTTGGCGATACTCCCCCAACATGGGGGACAGTGCTCATGTCCCTGTTTTCAATGGCTTCCACCACATTCTTGGCACTCCTTTGCAGTCTCTTTCACTATGTCTGCTGCCTCTCCTGCAGCAGTTCCAGCTCACAAGCTCAGTCACTCTGCAGATATGTCTCTCTCACTGACTTCTCCTGGCCAAGATGCCTGCTGGGACATCACAGGGTGGGACCTAGTCTCCACTCCCAGCCCCAGAACTTTCTAAGCTTTCTGGCTCATGCCACATTGGAGAAGTGGAACCTGCCTCCCTCTCACTTCCACCCTATGGTCTTTCTTCTGAGCAGTGACTTGCTAGCCACATCACCGCCCACATCACAGCGAGAGCAGAACTTCCTCCTGGTAGCTCAACAAATAGGGATTTACAAAGATTATATTAACCTCTTCCTTCTCCTGCATTATCAAGGGAGAGAAGCACTTTGATGGTGCTTCCATGCACCTGTACAGTGCTGCCAGCACTTTGAAGAAGGCAGTTATATGCTTTGGGTCTTCTCCTTGTCCCGACCACAACTCGGACCAGGAGAGGCTTAAATGGTGGTACTCTGGGCTGCTATAACAGCAGCTGCAAGGCACTCACTACAGTAAAGGAAAGTGTGGCAACCCCCTTACACATGTATAAAGAGTTCCCATGAACAAACCCCAAATGCAAATTTAACACTTGGATTCAAGTTCAAAGCTTTAATCTCCTTAGAAGGGAATCTGTCACTAACTTTTACCCATATAGACTAAGCTTATGGGCCGAAAGTAGGTGACTCACTGAGCCGGGTATTATACTTACCTCCCCTGTCGTTCTCTCAATGGGAGTGCTAAGAAACACCACTCAATGCATTGAGTAGCACTGCTGAGTAGTCCGCCCATTGTAATTTTATAATGGGCGGACTACTTAGCAGCTTTCAGCGATCACATCAAGGGAACAACAGGGAAGGTAAGTATAACACTTACATCCCGGACTCAGGTCACCTACTTTTAGCCCATAAACTTAGCTTTTAGGGCTAAACGCTTTAAAAAGAGTATCTTTAATTTCTCATGAAAGTAAGAGCAAACAGACTACAAAGATCTTGAAACTAATTATCTGACAACTATCCAATTATCTACTTCTGAGCCTGTGAAAATTGAGGGACAATGTAGAAGTGGCTGAAATTCCTAAGCTGTTAATGTGAATTTTTTGTTAAACCCTTAGAATTAAAGTTGAAACACTTCAATCATACCTTCATTGTGTTGTTTCAATTCAATTGTGGTGAGGTACAGAAGCTAAATTATGAAAATTGTGTCCAAATACTTATGGACCCAACTGTATCTTGGCAACTGAAAAGCGATAATGGCCATACTGGTTTTTCAAAATATATTATTACTAAGCCTCTACCAATTAACAAGCTTTCAGAAAACTCTGATGATTACCAAAACTGCCGTCGCTGGGTTACCAGGCTGCTAATACTCAAAATGTGCTTTGTGCTTCAAAAGACTTTGAAGTACACTGCGATTGAATTGTCATAATTACTCATGATAATGAAGAAATGATGGTGATGAATTTAAAAAAAAGTGAAGAAAACTAGGTTAAAAACTATATTTCTTTCCCCAAAAAAGTATAATAAGATCAATAAGAGCATTAACACTCAATTTATTGTACACATCAAGATTCTGTGCAATTCTGTATTGGCTAATGTAAAGAAGTTACTTAGGACTGAACTTCTGGTTCAATAGTTTATCAGCGGTGAGGTCACAACTGGGACCCGCCAATCGGATAATCACCATTAGAGATGAGCGAGCATACTCGCTAAGGACAATTACTCGATCGAGCATTGTCCTTAGCGAGTACCTGCCCACTCGGAAGAAAAGGTTCGGCTGCCGGCGCAGGTGAGAGGTGAGTTGCGGCAGTGAGCAGCGGGGAGCGGGGGAGAGAGAGGGAGAGAGATATCTCCCATCCGTTCCCCCTTGCTCTCCCCCGCCGCTCCCCGCCGGCAGCCGAACCTTTTCTTCCGAGCGGGCAGGTACTCGCTAAGGGCAATGCTCGATCGAGTAATTGCCCTTAGTGAGTATGCTCGCTCATCTCTAATGAGCATTTCTTGCACTAGTGTAAGGAGCTGTTGTGTCAAAATCACACATCTTCATAGCCCCATGTGATGCAGAGTGTTAAGGCAGCAGAAATGCTGTTCTAAGCTCTCCCTCACGACCTGAAGGTTGCTAGTTCAATCCCTGTGTGGTTTAAGTAGCCGGCTCAAGGTCAACTCAGCCTTCCATTCTTCCGAGGTCAGCAAAATGAGTACCCAGCTTGGTGGGAGGTAATAAATAAATTACTTGAAAGCGCTGCGGAATAAGTTGGTGCTATACAAATAACAAGATTTATTTATTGTGTTTTACACTGTGGCCTTTAATAGAAATTGCAGGCAAAGTTCCTATGTAGTGTAAGCACTTGGTGGCCATCTGTGCCTGCATTACTTGGTAAGGCAGCTTTCGAAGACTTCTGGCCCATGCGTGACTGCATATCTCGCTCACTCTTTGTGTTCCTGCAGTGCATGAGTATTTGGATGGGCTAAGAGGCTGGCATATGTTGTAGGTGCAATACTGCTCCCATTTGTTCATTGTTTTCTGCTTTGACCCCATAGTTGGCGAATGTGGGCCATATTGTTAGCACATTGGAACAGATTTTCTCTCTTAATTCAAATAACCAAATTCCCGCTGACAAGTAACTTCTATGGGGGTAGAGGGGGTCTTCTCAAAGAACATTGCCAGTTTGTATAATATATGGTAGAACTGGAAAGCTGTTACAAGAAATGTGATCGGGATAGGCGGTGATGATGTTTAAATGCTGTTGACAATCCCACTTTAGTGCAGTGCATGCGCAAATAAGTCCAGTAAAATATCAAGAAATCCCAATACTCTCTCCTATCTTACATAATCTTTATTAATGGATATTGTTATTGTATGTTTGCACATAGCAAAGCGAGACGTGTTTCGGGCGTTACAAATAGAGATGAGCGAGCATACTCGCTAAGGCAAACTACTCAAGCGAGTAGTGCCTTATGCGAGTACCTGCCCGCTCGTCTCTAAATATTCGGGTGCCGGCTGGGGGCGGGGAGCGGCGTGGGAGAGCAGGGAGGAATGGGGGGGAGATCCTCCCTCTCACTCTCTCCCCCCTGCTCCTCCCTGCTCACTCCCGCAACTCACCGCTCTTCCCCGCCGGCATCCGAATCTTTAGAGACGAGCGGGCAGGTACTCGCATAAGGCACTACTCGCTCGAGTAGTTTGTCTTAGCGAGTATGCTCGCTCATCTCTAGTTACAAAGTCTTTGCCAACTGCCACATGTATTACTGCTAGACAGAAGAGCAATTGCTCATTAGTTTCATTCCATCACTTGTCCTAATCCAGCAGCAACATGCAGTTTTATCACAGATTTTGTGTAGCAGGTTTCAAATCAGATGGATTGTACAGATGAAGCAAATAGTTTCGATGAGCTTTATGCATCTCAGGCCTCTTTTACATGCTATTTTGCCCCAATAGAACACCGACCGATAATCACCACCACCTGATTCATTGGATTCCAATACATTTGTTCAGATGGGCGATTTTCCAGTTCGTAAAATTAGCTGTCTGGAAAAAGATAGTGATCATGGTGCGCATTCCGGCCGGCCGCCGTTAAAGATAGGACTTGTCCTATCTTTTGCGGGAATACGCTGCCTTTGCCATAGACACCTATGGGAGCCTATAGGAGCTGCTGGAGAAGGGAAGGGGGAGGGAGTCTAGCAGCAGCTCGCGTTGCTAAAGTCCCTCCCCTTGCCGCCAACTCCCATAGACTGGGGATAGAGGAGGAGGAAGTTTAGCACAACTAGCTCTGCTAAGCTCCCACACCCTTCCTATGCCAACAGCAAGCAGGGGGTGGAGAGGGGGAGGGAAGGGGGAGGTAGTTTAGCAGAGCTGAACTCTCTTTCCCCGGCCGAGGGTATTCCGGGCTGTGGCATATACACACTTGCACTAAAGGTCCTCATAGAAAATGTGCGCAAATGCCGAAACACTGCGCAATTACATGAATAAAGAATCTATCTAGCTTTTTAAATCACACCCTGCATGCACAAAAATATATTGTGCGATATGTGCGCAAATTAACCTAATTTATAGCGAAAATACATTTCACTGCGCATGCGCTCGTGTGAAGGATCACATTATTCACATCGACATATTTGCACGTGTATTGGTGCATGCAAAATTTTAGTGTGCAATATGCAGTTATTAGGACTAGAGATGAGCGAACGCGTTCGTCCGAGCTTGCTATTCGTGCGAATATTAGGGTGTTCGGGATGTTCGTTATTCGTAACGAACACCATGCGGTGTTCTGGTAAATTAAACTTTCTTCCCTGAGACGTTAGCGCTTTTTTTTGGCCAATATAAAGACAGGGAAGGCATTACAACTTCCCCCTGCAACGTTTAAGCCCTATACCACCCCCCTGCTGTGAGTGGCTGGGGAGATAAGGTGTCACCCGAGTATTGAAATCTGCCCCTCCCGCTGCTCGCTATGGATGCATTCTATATGCGCTCAATGGGGCCAGCGGCAGCAGCGCTGACCCCATTGAGAACATATAGAAGACAAATCCTTCTTCTCTGGCACAGCTGTAACAGCTGTAGCAGAGAAGAACGATGTTTGCCCATTGAATTCAATGGAACCGGCAATACAGCCGACTCCACTGAATGCAATGGGCTGCCGGCGATCGCAGGATGAATGGTCGGAAAGGGGTTAAATATATAACCCCTTTCCTGCAATTCATCCAGAAATGTGTTACACTAAAAATATATACCGGCGTATAAGGCGACGGGGCGTATAAGACGACCCCCCAACTGTCACCTTATACGCCGGTAATACAGTGGAGCAAAGAATAAAAAGCATTACTTACGTTTTTAGATGATCTGCGGCGCTCCTGCAGGCTGTCACTCCCTCCTGGTCCACGGCAGACAAGCTTTCTCCACGAAAGACTTTAAATCCCTGCCTCCAGAAGCACATGTGCCTTCAGCCAATCACAGCCAATGACAATGATGTCATTGAATGGCTGTGATTGGCTGTGTTTCTGGAGGCGGGGATTTCAAGGCTTGAAATCCCCGCCTCCAGAAACACAGCCAATCACAGCCATTCAATGACATCATTGTCATTGGCTGTGATTGGCTGAAGGCACATGTGCTTCTGGAGGCAGGGATTTAAAGTCTTTCGTGGAGAAAGCTTGTCTGCCGTGGACCAGGAGGGAGTGACAGCCTGCAGGAGCGCCGCAGATCATCTAAAAACGTAAGTAATGCTTTTTATTCTTTGCTCCACTGTATTACCGGCGTATAAGGTGACAGTTGGGGGGTCGTCTTATACGCCCCGTCGCCTTATACGCCGGTATATATTTTTAGTGTAACACATTTCTGGATGAATTGCAGGAAAGGGGTTATATATTTAACCCCTTTCCGACCATTCATCCTGCGATCGCCGGCAGCCCATTGCATTCAGTGGAGTCGGCTGTATTGCCGGTTCCATTGAATTCAATGGGCAAACATCGTTCTTCTCTGCTACAGCTGTTACAGCTGTGCCAGAGGAGGACGATCTTTATGCTGACAGTGGGGGGGGGGGGGGGGCACTCTTGCCGCTATTGTGGCTTAATAGTGGGACCTGTGAACTTGAGATGCAGCCCACCATGTAGCCCCTCGCCTGCCCTATCCGTCACTGTGTCATTCCCATCACTTTCCTGAATTGCCCAGATTTTCACACATGAAAACCTTAGCGAGCATCGGCGAAATACAAAAATGTTCCGGTCGCCCATTGACTTCAATGGGGTTCGTTGTTCGAAACGAACCCTCGAGCATCACGGGAAGTTCGTTACGAATAACGAACACCCGAACATTTTGGTGTTCGCTCATCTCTAATTAGGACCCATTGATCTCTGTGCAAGCAAATGGGCATAATTTGCAAGCATAGAAGTACAGTAAAAAAATGCAGTTGTGCAAGCAAATGCGCAACACCCAGTGCACAAAAAGGTGGCGAAAATCCACATATGCTTGTGTGAATCTGGCCTAAATTTCGTGACCAAAACATGCATTGCCAAACTACAGTAAATCGCTGTAAAATTATGTAGTTCCTATCTGCATGGCACATTAACCCCTCATTCACACGGGCAATTTTATGCGACTATTTAGTCGGTATAAATGTCGGACAAAAATCACGTCCATGTGAAGCATTGGATTCCAATTCGTTCATTCACAAGTGCTATTTTCAGGCGCGTGAAAAAAAAAAAAATCGCACCATTAAAACGTCAAATCACTCTGCTTCAAGACAGCTGTTGACGAAAAATGCTGGAAGCTCCCATAGATTCCTATAGGAGCTGAACAAAAGGGAGGGGGAGGGACTTTACCTGCGTCCGGCGCCGCTATTTAAACATTAGAAGTAATTTTGAGGATTTCTGACGACCGACGGCATTGCACTGCAGCGTATTTTTGAATGATTGAGAAAAAGCTCAGGATTCAATCACGGCTATTCGTTATTAATGCGATTTTTGGCTGCGATGCAGCCGGTGTAAAACTACAACGCTCGTGTGAATGAGGCCTTATACTGGGTGTATGGGCACCCTGAAAGGCTAAAAACTGCTTTTCTGCGTATTTGTGCACCAAACGTCCACCATAAAACTCAATGAAGAGTTGCGCAAATGAACGCGCAATACGCATGGAGATGCGTGAAACCCTGCGTAATTGCATTGGAAAAAGAACACATCTGGAACTCATTAGCCATTTTAATCGGAGCGTTTATTAGCCACGTGCAAATGAACATGCCTTGCAAATAGCGGAATTCACCAATATGCTACAAAAAAAAAAGCCTCGTTCATAACGTTCAGACGTTGCACTAATTGCGCATATATCCATGTGAGCCCGGCCATTGGTAGACCTTTTAGCTAATTTTTGAACATTAAGAAAAACATCTTGAAACTAGTGGGTATTTAGGAGGCATTTGTATCATAAAACACTATTCAGTGTGTATGGGAGAAGTCAATGGAAATGATTTATCACCGCGAAGGCTTATAATTAACCATAATTAGTAACATTTATTTTTACTGGCATTTTTTATTTCCAAAAAAGCCAGGAAAGGTTTTTTTTATGATGCCTTAAAGGGGTTGTCCCGAGGCAGCAAGTGGGTCTATACTTTGTAATGTACATTGTGCATTAATTATGAGCCATACAGAAGTTATAAAAAGTTTTATACTTACCTGCTCCGTTGCTGGCGTCCTCGTTCCCATGGAGCCGACTAATTTTCGGCCTCCGATGGCCAAATTAGCCGCGCTTGCGCAGTCCGGGTCTTCTTCTTTTCTGAATGGGGCTCCGTGTAGCTCCGTGTAGCTCCGCCCCGTCACGTGCCGATTCCAGCCAATCAGGAGGCTGGAATCGGCAATGGACCGCACAGAAGCCCTGCGGTCCATGGAGACAGAGGATCCCGGCGGCCATCTTCAGCAGGTGAGTATGAAGACGCCGGACCGCCGGGATTCAGGTAAGCGCTGTGCGGGTTGTTTTTTTAACCCCTGCATCGGGGTTGTCTCGCGCCGAACGGGGGGGGGGGGGGGTTTAAAAAAAAAAAAACCCGTTTCGGCGCGGGACAACCCCTTTAAGGCTTTTTGTGATACTTTACATAAGGTTTTTTTTTTTTTTTACCTATGGAGAAGCCTCTGGGAAAATGCCCCTAAAATACCATATCTAGAGCATGCAGTAAAAAACTCCATGGACCCAAAAAATGCACCAAAAGTGAGAAAAAAACATCAGAACAAAAAAGTGCGGTTTGTAGTGCATTTCATAATTTCCAAATGACCAACAAGTAACATCTGGATTCTGGATGTTAGGTTTTTTTTGCCACAGAAAATATGCATAGAAAAAAATAAAAGTCTGCACATCCAACAAATAAATGAAGTGTAACGGCGCATATTAAGCTATGACTGCTACAAATCACAATAACGAACACACGCTTCAGCACTCATACACACTTAATAGCTGCATAACAGTGCCTAACTATTGTTTATACTAACTGCATTAACATACAAGGCTCTTAGCTCAAATTTGTGTGAGGCCATTGGCCACACCAAGGCGAACCTTAATGGATGTGTACCTAGCTCTACAGACACCTCTCTAAGGCCGCCTGCAGACGAGCTGAAATCCCGCCGCGGGATTTCCCGCGGGATTTCCGCCGCTGAAAGTTTGCATAGGAGTGCATTAAAATACGCACTCCTATGCAGACGGCCGAAATCTCGCGCGGCAAACAAACAGCAGCATGTTCTAATTTTCTGCGGGGCACGCACTCACCCAGCCGCCGGCTCCGGTCTGCACATGCGCCGGCTGCGCAGCAGCCGGCACATGAAAGAGCCGGGGCCGCCAGGCGCGGGTGAGTACGCGCTCGTCCCTGCAGGCGCTCGGGTCGGATCGCGCGGCGAGAATTCTCGCTGCCGGATCCGACCCGCTCGTCTGCAGGCGGCCTAAGGCCTCATGTCCACGGGATAATTGTTATTTAAAATACGCAGTGTTTCTCCCGCACACGTGATCCGCGCCCCATAGGGATGCATTGGACACCCGCAGGTAGTTAAATACCTGCGGATGTCATTTTCCCTTCAGGCGCGGATTGCGTGCGCAGGAAAAAAAATGCAACATGCTCCATTTTCGTGCGGGTCTCCGGCGGGCACAGCTCCCGCAGGCTTCTATTGAAGTCTATGGAAGCCGTCCGGATCCGCGCAACACCCATACCTGAATTAAACGTACCTGTCTGGACGCTGCGGATCTTCCCTCCGTCGCGGCTGGATCTTCTTTCTTCGGCCTGGCGGATGTTCCCGGCGCATGCCGAGCAAAATCCACCGGGCCGAAGAAAGAAGATCAGGCCGCGACGGAGGGAAGATCCGCAGCATCCGGACAGGTGAGTTTAATCTTATTTTTAGCCTCATGTCCCCGGTAAAGGAGGGGCCGGCTGCGGGATTCTGCATGGAGAATCCGCGGCGGGCCTGATTTTCCCTGTGGACATGAGGCCTAATGGCGAAAAAGCCTCTACATGAATGGTAAAGCTGGATGCCTATCCATATCCCATCACTGAACCACCTGGGACAGGTAGTAAAGTGGACTCCAGGACACATGTAGGCAGCCACTACTACATAACAGTAATGCATACAAAAATAAAATGTCTGCACATCCAACAGGTGAATTAAGGGCTTATGCCCGCGGGCATATGCGTAAAACGCTGCCTATATGCAAAATAAGGACAGCGTTTCATACGCTGCCTATACAAATATATAGGGCTCATGCTACATAATACGCAGACAATAGAGCATTCTGGGATCTATTTCTTGTGCGTATCGATACAGTTCCCCATTGACGTTCATTGACCCCATTCACCACGTATCATGTGTCCTTGCAATGCACACGTAATATGTGGTGAAAACACGGTCGTGGACATGAGCCCTGAGTGTGAAGGTGCACAATAAGCCATAGCTGCAACAAAGTACAGTAACAAAAACACACTTCAGCACTCATACATGTTTATACAGTTAATATAAACAATGCATCTTTATACAGATACTAAGGCCGCCTGCACACGGGCGGAAATCCCGCCGCGGGATTTCCGCCACTGAAAGTTTGCATAGGAGTGCATTACAATACGCACTCCTATGCAGACGGCCGCGGTTTGGCCGCGCAAAATCTCGCGCGGCAAACAAACCGCGACATGTCCTATTTTTGTGCGGGGCACGCACTCACCCGGCCGCCGGCTCCAGTCTGCGCATGCGCCGTCTGCGCCGCAGCCGGCACATGAAAGAGCTGGGGTCGCCAGGCGCGGGAGAGTACGCGCTCGTCCCTGCAGGCTCTCGGGTCGGGTCCCGCGGCGAGAATTCTCGCTGCCGGATCCGACCCGCTCGTGTGCAAGCGGCCTAAGTCTTATGAGTGATGAAGCTTATTTGTTACTGTATTTTGTTGCAGCCATAGCTTATTGTACATCTACAATACACTTAGGCTGGTCTCACACGGACGGGTCGGATTCCACATGTGGGAGCCCGCAGCGGAATCTGGCTCTGACCATGGATGGCGACCCTGCATACCTGTTTCTTTACTGTGGTTTATCGTGGTCACTCACAGCTGGTCATGTGCAGTAGAGATTTTTTTTAAAAATTGCATTTCCTGTGCCATTGCTACGTGATAACGCGGGTACCCATAGCTTATCTCCAATGTCAATTGTATATGGTATACAGTCAGGAGGATGAGCTGTGATGTCCTCTATTATGACTGTGATAGGAGCATCTGTGTTCCCCTCTAGGCAATTTCTGTGGTAGCATCACACAAACTGTGAAATGGACTAGTTTCAGACAGCATAACCCCACGTAAACCTGGTTGGTATTGAAATCACATGACCATCTAAGGAAAAAGAGGCCGGAAGTTTCAGATAGAAGGGAATAACTAACCAAGTTAATACTAGCTCACTTATATATACTGGGAGGATAGCTTATAGTGAAAAGAAAATTCCTGAAGTGGCCCTTTAACCCCTTCAGGGACAGGTTTATTATTGCTATATCAGCTTAGCAAGCCCCAGAGATTTTCCTGAGGTAATTCGAAGTGGCAAATGTGTACAGTGGCACAATAACTGTGTGTCCTGGCCAGCATTTTCACACTAGAGCTGTCTATGTAAATCTTCCGGGGTTCAACTGCATGGTCAGTGCAGCAAGCCCCGGAGATTTTCCGAGCGTGCCACTAAAGGGGTTTACGAAACAGTCCAGGGAATAAAGATGGGCTTGAATAAGAATATAAACAAACTCTAAACTGGCATAGATTTCTCATATTTCTGGTAGTGCCGCCCCCTCCTGCTATGCCCCACCCCTTTTACTGCCACTTTTCAAAAATGCCAAGAAAAGATAAGAATTGCAAAGCATCAGCTTTTGGCATAAACGGATAAATCCGCCTTGTAGTGTTCACAGCCACTATTGTTCCTATTCCGTCGGCTTTCAGTATTCAGCCAGCAGTGTGCCCCAGCTGTATGAACTTACAATACGGTACCCAGACAATATACACAGAATGGTACTTGTCACATTCCCACACAATGTAGATGTGTCTTAAACAAAAACCATCCAGGGGTCAATGCAGCTCAAAGCCGCTAATATAATACACCTTTAGTGTTATTCTCTGAGTGCTCACAATACAAAGTGTTAAGGAATAAGGTGTTATTCAAGAAAGATATTGAATTTGCTTATAGAAGTCTATTCAGACGAACTACATGCCACTTTCGTAAAGGAGTCTTTTCTTTATTGAAGGTGCATTTTATTCACTTTCTCTTCTGACATGCTCATACAGCATATTGGTGGATATTAATACCTGTGGGCATTTGCTAATATGTGACTCCAGTAAAGTCATGGCAGGCTGCTAGAATAAAAGGCATTTTCCTTAATATAGAGTATTGTTTAGTACACAAAACATGGATGGAACGTGGTATTTGTTATATATAGTAGTGCATCTCAAACTGTGAAATGGTTCTAGTTATGAAAAATGTCATATTATTAACATCATCAAAAGCATCTCAAAAATAAGTTAAAAGTACTTAACAAACAGTCACACACTAATGATTCAAGGTGTGCCCCATGATACAGACACATCCTGTGTGCAGTTTTACATCCGGTTGGAGGTTCCATCTCAGATTCGGCTGGAAATACCAGGAAAAAAGCGCTGCATGCCGGACACCTGAGTGGAAACTGAATGGACCCCATTATAGTCAATGGGGTCTATTAGGCGTTGTTCGGTTTTGTCCTAAGACGGAGTTATTTAGCCATGGGGATTCCCCCTTCCGAACGAAGCGAGAAAGTGGAATCCCAGGCACAGGTGTGAAACCACCCTACTTACCTGTCAAATTTAGCTCTGCTATATCCACAGTGCATAATATACCTACAGTAGGTGAATGCACCGACTCTAAGGCGGGTATCACTGATGAGGTGCCCTCCAGTTCTTAGTGAGGAGCAGCTGGGTTAGGCAGCTTTGACAAGAGTGATCATACGTTACACAGCTCCTTCTCTGCTCAAGAAAGGAAACCAGCATGATAATGTCAACTGAGACTAAAGACTATTTTTCACAGCCCAATTTTCGGGCATGAAGATCTGCCCAATCATCAGGCTATATAAAATGGACAATGAAAAGCTAATGAATGAGTGATTACTTTGGCCAAATGTCCACGTATGAATTTCATTGCTGCCCATAGGAATGCATTAGCATCCGCAGGGCAGCTAAAAGCATACAGATGTGATTTTTTTTCCCAGTGTGCAGGTCACGCACACAGGAAAAAATAGCAGCATGCTTCAGTTTCCTGTGGATCTCCCGTACAGATGACTCCTACGGCTTCCATTGAAGTCAATAGAAGCTGTCTGTATCCGTGGCACACCCGCAGCTGTTTTTGTGCTGTGCCATGGATACGCAGGAGAGCAGGAGTTTTAAAAAAAAGTGTGCACGGCGCATGCGCAAAGCACACAGCCGGCGTGTCGAGCACATCCGCTGGGCAGAAAAAAGCAGATCCGACCGTGACGGAGGGGAGACCCGCAGCGTCCAGACAGGTGAGTATGCTGTCATTTTCCTCCGCATGTCCGTGAGCACGCAGGGATTCTGCTGCGGGAATTCGTCAGCGGAATCCCTGTGTGCAAGTGGACATTAGGCCTTATTCTGCGTCTGATTGTTGCTTTTTAACAAGCATACAAATCTATCAGATTGAATAATACATTAATTGAAACACTTCTTTTGTTACATTAATATCTGTACTACCGAACCTGTTAATGACAATGTGTCGGGTGTACCACCAGCCCATCAAAATTTGCATCAGGAGATATCTGACTGATACCAATGGAGCAAATTTTGATATCTTTTTTCTGGTGTACATAAGGTTGGTGTGTCATCATTTAGGCCCCCTTCACACAGGCATATGTGAATTTGTGCGTACCTGAGCGTAGCATTTTTGTGCAATGAATAATGATTTTTTGTGAGTGGATCAGTATATTTTAGTGTACTTTTTGCACCCACAAGTCATGTTCTTTTTCGCGCGACATTAAAAAAATGCACCAATTGAATTGGCTAATTAGTTTAATGAGTTCCAATTGTGTTCTTTTTCCTATACAATTAAGCAGTGTTTCATGCATTTTCTATTGTATTGCGCACGCATTTGCGCATCCCTATTAACTTCTATGTGGACTTTTGGTGCGGAAAATAGATCATGCTGGGGTTTTTTGACTCGACCGAAATGCACAGAGAAAATTTGTGCATGTGACTGAACCTATTGAAATTAATAGGTGCTATTCTCTGCGTATTGCTTGCCCAAATTTTGTATGCGTAAATACACCCGTGTGTAGTCGGCCTTACTGTGCTAGAAACAGACAGGCTTAGTCCCTTGTATGATGCCATAGGTGCAAGTTCTTGAATAAGGAATCTTACTTGATTTTCTTGTTAAATACTTGTGCTCTTTAGACTTTGTTCCCACGAGCATATATTAGCCGCCGTTTTCATGGCCGGCTGATATACGTTACGATCTGAGGAGATAAAACTCGTGAACAGGCGCACAAATCTAATGTTTGTGTGCCCATTCAGACGGCATGGGCCCCAGCGCATATACGACGAGGCCGCCATGCCGTTGTCCCTTCCTCTTCCCTCCCCTGCTCACCGCCTCTCTAGTCCCTTCCAGCTGATTGCAATGGGAGCGGGCAGCTAAGCACCACCGCGTTCCGCCTCCACCTGTGGCTGGCTGCGGAAAAGGGGCAGGGAGTGGGCGGAAGCTTAGCTCCACCCCTGTCCTGTCCCTTGTCCACAGCCAGCAATGGATGTAGGTGGGACAGGGCGGCATTTAGCTCTGCCCCCATCTCGCCCTCTCCCATTGCAATCAGCTGGAGGGGAGGGGAGAAGAGAAAGGGAGTTTAGCAGCCACGCTCCTAAACTCCCTCCCACCTCCCTTCTCTGGCCGCTGTCATTGTCTCCCAGCGGCCGATGTATTCCATCCCAAAAGATAGTTCCAGGACTATCTTTTGGGCCCGACGTAAAAACGCCCGGTGCTATATTGGACATCCGGGCACTTTTACATCGTGGGAATACAGCCATGTGATCTGATGCATTGGAATCCAATGCATCTATTGAAGCTAACAGCTTTCTGGCTTTCAACGCACACCTGCGGATTTCTACCGCTGATTTCCACAGCAGGAGGGCTCCATTGATATCAAGGAATGGAGACCACGGAAAAATGCGATCACATGCTGGCACTTTTTTGTTTTGAATCGCGGTACTCCCACGGCAGAAATCTGCAGGCATATTCTGAATCGCTCATGGGCATGAGCCCCATAGTATGAACCATATAGCATCAAATGGTCATAAGTTTGGCCTTATCAATTTATTGAGTTACAAACCTGAAGTTTTGCTTCACATTGAATTCGCAGAAAATCATCTCCAGCAGAGAGACTTTGCACCAATGGGTATCCACCCATATTAAATACTCAACACATTCGCCACAATCTCCTGCATGCATTGTTATTTAGAAGTCACTAAATCCTGCAGGACTATTGGCGACTGCTACACCTACACTCAGACTTTAAATTACCTGTTCTTTCTGTCTTTATCCCTTTTTTTTTGTTTGTTTTGGCTTATACAACACTCTATAGCTTGTCAAGCTCCTGAAGATCTGCTAAATTAGTGGTGAAACGCGTCGAGTTAGTAACCTCTGAGTGTGTTTAGCATATATTTTTTGAGCCACCGTATTAAAACTAGACCCTGAGTCTACTTATAATTTAGGGAAAGACACCACCTATACAGGTCTGGGTGTGAGTTGGTAACTCCTGAGTGGGTTTAGCTTAAATTGTTGGAGCCACCGTATTAAATCTAGACCATGCGTTTACCTATTATTCAGGGTAAGACACTATTTCTACGGGTCTAGACATTAGAGGTACCAGTACCTACTGGAAATCAGATGGGGCTAAAAGGACTCGTTTTCTATTAAAACACAATGCCAAATCCCGCTAAGGGAGCCACTAAGGTGTACTCGACTTACTGGTCCTCTAGTCATTGACTTTATGTGTTTATGTCTGAGTGTGTATTAAGTTTTGTCATTGTCTACCGGCCCTGTTGATGCACCTCCCGGTTTCCCCCAATTGAGGGTGTCTTCTAGGCACTGTCACCACAGGAAGCTGTTGTTCTGTTCATCAGTATGACTCCTTTCACTCAGTCAGTGCATGCGTGCTCCACTGTTCTCTATGGGAGTGCATCTGCATGGACGGAGGACCAAATGATAAGAATCATACTAATTCTATAGTAAAACATAAACTAGTCTGTTTTTCCTAGAATGCTTTAATGGTTTGCTTCAAATCAAAAAGAAAAATGAAATAAAAAATTACAGTTTGGCACAAATTCTAATATAAAAAAGCCTACAAGCATTTTCTTGCACCACACTTTGACCCCTTTGCCTGACCTTAGGTGAATGATTTTGGCATCATTAGATTTGTGATATCCTAACCACCATCGTAAAATCATCAAATTTGAGTTTGATATTTCGAGTGACCTGTGAGGGCAGCTCAAAGTTGCTATGTTAAGTCTATGGGGTGCCTATACATACATCAGGTTTGAAGTCTCTCACTTTTTCTTTTTCCATCCAGATTTCCATGATGACTTCCTACATCTATCAGTCTTTTCAGAGTTTATGGTCTTCTTTAGCACACTAAATAGGAATAATATTCATCCTATTGCCTTACAGAAAGAGATATTACACCACACAGTAACAGTAATGGAGCCCCTTTACCCCTTCCACAGTTTTAGAGCCCCCATTCACAGTAGATGTGGCCTCCATACAGTAATTACGCCCCACACTCAGTAATTATATCCATGTTGTGCCCCCACTCAGTAATTGCACCTATTTAGTAATGGTGCCCCCCTTAGTGTTCCCAACATAGAAATAGAGGTCCAATAAAAAATAAAACTGAAACTTGCCTAGTCTAGTTGTAGTGCCATGAATTTTGTTACTCTTTCCATTCAGAGTGTAGTGTAATGGATTGTATTAAGGGCTCGGTCACACGAGCGGTTTTTGGTCCGATCTGCAGACGCGCTTGCGATCTGCAGATCTATGGACCCAATGTATACCAATGGGATCGGTCACATGTCCGCTTTTTATGCGGATGTCCGATAAATTATAGGACACAACAATTCACAGAACGTGCCTATCTGCGTTCTGCGCATTGTTGTGTCCTATACATGCGCTCAATGGGGCCGGCGGCAGCAGCGCCGACCCCAATACAGCCGGCTCCTTTAAAAGCAATGGGCTGCCGACAAGCGCTGGATGAATTTTCTGGGAACGGCTTAAAATATAAGCCCTTCCCTGAAAACCATCCTCAAAATGTGTAAAAAAAAAAATGTTTACTCACCTTTTTCCTGCAGCCGGAGTTCAGCCGTGTCCGGCCGGCAGTTCTCCTGAACTGCTCTCTGTAGTATTCGGCAGGCGGGGATTTAAAATCCCCACCTGCTGAATGGGCTGCCTGTGATTGGTCACAGCCCTCACCAATCAGAGGCAGCTCTCACACAGCTGTGGCAGAGGATAGCGGGGCCGTTTCGCTGAAAACGCTGCTAGATTTTTAAGCGAATCGTCGGCCCCGGTCACGCAATTTGCGAATGCGCATCCGTTATACGATCCGCAAATCGCGCGAAAAAACGCCCGTGTAGCTGAGGCCTAAGGGTGTGACTCTTTCTGTAACTGCAAGGCCTGTTCCTCAGATGTCAGGTGCTGGAGAGCTACCGAACCTCAGTTTTAAATGAATTTGATTTTAATGGAATTAGTTATTAGAACTCTTGTTGAAGGAGACAAACAATTGTACAAATACAACTGATTCTCCCACTTTATGATTCTTAAACCCCTTAAGCCTAAAATTTCAGATGTAGATTGAAAATGTGCTTTCCCTTGAGATTTTGTTGCTATAGTTGCATTTAAAGACTTTTACAATACATAGTAAAAATTAATAATTGTTATCTTCAAAAAGGAAGGAACACAGCCAGAACATGCAGAGACTCACCTGTAGTTATACTGCAGAAGCTTCTGGTATATAGCATGAGGCAGGGAGAAGCATGTCGCTAAAACCCAGATCAATGTTATGATTAGAAATCCTCTGGTCATTGACATCCTTGGCTTCAATGGGTTCAGGATAACCTGGAATGAAGAAAGTTCTCAATGTTACATAATCCACCCAGTGTATGAGTCTATGCAGACAGAATCTGGATCTACCTGCCTACAGTCTGATGCTATGCAATCACTATATTACTTTACTGTGTTACACGGACCAGAATAGGCCATGCTGTAATTTTTTATTCCACACTGACCATCAGTCCATGTGAAAACTTGCCCATGTGAATAGCCTCCAACAAAAAGCTTATTAGGACAGCGCCTCTGCCAATGGGTAATAGAGTGATTGAGGCAAGTGACTAGGAAAGGCCTCACCTGACATGAACGGCACAACCTAGAGAGGTTAGCCGTTGCGCCTCTGGTCCAAATATGCAAAAAATTGTACTGACGGTGAAGGAGACACTCTGTCCCAAGGACATCTCCTAATGCAAGGGGAAATCTGAGATAGCCAATATCTCAGGCAAGAGTAGAGAAGGAATAATTATAGAAAAAAAATCTCCGCTGCTCAGGGTTCAAATGCACCATGATAGGAGTGACACTCACTTGAGAAAGGGGGTCAGGGTAACACCCACAAACACCGCCCTCAAGGTCCAGGAGGACATGATGGTGTGAAGAGCTAATAGAAAGAGTCCAGTCCAATGACGAATATTAGAAAAGGTCCAATTTATTTCATGAACAAGCCACACAACAAGGGGCCTGTTTAAAACATGTGCTTGAGAAAGCAGCAAGTTTAAGTTTGAAACGCGTTGCACCTCCATGTATTTTTGTTGTGGCGTTTGTTCATTGTGTGGCTAACTCCTGGATTAATGACCCACTACATGGACATTTTACATCATCACTACAGAGTTGTGAACTTTTAAGTCATCACTTTTTACCCTCTCATCCATACACAAACTGCAGTTTTATTGCTCTGGCTGATCTTAATGATATTTAACCCCATGTATAATGTCTTGGTGTAACATCATTTAAAGGTTGCGCTTTTCTCCTAGGCCCAATGTCCACTGGCGGATCTAATTTGCGGAATCCGCACGGGTCACCTGCTTGGAGATCCTCAAATCTTGCCGCCCAAGGGGATACATGGGCATCCGCAAATACATTAAAGCATGTGGATTTGATTTTCGCACCTTTTGGTCGAGGTCGGATTCTGCTGTGGGCTGCCATGGGCGGATTCCGACCCACCCATGGACATGTGGCCTTAGTCCTACATTTGCTAACTGACTGATGAAGTAGCCTCTATGCTCCAAAAGTTTGCAAACATAATCTTTCTGGATAGCTAATAAAGGTATCACCTTTATAACACTTTTGTATTTTTATATAAAACTATTTAACATTACATAGATTTTTTAGCTAACATGGTACTACACTATTTTTTGCTGTACATCATGGTTGTTATAGTAATGTGTTATAACAGGCTTTCAAAAAGTAATACTTTTCACATGTGTCCTTCATTTATAAAATATTCCTTAAAATAATGTCAAACAAAAAGTTTTATATCTGTATAATATTAATCTGTATGTTAAAAATGGTATCAGTGTATCTTGACGCCACCTGCCTGAGGGGTGGAGATGGGCTGAGGAGAAGGGAATGCTGTCTACCTCCCTGCCCTGCTGCTGATCAACGCAGCCAGGCACCAGCTGATAGCTGCATGCCGTCTCCCAGTTATCACCCCTGCTCCCGCTGTACCCCCCCTACTGGTGCTGATAGGTGCTCGCCACCGGCTCCCGATGTACCCCCCCTTCCTGCCGCTGATAACTGTGGCCGGCCGGCCGCCAGCTTTCCTGCTTCTGCCGCGCCAGGACCTGAAGTTTGTGGGAGGCCGGGCTCCTGCCGCGCTGCCGTGCTGGGACTTCTGAAGTCTGAAGGTATGTGTATCTGTCTGTGAACGCTAAAGGTGTGTCTATGCAGCCAATTAGAAGCTTCCCTCAACCTAGGGGCATATCGCTGAAGGTGTGTATGCACCTGCCAATGAGAATCCTTGGGCATTCCCTTCTCCTCAGCCCATCTCCACCCCTAAGGCTGGTGGCATTAAGATACACTAATACCATTAAATACTTTGCTTAAAAACAAGCAAACAGGCAGTTATAGCTTTTCTGGTTAGTAAATAAGGAGTTATGGTGAGTTTTAGCAATTTCCCGTTGTGTCTTTTTTTGGCATGTGAAACAATTGAGCGATATGAAGAATATGTGTTAAATAGATTGTTTATGGAGTCATTTAGTGCTTTCATGATAACATGGAAATGCTGGTAATAAAGTACCTGGTGTCGGTCCAAAGCTATTGCAGTAAGTGTAAGCACAGACACATGCAAGGAGCAATATTGGACAAAGCGACTGATGTGACACATGTCCTTCCCAAAAACCCATGTGCTGTTCACAAAACGTACCTGACGAAGGGAAGTAAAACATTAACATGGATTTTACACTACAGACCATACTATGTCTCTGAATATACCATATAAAAATATACCATAGGAAATAATATATGAATAATACAGATAGGTATTTTAGAAAATGCAATCATTAAATGGATTGTCCAATAAAACAACTTTTCACCTATCCACAGATAATGTATTTAATTAGTGGGGGTCTTACCACTGGGACACCCACTGATCACAAGAAGGGGAGTTCAAACTGCCCCTACATTAATATCTATGGAGATGCCCTTTAATGGTGTTGGTACTAAAAGTGATGTTATCAATAGGCTGAATAAGAAATGTACCACAAATTATGTTATTGGACACCCATGTAACAAAATTGGGCCAAACTATTTGATACTGGATGAGGATGATGATATTGAGAACTTTTTTGACGTGCTTCAGTGTCAAAAGCATATGTGAACAGTGTTTGGGATATCCAGTTTCTTCCTTAGGATTTTCCATGATAACAGTCGCCACTGCATTCTGTGATGATTGGATGTCCTGATTTATCCTCACTTACATAATGTTAAATGTTTCAAATAGCAGTATTATGGTAAGTTAAAGGGAAATAGATTTATTGATCCAAAATTGGTTCAGGATGGAGGGGTTTTAACTCTTGGAGAAATGGGCAAACTTTTCTGTTGGCTACAAACTCATCGCTAGGGATGGGCTCAAACTGAATGGGGAGGGTGGCAGCTATTCTTGAGTAGAAGATGGCTCGAAAGTTGGATGAGTGTTTCAATTAAGAATTGGGGGCAATTACAGTAAGGGAGGGGAAAATAGTGTAGATAGTGGCCTGGAGCTTAATAATGAAGATTGAGGTGCAACAGAGGAAGGGGTAAGAATATTTAATAAAAGGGGTAAGAATATTTAATAAGCCATTTAAGGTACTGAAAAACATTTAAAAAATTCTAAGTGGAGAGAAGTGAAAAAGAAACTAAATTCCATGATCTTTTGGAGCGCAGACAAAGAATAAAAAACAAAAAATATATACAATTTTTTTTGGAGCGGTGACTATAGACAAAGATGCGTGTCATAGGGGGCGGAGCCTAACCGCTGAGCAGCATGGAGTCCTGAGAAGAGAGCTCCGTGATTGCGGTACATACCGGGACCTTCTGCAGCTATCTGACAGCTTCAAAATGGGAAAGATCGGCAGGGATAGGAGCAGTGATCCCCAAGAGACCCCAAGAAAGAGTAAAAGACAAGCAGATATGCAGCGCTACTTAAAAGAAAAAAGCGCTCGCCCTCTGCATGAGGCATCCAAGATGGCGCCTGCCCACGAGCCGAACGGTGCAAGGGGAAGGGACAAAGAAGATGAGGTCTCCTCCGAGGAAGAAGAGAGTGAACGGATCTCTAAAGGTTTTATGAAAGACCTCCTGACTCGGACCATGCGTCCCATACTCCTAGAGCTCTCCGAAATAAAAGAGGAGATGAAGCAGCTAGGAAGAAGAACGGAAGACCTTGAAACTTCTACAGCTACCATCTCTTCACACGCCAGCGAAATGGAGCGGGCCCTAAGAGAACAACACGCACAGATCAATAAAACTATCCTAATGCAAGAGGATATAGAGAACAGGAGTAGGCGAAATAATGTGCGAATAAAGGGCCTCCCCGAATCCTGGGCGTCAGAGGTGCTCGAAAAAGTAGCGAAAGAAGTCTTTGCTTCGCTCTTGGGTGCAGAAAGAGTGTCACCCATTGCAATCGAGAGGATCCACAGGGCCCTGAGACCGCCACCTACAGCGTCCGACCCCCCAAGGGACGTCATCTGTAAGTTGCTCGCTTTTCCCGACGCAGCCGCGATCCTTAGAGCCGCAAGGAATCACAGCGACATCAAGTATGGAGGCGCATCCCTTCAGATTTTCCAGGATCTAGCACCCTCCACACTGGCAAAACGACGCTTACTGCGACCCTTACTGGACGCTCTGAGGGAGAAAAACATTCGCTACGCCTGGCTTTTTCCTTTCGGGCTGAGCATAACTCATAAGGGTCGCAGATTAAATATTCGCTCTCCCGACGACTTGGAGGATTGCTGGCAGTTCTTGGACATTGACCCAATTTCGCTCCCCTGCTGGCAACCGTTACCTGATCTCCCTAAGTTCACGAAACTGGATTCCTCGGAAAGATGGCAGCTGGCAGGAAGCTCAAAATCGCCCAGGGGAAAAAGAAAGAAACCCCGTGAGGAGGTCGCTGGATCCGAAACTTGAAGGAAGCTACTACTAGGGAGGACCCCCCCTCACCTGTCAAACATAGAAGAAGGCCGCTTTGACCGCCTTGACTGCACCCATCCTGTACCTAACTCCACAACCACGTTCCTACAAGATCATTTTTGTGGAAATGGAGACTGGGACTGTAGCGACGCTTTCTTCAACATTAAGTTGAGTATGCTGCTCCTATGCCTTTTGCATAACCCACGATTTGTTATGTTGTTCCTATGTTGTGCGCGCTTCCACCCCCTGTTTCTGGGGGGAATGTTACCCTTCCTGGGTGGAAGGCGGGGGGGAGCTACCCCTCCCAGAACTATTATTGCACCCTGTACCAACATGGGCCTCTAATCTTTCGCCCATTTAAAATGGTCCCCTTTGAACCGGTCAGGTTAGGCCGATAGCAAACCCCATTAAACCGACCGCTGATAACTCAACGGTCACTTTACCCCCTTGCCCTTAAATAAGGGTCGGTCTCAGCCAAGCAACGAGACCGATCTGTAGTGCCTTCCCTTTTTCTTTACCCGTTTTCTTTTTGTTCATCAACGGTTAATATTATAATTCTATTTGAATTTGTTAGTGATTTAAGCTTACTGAACCTTCCCTTACCTAACTTTCCTTACGTGTGTCTGTCTCTTTTACGTTCCCTGACCCCTCATCCCCCTTCATTTCTCTTGTGAGAGAACACTTCCAGCTAAAACCCACCGCGTGTTTTCTTCATTCACAGCAGAGGTAGAACCCTAGAAGCCAGGGTCAGCCCCTACAACCAAGGTCTCTTGATGGGAAGTATGCGGGTCACATCCTTTAACGTGAGAGGCCTCAACTCACCTTCAAAAAGACATAACGTCGCTCTTCTAGCAAAAAGGTACGGCACGAGTGTCCTTCTTCTGCAGGAAACCCATTTTAAAAAAGGTAAATGCCTATCCCTACCAGGCAGATACTTTGATCAAGCTTTCCACTGCGCCCACCCCGCCTCTGCCTCGAAGGGGGTCTCGATCTATATCCACAAAACATTAAACTATATCCACTTTTGAGGATGGAGAGGGAAGGGCTTTATTTTTGAAGGGGACATGTAATAACACGAAAACCACCATAGCTAATCTCTATGTCCCCAACTCGGACGAAGTTTCTTGGCTGATTAAAAACCTGACAATCTTGAAACATTTCGCGGAGGGCCAGATAATCCTGAGAGGTGATCTAAATATAACCCTGCACCCGCTAAACAACTCCTCCACCGGGCGCTCCCACATCTCACAATTAAAAATTAGGAGGCTCCTTCGTTGTCTACAGGAATTAAACCTAACGGATGCTTGGCGCTTGCTGAACCCCTCAGTAAAAGATTACACCTTTTTCTCAAAGGTACATAAATCCCACCAAAGGTTAGACTACATATTTCTTAGTTCGGACCTTTTGGCTTACTTAGTGAAGGCTAAAAGTGATGTAACCACGGTCTCGGACCACGCCCCGGTCCACGTGGACCTTCACCTCCTCCAACCCAAACCCAAAGAGTGGAGATGGAGGCTTAATGCTTCCCTTTTGGACTCTCCAGAGGAGAAAGACCGGTTGTCGGCCTCGCTGGAAGAGTATTTTTCCATCAATTCAGGAGGAGATGTGGAGGTACCAGTGGTATGGGAAGCCCACAAGGCGTTCGTACGAGGACTACTGATAGCCTTAGGGACTAGGACTAAAAAACTCCTCCAAAAAGATATAGATGACAGATTAAACAAAATTGCAAAATTGGAACAATTGACAAAATTATCCCAATCTAAATTAGCTTTTGAGGAACTAGCTCTTAAGCAACGTTTAGACTCACGTTATAATAAAAAACATCTTCACCTGAAACATGTGGTATATGCACAAGGTAATAAAGGCAGCAAGTTCATGTCTTCTTTGATTAAAAAAGCACGCGCCAAAAATTTTATTCATTCTATTAAAACCCCTAATGGAATACAGGTCTCGTCCTCAGAGGAAATCGCAAGAGCTTTCTATCAATACTATTCGGACCTTTACAACATAAGACAACAAAAAAAACCCTCCCCCGAAGAAGTAGAAGAAATAGATAAAAAGACCGACTCTTTTCTACTCCAAGCCCATCTTTCTAAACTAGACAACGAACAAGCAGAATCCCTGATGGCACCTGTCTCTCGGGAGGAAGTCGAGTTGTTACTAAAATCCTGTCCAAAGGGCAAAAGCCCTGGCCCGGATGGTTTAGACCTTCTGTACTATAACTCCTTCAAGGAAATTCTTGTGCCCAGACTCACTGACCTCTTCAATTCCCTCCTACAAGGGGCCCCACTCCCCAAACAATCCCTGGAGGCCCATATCACCTTATTACATAAGGATAACAAAAACCCTGAATCTTGTGGCAGCTATCGCCCAATTTCTCTCTTAAATTTTGATTTAAAACTGTGGGCCAAGCTTTTAGCCAAAAGGCTGGAAAGCTTCCTGCCATCCCTGATTAATGACGAACAGACGGGGTTTGTGAGTGGGAGAGAGGGTAGAGACAACAGTAGAAGAATCCTACATGCAATCCGGTACGCACATAAATTTAAAAAACCCCTACTCCTGGTCGGAACTGATGCCGAAAAGGCTTTCGACCGGATAGACTGGGGCTACATGAAAAAAACTTTACTCCACTTCAACATTCCCCAGTCTTTGGTAGCTGCCATCTTCTCCCTATACGCTTCCCCGTCTGCTAGAATAAAAATTAACGAGATCCTATCTCCAGCCTTTGATATTAAAAATGGCACCCGTCAGGGCTGCCCCCTGCCCCCTTCCCTATTCGTGTTGGCCCTAGAACCTTTTCTACAGTCGATCAGATTAGACCCAGAAATCCATGGCTTGGACTGGGGGAAACACTCCCTATCTTCCACGGCTTTTGCCGACGATATTGTATTTTTAATAACTAACCCAGAGAAAGGACTAATCAAACTCGAAAACGCACTTATCAATTTTGGAACATTATCTAATTTCAAAATTAATTTCACGAAGTCCACGGTCTTAAATATTTCAATTTTGGAGGCGCGCTATAGAGTTATCAAAGAGAAATCACCTTTCAACTGGGGAGATAACTCAATGGATTTTCTGGGCATAAAGTTGATCAAAAAATAGAGGACCTTTACCAAGTAAATTTTCCCCCACTTATTGGTCACATTAAAAATCTCCTAAGGAACTATGATATCCCTCTAATATCTTGGTTCGGGAGAAAAAATATTTTAAAGACATACATCCTCCCAATAATACTGTACAAAATTAGAATGATCCCAATCCATATTCCAAAGAGCTTCTTCAAAACACTGAGATCAATTTTCTCGGGATTTGTGTGGAGGAATAAAAGGCCCAGATTAGCATACAGCCTCATGGTTAAAAGAAGAACAGAAGGAGGAATAGACCTCCCCAACGTTGCGGAATTCTACGAAGCTTCCCAATTAGGATATTGGATGGATTTGGCGTCCCCAATAAAAGACAAAATACTATCAACTTTAGTGGAAGCCTCGGAGGGGAGATCCTACACGAAAGACTTGTGGTTTCCTTCGAATATTAGAAACAGATCTAGGAGTTTTAACCCCCTCATGAGAGGCCCTTGTGAGATATGGTCTAAACTAAAAGATTCCTTAGCACCAACTCCTTCTCCATGCACCCCCATTAGAGCCATCCCTAACCTTCTTAACCTCTCAGATGATCCGGCCTCCCACTCAGTGTGGGAAAAATTTAAGGAAACCAGGTTGGGAGACCTACAAACTTTAGCGCACAAAAATATAGACGAAATCTTAAACGACCTCCTCCCAGGACATAACTTCTCATTCCTGCAACAGATCTATATAAAAAGAACCTTAATGGGTTTCCTTAAAAAATTCAACTCAACTAGACCATGTACAAACTTTGAAAAAATTCTAACAGACAACAACCCCAAATCCAGGAAAATTTCATATATACGCAAACAAATCATCACCAAACCCTCCCACATCAAACCCAACTTTCTCCTGTCTTGGGAGAAAGAACTGGGCATCTCTCTCTCACCATCCGACACTAAAACAATTCTGACAACGTCCTACGGCATCTCGCCCTGCATAATAGCCCAAGAAAGCCACTACAAGCTGCTGGTAAGGTGGTACAAAACACCCCAATGGCTGGCTGCCTACAACTTAACCCTACATGGGAATTGTTGGAGATGCGGGAACGACGTTGGCTCGTATTCCCACATCTGGTGGAGTTGCCCGATCCTGACCCCCTTCTGGACAGAGGTGGAGGCGATCCTAAAAAAATTTACACCGGGACTACATATATCCCCTGAGATGTTGTTCCTCTGGAAACCGTCCAAAGAATTCCATCCTAAGAGGAACCCACTCATTGCCTTCCTTCTAGATGCTGCCAAAGCACTAATTCCACTACTGTGGTTACAAAAGACACCCCCTTCTCTGACTCAGTGGATGGAAAGGGTAGATTCCATTGCTAACCTAGAGGAACTTTCCAGCTGGGCCACCGGTTCTCATGAAAAGTTCTGGAACACCTGGGGTCCATGGAGACAACTGAGGACCACATGATGGGTTCTTGGATCTAGGAGTTGAGGCCTCTCGCGGGATGGACAGCTTTCTCTTACCTACTTTACTCTAGAATAGACCATAGCCCCTGTCCCTGGCTAGTAGTGACCTCCATCGCCTCCTTCACTTAAGGCTGGGTCTGGCCTCTTCCCTCACCCCGCTTAGAGTGGCATACAAGATAGTCTACTCACCGCACGCATATGAAGAAGACCAATTACACACGCAGTCTAACCAGCTCCGGACTAGAGCTGGGCAACAACTAGATATCAACCTCACAAGAATTCCCCCCCCTCCCTCCCTTCCCCCCCCCCCTCTGTTTGTCACCTCCCCCAACTACCCCAACCTATTTAGCAATATTCGACTTAGTAGTGGTTGCGCAATTAATTCAAACCGGTTTACCACAAAAACCACACGCTTCGTCGTCTCCCCTTAGTCAATTGACTGTCTTATACCACCTGCATCAAAATGAAGAGACTATTTCATCCTTCAGCCCGAAAGAAGAAGCCTCTTCAGCACCGCACTTAAGGAACTTTTCTTTCATCCAACTCAGATCTGTGACGACCCCATGGAACTAGATCTGTTTTCTCAAAGATGCAAAGTGTATCTGACGTTGTATAAAAATTGTCTATGTCTATTGTTATATATAATTAAAATCTTAATAAAAATTTGATTTAAAAAAAAAAAAAAGATGCGTGTCATATGTATTTGCCAAAAGTAGTATTAGTTTATGAATAAGACCAGCTTGTAAACGCGTTTCGAGGTATGCAAACCTCTTCCTCACTATTTGCTGGAGATACACATCCCTGATGGTGTATATTAGGAAAGATTCTTTTCGCCAAAATAGTTGTGCGAGGGCTGATTTTTTTTGTGGGACATCCTATAGTTTCTATTGGAACCATTTTGGACTTACGACTTTTGGATCTCTTTTTATTACATTTTTTCTTGGAGACAGAATGACCAAAAAAGTGCAATTCCGGCATTGTTTATTGTTTTTCTGACGACATTCACCGTATGGGGTAAATAATGCGTTACTTTGATAGATCGGACGAATGTTTTTGGGTTTTATTATTTAGATTTTTATTATAAATATGTCAGTTTTTAACTCCTTCCCTCCCCATGACATAAGGGTACGTCATGGGAGTGGGGTACTTCCCGCAAAATGATGTACCCTTACGTCATAGGGATAGCACGAGATCATGACTGATCTCGCGATATCCCGCAGCGGGAGCCGGCTGTCAGTCATAGCCGGCCTCCTGCTGCAACAGCGGGGGTGCATCGGAGATGTGCCCCCCGCTGTTAACCCCTTCCCTGCCAAGATCTATGTAGATCGCGGCATGGGAAGGGTTCACAGAGGGAGCACGCTCCCTCTGTGAAATTGCCGGGCTTTCGCAATATAATCGCAGAAAGCCCAGCCTGTTGCCTTGGCAACAGGATGCCAGATACCGGCGTCCTATGTTGCCAGAGCCTATGATTGCTGTATAAGCGATAAGGCATGGCAGGACAGAACTCCTGCCATGACTTATCACAGCGATGTGAAAAATGTAAGAAAAGAAAAATGTAAAAAAAAAATGTAAAAAAACTAGAGATGAGCGAACACCAAAATGTTCGGGTGTTCGTTATTCGTAACGAACTTCCCGTGATGCTCGAGGGTTCGTTTCGAACAACGAACCCCATTGAAGTCAATGGGCGACCAGAACATTTTTGTATTTCGCCGATGCTCGCTAAGGTTTTCATGTGTGAAAATCTGGGCAATTCAGGAAAGTGATGGGAATGACACAGTGACGGATAGGGCAGGCGAGGGGCTACATGTTGGGCTGCATCTCAAGTTCCCAGGTCCCACTATTAAGCCACAATACCGGCAAGAGTGGGCCCCCCCCCTCCCAACAACTTTTACTTCTGAAAAGCCCTCATTAGCATGGCATACCTTTGCTAAGCACCACACTACCTCCAACAAAGCACAATCACTGCCTGCATGACACTCCACTGACACTTCTCCTGGGTTACATGCTGCCCAACCGCCCCCCCTCCCCCCCACAGCGCACACCAAAGTGTCCCTGCGCAGCCTTCAGCTGCCCTCATGCCACACCACGCTCATGTCTATTTAGAATTGCGTCTGCCATGACGAGGGACCGCAGGCACACACTGCAGAGGTTGGCACGGCTAGGCAGCGACCCTCTTTAAAAGGGGCGGGGCGATAGCCCACAATGCTGTACAGAAGCAATGAGAAATAGAATCCTGTGCCACCGCCATCAGGAGCTGCACACGTGGGCATAGCAATGGGGAACCTATGTGCCACACACTATTCATTCTGTCAAGGTGTCTGCATGCCCCAGTCAGACCGGGCTTTTTAATTCATAGACACAGGCAGGTACAACTCCCTATTGTGAAGTCCCTGTCGACCCACAGCATGGGTGGCTCCCTGGAACCCACCGGCGGTACACAGAAATATCCCATTGCATTGCCCAACACAGCTGAGGTAGTAATGTCGTGCTTAATGCAGGTGGGCTTCGGCCCACACTGCATGCCCCAGTCTGACTGGGGTTCTTTATAAGTGTACAGATGTAGTAAAAACTCCGTGTGCACCTACAGCATGGGTGGGTGCCAGGAAGCCACCGGCGGTACATAGAAATATCCCATTGCATTGCCCAACACAGCTGAGGTAGTAATGTTGTGCTTAACCCTTTCCAATCCAATTTGTATATGGTTTTCCTAGGGGGCTTACTCTTTTTCTGCCGTTATACAACGGCGCTATATGCTGGCTAAAGCCAGTACTGCATGAGCTGACACGTAGGATAGGCTCCGACAGCAGAGAGGCTGGCAATATACAGTAAGAGAACCCCGACGGACGTCTACCAACAACGGAGCTGTACAGCCTTAAACCCTAATGTCTTCACAGGTCACACAGTGGACTGGAAAGGGTTAATGCAGGTGGGTTTCGGCCCACACTGCATGCCCCAGTCAGACTGGGGTTCTTTACAAGTGGACACATGTAGGTTTAACTCCCTGTGGACCCACTGCCTGGGTGGGTGCCAGGAAGCCACCGGCGGTACATAGAAATATCCCATTGCATTGCCCAACACAGCTGAGGTAGTAATGTCGTGCGTAATACAGGTGGGCTTCGGCCCACACTGCATGCCCCAGTCAGACGGGTTCTTTAGAAGTGTACAGATGTATTAAAAACTCAGTGTGCACCTACAGCATGGGTGGCTCCCTGGAACCCACCGGCGGTACACAAAAATATCCCATTGCATTGCCCAACACAGCTGAGGTAGTAATGTCGTGCGTAATACAGGTGGGCTTCGGCCCACACTGCATGCCCCAGTCAGACTGGGGTTCTTTACAAGTGGACACATGTAGGTTTAACTCCCTGTGGACCCACTGCCTGGGTGGGTGCCAGGAAGCCACCGGCGGTACATAGAAATATCCCATTGCATTGCCCAACACAGCTGAGGTAACGTCAGCTGTAATGCAGGTGGGCTAAAAATTAATTTGATTACACTGTAGGCGAGGGCCCACAAAAATTGCTGTATCAACAGTACTAATGTACATCCCAAAAATTGGCCATGGCCAGCCAAGAGGGCAGGTGAAACCCATTAATCGCTTTGGTTAATGTGGCTTAAGTGGTAACTAGGCCTGGAGGCAGCCCAGTGTAACGAAAAATTGGTTCAAGTTAAAGTTCCAATGCTTTTAAGCGCATTGAAACTTATAAAAATTGTTCTGAAAAATTATTTGAGTGAGCCTTGTGGCCCTAAGAAAAATTGCCCGTTCAGCGTGATTACGTGAGGTTTCAGGAGGAGGAGCAGGAGGAGGAGGAGGAGGAGGAATATTAGACACAGATTGATGAAGCAGAAATGTCCCCGTTTTGGATGGTGAGAGAGAACGTAGCTTCCATCCGCGGGTGCAGCCTACGTATTGCTTACGTATCGCTGCTGTCCGCTGGTGGAGAACAGAAGTCTGGGGAAATCCAGCCTTTGTTCATCTTGATGAGTGTTAGCCTGTCGGCACTGTCGGTTGACAAGCGGCTACGCTTATCTGTGATGATTCCCCCAGCCGCACTAAACACCCTCTCCGACAACACGCTAGCCGCAGGACAAGCAAGCACCTCAAGGGCATACAGGGCTAGTTCAGGCCACGTGTCCAGCTTCGACACCCAGTAGTTGTAGGGGGCAGAGGCGTCACCAAGGATGGTCGTGCGATCCGCTACGTACTCCCTCACCATCCTTTTGCAGTGCTCCCGCCGACTCAGCCGTGACTGGGGAGCGGTGACACAGTCTTGGTGGGGAGCCATAAAGCTGGCCAGGCCCTTAAAGACTGTTGCACTGCCTGGGATGTACATGCTGCTCGATCTACGCACATCCCCTGCAACATGGCCCTCGGAACTGCGCCTTCTGCCACTAGCGCTGTCGGCTGGGAATTTTACCATCAGCTTGTCCGCAAGGGTCCTGTGGTATAGCAACACTCTCGAACCCCTTTCCTCTTCGGGAATCAGAGTGGGCAGGTTCTCCTTATACCGTGGATCGAGCAGTGTGTACACCCAGTAATCCGTAGTGGCCAGAATGCGTGCAACGCGAGGGTCACGAGAAAGGCATCCTAACATGAAGTCAGCCATGTGTGCCAGGGTACCTGTACGCAACACATGGCTGTCTTCACTAGGAAGATCACTTTCAGGATCCTCCTCCTCCTCCTCCTCCTCCTCCTCAGGCCATACACGCTGAAAGGATGACAGGCAATCAGCCGGTGTACCGTCAGCAGCGGCCCAAGCTGTCTCTTCCCCCTCCTCCTCATCCTCCTCATGCTCCTCCTCCTCCTCCTGTACGCGCTGAGAAATAGACAGGAGGGTGCCCTGACTATCCAGCGGCATACTGTCTTCCCCCGCCCCCGTTTCCGAGCGCAAAGCAGCTGCCTTTATGGTTTGCAGGGAATTTCTCAAGATGCATAGCAGAGGAATGGTGACGCTAATGATTGTAGCATCGCCGCTCACCACCTGGGTAGACTCCTCAAAATTACCAAGGACATGGCAGATGTCTGCCAACCAGGCCCACTCTTCTGAAAGGAATTGAGGAGGCTGACTCCCACTGCGCCGCCCATGTTGGAGTTGGTATTCGACTATAGCTCTACGCTGTTCATAGAGCCTGGCCAACATGTGGAGCGTAGAGTTCCACCGTGTGGGCACGTCGCACAGCAGTCGGTGCACTGGCAGCTTAAAGTGATGTTGCAGTGTGCGCAGGGTGGCAGCGTCCGTGTGGGACTTGCGGAAATGTGCGCAGAGCCGGCGCGCCTTTACGAGCAGGTCTGACAAGCGTGGGTAGCTTTTCAGAAAGCGCTGAACCACCAAATTAAAGACGTGGGCCAGGCATGGCACGTGCGTGAGGCTGCCGAGCTGCAGAGCCGCCACCAGGTTACGGCCGTTGTCACACACGACCATGCCCGGTTGGAGGCTCAGCGGCGCAAGCCAGCGGTCGGTCTGCTGTGTCAGACCCTGCAGCAGTTCGTGGGCCGTGTGCCTCTTATCGCCTAAGCTGAGTAGTTTCAGCACGGCCTGCTGACGCTTGCCCACCGCTGTGCTGCCACACCGCGCGACACCGACTGCTGGCGACATGCTGCTGCTAACACATCTTGATTGTGAGACAGAGGAGGAGGAGGAGGAGGAGGGTGCTTTAGTGGAGGAAGCATACACCTCCGCAGATACCAGCACCGAGCTGGGGCCCGCAATTCTGGGGGTGGGTAGGACGTGAGCGGTCCCAGGCTCTGACTCTGTCCCAGCCTCCACTAAATTCACCCAATGTGCCATCAGGGAGATGTAGTGGCCCTGCCCGCCTGTGCTTGTCCACGTGTCCGTAGTTAAGTGGACCGTGGCAGTAACCGCGTTGGTGAGGGCGCGCACAATGTTGCGGGAGACGTGGTCGTGCAGGGCTGGGACGGCACATCGGGAAAAGTAGTGGCGACTGGGAACTGAGTAGCGCGGGGCCGCCGCCTCCATGATACTTTTGAAGGACTCCGTTTCCACAACCCTATACGGCAGCATCTCAAGGCTGATGAATTTTGCGATGCGGACGGTTAACGTTTGAGCGTGCGGGTGCGTGGCGGCGTACTTGCGCTTGCGCTCGAACACTTGCGCAAGCGACGGCTGAACGGTGCGCTGAACTACACTGCTGGATGGGGCCGAGGACAGCGGAGATGAGGGTGTGGGTGCAGGCCATGAGGCGGTAGTGCCTGTGTCCTGAGAGGGGGGTTGCATCTCAGTGGCAGGTTGGGGCACAGGGGGAGAGGCAGGGGTGCAAACCGGAGGCGGTGAACGGCCTTTGTCCCACCTTGTGGGGTGCTTGGCCATCATATGTCTGCGCATGGTGGTGGTGGTGAGGCTGTTGGTGTTGGCTCCCCGGCTGAGCTTTGCGCGACAAAGGTTGCACACCACTGTTCGTCGGTCGTCAGGCGTCTCTGTGAAAAACTGCCAGACCTTAGAGCACCTCGGCCTCCGCAGGGTGGCATGGCGCGAGGGGGCGCTTTGGGAAACACTTGGTGGATTATTCGGTCTGGCCCTGCCTCTACCCCTGGCCCTGGACACCGCACTGCCTCTTGCAACCTGCCCTGCTGATGCCCTTGACTCCCCCTCTGAAGACCTGTCCTCCTGAGTAAGCGTTGCACACCAGGTGGGGTCAGTCACCTCATCGTCCTGCTGCTCTTCCTCCGAATCCTCTGTGCGCTGCTCCCTGGGACTTACTGCCCTTACTACTACCTCACTGCAAGACAACTGTGTCTGATCGTCATCGTCCTCCTGACCCACAGAAAGTTGTTGAGACAGTTGGCGGAAGTCCCCAGCCTCTTCCCCCGGACCCCGGGAACTTTCGAATGGTTGGGCATCAGTGACGATAAACTCCTCTGGTGGGAGAGGAACCGCTGCTGCCCAATCTAAGCAGGGGCCCGAGAACAGTTCCTGGGAGTGCTCCCGCTCCTGAGCAGGTGTTATTGTAGTGGAGTGAGGAGGCTGGGAGGAAGGAGGAGCAGCAGACAGAGGATTCGGATTGGCAGCAGTGGACGGCGCAGAACTGCGGGTAGACGATAGGTTGCTCGAAGCACTTTCTGCCATCCAGGACAGGACCTGCTCACACTGCTCATTTTCTAATAACCGTCTCCCGCGTGGACCCATTAATTGGGCGATGAATGTGGGGACGCCAGAAACGTGCCTCTCTCCTAATCGCGCAGTAGTCGGCTGCGACACACCTGGATCAGGAGCTTGGCCTGTGCCCACACCCTGACTTGGCCCTCCGCGTCCTCGGCCGCGTCCACGTCCTCTAGGCCTACCCCTACCCCTCAGCATGCTGTATTACCAGTGATTTGATTTCACAGGCAGGAAATAAATTGGCGCAAGACTGCAGGCCAAATATAATTTTTGCCCTTTTTGGAAAACGAAAGGCCCCACTGCCTCTAGTGAATGAATTATCTAAGTTTAATAACTGTGCTGTGTCCCTGCTTATGTGTCACAGAACGTGAGGGTAGCAGAGTTATTATAACTCTTGGAGAGCAGGTATTTTTTTCCCAATTAAGGAAAGCAAATGGCGAAGCCAGCAGTAAAGCGTAGCTGGGTGCGTATGATTTAGCAATGTTTTTCACGCAGCTCACACGTCTCCACAGGCGTAAGGACGGACAGAGGCTGGACAAATAGATTTGTTTTCAGTTTTTTCCCACCAACAGGCAGCACTGCGTATATTCAATGAACATGAGAAGTTTAATAACTGTGCTGTGTCCCTGCTTATGTGTCACAGAACGTGAGGGTAGCAGAGTTATTATAACTCTTGGAGAGCAGGTATTTTTTTCCCAATTAAGGAAAGCAAATGGCGAAGCCAGCAGTAAAGCGTAGCTGGGTGCGTATGATTTAGCAATGTTTTACACGCAGCTCACACGTCTCCACAGGCGTAAGGACGGACAGAGGCTGGACAAATAGATTTGTTTTCAGTTTTTTCCCACCAACAGGCAGCACTGCGTATATTCAATGAACATGAGAAGTTTAATAACTGTGCTGTGTCCCTGCTTATGTGTCACAGAACGTGAGGGTAGCAGAGTTATTATAACTCTGGCAGAGCAGGTATTTTTTTCCCAATTAAGGAAAGCAAATGGCGAAGCCAGCAGTAAAGCGTAGCTGGGTGCGTATGATTTAGCAATGTTTTTCACGCAGCTCACACGTCTCCACAGGCGTAAGGACGGACAGAGGCTGGACAAATAGATTTGTTTTCAGTTTTTTCCCACCAACAGGCAGCACTGCGTATATTCTATGAATAATAACTGTGTTGTGGCCCTGCCTATACAATTCTTTCCCTGCAGTATCAATGGAGGGTGGAATGCTCTGCAGAGGCGATTTTGAGAAGCCCAAAAAAAATGCAGCACAGCTAACAGCAGCCTGGACAGTACTGCACACGGATAAATATGGCCCTAGAAAGGACCGTTGCGGTTCTTGAAGGCTACACTCACTCCTAACACTCTCCCTGCCTATGCAGCACTTCTGTCCCTAATGCCAGGTGCAACGCTCTGCAGAGGCGATTTTGAGAAAAAAAAAAATCCCACTGCTAACAGCAGCCAACACACAGCTATCAGTGGCCCTAATAAGGACCTTTGGGGGGTCTTGAAGCCTACACTAACTACCAATTCTTTCCCTACAGCAGCTCCGGTATAAACAGCACTGTCCCTCATCTAACTCACACCGCATCTGAGGCGAGCCGCGGGAGGGGCCGACTTTTATATTAGGCGAACACCTGATCTCGCCAGCCACTCACAGCAGGGGGGTGGTATAGGGCTTAAACGTTGCAGGGGGAAGTTGTAATGCCTTCCCTGTCTTTCAATTGGCCAGAAAAGCGCGCTAACGTCTCAGGGAAGGAAGTGAAAGTAACCAGAACACCGCATGGTGTTCGTTACGAATAACGAACATCCCGAACACCCTAATATTCGCACGAATATCAAGCTCGGACGAACGCGTTCGCTCATCTCTAAAAAAAACCCCTTTTCTCATATTAGCATAGAAAAAGGTAAAAAAAATTAAAATGGCACATATTTGGTATCGACGCGTCCGTAACGATGTGTACAATAAGTTTAATATGCTTTTTATTCTGCACGGTAAAAAGCGTAAAAAAACCCGCACAAAAAAAAACAGAGGCAAAATGTAAATGTTTTAGCATTTTGCCTCCAAAAAATGCAATAAAAGTAATCAAAAAGGCCATATATATTCCCCAAAATCGCACCAATAAAAACTACAGCTCATTTCGCAAAAAATCTGCCCTCACAGAGCTCCATACACAGAAAAATAAAAAAGTTACAGGACTTTGAATGCAGCGATTAAGAAAAAAAAAAGATTTCCGAAAAAAGGGTTTTTATTGCAGAAAAGTGGAAAAACCTAAAAAAATTTTGATATCGTTGTAACTGTACCAACCCGCAGAAAAAATGTATTGTGTCATTTATGTTGCATGATTAAGGCTGTAGAAAACCCCCCCAAAAAAAATCTATGGCAGAATTGATGCATTTTCTCTCCCTGTTATCATAAAAAAAATAATAAAAGTTTTACAATATAGTCTATGCACCCAAAAATGACACCATCAAAAACTACAGTTCGCCACGCCAAAAACATTGAAAAATGGAGATGAAAATCCGCCAAAAATCGTTGCGTCCTTAAGCCCAAAATAGGCCATGTCCTTAAGGGGTTGAAAAAAACTTTCATTACCTTTTATTTTTTTAATAATTAATAAAAAATGTTTAAACTAATTTTAACATTTTTTTTAGTCCCCACAGTAGACAAGAACTAGCGATGGTTTGATTGCTCCTGCAGTATGATGTAATGCCTTAGCATTACATTATATGGCGTTCTGACAGGCAATCTATCCAGCCATGCCACAGGCAATCTGCCATGGCAGCCTTGGGGCCTTTCAGAAGCCCCAAGGCTTAATAAATAAATTAGCTGATAGCGCTGCAGAATTAGTTGACACTATACAAATAACAAGATTTATTTTTTTATAGACTTTATCTTCTTGTTTCATACCCTGTGAAATTTTAGGGTAGATCCTCATCATTTAGATATTAGTAGAAATAGATGATTGATGTATCTAATGTAATTACTGTATTCGAAAATATATTTCTCATTATGACTGACACATCTATGAACAGCAAGCAAATATTCAGAGTACATAATCTCACCAGAGTGAAAGGCGTATTGAGCACGGTGATCAAGATATCTGAAACAGCCAGATTGACAATGAACAAGCTGGTGGCAGAGTACCTCCTTTTGTTCTTCATTACCACATGGCAAACAAAAATGTTGCAAAAAAGTGACATAATGATGATAACAGTGTAGGCCACAATTAGAAGAGCTTTTACTGTGGGCTTCTGGGAATCGGCCTCATATTTTGCTAACTCTGCAAATTGTTTCCACTCATCAATGTTCTTTTCCGTCAAGTTGAATGATGACCTGTTCATAGCTTGCAGTTGAGTAAACATAGTACCAAACGAGAAGTTAATGTGTTCTTCACAAGTATTGTGGAGCCCCTGGAATTTGTTGGAAAGGCTTAAGTAAGAGGTGATTTATAATTCCTTCAGGTAGTTCCAAGTCCAATAATATTTATCCAACACAATTACAGTAGGTGCCAAAAATGTAACCTCAGATCAAGTCATATGAAAGGAAGTAGTCATCTGAGAAAATCCATTGTAAATGTTAGATTTTATAAAGGTGACTTGCGATATCCAAAACTTGTTTCTATAACCAAACAAGCCTTCTGGTGTCTTTGAAATCAGCTTTAACTAATTGCAGCATATACCAGCTGAATTACAGTATTCTTGCACCCACATTGCAGTATTGCATATGCACAGCACAGAGCGATAGACATGACACTCCGGTGCTCTTCAGAGGGGAACATTATCCTGGATTAGTTCTCATTCTCTAAGATCTTCTAATTGGATGCTCAATTTTTGCAATTCCATTGTTTCCTACTTGTCTGGGTGGTCGATTGATACTCTTTGCGCTTGAAGCATCCAATCCTCTGGATCCATCATCTGATTGAGAGATTAAAAGGTTAATAAGACTTGGAATGTGTCATGAAGTGGATACCTAGGGGAATGCAGGTTTTTTAGGTCAATTTTTGAAAATAAAATGTACAATGTTGAGTATTGTTAGAGTATGTTCAGATGGCGGAGTCAAACACATGGATCCCATCGCCAAAACCTACGGCAGAAATGCGCAGCTACATAGATGTAGAGCCATGCATTCGCACATAGACTTAGTCCTTTTCAATGAGCAAATCCGCATGCAAAATTCCTGATTCTCTTCTTTCTGCACTTGGATTTGAAATGCATATGCATACAACACACATGGCTCTGCAACATACACACATAGTTGTGCAGCATACGCAATGTTGCTACATACAGCATTCACATACTCTTTCACACGAGCATTACTTTAACGCTCAGATAGCCATGCTAAAACGATGCTATCGGACCGTTAAATCGTGTGAATGAATAGTAGCCATGAGCATGTCGCGGCTAGTATTCGTGAGTATGTCACTCCCCCTTGGGCCCCCTCCCTATGCCGGAAGGCTCCCATAGAAGTCTATGGGAGCCGCCGGCATTGTGCCGTCAAAAGATAGGATTTGTCCTATCTTTTGACAGAAAGAAATCTTTACGATTATTTTCAGCGCGTCATGAAATTCCCCCCTACCCTGGTTGCACCACACTATTAAGTATTTAGGAATCTTGCTATCCAACAATCTGAAGGAATTATATACTTTAACTCTTTCCAGTCCAATTTTGGATTCAGGGTTTCCTAAAAGGCTTTGCTAAAATACAACGGTGCTATCTGCTGGCTAAAGCCAGTGTGTGAGCACCAGAAAGGCTCCGACAGCGGAGTGGCTAGCAATAGATGGTAAGAATACCCTGTCAGGCGTCTTCTGACATTGGAGCTGTACAAGCTTCAATCAGAATGTAGGAAGACGTCAGACAGTGAATTGGAAATGGTTAGTCTATGTTCCCCTATTCAAGGCTTTGCTACAGCCCTACAACATCTCTCTGATCTCCTGGATTGGTTCCTGTGAAAGGGTAAGAAATAGAGATGAGCGAGCACCAAAATGCTCGGGTGCTCGTTACTCGGGACGAAATTATCGCGATGCTCGAGGGTTCGTTTCGAGTAACGAACCCCATTGAAGTCAATGGGCGACCCGAGCATTTTTGTATTTCGCCGATGCTCGCTAAGGTTTTCATGTGTGAAAATCTAGGCAATTCAAGAAAGTGATGGGAACGACACAGAAACGGATAGGGCAGGCGAGGGGCTACATGTTGGGCTGCATCTCAAGTTCACAGGTCCCACTATTAAGCCACAATAGCGGCAAGAGTGGGCCCCCCCCCTCCCAACAACTTTTACTTCTGAAAAGCCCTCATTAGCATGGCATACCTTAGCTAAGCACCAAACTAGCTACAACAAAGCACAATCACTGCCTGCATGACACTCCGCTGCCACTTCTCCTGGGTTACATGCTGCCCAACCCCCCTCCCCCCTGCACGACCCAGTGTCCACAGCGCACACCAAACTGTCCCTGCACAGCCTTCAGCTGCCCTCATGCCACACCACCCTCATGTCTATTTATAAGTGCGTCTGCCATGAGGAGGAACTGCAGGCACACACTGCAGAGGGTTGGCACGGCTAGGCAGCGACCCTCTTTAAAAGTGGTGGGGCGATAGCCCACAATGCTGTACAGAAGCAATGAGAAATCCAATCCTGTGCCACCTCCATCAGGAGCTGCACACGTGGGCATAGCAATGGGGAACCTATGTGTCACACACTATTCATTCTGTCAAGGTGTCTCTGCATGCCCCAGTCAGACTGGTAATATGTACCTTAACAGTAACTGCGTTGGTGGTAATGTGGTGGTGACTGCGGACCTAGTAGCACGGTTGTATTTTGTTGGTTTTCGGAATGCGGCCAGGATTAAGTGGGCCGTGGCGGGGGGATGGTGGGGGGGCTCTCTTGTTGTGTCGGTAAAGGTGAAATTCTTGGACTGCCACCAGACGAACCAATGCAAAGGCATTTGCCAAGAATGTTTTCATTGTTGGAGGAGGAGGGGGATGTTTTTGAGGCACTACGTGTCCTCTCCACGTGTCCGTGGTTATATGCACCTTAACAGTAACCGCGTTGGTGGTAATGTGGTGGTGACTGCGGACCTAGTAGCACGGTTGTATTTTGTTAGTTTTCGGAATGCGGCCAGGATTAAGTGGGCCGTGGCGGGGGGATGGTGGGGGGGCTCTCTTGTTGTGTCGGTAAAGGTGAAATTCTTGGACTGCCACCAGACGAACCAATGCAAAGGCATTTGCCAAGAATGTTTTCATTGTTGGAGGAGGAGGGGGATGTTTTTGAGGCACTACGTGTCCTCTCCACGTGTCCGTGGTTATATGCACCTTAACAGTAACCGCATTGGTGGTAATGTGGTGGTGACTGCGGACCTAGTAGCACGGTTGTATTTTGTTGGTTTTCGGAATGCGGCCAGGATTAAGTGGGCCGCGGCGGGGGGATGGTGGGGGGGCTCTCTTGTTGTGTCGGTAAAGGTAAAATTCTTGGACTGCCACCAGACGAACCAATGCAAAGGCATTTGCCAAGAATGTTTTCATTGTTGGAGGAGGAGGGGGATGTTTTTGAGGCACTACGTGTCCTCTCCACGTGTCTGTGGTTATATGCACCTTAACAGTAACCGCGTTGGTGGGAAATGGCCTCGCCGCCATCATGTCTTTGGGAAGCCTCTGTTTCCACACCCCAGAGACATACCATTAGCAGCGGTATAGGCAGAGCCCAGAATTCGTAACATTTCAGCCGTAGTATTAGGACAGGCCCCACTAACATATCACTAGCAGCATTATAGGGGGAGCACAGTATTAGTTCCATTTCAGTAATAGTAGCACTCAAGACAGGCGCCAGTAACAATTCCGAAGCAGCAGTATAGGAGGAGCATAGTCTAAGTTCCATTTAAGTAATAGTAGCAGCCTACACAGGCCCCAGGAACAATTCCGAAGCAGCAGTATAGTGGGAGCGCAGTCTTAGTTCCATTTCAGTAGCTGCAGTATAGCCATGGCCCAAGTTACATTTATGTAGCTAAAGTGTAGGCCAACCCCACACACCTTTCTGTACCATGAGTGCAGGCGAAGAACATAGAAATTGCTATGATTACACTGTAGGTGAGGGCCCAAAAAAATTAGTGTACCAACAGTACTAATGTACCTCAGTAAAAATTGGCCATGCCCAACCAAGATGGCAGGTGAAACTCATTAATCGCTTTGGTTAATGTGGCTTAAGTGGTAACTAGGCCTGGAGGCAGCCCAGTTTAACGAAAAATTGGTTCAAGTTAAAGTTCCAACGCTTTTAAGAGCATTGAAACGTATAAAAATTTTTTAGAAAAATTATATGAGTGAGCCTTGTGGCCCTAAGAAAAATTGCCCGTTCAGCGTGATTACGTGAGGTTTCAGGAGGAGGAGCAGGAGGAGGAGGAGGAATATTATACACAGATTGATGAAGCAGAAATGTCCCCGTTTTGGATGGTGAGAGAGAACTATGCTTCCATCCGCGGGTGCAGCCTACGTATTGCTTAGGTATCGCTGCTGTCCGCTGGTGGAGAAGAGAAGTCTGGGGAAATCCAGGCTTTGTTCATCTTGATGAGTGTTAGCCTGTCGGCACTGTCGGTTGACAGGCGGGTACGCTTATCTGTGATGATTCCCCCAGCCGCACTAAACACCCTCTCCGACAAGACGCTAGCCGCAGGACAAGCAAGCACCTCCAGGGCATACAGCGCTAGTTCAGGCCACGTGTCCAGCTTCGACACCCAGTAGTTGTAGGTGGCAGAGGCGTCACGGAGGACGGTCGTGCGATCGGCTACGTACTCCCTCACCATCCTTTTACAGTGCTCCCGCCGACTCAGCCTTGACTGGGGAGCGGTGACACAGTCTTGCTGGGGAGCCATAAAGCTGGCCAGGCCCTTAAAGACTGTTGCACTGTCTGGGCTGTACATGCTGCTCGATCTCCGCACCTCCCCTGCTACCTGGCCCTCGGAACTGCGCCTTCTGCCACTAGCGCTGTCGGATGGGAATTTTACCATCAGCTTGTCCGCCAGGGTCCTGTGGTATAGCAACACTCTCGAACCCCTTTCCTCTTCGGGAATGAGAGTGGGAAGGTTCTCCTTATAGCGTGGGTCGAGCAGTGTGTACACCCAGTAATCCGTAGTGGCCAGAATGCGTGTAACGCGAGGGTCACGAGAAAGGCATCCTAACATGAAGTCAGCCATGTGTGCCAGGGTACCTGTACGCAACACATGGCTGTCCGCACTAGGAAGATCACTTTCAGGATCCTCCTCCTCCTCCTCCTCAGGCCATACACGCTGAAATGATGACAGGCAAGCAGCATGGGTACCGTCAGCAGTGGGCCAAGCTGTGTCTTCCCCCTCCTCCTCATCCTCCTCATGCTCCTCCTCCTCCTCCTGAACGCGCTGAGATATAGACAGGAGGGTGCTCTGACTATCCAGCGACATACTGTCTTCCCCCGGCTCTGTTTCCGAGCTCAAAGCGGCTGCCTTTATGGTTTGCAGGGAACTTCTCAAGATGCATAGCAGAGGAATGGTGACGCTAATGATTGCAGCATCGCCGCTCACCACCTGGGTAGACTGCTCAAAGTTTCGAAGGACCTGGCAGATGTCTGCCAACCAGGCCCACTCTTCTGAAAAGAATTGAGGAGGCTGACTCCCACTGCGTAGAGTTCCACCGTGTGGGCACGTCGCACAGCAGTCGGTGCACTGGCAGATTAAACCGATGTTGCAGGGTGCGCAGGGTGGCAGCGTCCGTGTGGGACTTGCGGAAATGTGCGCAGAGCCGGCGCACCTTTACGAGCAGGTCTGACAAGCGTGGGTAGCTTTTCAGAAAGCGCTGAACCACCAAATTAAAGACGTGGGCCAGGCATGGCACGTGCGTGAGGCTGCCGAGCTGCAGAGCCGCCATCAGGTTACGGCCGTTGTCACACACGACCATGCCCGGTTGGAGGCTCAGCGGCGCAAGCCAACGGTCGGTCTGCTCTGTCAGACCCTGCAGCAGTTCGTGGGCCGTGTGCCTCCTATCTCCTAAGCTGAGTAGTTTCAGCACGGCCTGCTGACGCTTGCCCACCGCTGTGCTGCCACGCCGCGTGACACCGACTGCTGGCGACGTCCTGCTGCTGCTGACACATCTAGATTGCGAGACAGAGGTTGAGGAGGAGGAAGAGGAGGAGGGTGCTTTAGTGGAGGAAGCATACACCACCGAACATACCACCACCGAGCTGGGGCCCGCAATTCTGGGGGTGGGTAGGACGTGAGCGGTCCCAGGCTCTGACTCTGTCCCAGCCTCCACTAAATTCACCCAATGTGCCGTCAGGGAGATGTAGTGGCCCTGCCCGCCTGTGCTTGTCCACGTGTCCGTAGTTAAGTGGACCTTGCCACTAACCGCATTGGTGAGGGTGCGTACAATGTTGCGGGAGACGTGGTCGTGCAGGGCTGGGACGGCACATCGGGAAAAGTAGTGGCGACTGGGAACTGAATAGCGCGGGGCCGCCGCCGCCATCATAGCTTTGAAAGCCTCCGTTTCCACAACCCTATACGGCAGCATCTCAAGGCTGATAAATTTGGCTATGTGGACGGTTAACGATTGAGCGTGCGGGTGTGTGGCGGCGTACTTGCGCTCCAACACTTGTGCTAGCGACGGCTGGACTGTGCGGTGCGAGACATTGGTGGATGGGGCCGAGGACAGCGGAGGTGAGGGTGTGGATGCAGGCCAGGAGACGGTAGTGCCTGTGTCCTGAGAGGGGGGTTGGATCTCAGTGGCAGGTTGGGGCACAGGGGGAGAGGCAGCGGTGCAAACCGGAGGCAGTGAACGGCCTTCGTCCCACCTTGTGGGGTGCTTGGCCATCATATGTCTGCGCATGCTGGTGGTGGTGAGACTGTTGGTGGTGGCTCCCCGGCTGATCTTGGCGCGACAAAGGTTGCACACCACTGTTCGTCGGTCATCAGGCGTCTCTGTGAAAAACTGCCAGACCTTAGAGCACCTCGGCCTCTGCAGGGTGGCATGGCACGAGGGTGCGCTTTGGGAAACAGTTGGTGGATTATTCGGTCTGGCCCTGCCTCCACCCCTGGCCACCGCACTGCCTCTTGCAACCTGCCCTGCTGCTGCCCTTGCCTGCCCCTCTGAAGACCTGTCCTGAGTAGGCGTTGCACACCAGGTGGGGTCAGTCACCTCATCGTCCTGCTGCTCTTCCTCCGAATCCTCTGTGCGCTCCTCCCTCGGACTTACTGCCCTTACTACTACCTCACTGCAAGACAACTGTGTCTCATCGTCATCGTCCTCCTCACCCACTGAAAGGTATTGAGACAGTTGCCGGAAGTCCCCAGCCTCATCCCCCGGACCCCGGGAACTTTCCAATGGTTGTGCATCAGTGACGATAAACTCCTCTGGTGGGAGAGGAACCACTGCTGCCCAATCTGAGCAGGGGCCCGAGAACAGTTCCTGGGAGTCTTCCCGCTCCTGAGCATGTGTCATTGTAGTGGAGTGAGGAGGCTGGGAGGAAGGAGGAGCAGCAGCCAGAGGATTCGGATTTGCAGCACTGGACGGCGCAGAACTCTGGGTGGATGATAGCTTGCTCAAAGCACTTTCTGCCATCCACGACAGGACCTGCTCACACTGCTCATTTTCTAATAAAGGTCTCCCGCGTGGACCCATTAATTGGGCGATGAATGTGGGGACGCCAGAAACGTGCCTCTCTCCTAATCGCGCAGCAGTCGGCTGCGACACACCTGGATCAGGAGCTCGGCCTGTGCCCACACCCTCACTTGGGCCTACGCGTCCTCGGCCGCGTCCATGTCCTCTAGGCCTACCCCTACCCCTCAGCATGCTGTATTACCAGTGATTTCCAAGCCAGGAAAGAAATTGGCGCAAGCCTGCAGCCAAAATAGAATTTTTTCCCTTGTTTTTCAAAGGACAAGCCACACTGCGTGTATTCAATGAATACTACTAAGTTTAATAACTGTGTTGTGGCTCTGCAAATGTGTCAGAGAACTGCAGTGATGCAAAGTTATTCGCTACAGCAGATTAGGGATTTCCCATGCAGGAAAAAAATTGGCGCAAGCCTGCAGTAAAACGTAGCTGGCTGCGTCTGATTTTTTTTAACGTTCTGCACGCAGCACACACGTACCCAGAGCCCTGAGGACTGTCAGAGGCAGGCGAAATAGAATTTTTTCCCTTGTTTTTCAAGGGAAAAGCCACACTGCGTCTATTCAATGAATAATGTATGTCTTCTGGCCCTGCCTACACAATTCTATCCCTGTAGTATTAATGCCGGGTGCAATGGTCTGCACAGCCGATTTTGAGAGAAAAAAAATGCAACACTGCTAACAGCAGCCTGGACAGTACTGCACACGGATAGATGTGGCCCTAGAAAGGACCGTTGGGGTTCTTGAAGCCTACACTCACTGCTAACACTCTCCCTGCCTAACCACCACTTCTGTCCCTATTGCAGGGCGCAATGCTCTGCAGATCCAATTTTGAAAAAAAAATAAAAAATACAGTGCTAACACAGTACTGCACACTATTAGATGTGGCCCTGAGAAGGACCGTTGGGGTTCTTGAAGCCTACACTAACTCCTAACGCTCTCCCTACAGCAGCTCCAGCACGATACCAATGTCCCTCAGCTAACTCACAAGGCATCTGAGGCGAGCCGCGGGAGGGGCCGATTTTTATACTCGGGTGACATCAGATCTCCCCAGCCACTCACAGCAGGGGGGTGGTATAGGGCTTCAACGTCACAGGGGGAAGTTGTAATGCCTCCCCTGTCTTTCAATTGGCCAGAAAAGCGCGCTAACGTCTCAGAGAGGAAACTGAAAGTAACCGGAACACCGCGTGGTACTCGTTACGAGTAACGAGCATCCCGAACACCCTAATATTCGCACGAATATCAAGCTCGGACGAGTACGTTCGCTCATCTCTAGTAAGAAAGCACGTTTAAGATGATCCCCATGACTCTTGTGAGACTTGTCCCTGTCTAAAAGTACCTGTTGCTCTCACAATATTATGTCCTTGTATCTGCAGTTTAGGACAATTCCAGCACATTCAGTTTGTGATAAAAATATGTCAACCATAATGTAGAAAATTGATGAAATTAAATAACAATTTGTTCTAAAATATAAACCAACAGGGGGTTGAGATTTCAGGGATCTCACAACTTTATTCTTTGCCATTATGTTCATAATTGTTAATTTCCACATTCTGCTACATGTACAAAGTGTACTGTTCTGATGGATTAATGAAAGAGGATTAATTCCACTTGGCACTCCAGAGAGATGCGCAACAACCGCCTCCAGCTTTTCAATTAGGAGCAATTTAATTTTTAAATACTATCTATAATGTAAATTTTATTATTGCTACATGAAGCGCTTTCAGAACTGCAAAAATAACTAGATCTTGTATCGTACTATTATTAATTGACACTTGTTTACTCAAATGGGAAAAAGAAGATGATCCCTGAGGCCCTCAGGTGGAAATTAGCAGTCCATGCTGACCATGATGATCTAGAGGATCTTTGGGAGTGGGAACAACTTCTGTATTCATGCAGTATTATAATAATGCATTTAATTACCCTAAAAGGAAAGAATAAACTAAATCTAATGAGCAGAGTGCAGAATTAAAAACTACGCTTGGAGCTTGCAAAAATCTTAAGAACTCTAAAGCTATTTCTGGAAGATGCTTATTAACCCCCCCTACAGATTACCCCAAGCTCTGTTCGGACATTACAGCTTTGGAGAAACACAGCTTCTTCTACTTTAAACAGCTGTAACTCTGGTTCTATCAGAGCTGTCTACATGTTTTTGGTGTCATTTTAAAACCAAGATTCTTGGCTTTGAAATAACAGCAAAACACCAATATAACTGGAGCTACACCAGTTAAAAGTGTGGTTGGGAATACTAAATTAATAGCTATTACTTCACTCAGTGTGCAAAGTAGGGTAGAGTGAGGGGAAAGCCAGGACAAGCAGGCAGTAGAGAACCTCCGGTGGGTCTCCTCCCTGTCCCATTCTCCGGGTGTGGGGGTGACATGGGCTTTTGTTCATGTCATTACTCCCTCTTCCACTCTTATCAATCAGAGAGCACATTTGTTCTCTGATTATCTCATGTTGGGGACCTTTTCTTTTCCCAAAAAAGAAGTGAAAAGCTAAGCATTTGTATATCTAATCACTTCTCTGTGTCGTTCAACCCTGAAGATGCCACAATCACTGTTGACCTCTGCATCTAAAACTTTGCACAGGAAAAAAAGAGTAAAAGTCTTTTTTTCCCTTTACATAATGTTTTAAAATATGTCCCAAAAATTGGTTTCTATCAAGATAAGAATTTGGCTCACAAAATACAAGGACTCATACAGCTACATGGATGAAAAAATAAAGGTTATCACTGCTGGAACACAAAAGGGGTTGTCCAATTTATTCAATTTTTATCTCAACAGATTCCCCATGTGTAAAAATAACAAACCAGCTAGTACTCAACCTCTCTGAGCGCCCATTGTGTCCAGCGCTGTCACTCCAGTTCTTATCTGTGACATATTGTTTCCAGACTGCAGCCTTCGTATGGGATATGATAATGATAGAGTAGTTGATCGCTGAGCTTAGCCATTGGTTGCAGCAGCCTGTGAAGTTCTGTATACAAGCTGAAGCCTGTAAGCAATACGTCACAGATGAGAACTGGAGCGACAGTGCTGGACACAATGGGCGCTCAGAGAGGTTGAGTACAAGCTGGTTTGTTATTTTTACACATGCGGAATCTGTTGAGATAAAAATTGAATAAATTGGACAACCCCTTTTGTTTTCCAGCAGTGATAACTTTAATTTTTTCATCCATGTAGCTGTATGATACTTTAAAATACAAACATGGCGCCATGCTGCTTGGGTCCAAAGAGTAGTGCTAGTGCTTAGTAGTAAAGTAAAATAGATTTTTATTCCTTAATGCTACGCGTTTCGGCACTTAGAACAAATGTGCCTTTGTGAAGCATACATAGGAAATAGAACAATTACAGATATTTAAATAAAACACTCACATGTAGGCGTCCATCATGCATCCCAATTGGAATACTATGACGTGATCGGGATGAGGAAGGACTCTCCTCCCTTTGCGTCAGACAATCATATGATCTTCCCTGGATTGCTGTGTGCATTCCAAGTTTTCAATCAAACTTTATTGATCTGTTCTTCTAGAATAAGAACGTTCATGCATATACATATAATAAGGAGCATAATTTAAAGGCTCCTGCTCATTTTAATTCATAAAAAAATTCTAAATACCATATATAATCGAGTATAAGCTGAGTTTTTCAGCACATTTTTTGTGCTAAAAAAGCCCCCCTCGGCTTATACTCGAGTGAAGTAAAAAAAAAAAAAACACAAAAAAAACCCACCCGCAATACTCACCTCTCAGCCGCCATCTGTGCCCCTGGCACTATGGTCTCCCCAGCGTTGTGGCAAGCTGCTTGGGAATTCTCCCTGCTGTCACCTCCCTGCTTTGGATTCCCCCACCAACAGCGCTGTGTAACTAAGGAAGAGGGGGCTTATACTCACCCTGTCCACAGCGTCCCAATGCCTCGCGATGGTCTCCGGCGGCACTGCGGCAAGCTGCAGTGTCCTCCGAGCTGACATCTTAGCTTCTTTCTGGTGACGGGGCTTTGAATACCCTGCCTCTAGCAAAGCGAGCACTGTGATTGGATCGAGCACCAGCCAATCACAGCTGGCGCTCAAAAAAACCAATCACAGCCATTCAGTGATGTCATTCACTGAATGGCTGTGAATAATCGAGCGCTGGCTGTTATTGAATGACGATTGATCGAATCACAGTGCTTACTTACTGATGGCGAGGGAATAAAAAGCTGAGCAGAGAGATGACAGCGGGGAGAATTCTCAAGCAGCTTGCTGCACTGCCAGGGAGACCACTGCGACGGGGACACAGACGCCGACTGAAAGGTGGGTATTACGCTTTGTTTTTTTACCTAGTATATACTTGAGTATAGCTAGGTTGATACTTAAAGGGGTGGTCTCGCGAAACCAAGTGGGGGTATACACTTCCGTATGGCCATATTAATGCACTTTGTAATATACATCGTGCATTAAATATGAGCCATACAGAAGTTATTCACTTACCTGCTCCGTTGCTAGCGTCCTCGTCTCCATGGTTCCGTCTAAATTCGCTGGCAGCTTGCTTTTTTAGACGCGCTTGCGCAGTCCGGTCTTCTCCTTTCAGCACGAGCCGCTTCAGTGTGCTCCCCGCTACAGCTCTTCTGCGCATGCGCAGATGAGCTGTCACTGCTCGGGAGCGCGCTGGAGCGGCCATTCTGTACCTTCCTCTGTTAGAGGAAGGTGCAGAGCCGCCCAGCTGTCCTGCCGTCCAGCTGTCCTGCCGTCCAGGTAAGTGATGGGCCGGGGGGGCTGCCGCTGCGCCGGAGGGAGGGGGAGGGGGGGGGCTGCCGCTGCGATGGGGGGGCTGTCGCTAGGCCGGGGGGGGGCTGCCGCTGCGATGGGGGGGCTGTCGCTAGGCCGGGGGGGCTGTCGCTGCGATGGGGGGGCTGTCGCTGCGATGGGGGGGCTGTCGCTGCGATGGGGGGGCTGTCGCTGCGATGGGGGGGCTGTCGCTGCGATGGGGGGGCTGTCGCTAGGCCGGGGGGGGCTGTCACTAGGCCGGGGGGGGGGGCTGTCGCTAGGCCGGGGGAACTAGCGCTGGGCCAGGGGGGTAAGTGATGGGTCGGGGGTGATGTTCACTGACAGGTGAAGGCCCCGGAGCCCAGCGCTGGGCTCCGGGGCCTTCACCTGGGCTCCGGAACCTAGCACTGGGCTCCGGGGACTTCACCTGGGCTGAGGGTCTAGCGCTGGGGAGCCGGGAGCGTAGCGCTGGGGAGCCGGGGGCTAGCGCCGGTTACCTGCTGCCTGGCGGTGGGTGACTGGTCGGCGGCTGCGGGGCGTCTGGTCGGCGGCTGCGCGGCGTCCGGTTGCCATGGAGACACAGCTGGCAGCGTCTCGGGAGCGCGCACGTCTGGCTGCAGCGAGCGACGGGGAAAGAGCCGGCGGCCATCTTGGGGAAACTTTTATAAGTTGCTGAAACGCTGGAACGGTAAGTACAAACCAGCTAGAAATGTCATTTACAGGGGGGCTTAGTAATGTATGTTTAATTAGGGGGACTGGGCAAAAAAAAAAATCACTGCTTCCTCGAGACATCTCCTTTAAGTCAATAAGTTTTACCATTTTTTTTGTGATAAAACTTATTGACTCCCCTAATACTCGAGTATATACGGTATATTAACCCCTTAATGACGGAGCTTTTTTGCTTTTTTCCATTTTTGTTTTTTTCTACTCCCTTTTAAAAAATCGTAGCTCCTTAATTTATCCATCGACGTCGCTGTATGAGGGCTTGTTTTTTGCAGGACGAGTTGTATTTTTCAATGGCACTATTTATTGTACCATATAATTTACTGAAAAACTTTTTAAAAATTCTTAGCGGAGAGAAATGGAAAAAAAACGACATTCCACCATCTTTCGGTGCGTCCTGTTTCTACAGCACACAAATTGCAACAAAAACGACCTGATATTTTTATTCTATGGGTCAGTACGATTGCTACGATACCAAACTTGTATAGTATTTTGTTTTGCTGTAGTACTTTTATTTATTTTTTTAAGATATTTAATTTTTTTCAATTATTTTCTGCGGTCATTTTGTGCGCGCAATACCTTTTTAATTTTTTCGTCGACGTAGTTGAGCAAGGGCTCATTTTTTGCGGGATGTCCTGTAGTTTCCGATAGTATCAATTTGGAATACATACGACTTTTTGATCGCTTTTTATTGCGTTTTTTCTGGGAGACAGGGTAACTAAAAAAGTGTATTTCTGGCGTTCTTTTTTTTTTCAGACGACGTTCACCGTGCGGGAAAAATAATGCACTACTTTGATAGATCAGACTTTTACGGACGCGGCTATATCAAATACATATTTTTATTTTATGATTTTGATTTTTTAATAATGGATATGGCAAAAGGGGGGTGATTTAAACTTTTATAACTTTTTTTTTTTAACAATTAAAAAAACTTTATTGATTATTTTTTTTACATTACTTTGAAGTCCCCCTGGGGGACTTTAACATGTGATGCTTTGATCGCTCCTGCAGTATGACGTAATGTTATAGCATTACGTCATACTGCTTTTTTACAGGCAGTCTTTCAAGCCACCCTGTGTGGATAGCTTGATAGGCAGTCTGCTAAGGCAGCCCTGGGGCCATTCATTAGGCCCCCGGCTGCCATGACACCTGCACGGCTCCCCCGATCTCACCGCGGGGGGGGCGTGCGGGACAGCGGCATTTAAAGGGTTAATAGCCGCGATCGGCCGAACGGCCGAGTGCAGCTATTGCCCGCGGGTGTCAGCTGTAATAAACCTCCCGCTACCTCCCTCCATACACCTCCTGCAACAGCAGGACGTAGTTTTACGATAGGGCTGTCACTAAGGGGTTAAAAAAATATCTATTATCCTATAACCAATTAATCATAATATGAACAATATAATTAAAATATATAATATTAAAATAAATTTATTGAATATATCAATATAAAATAATCCTAATAAAGAGGGCATATTCATAATCAAGGAAAAACCACATCCATATAAAGATATCTATAGACAGAGGCACCTCCTCACTATTTTGTTTCTTATTTACTATATTTACAAGGTGAATTCTCATTTCATACGTAGCTGTATGAGACCTTGTTTTTTGTGAGTCGAGTTCTCATCTTGATAGGAACTAATTTTTTGGACATATTTAAAGATATCATGTAAAGCAAAAAAAAAAATACTTACTGTATATACTCAAGTATTAGCCGACCCGAGTATAAGCCGAGTCAATAAGTTTTACCACAAAAAATTGGTAAAACTTATTGACTCGAGTATAAGCCTAGCTATACTTGAGTATATAGTAGGTTTAAAAAAAGCAATACTTACCTATCAGCCAGCGTCTGTATCCCCGGCAAGATGCTGTCCCCGACGCGATGCTCTCCCGGGCAATTCAGAATGACATCACTGAATGGCTGTGATTGGTTTATCGAGCGCCGGCTGTGATTGGCCAGCGCTTGATCCTATCACAGTGCTGATGGCAGGGATTTCAAAAGGAAGACAGCAGGGAGAAGACTGCAGCAGCTGGCTGCACCGCCGGGGACAGCATCGTGCCGGGGACACAGATGCCAGCTGATAGGTGAGTACTGAGGTTTTTTTTTTTTTTTTTACTTCACTCGAGTATAAGCCGAGGTGAGCTTTTCAGCACATTTTTTTGTGCTGAAAAACTCGGCTTATACTGGAGTATATACGGTACTCAATTTTCCTGTGATAAGTTTTAGAGTATAGGCTGGTTTGTTATTTTTACACATTGGGGGTTCTGTTGAGATAAATATTGACTGGCATGGGAGCCAGTATCAAGTTCCATATAACAATAGCAATTCCTATGGACCACAGCGATTTAGGAAGCCATATTTCCAACTGAATTATCAACAAAGATATGAATATTGCAGGGTGTCTGCTCGGGATTTTTAAATAACCATCAGGAAATTTAAATGCCACTGTCAGAAATAACGGCATTTAATGGTTAACAACTAGAGATGAGCGAGCACACTCGTCCGAGCTTGATGCTCGTTCAAGTATTAGGGTACTCGAGATGCTCGTTACTCGAGACGAACACCACGCGGTACTCGAGTCAATTGCATTTCCTTCCCCGCATGTTTAGCGCCATTTTCTAGCCAATAGACATGTGGGGAAGGCATTACCACTTCCTACTGTGATGTGCCAGCCCTATCCCACCCCACAGTAGTGAGTGGCTGGGCCGATCAAGTGACCGCCGAGCACTTAAACTGGTCCTGCCCGCAGCTCGATTCAGACGCATGCTGGCAGAGGTTAGGGAAAGTGCTGCTGCTGATATAGGGAAAGTGTTAGAGTAGGATCCAGTCTTCAAGAACCCCAACGGTCCTTCTTAGGGCTACTCACTCTTCATAGTGTGCATTACTGTTGTGGCTGGCTGGGAGCAATAGTGCACCAATTTTTTTTTTCATCTAGGGCTGTGCAGGCCATTTCAGCTACAGCGTTCTCAGTCTGCAGTGTATTATGCAGAGTTTAGGGAAAGAGCTACTGCTGATATAGAGAAAGTGTTAGAGTAGGATCCTGTCTTCAAGAGCCCCAACGGTCCTTCTTAAGGCTACATCTGACCGTGTGCATTATAGATGTAGCTTGCTGGGAGTAGTAGTGCATCAATTTTTGTATTACGCATCAAGGCCAGTTCCCAGCCTTTCAGTAATAGTTTTCTCAGGCTGCAGTGCCATACAAACAGCTCTCACAGTGAAACTGCACTCAAATAATTCCTAGCCTGCTGCGAACGACTTCATTTATACTGTTCTGTGTCTGCAGTGAATTAGATACAGAGTGTAGGGACACAGCCAATTCTATAGGGAAAGTTATACACTATACAGTCCTGATCCTCTGTGCAAGAACCCCAAAGCTCCTTCTTAGGGCTACATCTGACTGTGTGCATTATAGTTGTGGCTTCCTGGGAGCAGTAGTGCATCAATTTTTGTGTTACGCATCAAGGCCAGTTCTCAGTGCAGTACAACCAGCTCTCACCGTGAAACTGCTCTCTAACATCTCCTAGCCTAGTGCAAGCGACTTCATTTATACCACTGAAAAGTATTTCAGCTCTGCCGCTGTACAGAGCGTCTCACAATACCCTTTCCTTGGTGGGGTTGAGATAGCCGCAGTTACCAGCACTATCCACTGGCTTTAGAGTCTTCTCCCACTCCATACAGCCTCTCTTATCTACAAGTCTCTGTGAGCGGTAAATTACCCCTAGGTATCAGCGCAAGACAGCAGGTTAATATTTTCAAGTCACAGTGTGGTAATTTATTTGGGCCCTGCTCTATTCTTAATCCGCCATGATGAGGAGTAGGGGTAAGGGTCAAGGACGTGGACGCGGACGTCCAAGTGAGGGTGTGGGCACAGGCCGAGTTCCTGAGCATGGTGAATCACAGTCGGCTGCAGCGGGATAAGGAGAGAGGCAAGTTTCTGGGGTCCCCAGCTTCATATCACAATTTACGGGTCCGCGTGGTAGCCCTTTATTACAAACAGAGCAGTGTGAGCAGCTCCTGTCGTGGATGGCAAAAAATGCATCCAGCAATGTATCGATCACCCAGTCTTCTACGCAGTCCACTACTCCCGGCTTAGGGACTGCAACTCTAAATCCTCTGGCTGCTGCTCCGCCTTCCTCCCAGCCTCCTCACTCAATGAAAATGACATATTCTGATGAGGAGACAGACTCCCAGGAACTGTTCTCGGGTCCCTGCCATGAGTTGGAAAAAATGGTTCCTCTCTCACCTGAGGAGTTTGTCGTGACCGATGCCCACCCTTTGGAAAGTTCCCGGAGTCCGGGTGATGAGGCTGGGGACTTCCGGCAACTGTCTCAAGAGCTTTTTGTGGGTGAGGATGATGAGACACACTTGTCTGTCAGTGAGGTAGTAGTAAGGGCAGTAAGTCCGAGGGAGGAGCGCACAGCGGATTCGAAGGAAGAGCAGCTGGACGATGAGGTGACTGACCCCACCTGGTTTGCTAAGCCTACTGAGGACAGGGCTTCAGAGGGGGAAGCAAGTGTATCAGCAGGACAGGTTGCAAGAGGCAGTGGAGTGGCCAGGGGTAGAGGCAGGACCAGGGCGAAGAATCCCCCAACTGTTTCCCAAAGCACCCCCTCGCGGCAAGCCTCCGTGCAGAGGGCTGGGTGTTCAATGGTGTGGATGTTTTTTTGTGAGAGCGCGGACGACCGACGAACAGTGGTGTGCAACCTGTGTCGCACCAAGATCAGCTGGGGAGCCACCACTACCAGCCTTCCCACCACCAGCATATGCAGGCATATGAAGGCCAAGCACCCCACAAGGTGGGACAAAGGCCATTCACCGCCTCCGGGTCACACCACTGCCTCTTCCTTTGGGCCCCAACCTGCCACTCAGATCCAATCTCCCTCCCAGGACACAGGCACGAGCGCCTCCCAGCCTGCACCCACACCCTCACCTCCACTGTCCTCCACTCCATCCAGCAATGTCTCTTAGTGCAGCGTTCAGCCGTTGCTAACACAAGCGTTGGAGAGAAAGCCGCCACCCACCCGCACGCACAAGCTTTAAACGTGCTCATTACCAAATTAATCAGCCTGGAGATGCTGCCGTGCAGGCTTGTGGAAATGGAGACTTTCAAAAACATGATGGCGGTGGCAGTCCCACGCTACTCGCTCCCCAGTCACCACTATTTTTCCCGGTGTGCCATCCCAGCCCTACCCCAGCACGTCTCCCGCATCATAAATCATGCCCTCACTAACGCGGTTACTGGGAAGGTCCACTTAACCACGGACACGTGGACAAGTACTGGCGGGCAGGGCCACTATATCTCCCTGACGGCACATTGGGTGAATTTGGTGGAGGCTGGGACCGAGTCAGAGCCTGGGACCGCTCACGTCCTACCCACACCCAGAATAGCGGGTCCTACCTCGGTGCTGGTATCTGTGGCTTTTTATGCCACCTCCTCCAACCCCCCCTTCTCCTCCTCCGCCACCTCTACCTCTCAATTAAGAAGTGTGAGCATGTCACCAGCAGTCGGTAGCTCACAGCAGCACAGCGGTGGGCAAGCGTCAGCAAGCCGTGCTGAAACTAATCAGCTTAGGTGACAAGAGCAGACAGACCTCTGGCTTTCGCCACTGAGCCTCCAACAGGGCATGGTCGTGTGTGACAACAGCCGTAACCTGGTGGCGGCTCTGCAGCACGGCAGCCTCACACACGTGCCATGCCTGGTCCTCGTCTTCAATCTGGTGGTTTAGTGGTTTCTGAAAAACTACCCCCACTTGCCTGACCTGCTCGGCAAGGTGCACCGCGTCTGTGCACATTTCCGCAAGTCGACCACGGACGCTGCCACCCTGAGGACCCTACCCACACACAGGAGTTCTATGCTGCACAAGTTGGCCAGGCTGTATGAGCAGCGTAGAGCAATAGTGGAATACCAGCTGCAACATGGGCGGCGGAGCAATAGTCAGGCTCCGCAATTCTTTACTGGGGAGTGGGCATGGATGGCAGATATCTGCCAGGTCCTCGGAAATTTTGAGGAATCTACCCAGATGGTAAGCGGCGATGCGGCAATCATTAGTGTTACCATCCGCTGCAAAGCATAAAGGCTGACGCTTTGCGGTTGGAACAGGAGACAGGGGGTGGCAGTATGTCGCTTGATAGCCAGACCACCCTCATGTCTATATCTCAGCACGTTTTGGAGGACCAGGAGGAGGAGGGGGAAGAGACAGCTGGGCACACTGCAGAGAGTACCCATGCTGCTTGCCTCTCATCTGTTGAGCGTGTATGGGCTGTAGAGGAGGAGGAGGAAGATCCTGAAAGTCATCTTCCTAGTGAGGACAGCGATGTGTTGTGTACTGGTAACCTAGCACACATGGCTGACTTTATGTTAGGCTGCCTTTCCCGTGACCCTCGTGTTAGACGCATTCTGGCCAACACAGATTATTGGGTGTACACCCTTCTCGACCCACGGTATAAGGAGAACCATTCCACTCTCATTCCCAAAGAGCAAAGGGGTACGAGAGTGATGCAATACCACAGGGCCCTGGTGGAAAAAGTGATGCTAAAGTTCCCATCTGACAGCTCTAGTGACAGAAGACGTAGTTCAGAGGGCCAAGTTGCAGGGGAGGCGTGGGGATCAGGCAGCATGTCCAGCACAGGCAGGGGAACACTCTCCAAGGCCTTTGCCAGCTTTATGGCTTCCCAGCAAGACTGTCTCACCACTCCCCAGTCAAGGCTGAGTCGGAGGGAGCACTATAAAAAGATGGTGAGGGAGTACGTAGCCGATCGTACCACCATCCTCTGTGATGCCTCTGCTCCATACAACTATTGGGTGTAAAAGCTGGACACGGGGCACAAACGTGCACTGTACTCCCTGGAGGTTCTGGCCTGCCCTGCCACTAGCTTCTTGTCAGAGAGGGTGTTTAGTGCAGCTGGGGGAATCATCACTGATAAGCATACCCACTTGTCAACTGCCAGTGCCGACATGCTTACACTCATAAAGATGAACAAAGGCTGGATTTCCCCAGATTTCTCTTCTCCCCCGGTGGAAAGCAGCGGAACCAAATGATTCTTTTCACTGCAACAGGAGAAAAAAGCTATCTCTATCACCAGAAAAAAGGGGTAATTAGCTTTGTCAATCACTCTCAGATATTATTACTACTCCTCTTAAAACAGCATACCCAAAAGGCTCTGTTTATAATTTTTTTACAATTTTTCAAAGTTTCAAAAGTATTGATACTTTAACAGAAACCAATTTTTTTTCACACGGCTGCCTCCAGGCTCTGTTACAACTTAAGCAACAGCGAGCTGTATCTTTAAAAACTGTTTATGGGTTTTACCCGCCCTCGCGGTTGAGCAATTTTTCAGGGGTGCACTTGTACTCTTGGTACACCAATTTTTCTGGCCCTCGCCTATTCTGTTATCTAACTAATTTTTCCGGCCTTCGCCTACACTCATGGTACAGGGGTTTGCCTATACTCTTGCTACAGAATTGTTACAGGGGTCTGCCTATACTTCTGCTACAGGAATGTTACTGGGGTCCACCTATACTTTTACTACAGAAATGTTACTGGGGTCTGCCTATACTTCTGCTACAGGAATGCTACAGGGGTGTGCCTATACCTCTGCTACAGGAATGTTCAGGGGTCTACCTATGCTTTTACTACAGAAATGTTACTGGTGTCTGCCTATACTTTTACTACAGAAATGTTACTGGGGTCTGCCTATACTTCTGCTACAGGAATGTAACAGGAGTCTGCCTATACTTCTGGTACAGGAATCTTACTGAGGTCCGCCTATACTTTTACTACAGAAATGTTACTTGGGTCTGCCTTTGCTACAGAAATGTTACTGGGGTCTGCCTATACTTCTGCTACAGAAATGTTACTGGCGTCCGCCTATACTTTTACTACAGAAATGTTACTGGGTTCTGCCTATACCTTTGCTACAGAAATGTTACTGGGGTCTGCCTATACTTTTGCAACAGAAATGTTACAGGGGTCTGTCTATACTGTAGGTGAACAAAGACTTCCCATCACGGTGCTTTACCTATCTGCCACAAATACACTGACTGACTTGGGCAGAAATGTGGGCCGAGGCCGAGGTCCTTGGCGGGGTGAAACTCTGCCATGTTTGGGCACTCTGATTTCTTCCTGTGTAATACCATCTTTGTGCACTGACAGCATAGGCGAGCCCAAGGAACTCAAAGACTTCCCCTTGCGATGTTGAGCTATCTGACACCTACACAGAATGAATTGTGTGTGGACACATGGATTTCCCATTGCTATGTAACTCGCGGCACCTTGGGTCACACAAGGTGGAGGCTGGGACCGAGCCTGACCCTGGGCCCACTCACATACTTCCCACACAGACTATTGTGGGTCCTACCTCAGTCATGGTTTCTTGGTCTTGTTATGCCACCTCCTCCTCCTGCTTGGGGTCAGGGGATCCGCACTGGGCAGCATGTATTTTCTCTCATGTTACCACAGTTATCTGAGACACTGGTTGGGCCAAACAAAAGGAGCGTTACTGCATTAATCAGACGTTCACAGCTGCACTAGCATCCGAGTACGCTTTATGCCCATGATTACTGAGGGTGTGAGCCGAGGCTGAGGTCCTTGACAGGGTGAAACTGCCTTGTTTGGGCGCTCTGATTTCTTTGTGTAATACTTTCCTGGGTTCCAGGGGCTCGTCTATGCTGTGGGTGCACAAAGAATTCCCATTGCGTTGTTTTACCTGTCTGGCACAAACACACTGACTGACTAGGGCAGAAATGTGGGTCTAGGCCGAGGTGCTAAGCAGGGTGAAACTCTGCCATGTTAGGGCACTCTGATTTCCTCATGTGTAATACCATGCTTGAGTTCCTTGGGCTCGCCTATGCTGTCTGTGCACAAAGACTTCCCATAGAGGTTTTTTACCGGTCTGGCACAAATACACTGACTGACTAGGGTAGAAATGTGGGCCGAGGTCCTTAGTGGAGTGAAACTCTGCCCTGTTTGGCCGCTGTGATTTCTTTAGGCGTAATACCATCTTTAAGTTCCTTGGGCACGCATATGCTGTGAGTGCACAAAGACTTCCCATTGCGGTGTTTTACTGGTCTGGCACAAATACACTGACTGACTAGGGTAGAAATGTGGGCCGAGGTCCTTGGTGGAGTGAAACTCTGCCATGTTTGGGCGCTGTGATTTCTTTAGGCGTAATACCATCTTTAAGTTCCTTGGGCACGCATATGCTGTGAGTGCACAAAGACTTCCCATTGCGGTGTTTTACTGGTCTGGCACAAATACACTGACTGACTAGAGTAGAAATGTGGGCCGAGGTCCTTGGTGGAGTGAAACTCTGCCATGTTTGGGTGCTGTGATTTCTTTAGGCGTAATTCCATCTTTAAGTTCCTTGGGCACGCATATGCTGTGAGTGCACAAAGACTTCCCATTGCGGTGTTTTACTGGTCTGGCACAAATACACTGACTGACTAGGGTAGAAATGTGGGTCGAGGTCCTTGGTGGAGTAAAACTCTGCCATGTTTGGGCGCTGTGATTTTTTTAGGCGTAATACCATCTTTAAGTTCCTTGCGCACGCATATGCTGTGAGTGCACAAAGACTTCCCATTGCGGTGTTTTATCAGTCTGGCACAAATACACTGACTGACTAGGGTAGAAATGTGGGCCGAGGTCCTTGGCGGGGTGAAACTCTGCCATAGGTGAGCCCAAGGAACTCAAAGAATTCCCATTGAAGTGTTGAGCGATCTGTCACCCACACAGAATGAATTGTGTGGGGACACATGGATTTCCCATTGCTATGTAACTCGCGACACCTTCGGTCACACAAGGTGGAGGCTGGGACCGAGCTTGACCCTGGGCCCGCTCACATGCTTCCCACACAGAGTATTGCTGTGTTGTGGAGATGTGTAGAAGTGCTGGCACCTGAGTCCCCTTTATGCCCACGTTGGCGGCTCCTGACAATTTTGTGACAAAGGTGGCACGTGATTGGAATGATGATCGTACGTCAATTTATCAACAATTCTCAACAGCATTGTGGGCTATCGCCCACACTTTCAAACAGGGTCGCTGCCTGGGCCAGCCAAGCCTCTGCAGTGTGTGCCTCCGGTTCCTCCTCATCCAGTACGCACAGATAAATTGATATGAGGGTGGTGTGGCTATGAAGCGAGCATGTGGCATGAGGGCAGCTGAACACTGCGCAGGGAAACTTTTGTGTGCATTGTGGACGCAGGGTCATGCGGCGGGCGCGCGCGGGGGGGGGGGGGGGGGGGTTTGAAAAGCAGTGCCAGCATGTAACCCAGGAGAAGAGGCAGCGGTGTCACCCGCAGGCAGTGATTGTCCTTGGTTGCAGGTAGTGTGGTGCTTAGCTAAGATGTGCCAGCGCGTGTACATTGCTAATGAGGGTTTGTCCGAAGTAAATTGTTAGGGGGGTGACGCCAGACTCTTGCCCCCATTTTGGCTTAATAGTGAGACCTGGGAGCCTCAGATGCAGCCATGCATGCTACCCCTGCCCTTCCCTATCCATTTCTGTGGTGTTTCCATGACTTTCTGATGTTTTCTGGTGTTTGACAAGTCATCAGCTATGCGGAGCATCGGTCCCATACAAAAATGCTCGAGTCGCCCATTGACTTCAATGGGGTTCGTTACTCGAAATGAGCTCTCAAGCATTAGGAAAAGTTCGACTCGAGCAACGAGCACCCGAGCATTTTGGTGCTCGCTCATCTCTATTTACAACCATGATCAGAGTTATTTTTGATCATGACTATTGTGGCCTGGTATTAGCTCTTAAAGAGAGCCTACACCCATCGTTTATAGAGCAAGCTTGACTTCAAAGCCTGCCCCATGCAAACATTGTGTCAGGACAGTGTCCGGGATATGGGGGTCCCTGAGATATCCCGCAACCCCTGTCCCTGCCTACTTGCCCCCCTGGGCTACCCCCCAGGGCGACAACTGGGCGACGGTCCCTACCCTCACTAGGGAAGCGGGACACGGGAGACAAACAGACACTGAGACAAGCAACGGTAGAATGGTCAGACAGTCCGGGTAGGCAACAAGAGGGTACGCAGTACGGAGGGGTCAGGCAAAAACGTAGTCAAGTCCAAAAGCAGGTGTCAGAAAAGCCGAGGTCACAAGAGCAGTCAGGATAAACGCGGGTGCAGCTGGAGAACCAAACTAACACTGGCAAGGCCTGAGAGGAAAACACACCTATTTAAATGCTGTCAGTGCTCCCGCCCCAGAAGCTGATTGGGGCGGGGAGCCTGACAGCAGCAGGGCTAATCAGGGCGGTGCTGGGGGCACGCCCCCAGTCTCACTGCACAGACAGTTACCAGGGAAGCCAGCCTGGTAGTCAAGCGACTAGAAGCACTAGCTGCCTCCCTAGCAACCCGGCGGCGACCAGTCTTACAGCGGCCCGGGGAGATCACAAGAACCGGGGTACCTCTGCGCCGTGCTCCTGTACCCCGGGTGGCCGGACCGGTGGTGCGGGCCCGGCGGCCCCGAGAGTTGCCGGTTCTGACAGTACCCCCCCTTCTACGGGGGGACACCGGACCCCCATGGCCAGGTGCGGGCTTAAGCGGGAAAGCCCTGTGGAATGCCTGGACTAGGCGTGGCGCATGCACGTCCCTGGCAGGGACCCACGTCCTATCCTCAGGGCCAAATCCTCTCCAGTGGACCAGGTACTGCAGCCCACCTCTAACCCGTCGGGCATCCACAAGCCTTTCTACTTCATACTCCAGTTCCCCCTGTACCAGAGAGGGAGGAGGCGGGTTCTGGGTGGGGAGAACTGGAGTCACATACTTCTTAAGCAAGTTCTTGTGAAAAACCTTGTGGACCTTCCAGGGGTCAGGAAGTGCCAACTTATATGACACCGGGTTGATAACCTGAGAAACCGTAAATGGGCCAATGAACCGAGGAGCAAGTTTCAGGGAGGGAACCTTAAGTCTCAGATTCTTAGAAGATAATAAAACCTGCTCCCCGACCACAAAAGGTGCAGAGATAGTACGTCTTTTATTTGCGTATTTACGCAGTTTCTCTTGGGAACCCTGAAGGTTCTTACGAACCTGGGCCCAAACTGTGCACAGTTCTTCGGCGGATATGTCGGCGGCCGGATTGTTCGAGACCAAAGGAGTAGAAAGCGAGAACCGGGGATGGAACCCATAGTTACAAAAAAAAGGTGACAGTTGGGTCGACGAGTTACCATGGTTGTTAATAGCAAATTCGGCGAGAGGTAAGTAGTTGGCCCACTGATGCTGGTTATCAGAGACAAACAGTCGCAGATACTGGATAAGTTCTTGGTTCATCCGTTCCGTTTGTCCGTTACTCTCGGGATGGAAAGCGGAGGAAAAGGACAAATTAACGTTTAGATTTTTACAGAAGGCTCGCCAGAAGCGAGCGACGAACTGAACCCCTCTATCAGACACAATATCCTCGGGGATCCCATGTAACCGAACAATCTCCTTGATGAACATCTCAGACAAAAGTTTGGCGTTAGGCAACTTGCCAAGTGGAACAAAATGAGACATTTTGGAGAAACGGTCAACTATTACCCAAATGACCGTATTCCCCAGCGAGGATGGCAGATCAGTAATAAAATCCATGGACAAATGGGACCATGGCCTGGACGGAATGGGCAAGGGCAGAAGAGGCCCCTCAGGACGTCTCCTGAGGTTCTTCCCCCTTGCGCAAACCGGGCACGCGGACACAAATACCCGTACATCCTTGGCCATGTGCGGCCACCAATAGAGTCTGGCCGCTAACTCCAGAGTACCCCTGATACCGGGGTGTCCAGCTAGGACTGAAGCATGTGTCTCCTCTAACACTTTCAATCTCAGTGACAACGGGACAAATAATTTGCCTTCCGGAAGGGCTTCAGGAGCAGATTGTTGAGCGGCGTGAATGAGAGGTGAAAGGTCGGAGGAGACAGCAGCGAGGACCACCCCAGGGGAGAGAATGCTCTCAGGCTCCGGCTCGGAAGGTTCCGGAGAACCAAAACTCCTAGACAGGGCATCAGCCTTGACATTCTTAGAACCGGGTCTATAGGTAACAACAAAATTGAACCGAGAGAAAAACAAGGCCCAGCGGGCTTGCCGAGCATTTAACCTCTTAGCGGAATCTAGATAAGTGAGGTTTTTATGGTCAGTGAGTACCGTAATCTGGTGATGGGCTCCTTCCAAAAAATGCCTCCACTCTTCGAAAGCCCACTTAATCGCCAGCAATTCCCGGTTGCCTATATCATAGTTCCGTTCGGTGGACGAAAACTTCCTAGAAAAATAGGCACACGGTCTAAGGTTGGTGAGAGTGGAGGGACCTTGGGACAGTACCGCTCCCACACCAAACTCAGAGGCATCTACCTCCACCACAAAAGGACTGGACAGATCCGGTTGTACTAGGACAGGTGCAGACGAGAACGCCGCCTTTAGGGTATTGAAGGCCCTCAGAGCCTCAGAAGACCAGGTCCTCACATCTGCCCCCTTTCTGGTGAGGTCCGTTAGAGGTTTAGCCACCACGGAGAAGTCTTTAATGAATTTGCGATAGTAGTTGGCGAAGCCGAGGAAGCGTTGAAGGGCTTTCAACGACCCTGGCTGGGCCCACTCCGTGATGGCCTTCACCTTTTCAGGATCCATCTGGAAGTCGCATGGCGTGATGATATACCCCAAAAATGATATCTTTTGTACCCCGAAAACACATTTCTCGAGTTTAGCAAACAGCTTGTTATGTCTGAGTCGAGCTAGCACAGTCTGAACGTGAGTATGGTGACTCGGCAAGTCGGAGGAAAAAATCAAAATGTCGTCTAGATATACAACCACGAACACCCCCATGATATCCTGAAACACTGAGTTCATGTACCCCTGAAAAATGGCGGGGGCGTTACACAATCCAAAAGGCATAACTAGGTATTCAAAATGCCCGAGGGGCGTATTGAAGGCGGTTTTCCACTCATCCCCCTCCCGAATGCGGATGAGGTTGTATGCTCCCCTGAGATCAAGTTTAGAAAACCATCGGGCACCAGCGACCTGGTTGAGGAGGTCAGGAATGAGTGGAAGAGCATACTGGTTTCGGACTGTGATTTTATTTAGCTCTCTATAGTCAATACAGGGCCGGAGACCCCCATCCTTCTTCTCAACGAAGAAAAACCCGGCACCCACCGGGGATTCTGAGGGCCGGATGTGCCCCTTGGCCAGGCTGTCCTGGATGTAGTCCCTCATGGATTCTCTCTCTGGAACCGTAACGTTATAAATGCGGCCCTTAGGAAGTTTGGCCCCAGGAATCAAGTCTATTTTACAGTCCCATTCCCTATGAGGGGGCAGAGCTTCAGATAATTGTTTGGAGAACACGTCAGAAAACTCGGAGAGGTATTCTGGTAGGGGGCTCCCCTCGCAGGTGGAGATTCCCACCTTCACCGCACAAAGGTGGTTGGCACAGCGGGGACCCCACTTTACCAGTTCCAACGTGTCCCAATTTACTACCGGGTTGTGCTCCCGGAGCCAGGGGAGGCCTAGGACGACGTCCACAGACAAATCTCTCATCACTAGAAAGGTGCAGGTTTCCACGTGTAAGGCTCCTATAGTAAACCTTACTTCAGGGGTCACCAGATTAACCACCCCTGCTTGCAAAGGAGTGGAGTCCACTCCTGAAACCAGAATCGGAGTTTCTAAACGTAACAAAACCCCGGACAGTTGAGCAACGAAATTAAAGTTAACGAAATTAGCCGCAGCCCCCGAATCAACAAAGGCTTGCCCAGTACGGTGGAAAGCATGAAATTCTAGGGTGCAAGGCACTAACATTTTGGACAACACAGGGAGTACCTTGGCTCCTAGACAGTCCCCCCGATAACTGCCTAGGAGCGGGAGTTCTTCCTGCCGTGGCTTCTTAGCGCAGGTAGCAATGCGGTGACCCGGCTCCCCACAGTAGAAGCAGAGGTTCTTCTTCAGGCGGTGTTCCCGTCGTTGCTCGGGGTTCACGGCTCCCAGCTCCATGGCCTCGGTGGTGGGAGGGTAAAAGGTCGGGTCAGTCGAAGAAGTAGACGTGGGGAGTGGGGTGGTCCGAGCGGCGTGTCTGGCCCTCAAACGTCGGTCGGCTCGAATAGCCAGCGACATGGCTTGCTCCAGGGTTTTAGGCTCTGGGTGGGCCACAAGTAGGTCCTTGAGACCCTCAGACAGACCGGTCAAAAATAAGTCTTTTAGGGCGGCATCGTTCCACCGGGATTCCGTACAATGTTGACGGAATTGGGAACAGTAGTCCTCCGCCATCTTACAACCCTGGCGCAGGGCCAGAAGTTTGGAGACTGCGTAGCCCGCCCGGTCGGGTTCGTCATAAATTTGACCCAGGGCGAAAAAAAAGGCGTCAAGGGATAGTCGGGCTGGAGAGCCAGCTGGTAGCGAGAAAGCCCAATTCTGGGGCTCTCCCCTCAGGCGGGTAATTACGATTCCCACTTTCTGGTATTCAGTACCAGAGGAGTGGGGGCGGAGATCAAAGTAGAGCTTGCAGCTCTCTCTAAATGCAAAAAACTGATCTCTCTCTCCGGAGAAGCAATCCGGAAGCGTGGCTCGAGGTTCTGACATCGTTCCTGGAGCGGACGAGGGCTGCATGGGGCCTGCAGCTGCCACTTGTTCCCGTGGCTGCAAGCGGGCTGTTAGGTCCTGGGCAAGGGTCGTAAGGACCTGGACCTGGTTCGCTACAGCCGCCACGGCCTCCATCGAGGGGCTCAAAGTTGCCGGGCGGATGCAAGGGTCTGACCTTAGTTCGGCCAGTGTTACTGTCAGGACAGTGTCCGGGATATGGGGGTCCCTGAGATATCCCGCAACCCCTGTCCCTGCCTACTTGCCCCCCTGGGCTACCCCCCAGGGCGACAACTGGGCGACGGTCCCTACCCTCACTAGGGAAGCGGGACACGGGAGACAAACAGACACTGAGACAAGCAACGGTAGAATGGTCAGACAGTCCGGGTAGGCAACAAGAGGGTACGCAGTACGGAGGGGTCAGGCAAAAACGTAGTCAAGTCCAAAAGCAGGTGTCAGAAAAGCCGAGGTCACAAGAGCAGTCAGGATAAACGCGGGTGCAGCTGGAGAACCAAACTAACACTGGCAAGGCCTGAGAGGAAAACACACCTATTTAAATGCTGTCAGTGCTCCCGCCCCAGAAGCTGATTGGGGCGGGGAGCCTGACAGCAGCAGGGCTAATCAGGGCGGTGCTGGGGGCACGCCCCCAGTCTCACTGCACAGACAGTTACCAGGGAAGCCAGCCTGGTAGTCAAGCGACTAGAAGCACTAGCTGCCTCCCTAGCAACCCGGCGGCGACCAGTCTTACAGCGGCCCGGGGAGATCACAAGAACCGGGGTACCTCTGCGCCGTGCTCCTGTACCCCGGGTGGCCGGACCGGTGGTGCGGGCCCGGCGGCCCCGAGAGTTGCCGGTTCTGACACATTGTGCACATGCACTCTACATGTACAGCGGAAGTCACCAAAGGGTTAACAATTCCCAACAAGAGGAGTCACGTTTTTTGCATAGAGGTTTGAGGGGAAAAAACTGTGTTTAATCCAAAAAGTGAGTGCAATCAAAGTACTAACAACCACTTGTCCGTGAGTGAGTGTATTACATGATCTGCCCCTGATCACATGATTGTGACATCATTGCAGGTCCTAAAGTATAAAATATGCAGAGCCTGACAACAGTAATGTACTGACAGGACCCGTGATGATGTCACCATCATGTGATCAGTCACCGTCTCTTAGCTCTGCACCTGATCACATGACTGACATCATCAAAGATCCTAAACCAGCAGAGGCAGATAAAGAATGTTTGTAGCAGAGCTCTATGTGCTGTGTGTTACACGTGCATCTAGCAGAGCTGTGTGTGTGACACTCGCATATAGCAAAGCTGTGTGTGGTGAGACACATGTAGCAGAGCTGTGTGTGACAAGTATGTAGCAGAGCTGTGTGTGGTGTGTGTGACGCGCATGTAGCAGAGCTGTGTGTGTGAGACACACGCAAGTAAGCAATGACAGTGATGTCATCACAGGTCCTAAACCAGCAGGTCCTAAAACAGTAGCTGTGTGCTTACAACTCTAATCCTTTTCACTATATTACATCAGTAAGTGGCGCACTGCGCCACCAGCAGCACTGGTACTGTAATCTCCTAATAACTGCTAGTAGATATATATTAAATGGGTTCTCTGAGTTGTAGATTCTCAGTGCAATGCATTCCCCATGCACTAAAAATAATGATATACTCATCTCTCCCCAATCCCGCTGTGTCCCTGCCGGTGCTCAGTCCTCCGCACCTGTGTTTGTTTACAGACTGCAATCCTGTATGGTTTACAGAAGGTCGCAGGTGCTGCAGCCAATGACAGAGCTCAGTGATCAAGCACTGAGCTTTGTTATTGGCTGTAATGTCTGTGATGTCCCGTAAAAATGCTGGGGCAGCCTGTAAACTTGCCATCAAAGAAGAGACCCGGGGCAGTGCTACAGGACACAGCAGGAGTGGAGAGAGGTGACTATGTGTCTGTTTGCTATGTTACTGCATGGGTTGTACCAAAAACCTACAACTCATACAACTTCTTTAATATATTTAAAATTTACATTATCTACAAATATCACCTATGAAGAAGACAGGTCCAAGAAATGTGATTATGAGAGAGAAAGAAGAACTTGGAAATATAAAGACACTTCAGTGGTTATAAATCCAGAGATTACTAAGTGATCCTGAAACGTATTGTAACCTAGAAAGGGGCCCTATGTATAGACTTAAAGGGGTTGTCCCGCGATGACAAGTTAAAGGGGTTGTCCCGCGCCGAAACGGGTTTTTTTTTTTTTTAAACCCCCCCCCCCCCCCCGTTCGGCGCGAGACAACCCCGCTGCAGGGGTTAAAAAAACAACCCGCACAGCGCTTACCTGAATCCCGGCGGTCCGGCGTCTTCATACTCACCTGCTGAAGATGGCCGCCGGGATCCTCTGTCTCCATGGACCGCAGGGCTTCTGTGCGGTCCATTGCCGATTCCAGCCTCCTGATTGGCTGGAATCGGCACGTGACGGGGCGGAGCTACACGGAGCTACACGGAGCCCCATTCAGAAAAGAAGAAGACCCGGACTGCGCAAGCGCGGCTAATTTGGCCATCGGAGGGCGAAAATTAGTCGGCACCATGGAGACGAGGACGCCAGCAACGGAGCAGGTAAGTATAAAACTTTTTATAACTTCTGTATGGCTCATAATTAATGCACAATGTACATTACAAAGTGCATTATTATGGCCATGCAGAAGTGTATAGACCCACTTGCTGCCTCGGGACAACCCCTTTAAGTTAAACACTTCTGTATGGCCATATACATGCACTTTGTAATATACATCGTGCATGAAATATGTGCCATACAGAAGTTATATACTCACCTTCCCTGCGCTGGCGTCCCCGTCTTCATGGTGCCGCCTAATTTCAGTGTCTAATCGCCCGATTAGACGCGCTTGCGCAGAAGGGTCTTCTCCCTTCTGGTCGGTCCGGGCACGAGCGGCGTTCTGGCTCCGCCCGCTTTTATGCGTCATTGCGTAGCTCCGCCCCGTCACGTGTGCCGATTCCAGCCAATCAGGAGGCTGGAATCGGCAATGGACCGCACAGAGCCCACGGTGCACCATGGGAGAAGACCCGCAGTGCATCGTGGGTGAAGATCCCGACGGCCATCTTGGAGGTAAAGAAGGAAGAAGTTGCAGAGAGGGGATTCGGGTAAGTAAAATTTTAAAAAAAAATTTCAACACATCCCTTGGGTTTGTCCTGCGCTGAACGGGGGGCCTATGCAAAAAAAAAAAAACCGTTTCGGCGCTGGACAACCCCTTTAAGACAAGATTGGAAGGTATTTTGTTAACAGGATCTAAAAGTAAAATTGTAAGTAATCAGGGGTATGAATATTCGAATATTAAATATCCTTCTAGTCAGGTGATGCACCATGCCCAGGTTGTGTTCACACAAGGAGAGAGAAAGTGCATACACAATACAGACAACAGACATCAGCAATAATCTGTACTGTTACAACAGCATGCAAACCACAGACAAATGACAAAACACTACCAATAATACCAAAACGTAAAAGAAGATGGAATAGCTAATAAATATGAGGTATTAGTAATTTGGTCAAAGTACATAAGCTCACAAGCCCACAACAAGGGTCCTCATTGTCTCATGAGTCCCTACTCTAACAAGACAACTTAACCCCAGGAGTCCTGCTTACAAGCAGGGTTATGGCCCCATGCTGGAAGCTAGGGGCCTAGAGAGTAGGAAACAGGTTACTGTTTACACGCACCAACAGACAAGAGACCAACAGACAACAGGGAACTGATCACACCTCATGTCTGGTCACCTACACAGATACTGAACATGTCGCTGTTCACACCAACAACCGACAGAAACCCCACTTAGAAAACTGATGCATACAGATATAAAACAGAAGCTACTGCAAGTGTCTTCACACCAAGAGGAAAGAGCATCACACATTGAACTGACATAAAGCGGAACAGTGTCAGGCATTACCCATAAGACAACACATCAGACATCTGGAGATTGCACATGCTGAATGGGGAGGGAGAAGGGGCCCGCATAAGAGACAGATGATGAATACAGTTGTCCAGACCATCCTCAGGGAAAGTGGTAGAATCACTTCAGACTTACATCATGCATAACACCAAGCTGTGAGTGGGAATGAGATTAAGGATGAATAAATGACCAGCACCCTCTAGTAAAATATATATGCAGCAGACTGGTGGTGATTGGCTGGCTGAAGAACTCCACACCATTAGCCAGCCAAATCAACCCAACCTACAGCAGTGTGCTCCTGGAAACCCAACAGAACCACAAGTCCCAGGAGCACAATGTGACAATAGCCCCAGAAAGAAAGGAATTGCTGCAATTAAAAAATATCTTGATTGTGATAAGAAATTGCTAATAAAGCAGAATTTATTTTCAACTACTTGGTTTTTCATGATTACATGCCTTTTTCTGGTTTAATAGTTGCATTAAAGGGGTTGCCTAGTATCCTGGGTTTTCTATCATAGTGTGCCTACACTCCCTCTTCTCTTGTGCTATATTGGCTAGCAGAGGCTCCTTGCTGATCCAGTTTTGGTGAAACTGCTGCTTTTTTAACAAGCTGGTTGTGGCACCAGCAAAACCGTTCCAGGTAACCTTATTCCTGCCTTTCACTTTCCCACTGACTCATGCTTTCTGCACTACGGAGCGCTGGTATTTTGAAAAAAATACATAAAGAGAAGCACCTATCCTTCATCTGCCACAGGGATTCAGCGCTGTTGCCCCACCACCCTCCCGGTGATTGTTCTGGAAGATATTGTCATAGGAATTCACCTGACCGCTGCAGACAATTCTCCTGGGCGCCATTCTTCAAATCCTGGGTGCCATAATGCCAGTTCAGAATGGTGACTCTACAGCCTCTAATTGGTTGCAGTGATCAGGTAACTTCCTGTGATGATATTTTCTACAACAATCACCAGGAGGTTGGAGGGGCTAAAGTTCTGGATCCCTGCAGCAGAGGAGGGATAAGTACTGCACTTTTTGTTATTTTAATGCAGTTGCAGCTATTGGTGGGATGTTGACTCGTAACCAGACAACCCTTTTAAGCATTTGTTGTGGAATTATCAGTGATGCCTTTGAAAGAACTTGAGGCTCAGCTGATATGCTTGGAACAAAGGAAGTTGTGACTGCTGAACTAATGTGCTATTCACGTTTTTACAGACAGGTGCAAACCATGCCACATGAATAATAACGAAAGGATCTGGGAATGTTTAGCTTGCAAAAAAGAAGGCTGAGGAAAGGAGACTTAATAGCTGTCTACAAATATCTGAAGGGCTGTCACAGTGCAGAGGGATCAGCCCTATTCTTATTTGTACAAGACTAGAAGCAATGGGATGAAACTGAAAGGGAGGAGACACAGATTAGATATTAGAAAAAACTTTCTGACAGTGAGGGTGATCATTGAGTGGAACAGGTCACCACGGGAGGTGGTGAGTTCTCCTTCAATGGAAGTGTTCAAACAAAGGCTGGACAAACATCTGTCTGGAATGATTTAGTGATCCTGCAGTGAGCAGGGGGTTGGACCCGATGACCCTGGAGGCCCCTTCCAACTCTACTATTCTATGATTAATTGAGAACTTGGACAGCTCAGAAGTTGCAGTTCTCAATATTACAAACCCATTGTGTGGGATTACTATCTTATATATGAAACTATACACTTTTATCACTGTATAGTTATCTACTCACATTCACTCACACAGTATTTACAGATGTACATGAACACACGCTCACATAGTGTACATGCACACCATTATATAATACTGTAAATATTAAACTCTCAAACTAGATAAAAGATAAGTAATTTCTGTTTTCTTCTATTTTCTGCTTTCTGAGTAATGATTCATGAGTTAATACTAACTTCTCTGAAGATGCAATAGGTTGCATTTCACCTCCTGTCTCATAGAGCAGAATGCCTCCTTTTCATAGTTTGGGGTGACACAAAGGGCTTGTGCTTCTGTATTTTACTGCACTCCTGCTGAAGCTTAATCTAGAGTATATGTGAATTTGCTATGGTCAAAACAAATCCACATAGGATAGAGAAAATCCTTCACGTCTTTAACAGATAAACCAAACCTACAGAATTCTTCACAGTTCTGTGTTTGGATTTGGAGTGTTTAGTGTAGCAATAATAAGCAGTACACACAATACAATAATTGTAAACATTGGCATGCACAGATCACAAAAGTTATAAACAATATAAAGCAACAGGCAAAACAAAAAATCAAAAAACAGAAAAGCTCTGATTGTGTTATAAAGACATGAAATAGATATAGCAGAATTATAGCAGAATTTTAACACTCATGTAAGAGTGCATAAAGAAACAGGTACCTGGTCAAAGGACAGACAGCAGAGGGTCCTATAGTCAGCTGCTCATCTCACCAACACTAAAAGCAAGCTTTATGCCTGCCAGGTAGCTCTAGTAGCAGAAAACATGTGGAGCCCACTGACAATAGCAGCCAGTCACAACTTTAGTAGGAGGTGTATTAGCCTTAGATCACTGCCCAGAACATTCATTGATAAGAATGTAGTCCCAGTGCAATCTCCCTTGTCTTTGTCAATGTGACATTCACAGGTAAGATTCTACTACTAACATTTTCTATTATGTACATTTGTAAATATGCTGTTAATAGAATAAGCATGGTGAAACAGAAATCTATAATTATCTGACCAGGTTTTTTTTTTTTTTTATGTACTGCTAAGTGATCCAATTTTTGCACTTATTTGCATACCAGAGTCTTGCCTTTGTGTTTCTCCTAGGGAGCAATAACATTCACACTGGTTGTCTGCTGTTATAGCCCATCTGTGGTAAGGAGTGCATTTGTACATGTTATTTAGAGAACCGAAAAAAAGTTTAGTACCAGTAGAGCAAACTAGCCGAGAACAATCAAACTTGGAGCACCAGCATTCAACTCAGCTGCAATTTGCTTGAATGTGCACTGCCTGTTTTCCAGAACAATTCATGACATTCTCCTCTGACCTTTCTCCTAGACATATTGTTTAGGTCTACATGATACCCTTTTGCTGGATGTTTTTCCTCAATCACACCACTCTTGATATACTCTTGACACCACGGCACAAGATAACCCCATTTTCATTTTTATAACTAGTAAGTGATCTCTACCTTTCAATGTAAGAGATTCTTCCCACCTAAGGGTGGGCTCACACGAGCGTGTTTTTGTGCGTGCATGCGCTCGAACAAAAACACGCTTGTATTTGCAACATTGCATTCCCTATGGTGTGTTCACATGTCCGTACTTTGCATGTGCATGCCTGCAAAGATAGGACATGCGTGCACCATTGGTAATGCACACATTGTTTTCAATGGAGCCGCGGCTTCTGCCGGCGGCTCCATTGAAAACAATGCTCTGCTGGCACCCCTGCATTCTTTTTCAGGGAAGGGCTTTACATATAAGCCCTTCCCTGAAAAAGAAACATTTTAGTGTAGAAAAAACCCCAAAAACTTACATCTCCGCTGCTGCCGTGACCCCCGCGAGCATGAGGAACACAGTGACATGTCACTTCTTGATGCTTAAATGAGCAGAAATGCTATCTAGGAAATTATTGCCTGCTCAGCATTACTACGTTTCACTCTGAGACAGTTGGCAGCACTCAGAAAAATCCACATCTAGGATGGTTTGTGGTGAAAATAAAGCAAATCCATTTATTTTGAACATAGGATAGGCATCAGTGCAGGCTTCTTGCTATTATTACCGTCATAGCATACACATTATGCACGGTCCATCATTATCATTTATTTCAAGGAGTTATCTCAGGGGCGTCTTTCCTTGTCAAGATCTTCGGCCTCTAGTGTTGCAAACATATGTCCATTCCAGGAGTTCTCGCAGGGCAGCAGGTCTCTATATGTCCCCCTGTGAGATATAATTCCTCATCCCAGAGAGGGCAGTGTCATCCAACATTGAGCAGAGCTCAGGAGCTCTGAGTGTGGCAGGAGTCAAAGCTTTTCTTTCCATCCTGGCACACCCACACAGGAGTTCTCTCTCATCAGTTTCACAGAATGACCGTTTTGGAGCCTTCTGCTGGTCATTCTGCTATCTGCACTGTCACACTATTGACGGGGCAAATTCCCCATCCAAATCCACACACAAAAAAAAACTGTCAAAAAATGTGGATTTTGACACTGACTTTTGAGGCGGAGTCCATTTGGAATTCTTCCTGGGTGAATTCCACCATGTGAACATATTCTTGTTTGATTTAAAATGCACAGATTTCTGCAAAACAGAGAATGTTTTTCTTGGATAGTTTGAAATTTATTCTTACAAATAATGTTATTACATTCGAGTCTTTATTCATCTATAATACACCATATTTTAACAATCATACCTTGTCTTAGGGCTTACACCCACTGACGATCTGACTTCCCTGCGATGCGAGAGTGAGGGAAAACACATGATAATGAAACCAATGATTTTCAATGGTTTCATTCTCATTTGCGATGTTTTCAATGTAATCTCGCATCGCAAAGAAGAATCTGCGATATCACCCATTGTCTTCAAAGGGGCCAGTGGCAGCAGCGCCAGCCCCATTGAAAAGAATAGGGAGAACATTGCGCTACCCTGGCAAAGCTGTGCCAGGGGATTCCTTCACCCCTGCGGGGACCGCGAGGGTAAAGGAATCCTCGGCCACAGCTGTGACAGCTGTGGCAGAGGTCTGTGATGCTTTCCCAATTCTTTCAATGGGGCCGGCACTGCTGTGGCCTCATTGAAAGCAGTGGCTTGGCAGCAATGATTATCAGGGAAGGGCTTGAAATATAAGTCCTTCTCTGAAATTCATAGCAAGCTGTAAAAAAAAGTGAAAGAAAAAAAGATTAACTCACCTAGAAAGCCGTCTAGCTCTTTTCTCCCACCCTGGCAAGCTTCTTTTCTGTTCTTGAGGCCAGGGATGGAAAAATTCCCGCCTCCAGAAAGCGCTGCCAATTGGCTGTGGCCAATCAGAGGCAGTGCCCAGCCATCCTTGAATGACAGCTGCATACTGCCTCTGATTGGCCTAGTGCTCAGCTAGAACTCAAAGGTACCAATGTCTGAGTACATCGACATGGAAGCTGACATACTCCTGGGCCATCATGAATATGTGCTACCTGTGACTGTGAGTTCTACCTTGTGCTTTTTCTGCAGGCTGCAACAGGCTGAAAAACTATGCCACACCTGTGTTAGACTTCCTCTGCCACTGGTGGTTCTGCTGCGGCGGCTTCTTTCTAGTCCCCATGAGCAACAGAGCCGTAATCCATTGCAGATATATTCACATGGCCATGGGTAAATGCTCTGTTCAAGCTGCTTAACAGTCTGTCCTGAATCTTAGAGATTGGAAGGCCTGGAAAAAAATGGAAAAATTGGGAAAAAAACATTTTTTTCTAAAAATATTGAAAAAAAGTGTGTAGAATATGTTATTTTCCAATAACAAATAATATATCTCTGACATGGTATTCAAACTATATAACACAAAACATGGCTTTGGATAAAAATGGGTAAAAAAAAAAATCCAAATTTTTTTATTTTTTTCCCAGGCTTTTCCATCTCTAGTCCTGCTGCATTTTGCGATTCTTCTCCTCCGTTGGAATGAGAATTCTAATTTTGGCCTTGTAGCGGGGGTCAAGGAGGGTAACCACTAAGTAATAATCTGATGTTTTATGAGGCTATGTGACGGTCCTTCTGCAAGCATTGCTTGTGTTCAGGCTTTGTGCTTGTGGATAGCTCAATTGGTATTTTTGTTTTATATTTCTATAGCTGGGGGAAAGTGTGCTGGCTGCTGATCTGGGACACGCTGGATTATGGGGTATCCTGCAGAACATGGAGCTGTTGTTTCAGCGGGAGCCGCTTGAAGTGCCAATTTGGCCTGTCCAGCTCCACCAAAACCACTACTGACACATTCCCAACCACTTGCTTTCTTCATGTTTTCTTTTTATTTATTTGTTGTTTACGTTTTAGCGTACTTTTATGATACTTATCAGGTAACTTTCTAGTTTGCGGAAAACCATTGTTAGCTGTGGAAGGCCTGCAAATAATTCCTAGTGGTGGACTGGAGACATTGAACAATGTCTGACAACATAAACAGAGAACTGCAATACCCCACACCAAAGCGTCGTTTTTTTGGTCTGCTTTGCTGCTATATAAGTTAGAAAGAAATATATATAGCAGAAATAAATATAGCCTCTCCCAATATACATATCATGTTTCTTACAGTCACTACTCTGAAAAGAGAACACACCATTGCTATTTGTCCCCAGCTAAAATACTGTGGAAGGGGTGCAATGGCCCTGAAATGCATCTATTGTATGCTGGATTTATTCTTAACCCCTTAGTGACCAGCCCATTGCCTTTTTACGCCCTAGGTTGCTGGGCCTTAATCCCTGAGGACGTAGAAACATGCTTCCTGCGGGGATTAAGGTCCTAGAAGATGAGGACGTGACAGCCGGCAACCTGGAGCTGTTATCCCGGGTCACAGGACCCCCATCCCGGTCACATGATCACCGGCATTTACCGAATGCCGACGATCATATGAAAGTCAATAAAACATTTAAAAAAATTAAAGATTCAGCTGCGCCAATGGATCAGATCCATCAGAGCAGCTGAAACTACTCACCCGCCTCCTCCGCAATGTCCCACAGTGTCCTGGCCTCCTGGGTCCCGGCAGCGCCTTCTGCGCATGCGCGCCAGATGTCATAGGGGAAATGTAAAATCTCTCTGGCTCCTGGCTCCCATGTGAAGCCGAGAGCAGAGAGATGTTACCGGGAGCAGCTGTATGCGGTTCCTGGTCACATGATCGCTGCTATCCAATGGATAACATCGATCATGTAAAGTAAAAAAAAAGTTTTAAAAAAGTTAAAAAAAAGAAAAAAAGTATCCACGAGGGGAGATGAAATTAAGTACCTAAGGCCACCGGATTTATCCGTGGACCTAACCACGGCTTCTGCGCACATGCCCGACGCCAAAATGGCGGACGCATTTGCAAAAGCTGCAGATTGCCAGGGTAATTTAAAATTTTTTCCTCCTGCTTTGCTTAGATTCATTCAAAAACTGTGGGGTCAAAATACGCAGAACAACCCTAGAGGAATTCATTAAGGGGTCTAGTTTTCAAAAATGGGGTCATTTGTGGGGGTTCTCCATCGTTTTGGCCACTCAAGGACTCTACAAGTGTGCAATGGGGCCTAAAACCCCCTCACACAAAATCTCTGTTCTGAAAGTTACCAGCTGCTCCTTTCGGTTTGGGCACCACGGACAGAAGATTAGGGCCACAATGGGTATGCCTCTGAACACAGGACAAACAGGGGTATCCATTTTGGGTGCAAATCCTCATTTTAGTGTGCACTGTAGAAAAAAATCCTTTCTTTTAAATGACATATTTGCAAAACTATGAAATGTTATTTTTTCTCCTCTAAATTTCATTAATTCCTGAAAGATAACTGTGCGGTAAAAATACTCCTGACCCCCCTCAGTGAATACATTAAAGGGTGTAGTTTTTAAAATGGGCTTATTTGTGGGGGTTTCTATCAATCTGACACCTATGAGACTTTGCAATCTCGCCTACAGGGGATCCTAGCTGTCACCTACGCCATGGAGACGACTCCCGCAAGGAGGACAACCCAAGCCACCGCCCTTTCCCAGTCTCCTACCTTATCCCTTTCTATGGCTAGGGGATATCCAGGATAAGGAAAATACCTCACAACACATTACATTTTTCCCAATAGTATTCTAGGTAGATGGCTCCTATAAGATTTATTTTTTTCCAGTTTTCTGCATAAGCCACCTTGTTAATAGTTTAGATGACATAACATGTCTAATGTGATTGGCTTACCAAGGTGTGATTTCAGGTTATATCGTTTGTTACATATTAACATTTGTCTGATTACACAATATGGCTGAATCATTGGTAGACTTACTGCTACCTTATTGTATTTGTTGACATTTTCTGATCTCTGAAACATTACATATGAAACAGTAATAGCCCTCTTCACAGGATGCATGTTTTCTGTTACCCTTATGAGGAAAAAGAGAAATGACAGCCCAATGACCGGAAGAGTCCTACATATAACGAAGGATATGGGCCACATTTGTCCCCTCCCTTGATAATCTTTATTCAATGCCTGAAATGAACACAAATTAGCTTTTCTTCAAGTTTCACTGAGGTTGTAGTGGTTAACAGCACTTACAAAGGTTCTTTGTATCTTGATTCCAAGCTCTTCCTTGCGTCTTTTTAGGACACCCCAACCACCTGAAAGCAAACTATGCGACTCTTGATCTGGAAACAAGGAGAATGCAGTTCATGAGTGACAATTGATATAACTCCTGATATAAGGCACTCACATGGGAGGTGAGGCCCTCCTTTTTGGCCTGGAATAAGCATAGGCCTATTACAGGAGCCCTACCAAAAAAAACCTTCATAGGGACTCAACTTAGTCTTACAATTAGACATGGTTCCAACCGAGTCCATGACTAATAAAATGTTTACCTGTATTATTTACTATGACTTCTGGTGCATCAAATATTTAAAATTCCTTTCGTAAAACAATTTCTGTAGTCATATTCTTGGCATGTTACTTTTTTCTCCCCTCGAGCCACGTCTCCAACTAACATGAAAAGAGGTCTATGCAAACCAACAAACTCCAAACACCTACCTTTTTATAGCTGTATGCTATCATTCTGCAGACACTGAAACAGATAGTCTGGCTCATACCGAGAAGATACCTTGACCAATTGGCCTGGATTGTAATGGGTGCATATCATGCATCCCTGTACAAACCATATCGCAGCAGTGTTGAACCCTGGGGTAAGCCAAGCAGAAGACACTATGCCACACATTACCTCCTTGGATGAATGGGTTAGCTCTTGGATCAGGTGTGACATTATGGAGCACAGCATGCAGGGGAGGCACAGGCATTTACCTTTCTGCCAGACCCCAGTAACGTTCTGTTCGCTTTTTACACGCCTTCTTTTTCTTCCTTTGAGGCCTGTTCCTGCAATTCAAGCAACAGAGAAATATCTACACCTGTTTCAGGTGCTACCAGGTTACCAGTCGTTACCTCATTCAAGGGACGTCAGGCTGCTGCGGTGCCTGCTCTCTGGTTGCTTCCAGCCTCAGTGGTTTTCTCTGTGGCATAAGCCTGGACTTGATGATAAGTCACTAGAGATGAGCGAGCACCAAAATGCTCGGGTGCTCGTTACTCGGGACGAAATTATCGCGATGCTCGAGGGTTCGTTTCGAGTAACGAACCCCATTGAAGTCAATGGGCGACCGGAGCATTTTTGTATTTCGCCGATGCTCGCTAAGGTTTTCATGTGTGAAAATCTGGGCAATTCAAGAAAGTGATGGGAACGACACAGAAACGGATAGGGCAGGCGAGGGGCTACATGTTGGGCTGCATCTCACGTTCACAGGTCCCACTATTAAGCCACAATACCGGCAAGAGTGGGCCCCCCCCCTCCCAACAACTTTTACTTCTGAAAAGCCCTCATTAGCAATGCACACCTTAGCTAAGCACCACACTACCTCCAACAAAGCACAATCACTGCCTGCATGACACTCCGCTGCCACTTCTCCTGGGTTACATGCTGCCCAACCCCCCCCCCCCGCACGACCCAGTGTCCACAGCGCACACCAAACTGTCCCTGCCCAGCCTTCAGCTGCCCTCATGCCACACCACCCTCATGTCTATGTATAAGTGCGTCTGCCACAGGAAAAGCAGGCACACACTGCAGAGGGTTGGCATGGCTAGGCAGCGACCCCCCCATAAAAGGGGCGGGCTGATAGTCCACAATGCTGTACAGAAGCAATGAGAAATCCAATCCTGTGCCACCTCCATCTGGAGCTGCACACGTGGGCATAGCAATGGGGAACCTATGTGCCACACACTATTCATTCTGTCAAGGTGTCTGCACGCCCCAGTCAGACCGCGGTTTTTTATAAATAGTCACAGGCAGGTACAACTCCGCAATGGCAATTCCGTGTGCACTCACAGCATGGGTGGCTCCCTGGAACCCACCGGCGGTACATAGAAATATCCCATTGCATTGCCCAACACAGCTGAGGTAGTAATGTCGTGCTTAATGCAGGTGGGCTTCGGCCCACACTGCATGCCCCAGTCTGACTGGGGTTCTTTTCAAGTGTACAGATGTAGTAAAAACTCCGTGTGCACCTACAGCATGGGTGGGTGCCAGGAAGCCACCGGCGGTACATAGAAATATCCCATTGCATTGCCCAACACAGCTGAGGTAGTAATGTCGTGCTTAATGCAGGTGGGCTTCGGCCCACACTGCATGCCCCAGTCTGACTGGGGTTCTTTTCAAGTGTACAGATGTAGTAAAAACTCCGTGTGCACCTACAGCATGGGTGGCTCCCTGGAACCCACCGGCGGTACATAGAAATATCCCATTGCATTGCCCAACACAGCTGAGGTAGTAATGTCGTGCTTAATGCAGGTGGGCTTCGGCCCACACTGCATGCCCCAGTCTGACTGGGGTTCTTTTCAAGTGTACAGATGTAGTAAAAACTCCGTGTGCACCTACAGCATGGGTGGGTGCCAGGAAGCCACCGGCGGTACATAGAAATATCCCATTGCATTGCCCAACACAGCTGAGGTAGTAATGTCGTGCTTAATGCAGGTGGGCTTCGGCCCACACTGCATGCCCCAGTCTGACTGGGGTTCTTTTCAAGTGTACAGATGTAGTAAAAACTCAGTGTGCACCTACAGCATGGGTGGCTCCCTGGAACCCACCGGCGGTACATAGAAATATCCCATTGCATTGCCCAACACAGCTGAGGTAGTAATGTTGTGCTTAATGCAGGTGGGCTAAAAATTTATTTGATTACACTGTAGGCGAGGGCCCACAAAAATTGCTGTATCAACAGTACTAATGTACCTGAAAAAAATTGGCCATGGCCAACCAAGAGGGCAGGTGAAACCCATTAATCGCTTTGGTTAATGTGGCTTAAGTGGTAACTAGGCCTGGAGGCAGCCCAGTTTAACGAAAAATTGGTTCAAGTTAAAGTTCCAACGCTTTTCAGAGCATTGAAACATCTAAAAATTGTTTAGAAAAATTATGAGTGAGCCTTGTGGCCCTAAGAAAAATTGCCCGTTCAGCGTGATTACGTGAGGTTTCAGGAGGAGGAGCAGGAGGAGGAGGAGGAATATTAGACGCAGATTGATGAAGCAGAAATGTCCCCGTTTTGGATGGTGAGAGAGAACGTAGCTTCCATCCGCGGGTGCAGCCTACGTATTGCTTACGTATCGCTGCTGTCCGCTGGTGGAGAAGAGAAGTCTGGGGAAATCCAGGCTTTGTTCATCTTGATGAGTGTTAGCCTCTCGGCACTGTCGGTTGACAGGCGGGTACGCTTATCTGTGATGATTCCCCCAGCCGCACTAAACACCCTCTCCGACAAGACGCTAGCCACAGGACAAGCAAGCACCTCCAGGGCATACAGCGCTAGTTCAGGCCACGTGTCCAGCTTCGACACCCAGTAGTTGTAGGGGGCAGAGGCGTCACCGAGGATGGTCGTGCGATCGGCTACGTACTCCCTCACCATCCTTTTACAGTGCTCCCGCCGACTCAGCCTTGACTGGGGAGCGGTCACAGTCTTGCTGGGGAGCCATAAAGCTGGCCAGGCCCTTAAAGACTGTTGCACTGTCTGGGCTGTACATGCTGCTCGATCTACGCACCTCCCCTGCTACATGGCCCTCGGAACTGCGCCTTCTGCCACTACCGCTGTCGGATGGGAATTTTACCATCAGCTTGTCCGCCAGGGTCCTGTGGTATAGCAACACTCTCAAACCCCTTTCCTCTTCGGGAATGAGAGTGGGAAGGTTCTCCTTATAGCGTGGGTCGAGCAGTGTGTACACCCAGTAATCCGTAGTGGCCAGAATGCGTTGAATGCGAGGGTCACGAGAAAGGCATCCTAACATGAAGTCAGCCATGTGTGCCAGGGTACCTGTACGCAACACATGGCTGTCCGCACTAGGAAGATCACTTTCAGGATCCTCCTCCTCCTCCTCCTCCTCCTCAGGCCATACACGCTGAAATGATGACAGGCAAGCAGCATGGGTACCGTCAGCAGTGGGCCAAGCTGTCTCTTCCCCCTCCTCCTCATCCTCCTCATCCTCCTCCTCCTCCTCCTGAACGCGCTGAGATATAGACAGGAGGGTGCTCTGACTATCCAGCGACATACTGTCTTCCCCCGGCTCTGTTTCCGAGCGCAAAGCGGCTGCCTTTATGGTTTGCAGGGAACTTCTCAAGATGCATAGCAGAGGAATGGTGACGCTAATGATTGCAGCATCGCCGCTCACCACCTGGGTAGACTGATCAAAGTTTCGAAGGACCTGGCAGATGTCTGCCAACCAGGCCCACTCTTCTGAAAAGAATTGAGGAGGCTGACTCCCACTGCGCCGCCCATGTTGGAGTTGGTATTCCACTATAGCTCTACGCTGCTCATAGAGCCTAGCCAACATGTGGAGCGTAGAGTTCCACCGTGTGGGCACGTCGCACAGCAGTCGGTGCACTGTCAGATTAAAGCGATGTTGCAGGGTGCGCAGGGTGGCAGTGTCCGTGTGGGACTTGCGGAAATGTGCGCAGAGCTGGCGCACCTTTACGAGCAGGTCTGACAAGCGCGGGTAGCTTTTCAGAGAGCGCTGAACCACCAAATTAAAGACGTGGGCCAGGCATGGCACGTGCGTGAAGCTGCCGAGCTGCAGAGCCGCCACCAGGTTACGGCCGTTGTCACACACGACCATGCCCGGTTGGAGGCTCAGCGGCGCAAGCCAACGGTCGGTCTGCTCTGTCAGACCCTGCAGCAGTTCGTGGGCCGTGTGCCTCCTATCTCCTAAGCTGAGTAGTTTCAGCACGGCCTGCTGACGCTTGCCCACCGCTGTGCTGCCACGCCGCGCAACACCGACTGCTGGCGACGTCCTGCTGCTGCTGACACATCTAGATTGCGAGACAGAGGTTGAGGAGGAGGAGGAGGAGGGTGCTTTAGTGGAAGAAGCATACACCGCCGCAGATACCACCACCGAGCTGGGGCCCGCAATTCTGGGGGTGGGTAGGACGTGAGCGGTCCCAGGCTCTGACTCTGTCCCAGCCTCCACTAAATTCACCCAATGTGCCGTCAGGGAGATGTAGTGGCCCTGCCCGCCTGTGCTTGTCCACGTGTCCGTAGTTAAGTGGACCTTGCCACTAACCGCATTGGTGAGGTCGCGTACAATGTTGCGGGAGACGTGGTCGTGCAGGGCTGGGACGGCACATCGGGAAAAGTAGTGGCGACTGGGAACTGAGTAGCGCGGGGCCGCCGCCGCCATCATAGCTTTGAAGGACTCCGTTTCCACAACCCTATACGGCAGCATCTCAAGGCTGATAAATTTGGCTATGTGGACGGTTAACGATTGAGCGTGCGGGTGCGTGGTGGCGTACTTGCGCTTGCGCTCCAACACTTGCGCTAGCGACGGCTGGACTGTGCGGTGCGAGACATTGGTGGATGGGGCCGAGGACGGCGGAGGTGAGGCTGTGGGTGCAGGCCATGAGACGGTTGTGCCTGTGTCCTGAGAGGGAGGTTGGATCTCAGTGGCAGGTTGGGGCACAGGGGGAGAGGCAGCGGTGCAAACGGAGGCGGTGAACGGCCTTCGTCCCACCTTGTGGGGTGCTTGGCCATCATATGTCTGCGCATCCTGGTGGTGGTGAGGCTGTTGGTGGTGGCTCCCCGGCTGATCTTGGCGCGACAAAGGTTGCACACCACTGTTCGTCGGTCGTCAGGCGTCTCTGTGAAAAACTGCCAGACCTTAGAGCACCTCGGCCTCTGCAGGGTGGCATGGCGCGAGTGTGTGCTTTGGGAAACACTTGGTGGATTATTCGGTCTGGCCCTGCCTCTACCCCTGGCCACCGCACTGCCTCTTGCAACCTGCCCTGCTGATGCCCTTGCCTCCCCCTCTGAAGACCTGTCCTCCTGAGTAAGCGTTGCACACCAGGTGGGGTCAGTCACTCATCGTCCTGCTGCTCTTCCTCCGAATCCTCTGTGCGCTGCTCCCTTGGACTTACTGCCCTTACTACTACCTCACTGCAAGACAACTGTGTCTCATCGTCATCGTCCTCCTCACACACAGAAAGTTCTTGAGACAGTTGGCGGAAGTCCCCAGCCTCTTCCCCCGGACCCCGGGAACTTTTGAATGGTTGGGCATCAGTGACGATAAACTCCTCTGGTGGGAGAGGAACCACTGCTGCCCAATCTAAGCAGGGGCCCGAGAACAGTTCCTGGGAGTGTTCCCGCTCCTGAGCAGGTGTCATTGTAGTGGAGTGAGGAGGCTGGGAGGAAGGAGGAGCAGCAGACAGAGGATTCAGATTTGCAGCACTGGACGGCGCAGAACTGTGGGTGGATGATAGCTTGCTCGAAGCACTTTCTGCCATCCAGGACAGGACCTGCTCACACTGCTCATTTTCTAATAAAGGTCTCCCGCGTGGACCCATTAATTGGGCGATGAATGTGGGGACGCCAGAAACGTGCCTCTCTCTTAATCGCGCAGCAGTCGGCTGCGACACACCTGGATCAGGAGCTCGGCCTGTGCCCACACCCTCACTTGGCCCTCCGCGTCCTCGGCCACGTCCACGTCCACGTCCTCTAGGCTTACCCCTACCCCTCAGCATGCTGTATTACCAGTGATTTGATTTCCCAGGCAGGAAATAAATTGGTGCAAGCCTGCAGGCCAAATATAATGTTTTCGCTTTTTTGCAAAGGGAAGACCCCACTGCGTATATTCAATGAACAAGAAGTTTAATATCTGTGGTGTGGCCCTCAAAAAGTGTCACACAACTATAGTGTAGCAGAGTTATTAACTCTAGCAGAGCAGGTATTTGCCAGTCAGGAAAGACAATGGCGCTAGGCTGCAGTAAAGCGTAGCTGGTTGCGTCTGATTTTCGTACGTTGTACACGCAGCACACACGTACACGGAGACCTTAGGACTGACACAGGCAGGCCAAATATAATTTCTTTTCCTTTTTAGCAAAGGGAAGACCCCACTGCGTGTATTCAATGAATAATAAATGTCTTCTGGCCCTGCCTACACAATTCTATCCCTGTAGTATTAATGCCGGGTGCAATGCTCTGCACAGCCGGTTTTGAGAAAAAAAAAAAAAATGCAACACTGCTAACAGCAGCCTGGACAGTACTGCACACGGATAGAAGTGGCCCTAGAAAGGACCGTTGGGGTTCTTGAAGCCTACACTAACTCCTAACACTCTCCCTGCCTAACCCCCACTTCTGTCCCTATTGCAGGGCGCAATGCTCTGCAGATCCAATTTTGGACAAAAAAAAAAAAAAAATACTGTGCTAACACAGTACTGCACACTAGTAGATGTGGCCCTGAGAAGGGCCGTTGGGGTTCTTGAAGCCTACACTGACTCCTAACGCTCTCCCTACAGCAGCACCAGCAGCAGCACTTTCCCTCAAGGCATGTGTGGCGAGCCGCGGGAGGGGCCGATTTTTATACTCGGGTGACATCTGATCGCCCCAGCCACTCATAGCAGGGGGGTGGTATAGGGCTTGAACGTCACAGGGGGAAGTTGTAATGCCTTCCCTGTCTTTCAATTGGCCAGAAAAGCGCGCTAACGTCTCAGAGAGGAAACTGAAAGTAACCGGAACACCGCGTGGTGCTCGTTACGAGTAACGAGCATCCCGAACACCCTAATATTCGCACGAATATCAAGCTCGGACGAGTACGTTCGCTCATCTCTATAAGTCACCTGTGCGGAAATAGCTAAAACCTTGTAGAACAAAAACACTGCTTCTGCATTCTGGATTGGCTTACTCAAGGACCCCATGAAACTTCCACTGTGCCACATAAGATGTGAAATTGTATACGATTCCAAATGTGTACCTTAAGTCGGTGCAGACACAAACAGTCCTACCTGCAGCCAGCTTACATATTTCAGTGAGCGCCATCACCTCTATTTCCTGAGTAACTGAGTCATCTCAGGAGGAAAAGAGTGGTTTTTGTACAATAACCTCTTTCTGTTGGTTACCATTGCACAGTCTGTTTTGCTTGTCCATTTCCACGATATTTGGAACCATCTATGGGAAAAACTCAAAATTTACATTAACCATGGCAGTTTTCACGTAAAATACTGTTGTTAATTGAAAATGAGATAAATCTAAATAGAACTTTTGTTATTAATTTGACCAAAGTACTTCTCAGGTGTGTTAAGTACACAATTATCTCATTTTAGTATCTTAACTCAATAATATTCAAAATAGCTACAACTCAATATTTTTGAATTCTCCACATACTCCAAGAACCTATATATATATATATATATATATATATATATATATATATACTGTGGCAATTCTGGACTATTTTCTCACACAACTAGTCTCAGAAATAAAATTTGATGCCCCTCCTTTGGTAACCTTCATTTGTTCAAGTGAGAGACTTAACTTGGAGCCTAAGAGTGACCTTCCCTCTAGATATTACCACAATATATATATATTGAGGGTGGAGCAAGACCTCTTCATATTGTTCTTCCCTCCCATCTCCTTACATCACCTAGCTCCACCCTCTGTGGCCTGGCTCAGTGCTTGGTCATTCTTTTTACCTCGTTTCTAGCTACCAGACAGTATACATACCCTATAACACAATCTAACTTTCATACGGGCCCTTCCATTTATACACACAAATTCACACACTGGGGTTTTCATTCACTCATACACAGACTGATAAGTATATCATGTGAAGTAGAAACTGGGATTGTATTTACTGTACATAGGACAGCGAACAAAGTATATATATAAGAAAAACTCTTATGTACCACAGTTTTTACATATTTAGCAACTATTATCACCGTTCATTGTTAAACTTTCTACCTTTTCCTTAAAGGGGTTGTCCGCTGCCGAAACTGATTTTTTTTTTCCCCCCATGAATGCCCTGTAGAGGAGAAGCATCACACACTACAGCTTTACCCATAAAAAACGATATTTTCCTCACCTTTTTATTCCTTTCCTTCCCTTTATAAAGCTGGCCTGAAAGATTTTTCAAAGATGGTGCCGCTGGGTAGTTCCCATGATGCACTGCTGCCTTTCTCTCCTCAGTGCGCGCTCCCGGTGACATCGGTCACATGACTGGAGGACCGGCGTCATGCACGCTTCACTGCTTTGAATGGAGCAGGCCAGCCCCATTCAAAGTCATGAGAGAGCAGGGAGAGCAGTGCGATCTGCTCCTATTGCTCTGACAGCAGTAACAAGAGTTTCCTTCATCTCCCCGGCATGTCCACTCATCACTGGACAGTGTGACAACAGTGTCCCAGTGTCCAGTGATGAGGGGACATGCTGGGGAGATGAAGAAATCTCCTGCTACACCTGTCACAGCAGTAGGAGCAGATCGTGATCTCTAGCAGCACTTTCAATAGCAGACGATGGTCTGCTATTGAAAGTGAAAGTAGCACCAAGCATGCCCTACACACACACACACACACACACACACACATATGCCCACCCCCCTCACAGTGCCCCCTCCACAGTGTCCCCCTCCAGTGCCCCCCCACAGCCCCCCCTTCACACACACACAATGACCTCCCCACAGTGCCACCAGCACCCCCCCCACACCGCCGGCACTACTAGCACCCCCCCCCCGCTGTATCTGACAGCCCGGCCGCCAACAGCACCCCCCATCCCCCCAGACACCCCCTTCAGGATCTTACCTTACCAAGAAGATCCAGCAGCAGCGCGTCCCCTGCAGGCAGACCAGAGCTTCCCAGCCACTGAAGCTCTACTGCACATGCGCAGTAGAGAGAACAAGCAGGAAACAAGAAGCACGTCCCAGACGTCCCGTCAAGACCTGGAGCCGGCCCGACAAGAAGAACAGAAGACTTGTCGTAACCATGGACAATGGAGGAGCAACACAGGGGGGGGGGGGCACCCCTAAAGGTAAATCAATAACTTCTGTTTGCATCATTTTCCATGCACAATATATATTACAAAGTGCATGGAAATGGGCAAACAGAAGTAATGAGATGTAATGTTTCTGGCCGGACAACCCCTTTAACTCATTGACTTGTTTTTTTCTTTACCCTTTTTGTGTGTCTAGTTGTTTTTACAAACATCATCTCATTGAATTTGCTTGCGAATTACTCATAACTCGTATTGAATTTTTCCCACACCTCACGACACAGGTTTGGCTTATCTCACTAATAAGCACTTACAGTTTCGCCCCTGCTTTTTATGTCATAATTGGAAAAATCTTATTATTATTGAGATTCTCTGCTCCCACAACTTGTAACACAAATTTTTACTCTTGGCGCTAGTCCTCAAAAAATTTGTTTGGTCCACTATAGTTGGATAGAAATCTCTGCCGGCACAAACTTCCATCAGACAGGCCTCCTGCTGTCTGGAACCCATTCAAGCCAAATCCTTTGAGTTGATGTCTGCTAGCATGGCAAATGCAAGCATTCCATGTGTACCCCTCCCCCACATAACAAAGGGATACCTCATCAGCCACATGTTGAACAATGGAAACTCTTTTACAGCATGGACACACTACTCTGTTTTTAACCAGCAACTTTTTTTTAACAATAACCTACATCCAAACTTGCTTACATCAACTTTCCCTTTTACTTTCTTTTAACAAGTTATCCTACACATTCTTTGTTCCTTATTCCTGACCTATACTTGCACAGTCCAATATAAAACCCCCATAACTCACACATTTTTTTTACACTCAGGACATTAGTTCACAGACAACATAAAAAAAAACACACAGTATATCTACTTCCTTGTTCTTTTGATACAGGCTTATCATATTTCAACTCACCCGGCCTGGAGGGAGAGATGATATAGGTATAAGAATAAAGCTTATTACCTTGTTTGAGCTCATTATCTGTCCATCTCTGCTTCGAAATCCCCTTGTGTCCGAATAACAGTGAAATATATTCATATCTCTGTATCTTCATTATCTCAGCAGTGCCTCCAAATTTGTTAGCGCAATTTTCGCTATTCGATATACTGTGGGTGCCATATTAGATAGGAATAATATACAGGCCCGTAGACCCTCCCAATGAACACGCATCTACATTGTGTACACCAAAAAGCATCTAACCTTTATTTAGGTGGGTAAAAGTTTAAATAAGGTTTCAAATCAGGAAGTTAGGTAATTTAGGATACAGTTACGTAATTTTGTGTGCTGATAGGTCATTCTCATAGGGAGGTATTTGTGACGTAGCTGTGAGATCATTCACCCAGGAGGAGCTTCCCTTGAGCATGCTCTTTTCATTCTTGACTTGTTGTCTGAAGGAAATACTTCCTGTGTTTCTCTCCAGCCTTTGCCTGTCCCTTTACACAAAGACATTCCTTTTGCCATGCAATTGTAACTCAATCCCTGGAGATGTCTTCTGCTGGTTTTACCTGGTTTTGGACACAATATACTGATCCTTCAATTCTTGTGGAGGTGGGGGGGGGGGGGGGTGATGTTCCCTTCCCCCAGAGGTTTGGATTAGAGACAAAATATAGCATTTTAGAGTTTTCACAACTGGCAAAAATACAGAAAATACAGACAAAATGGCAAACCTCTCAGCCATCTACCACATTTAAGTATTTGCATGGCCTCCTGGGAAGGTGTGATGTTTTGTGGACTGGCTGCACCCTCTCATGTCTATCAGAAATTGAGCAATTTCACTCCGATATATAGAATAAAGGGAAGAGAAAATAAAATTGACAAACCAAAACATCAGTTTATAGACTTTGGAACTCTTAAGTACATGCTCCGCTCCCTCTTTATTCCTCTTCATTAGCATACTGTACACACGGTAGTCTTTGGAGTTTGTATGGCTTCTTTAGTATGGAGGTTTACTGACTCTGTTGGACTCTGGACAGAGAAGTTTTCCCCAAAAAGCAATGCTTGCTTATATATCCGTATTAAAGGAGCTAGATGCAGCATGTTATTTTACTGCATGCATCCATATAGAATAGTGCAGTAGACTGGAGCTTTCCCAGTGCATACAGCAAAACACATTGTGCATACAGGCTATACAAAGACTTATTTTATGCACACAGCCTAAGGGCTCGTTCAGACGAGCGTGTTTTGGTGCGTACTTAGGTGCGTACATACGTCCGCACCTAGGTATGAGCAAAAGCACGCGTGAACACAGCTGTGTGCTTGTTGTCAATGGAGCCGCAGCTGCTGCCGGCGGCTCCATTGAAAACAATGCTCTGCCGGTCCCCTGCATTCTTTTCCAGGAAAGGGCTTTACATATAAGACCTTCCCTGAAAAAGAAACATTTTAGTGCAAAACAAAAAAAGAATAAAAAAAAAACTTACCTCTCCGCCGCTGCTGTGACCCCCGCGGGCATGAAGAACACATCTGCCGCATGCGGCAGATGTATCCTTCACCCCTGTTAGTTAAAATAATTCCCTGCTGCTACATCTGCCACATCTGTGGCAGATGCAGCAAAAGGATTTCTTCAATTCTCAACCGCAGCTGTCACACATGACAGCTGCGGTAGAGAATCCTGCTCCCGGCATCCTGTCAATGGCTTTAAAAAAAAAGCCATTTAAAATAGTGCAAAAATAGTTTTTTAATAGTTTTTTTTTAAAAAGCCATTTAAAATAGTGCAAAAAATTTAAAAAAAACAATTCTCACCTCCCTTCAGCTGCCGGGGCTCAGCCGCGACTTCTAGCGTTGTCCCAGGCTCTGTAGTTCTGAGCTATCAGCAGCCGGGGATTTAAAATCCCCGGCTGCTGGTAGCTCTGATTGTGGTTGGCTGAATTGCTTCAGCCAATCACAATTAGAGCTACCAGCAGGAGGGGATTTTAAATCCCCAGCTGCTGATAGCTCAGCAGCGCTACAGAGCCGGGGACAGCGGCAGAAGTCCCCGCTGAGCCCCGGCAGCTGTTAGTGGCTTTGCAGGGAAGGGCTTCATAAGCCCTTCCCTGAAAAGCCTTTTAAAATAGTAAAAAAAAGAAAAAAAATAGGTACTCAACTCCCTTCAGCTGCCGGGGGCACAGCCGCGTCTTCTCCTGCTGTCCCCTGCACTGTGTTGCTGAACAGCTGATCTATCAGCAGCCGGGGATGTAAAATCCCTGCCTGCTGAAAAAGCTAAATGTAATTGGCTGAGGTGCTCAGCCAATCACAGGTAGCTCTCACCTGTCATTCATTCAGGGAGAGCTGCCTGTGATTGGCTGAGCACCTCAGCCAATCACATTCAGCTCTTTCAGCAGCCGGGGATTTTAAATCCCCGGCTGCTGATAGATCAGCAGTTCAGCACCACAGTACAGGGGACAGCAGGAGAAGACGTGGCTGTGCCCCGGCAGCTGAAGGGAGGTGAGTATCTATTTTTTTTGCTTTTTAAATCACTTTTAATTGATTTCCAGGGAAGGGCTTATATGTAAAGCCCTTCCCTGAAAAGCAATTCAGGTGTGCCACAGACCATTGTCTTCAATGGAGCCGCCGCCAGCAGCAGCAGCTCCATTGAAGTGAATGGCTATATTTTTTTTTTTTGCACCAAAATTTTTCCTTTTCAGTTAAGAGCCTATATGTTAAGCTCTTCCCTGAAAAACAATTTGGTGGTGCCAGCAGACTGTTGTCTTCAATGGAGCCGCCGGCAGCAGAAGCGGCTCTATTGAAGAGAATGGCTGCATTTTTATTTTTTTTTACACTAAAATCTTTCTTTTTCAGGGAAGGGCTTATATGTAAAGTCCTTCCCTGAAAAGGAATGCAGGGAGCCAGCAGGTCATTGTTTTCAATGGAGCCGCCGGCAGCAGCCGCGGCTCCATTGAAAACAATGCATGCATTCCTTATGGTTCACGCATGTCCTATCTTTGCAGGCACGCACCTGCAAAGTACGGACATGTGCACACACCATAGGGAATGCAGTGTTGTAAATACAAGCATGTTTTGGTGCGTGCGTATGCACGCACCAAAACACGCTCGTCTGAACGAGCCCTAAGTGTTGGGTGAACAGGAGGGGTGGGGGAGGTGCAGCTATATCTTGTCCTGAACTTGTTTCCCAAGCCCCTTTTATTTAGCACAATTGCATGGAAATCTCTTGTTAGATTGAGTGGTTTGCACAATGATTGTATGGTGGAAATGCATGCAGTTTGAGACTGACCAGCGATAAATTGCAGATGGCATCTTTTTTATGCAGACCATAAAATTATTGCTGATCTGCCCTTCATCATTCAGTGTAAACAGGCAGTCATTCAACTATAAACGACTGCCCATTTACTGTGAATAGAGACGCGTGTGCCGGAACGATTTCACGGCCTGCTCCATCTCCATTCGCTGAGCGTTGATCCTCCTCTACAAATGCAAAGGAGCGATCATCGTTGGGATGACTGTCAGGCGCTTCAGCACCCAAAAGTCTCCCAGTGTAAAATAAACCTTAGCATCATTGGTTCTGTCTTTCTGGTGGACCAATTGAATGGCCACCATGTAAAAGTACATTTCAACTCTAGCAAGAATGTATAGCTAGCCACAACCTGCCCCAGTGATAACAGCTGATTGATGGGATTTTCGGATCTAGATCCACAGCAATCAGTCTGTTGATCACGGGTTTTACAGGACTTTTACTATTGATGACGTATCATCAGGATAGGTCATCAGGAGTTGATTATTGGAGTCCAGCAATCAAGATTCCCGCATTCAGCTTATCACTGGACCCACTGTTAGAGCAGACAATACTGTAAACAGACAGTGATTAGACAATCGCCAGGGATCCCAATTGGTGGCCTCCGCCAATAGACTACTGATGACCTATCCTGAAAATAGGTCATCAACAGTAAAAGTCCTGGACAACCCTTTTAAGGCCTTATTCACACAAGCGTATGCGTAGTCATGCTGGCCATATCGCGGGCAAAAATCCCATCAATGAAGTCTAGCTGCGATCAAGTCCCGAGCTTAATTAGCTTTTTCTCGCCTATTCACACTGGCATATCATCTGAAGAATATGCTGCAGTGCGGATTTCCGTTGGTCGGCAGAAATCCTCGGAATAACATCTAATAGCTTCAATAGCTTAAATAGTGGCAGCTGTCTTTTCTGTGCACTAGACGCAGATAAACTCCCCCCTCCCTTTTTTTCAGCTCCCATAGTAGTCTATATGAGCTTCCAGCATTTTTCGTCAAAAGATAGGTCAAGACGTATCTTTTGACGCAGCGTGAAAAATTTTCTTATATTAATGACGTGATTTTTTCACGTGGCTGAAAATTGCTCATGTGAATAAATGCATTGGAATCCAATGCTTCGCATGGTCATGATTTTTGGCCTACGTTTTACCGTGGCTAAATAGCCACGTAGAAACGCTTGTGTGAATGCGGTCTAACTAAGATGATTTCCGTTTTCATTGCAAGATTTCTGCAAGACTCTCAATGTAGAAAGAATGAAAGTGAAAAAGTAAAATGTACTTTGTGTAAGTGCATGGTAAGATTGATAACAAGACAAGTAAATGTCAACGCTATCGCTCTTAACATAGCGATTGTATTTTAATATATTAAAATATGTTAATTTAGCATGTCTGAACAGTAAACAGGAAGAACCACCAGAAGAAATAAATAGTCGACATTGTCTTCTTAATACAAAGTCATCACAATCAGTATAAAGTTATCAGATGTCACTGTATATGTGACAAGCTATCCTGTGCATGATGACTGGTGTCACGCTGCCCCATTCCATTGTGTGACTAACTACCAGAGCAGAGCCTCACATCACAGAGGCAAAAGGGAGCCGACAAAACTGTCTTCCTGTTATGTCTTCAGAATTGAAGGCAAATGTTACTGATCATATCAGGGGCGTAACAAAAGGCTCAGGGGCCCTGATGCAAAACGTGAGCTGGGGCCCCCTCTATATGTATCTGTACCCGTACCCATACCTAAACCATGCTGCACAGAAACATAACTTGAAGCTTATGGGCCCCAATGCAAATCCTGTAACAGGACCCCCAACTATAATGCTTTATTCATAGTACTGGGCTCCCTATATGGAGAAGAGAGGCCTTATGGGCTCCCTAAGGCTCCTGGGCCCGGGTGCAACCGCACCCCCTGCACCCTCTATAGTTACACCCCTAGATCATATTCTCTGCATGAAATATCAAGACCTACTACATATAATAAAATGACAGTGATTCATTTATATTTAAGGGCCCGTCTACACTGGTAGAAGCCTACATGAAGAAATGTATGCATTCTTACTTTTTTAAATCATTTGCACAGTATACGTCTTGGTACACTTCAGCACAGGCAATATGTACTCAGGTGCCAACTGACTGTGATATAGATTCCATTCAGGAGGAGAAGAATGACGGAGAGGAAGAGGAGGTGGAAGAGGATGAAGTACTCCATCTGACATGGAGAGGCAGGGAGAGTTAATATAGCAGCTTGAAGGGAAGGAGCAAGAAACAGACATTGTGGGGCAGCAACATGCCAAGGCTGCAAATAGGGTGTTGCAGAAAAGCAAAAGGGCAGTGACACCTTTCGATACTACTAGTTGCAGCAGCAACATCAGGCCTACAGCTAGGACTCGTGCAGCCTGGGCATTCTTTGAAACCACAAATAATGACAGAAGAGTGGTCATCTTTAAGATCTGCAGTAAGTGTTTAAAAGAGGGCAAGAAAGTAAACAACCTCATAAATTCCCACCACCCGCTGCCTTGAAGAGCCCACTTGGGCCAGGAGGAGTTGGCCTAATCCTCTTTTGCAGCTGAAGTTATGGTGTCTCTTCCTCCATCTCCCTCCCTGTTAATGCAGTAGCCTCTGAACATAGAGAGGCAGTATTGTGTAGGGTCTATAGCACTCCTACTTTAGACCTCTCCTCCGCAGTTGATGACAGGGCTGCAGGTTTCAAAGCTAGGAGTAAGAAACGGAGAGCAGAAGTTGAGCCGCCATCATCACCTCATCACCACCACCATCCCCCATATTAACATCTACCCCATATTGTAGACTATTTCCGGTCAGCAGCCAGCCCTCCATCCACCAGCTATTATAACGTAAAACAAAATACCACCCTAAGCATCCATGAGCACAGACCCTGGACGCAAGCATTGTACAGCTGCTTGCAATGGAAATGCTGCCCTTCAGGTTAGTCGACACAGACGCCTTCTGCAACATGGTGCTCCTTGCTAACCCAGAGTTCCAGATTCCCAGCCTCCATTTCTTTGCCTAAAGACCCGTTCCTGCCCTGTACCGCCCTGTGAGGGATAACGTGTCCCTGACATTGCAGAATGCCACCATTGGCACCTGACCACGGATACGTGTTCTGCAAGCATGGCCAAGAGAATTACATATCCTTAAAAGTACACTGGGTCAATATCCTGCAGGTGTCCTGCAATTATTTCCAGTCCAAAGTCCCATAGTGGCTGTCAACCATCATGGCGGTCCGCTGGTTATTAATATGATAGTTTAGAAGTTGAAAAACTGTCTCCTGATAAAATGACTAGTTAGAGTCTATGGAAACACATTGAGCCTTAGACAAGAGAGTGTGACTGAGTTTTTATATAGGGACAGTCAGCAATTAGACCAATGTGTGTCTGGTTAGACCCAAGCACTGAAATGAGTGAATCCGATTTGTGATTTCCATTTAGTTTATTGGGAATTAGGATTGGGTTATCCTGATTATTTTTAGAAAATCAGGTAACCCTATTATTCCAATAGTCATTCATCATTATTTAGCATCTAATAGCTGGTGCAGAGTCAATACATGTATATTTCCTTGTGGTCTGAAGACTCAGTTCAATATAATGACGATGTGGTTATCAGGTACAGGTTATATTGAGTTTTTACATATCTTCATAAATCCCCAAAATGACCTAATCATCAGAATTAAATCTGCTTCCCAAGCAACTGTTGTAATTCTGTTAATTCCAGAAATAATACAATTTCACGGAGGAAGCATTCAGGCATTTGACCATCAGTAATGGAGTAGAACCTTGGTGCATTACATTTACTTGCGCTCTTTGTAAAATATATTTTCTTAGAAGATAGAAATTGCTCTCAAGAGACGTCTCATTTATACTGAGCTATTTTAAATCTGGTCAAGTAGGCAACATATGCCATAGCTGAAATTTCCAGACGGAATTAAAGTACTTCGCAATCATTTTATATTATCTGTAATATAATGCAATGATAGAATAAATGTAATGAGAGAAGTGGACGATTATATTATGAGAAGTACAACTCTGCATGCTGAATGTCAGATGCTGAACCTGGTGTCATTAAACAGTACGGAAAAATCCTATAAGGAGTTATTCACATTACCGTATTTTCAGTCCGTGTTGTGTGTCTACAATAGACTAGACGCTGAAAGCATAACAGTCAATGTGCCAATTCACATGGATCACATGAAAAAACGCAGCATGTACTAGCCTTTCATTAGCCAGTTTTCGGGAGAGGCAGGCATTCAAGATCCTCTTCATTGGAGGTTTCATTTAGCACATTGGAGGAGTTTAGTAGAGCATCACACTCAGATTGCAAGAGGAAACAGTCTTCCAGGTCATCCCGGACAGTGAGCCTGGTTCCCAGTTGTTTCCCAAGGGTGGATCCAGTGTCACCCATCACACCACCTTCTGGTTCTGTTGATTTTCAATTCATTGGGGCTTGGTAAGAAGGAGCAATGAGTTTTAGATTATGTCAGCCCTTAATGTCTTATTAGATAAAATGTTCTTATCCCCCACATCTTTGGATATCCCTTTATTCTCTTTACTCCATAAGGACTCCTTTCCCTGTGGCATAAGCCCACGTGGGGCTCATATTGAGGATGACACTTGGTCAAAAATTTTGAGCAGCCAAAATGTAGATATTTGATCCATCATTTCAGTAGATCAACGTACAATTGACAAGAAAAGGCAATTTCCTGAGAGCAAGTCATACAACCGCAGGCAGAAGGTGGCTAAACAGTGAATAACTGGGTACAGGTTTTTTCAGTGCAAGGCTGGATAACGGGTCAGCAGAATCCTGAATGCTGTTTGAAACTCTGCATTCCACCTTGTAGGACTGATGAAGAATTCCTGAGACACGTAGCACTGCAGTCCGATGGGCTGTAAAACAGGAGGGTGCAATATTCTGCAAATATTGTATATTATTTGCTCATGATAAAGCTGGAATGCATAGTATTGTATCCATTGGGAAATCAGTTAAAGATAAAAATATTAAGTAAAGAATAGAGATGAGCGAACGTACTCGTCCGAGCTTGATACTCGTTCGAGTATTAGCGTGTTCGAGATGCTCGTTATTCGTAACGAGTACCACGCGATGTTCGGGTTACTTTCACTTTCATCTCTGAGACGTTAGCGCGCTTTTCTGGCCAATAGAAAGACAGGGAAGGCATTACAACTTCCCCCTGCGACGTTCAAGCCCTATACCACCCCCCTGCAGTGAGTGGCTGGCGAGATCAGGTGTCACCCGAGTATAAAAATCGGCCCCTCCCGCGGCTCGCCACAGATGCATTCTGACAGAGATCAGGGACAGTGCTGCTGGTGCCGGAGCTGCTATAGGGAGAGCGTTAGGAGTTATTTTAGGCTTCAAGAACCCCAACGGTCCTTCCTAGGGCCACATCTAACCGTGTGCAGTAGTGTGGAGGCTGCTTTTTGCAGTATTGCACTTTTTTTTTTTTTTTTGTATATCGGCCGTGCAGAGCATTGCGTCCTGCAGTAATTTTACATTGTCCAGGGCCAGTAGTGGTGGTGAGGCAGGGACAGAAGACATATTTAGTGTATATAGGCAGTGGGCCTTTCCAAAAACATTTGGGAAAAAAAATCTATTTGGGCTGCCTGCGACCGTCCTCAGTGTACTGGGTCTCTGCTGGGGGTAGTTGTCCTAATTCATATGCAGCCAGCTAAGTGTTACAGCAGGCTTGCGCAAAATTCTTTCCTGCCTCTGTGTTGCCTCTTACATCACCGCTGTATTCCTGTCCACAAGTGTACTGGGTCTCTGCTGGGGGTAGTTGTCCTAATTCATACGCAGCCAGCTAAGTGTTACAGCAGGCTTGCGCAAAATTCTTTCCTGCCTCTGTTTTTTTTTTTTTTTTAAATCACATTTTATTAAGATTTTAACATAACAAGAATGATCTCCCTCAAGGGGAGGTCTCATATTATCAAGAAATAAACAATCTTTACAGAGCAGTGTAAGTGTAAGTGGAAAGAGGAAAGCCGTCTTGGGTGGCTGTAAAAGTCATCTTTCCGATGAACATTGTTACCTCAGTCATCCAAAACTTGATTTCAACAAAATAAACATCTCCATGAATTAGGGGGGGGGGGGGAGGGGGCTGGTAAGATGGAGGGGAAAGTGGGGGGGGGGGGGAAGGGGAGGTGGGGTAAATTAGTCTCCGACTGCTCACCGAGTCGATGCTTCTCTCAGCGCGCCCGCCGAGCGTTGCGTTGCCAGGGACGACCGCGACGCTGCCCATGTCAATGTCCGGGGGGACAATCCAGCTGTTTGTTGGGTAAATTGGTCTCCATCCAGGTGGAGTTCTCCTGTTAGCTAGAGGATCAATGTTTAAGTCTCCTCCAGGGATCCCACGTAATGATAAAGTTTTCCTGAGTGCCATTACTCCAGCTAGACAATTCCTCTAGATTGTATATAGAATCAACCTTTGCTCTCCATTGCGCGAGCGTGGGGGGTTCTTTTTGCAGCCACCTAGAGGTTATTAGAGCTTTTGCCGCGTCAAGTAGGAAGGCTATGAGTTTATCCCTGCGGGGATGGAAGTCTTGAGATGGCTTCCAAAGGAAGATTATCTCTGCCGAAACAGTAAAGCCTGCTTTGAGTTGACGTATTACTCCCTCAATATCTCTCCAGAAGGCTCTTATTACAGGACAGTCCCACCATATATGTTTATAAGAGCCTATACCGGAGTTGCATCTCCAGCACCTATCGTGTGGGGCCAGCTTATAAGCATGCAGCCATTGTGGTGTTTTGTACCACCGTACAAGGAGCTTATAATGACTCTCTTGCAGGAGGATACAAGGCGAGATACCGAAGGATGTTTTTAGGATTATTTTTATATCTGAAGGGGATAGAGAGATATCCAGTTCCTTCTCCCACGAATGTAAGAAATTTGGTTTGTATTCTTTGGGGGCTGAGATGAAATTTTTACGAATGTGGGAGATTGTCTTGGTTTTGGTTGAATTCCCAATTAGGGCTTGTTCAAACGAGGTGGAAGGCCTGGTTGATCTATACTTTTCCTGAAACCCCGCGATGACTCTAGCAATGTGAGCTCTTTGTAAGAAGGATAGGGTTGTCTGTGGGATTAGGTCCTGTATGATATCTGGCGCTGTCTTATGCTTCAGCCCCTGTAGGTCAGCTATCCGGAGGTCTTTGAATCTTGACCATATACTCCTAGTAGAGGAGTCCAGGGGGATGTTTAGAAGTTTGTATAGTAACTTAAGCGGTGTGATTGGGGAGGGGTCTGGGGCTAAGTTTAATTTTAGTTTGTCCCAAGTTTCACAAGGCCCCTTGATAAGAGGATTGAAATTTTTTGATCTGTAGGAGAGCTTGCTAGGGAACCACAGATTCTCTAGAAAAGTATCACCGTGGGAGTACATTGCAAGGGATACCAACGTTCTATCTCTTATGGGGTGCGCCAGATCCATCCAGTATTGGATCTGATTTGCTTGGTAGAAGTCGTGGACGCATGGCAGTCCGATCCCCCCCTCCTCCCGTCTTTTAGTCATCAGGCTATAAGCCAGACGAGGTCTTTTTTGTTTCCATACAAATCTTGAAAAGGTCGCTCTTAGTGTTTTGAAGAAGGATTGGGGAAGAGTTATTGGGAGCATGCGGATTTTATATAGTATTTTGGGGAGGATGCATGATTTGATTATATTTTTCCTTCCAAACCAGGAAATGAATGGAATATCGAATGAATGCAAGAGGTTTCTTATAGAGGTTAGTAACGGTGGAAAATTGGCGCTATAAAGGTCCTCCGCTCTCCTAGTGATTTTGACCCCCAGGTAGTCTATTTGGGTGTCTGACCATTTGAAGGGTGAGCTGGCTCTCAGGGATTCGCATTTTGAAGATGGGACCGAGATATTAAGGATGGTTGACTTTGAAAAGTTAATCTTAAAGTTGGATATTTCTCCAAAGGATTTTAAGACTGAAACCAGGTTGGGAACTCCCCTTTCCGGGTCCGAGACTATGAACATAATGTCATCTGCAAATGCAGCTGTTGAGAGCGTGTCGGAGCCGAGTTTAAGGCCGTTTATTCCTGTGTTCAGTCTTATTTCCTGTAATAATGGTTCAAGGGCTAAAATAAAAAGGGTAGGCGATAATGGGCATCCCTGACGTGTACCATTTCGGATATTGAATGGGGGGGAAAGGATATTATTGATTTTAAGCCTGGCGTGAGGCTCCTGATATAATGTGAAAATTGCTGAGATAAATTGGGAGGGGAAATTAAACTGTGATAGGACCCTTTCCATGTAGAGCCAGCTCACCCTGTCAAACGCCTTTTCGGCGTCAGTGCCAACCAATGCGATGGGAATGTTATGGACTAGGGCACACCGTATAGCATGTAATAATCTATAACAGTTGTCTTTCCCTTCTCTTCCTTTTATGAAGCCCACTTGTTCCTTATTTATCAAGGACGGGACCAGATTTGCCATTCTATTTGCCAAGAGCTTTGCCCAAAGCTTAACGTCAACGTTAATGAGAGATATGGGCCTGTAACTGCCACATATCTCCGGGTTTTTCCCCTCTTTATGCAGTAGTGTGATGTGGGCCTCTTGCGATTGTTTGGGGAGTCTATCACCAGATAAGAGAGCATTAAATAGGTCCTTTAGTTCCGGAATTAGGATCGCTTTGAAGGCTCTATAATAGTCTATTGATAGCCCATCAGGGCCTGGACTTTTCCCCGTTGGGCTGGCCATTATGATATCCTCCACTTCTTGGGGTGTTACTGGTTCCAACAGACGATGGGCGGCGTTTTCGTCTAATTTTGGTAAGTTGGTGTTTTTTAGAAATAAGTCAATTCTGTCTCTATTATTGATATGTGGCACGGCAGGGTGTTGGTCTTTAAGGTTGTAAAGATTTGCATAGAATTGTTGAAAGGCGTCGGCTATTTCCAGCGACGAGGTATGCTTATTACCCGCCTGGTCTTTAATGACTTTAATAGTATTTCTGCTACGTGCCTTTTTAAGGAGTGCAGACATGTATTTTCCGCCTTTATTACCGTGAGCATAGGCGGCGTGTTTTGAGTAGAGGAGCTTTTTGTTGTACCTTGCTTCTAAAAGGTTTTTTAATGAGCGTCTCAAATCAATCAGCTCATCCATTTTGTTGGTTATTTGTGAGAGTTTAACCTCTCTTTCTATCTGTGCTATCTGTGCTAAAAGCTCGTCTATTTTTGCTTGTTGCTGTTTCTTGGTTCTTGATCCCAAAGAGATCAGAAGACCACGTACGAAGGCCTTATGGGCCTCCCATGTCACCGGTAATTTCACAGTCCCGTTGTTATTGAGCTGGAAGTATTCTTCAATCGACTTTGAAAGATCCACTCTATCGATTTCCGACTCCAACAGAAATGGGTTGAGACGCCATCTCCATTCCCTGGGGCCATCTCTTACGAAGAGAATGTCCGCATGAATGGGGGCGTGGTCGGAAATCGTTATGGGGTCAATGATAGTCTTTTTAACTTTAGTTAGTAGGTCCCCTGAGACGAAGATAAAGTCTATTCTTTGAAATGAGGAGTGTATGTGGGAATAATGGGAGTAATCTCTTGAAGAGGGATTGAGGGAGCGCCATGCGTCCACGACCCCCAAATCGTTCAAAACGCGGACTAGTCTACTTATTTGTTTTTGGGGGACACCTGATTTGTTCGAGGAGGAATCCAGCTTGGGGTTCAAGGTGACATTCCAGTCCCCTCCCAGAATAATGTGGCCCTCCGCAAACTCTCTCAAGATCTCCAATTGGGACAGCAGCCATCCTACCTGATTCGTGTTTGGGGCATATAAATTTGCTATCGTTATTTTGGTATTGTTGATGGTGCCTTTTTAGGAATAGGGCTCTTCCCATTTCATCAGAGTATGTAGCTCCGAGTGAAAAGGGTAAGGATTTATGTAGATAAATAGATACCCCCTTGGAGGCTGAGGTAGGGTGGGAGTTATGGAAGTTTGATGTGAAGAGTTTCCCTGGAAGAGACATGCATCTACCCCCCTTAAAGTGTGTCTCCTGTATGAGAGCAATTTTAGTATTGTACCTTTTCAGGAGTTGTGACACCGCCGACCTCTTCTGTGGTAGATTGAGACCCCGGACATTGAATGTAGTGAGTCTTATCGTTTCCATGGGCTAAGCTCACCGCAGTCGTCCCTCTGGCAAGTTACCTAGACCGAAGAACAGGAGACAAAACAGCAGATAGAAAATTCACTGTACTTCTAGAAGGTATATAAAGATAGGAGTGATAACCGGCGCTCGGTCGGAGCTCCCCGAGAGTTAAATCTGTAATAGTCGGGAGGGCAAAGGAGAGGAAGGAGGGGGGGGGGGGGGGTGGAAGAGCGTTATGAGGTTAAGTCAGGAGAACAAGGGGAGGGAGGGTGAAGGTAGGGGTGAGGTTTGGACAAGTGCTGAAGATATAGAGTGTCTCGTACGAGACTAAACTGTAGAGCAAGAAATTATTGTCCAAAAATAAGTACGGCTGGTCAGACCCTGCGGTCAGGAACCAGACGAGACTGTGGGGCGAGTTGTAACCACTGAAGTGATTCCAAAAAGTAACGCCTAGCCGGATAGGCACAAAACAGGCACTCTCTTAACGGAAGAGTTAGTTTAGTAACAAAAAAAAAAAAAAAAGACAAAAACTTTTAGAAAATTTTTAGGACTCCAAGGGAATGTTCCAAGTCCTGGTGAGGGGACCATAAAGAGGCCTCCAAGGCAGTTCGGGTCTGGGAAACTCTCGGGTCCTTGAGAATCTGTTGGTCACCTTTGACCAACGGCCTGAACTTCACCGTTTCTCTCGACAGGAGGTTCAAGTGTCTCTCGCAAGGTCCTCCTCTCTATTCTTTTTCTTTAGTTTGCTCTTGGGAGATTTACTATGACTCACTGTGCGCCAATTTTCTGATGTTGGGAGTTGGGGCAAGGATGGGAGGGCCGGCAGAGGGAGCCAATTGGGTAGTTCTATGGGCTCTAACCCCAGAAGGGGCCAGCACTCACTTAGGTCTTCAGGCGAGCGGATATTCAGTCTTTTGCCTTTATGGTTTATGCCTAGGCCAAAAGGGTAAAGCCATGCATATTTAATATTTTTTGATCTTAGACCCTCAAGCAATGGCCTCAGGAGTCTGCGCTTGGCGAGGGTTGCTGGGGAGAGGTCCTGAAATATTTGTATGGGAGAGTTCTCGTACTGCAAATTCCTTTGGTTGCGGGCTGCTTCCAAAATGGTTGCCGTATCAGGAAAAGCAAGCAACTTGCACACTATATCCCTGGGAGGTTCTGCAGCAGTTGGTTGGGGTCTCAGTGCTCTGTGCACCCTTTCTATGGACATGGTATTAGCTTTTTCAGAGCCCACCAGACCGGAAAAAATTTCAATCATGACTTTTTTCAGTGTGTCAGGAGCCCATGATTCTGGAAGACCTTTGATGCGCAGGTTGTTCCGCCGATTGCGGTTTTCCAGATCCTCCTGCATCAAAAGCATTTTGTTTAACTGTGTGTGCTGTTCCTTTAAAATGTCGGCCATGACAGTAGCATGTGTGGTTACTATTTCTGTGGATCCCTCCAGCTCCTCCACCCTCCTCCCCATGTGCCTCACCTCCTCCTTTATCACGGTAAGATCAGCAATAATCGGGCTCATTGTTTTGGCCAGCAGACCTTTCATAAAACTCCTAGAAAGAGGCTCTTCTTCTTCTCCCTCCGTGTCGGACTCTTCCTCCCGCTCTATGCACGGAATGGCTGCAGCAGCCGGCGCCATCTTACTTACAGCGCGCGGTGACCGGGCTCCCTTCTCCTTCAGGAATCTCTGCAGATCCGATTGTCCCCGGGCTGGACGAGGGGTCCCCGAGTGTTCTCCTCCCTTGTCCTTGCTGATTCTTCCTACTTTAGACATTATTGCGATAGGTAAGTGCCTGTACGGAGTGCCGGTGTGTGGGAGCTATCACTCTAAGCAGCCATCACACTCTACGGCTAGGCTCCGCCTCCCCTTTCCTGCCTCTGTGTTGCCTCTTACATCACTGCTGTATTCCTGTCCACAAGTGTACTGGGTCTCTGCTGGGGGTAGTTGTCCTAATTCATACGCAGCCAGCTAAGTGTTACAGCAGGCTTGCGCAAAATTCTTTCCTGCCTCTGTGTTGCCTCTTACATCACCGCTGTTTTCCTGTCCACAGTGAAACAGTCTGCAGTAATTTTACATTGTCCAGGGCCAGTAGTGGTGAGGCAGGGACAGAAGACATATTTAGTGTATATAGGCAGTGGGCCTTTCCAAAAACATTTGGGAAAAAAAAAATCTATTTGGGCTGCCTGTGACCGTCCTCTGTGTACTGGGTCTCTGCTGGGGGTAGTTGTCCTAATTCATACGCAGCCAGCTAAGTGTTACAGCAGGCTTGCGCAAAATTCATTCCTGCCTCTGCTGTGCGTTCCGTAAGGGAAGTCAGCCTCCAACCACAGGCCAATAAGCGGCACATTTAATTACAGCGTTCTGTTTCTGCACTACTGGTAATACACCATGCTGAGGGGTAGGGGTAGGCCTAGAGGACATGGACGCGGGCGAGGATGCGGAGGCCCAAGTCAGGGTGTGGGCACAGGCTGAGCTCCTGATCCAGGTGTATCGCAGCCGACTGCTGCGGGATTAGGAGAGAGGCACGTTTCTGGCGTCCCCACATTCATCTCACAATTAATGGGTCCACGCGGTAGACCTTTATTAGAAAATGAGCAGTGTGAGCAGGTCCTGTTGTGGATGGCAGAAAGTGCATCCAGCAATCTATCGACCACCCAGAGTTCTGCGCCGTCCACTGCTGCAACTCTGAATCCTCTGGCTGCTGCTCCTCCTTCCTCCCAGCCTCCTCACTTCATTACAATGACACATTCTGAGGAGCAGGCAGACTCCCAGGAACTGTTCCCGGGCCCCTGCCCAGAATGGCCAGCAATGGTTCCTCTCCCACCAGAGGAGTTTGTCGTGACCGATGCCCAACCTTTGGAAAGTTCCCGGGGTCCGGGGGATGAGGCTGGGGACTTCCGGCAACTGTCTCAAGAGCTTTCAGTGGGTGAGGAGGACGATGACGATGAGACACAGTTGTCTATCACTCAGGTAGTAGTAATTGGAGTAAGTCCGAGGGAGGAGCACACAGAGGATTCGGAGAAAGAGCAGCAGGACGATAAGGTGACTGACCCCACCTGGTTTGCTACGCCTACTGAGGACAGGTCTTCAGAGGGGGAGGCAAGTGCAGCAGCAGGGCAGGTTGGAAGAGGCAGTGCGGTGGCCTGGGGTAGAGGCAGGGCCAGACCGAATAATCCACCAACTGTTTCCCAAAGTGCCCCCTCGCACCATGCCACCCTGCAGAGGCCGAGGTGCTCAAAGGTCTGGCAGTTTTTCACTGAGAGTGCAGACGACCGACGAACAGTGGTGTGCAACCTTTCTCGCGCCAAGATCAGCCGGGGAGCCACCACCACCAGCCTCACCACCACCAGCATGCGCAGGCATATGATGGCCAAGCACCCCACAAGGTGGGACGAAGGCCGTTCACCGCCTCCGGTTTGCACCGCTGCCTCTCTCCCTGTGCCCCAACCTGCCACTGAGATCCAACCCCCCTCTCAGGACACAGGTACTACCGTCTCCTGGCCTGCACCCACACCCTCACCTCCGCTGTGCTCGGCCCCATCCACCAATGTCTCTCAGCGAACCGTCCAGCCGTCGCTAGCCCAAGTGTTGGAGTGCAAGCGCAAGTACGCCGCCACGCACCCGCACGCTCAGGCGTTAAACGTGCACATAGCCAAATTTATCAGCCTGGAGATGCTGCCGTATAGGGTTGTGGAAACGGAGGCTTTCAAAGGCATGATGGCGGCGGCGGCCCCGCGCTACTCAGTTCCCAGTCGCCACTACTTTTCCCGATGTGCCGTCCCAGCCCTGCACGACCACGTCTCCCGCAACATTGTACGCACCCTCACCAACACGGTTACTGCCAAGGTCCACTTAACAACAGACACGTGGACAAGCACAGGCAGGCAGGGCCACTATATCTCCCTGACGGCACATTGGGTGAATTTAGTGGAGGCTGGGACAGAGTCAGAGCCTGGGACCGCTCACGTCCTACCCATCCCCAGAATTGGCGGCCCCAGCTCGGTGGTGGTATCTGCGGTGGTGTATGCTTCCTCCACTAAACCACCCTCCTCCTCCTACGCAACCTCTGTCTCGCAATCAAGATGTGTCAGCAGCAGCACGTCACCAGCAGTCGGTGTCGCGCGGCGTGGCAGCACAGCGGTGGGCAAGCGTCAGCAGACCGTGCTGAAACTACTCAGCTTAGGAGAGAAGAGGCACACGGCCCACGAACTGCTGCAGGGTCTAACAGAGCAGACCGACCGCTGGCTTGCGCCGCTGAGCCTCCAACCAGGCATGGTCGTGTGTGACAACGGCCGTAACCTGGTGGCGGCTCTGCAGCTCGGCAGCCTCACGCACGTGCCATGCCTGGCCCATGTGTTTAATTTGGTGGTTCAGCGCTTTCTGAAAAGCTACCCACGCTTGTCAGACCTGCTCGGAAAGGTGCGCCGGCTCTACGCACATTTCCGCAAGTCCAAGATGGACGCTGCCACCCTGCGCATCCTGCAACATCGGTTTCATCTGCCAGTGCACCGACTGCTGTGCGACGTGCCCACACGGTGGAACTCTACGCTCCACATGTTGGCCAGGCTCTATGAGCAGCGTAGAGCTATAGTGGAATACCAACTCCAACATGGGTGGCGCAGTGGGAGTCAGCCTCCTCAATTCTTTAGAGAAGAGTGGGCCTGGTTGGCAGACATCTGCCAGGTCCTTGGAAACTTTGAGGAGTCTACCCAGATGGTGAGCGGCGATGCTGCAATCATTAGCGTCACCATTCCTCTGCTATGGCTCTTGAGAAGTTCCCTGCAAAGCATAAAGGCAGACGCTTTGCACTCGGAAACAGAGGCGGGGGAAGACAGTATGTCGCTGGATAGTCAGAGCACCCTCATGTCTATATCTCAGCGCGTTGAGGAGGAGGAGCATGAGGAGGATGAGGAGGAGGGGGAAGAGACAGCTTGGCCCAATGCTGAGGGTACCCATGCTGCTTGCCTGTCATCCTTTCAGAGTGTATGGCCTGTGGAGGAGGAGGAGGAGGAGGATCCTGAAAGTGATCTTCCTAGTGCGGACAGCCATGTGTTGCGTACAGGTACCCTGGCACACATGGCTGACTTTATGTTAGGATGGCTTTCTCGTGACCCTCGCGTTACACGCATTCTGGCCACTACGAATTACTGGGTGTACACACTGCTCGACCCACAGTATAAGGAGAACCTTTCCACTCTCATAGCCGAAGAGGAAAGGGGTTCGAGAGTGATGCTATACCACAGGACCCTGGCGGACAAGCTGATGGTAAAATTCCCATCCGACAGCGCTAGTGGCCGAAGGCGCAGTTCCGAGGGCCAGGTAGCAGGGGAGGCGCAGAGATCAGGCAGCATGTACAGCACAGGCAGGGGAACACTCTCTAAGGCCTTTGACAGCTTTCTGGCTCCCCAGCAAGACTGTGTCACCGCTCCCCAGTCAAGGCTGAGTCGGCGGGAGCACTGTAAAAGGATGGTGAGGGAGTACGTAGCCGATCGCATGACCGTCCTCCGTGACGCCTCTGCCCCCTACAACTACTGGGTGTCAAAACTGGACACGTGGCCTGAACTCGCGCTGTATGCCCTGGAGGTGCTTGCTTGTCCTGCGGCTAGCGTCTTGTCAGAGAGGGTGTTTAGTGCGGCTGGGGGAATCATCACGGATAAGCGTACCCGCCTGTCAACCGACAGTGCCGACAGGCTTACACTCATCAAGATGAACAAAGCCTGGATTTCCCCAGACTTCTCTTCTCCACCAGCGGACAGCAGCGATACCTAAACAATACGTAGGCTGCACCCGCGGATGGAAGCATTGTTCTCTATCACCATCAAAAACGTGGACCTTTTAGCTTCATCAATCTGTGTATAATATTCATCCTCCTCCTCCTGCTCCTCCTCCTGAAACCTGACGTAATCACGCCGAACGGGCAATTTTTCTTAGGCCCACAAGACTCAGTCATATAATTTTTGTAAACAATTTTTATACGTTTCAATGCTCATTAAAGCGTTGAAACTTTCACCTGAACCAATTTTTATTTTAACTGGGCTGTCTCCAGGCCTAGTTACAAATTAAGCCACATTAACCAAAGCGATTAATGGGTTTCACCTGCCCTCTTGGTTGGGCATGGGCAATTTTTCTGACGTACATTAGTACTGTTGGTACACCAATTTTTTGGGGCCCTCGCCTACAGTGTAATCCAATTAATTTTTTGCCCATCTGCATTAAAGCTGACGTTACATCAGCTGTGCTGGGCACTGCAATGGGATATATTTATGTACCGCCGGTGGGTTCAAGGGAGCCACCCATGCTGTGGGTCCACAGGGAGTGGCAACTACATGTGTCTACTTCTAAAGAACCCCAGTCTGACTGGGGCATGCAGTATGGGCCGAAGCCCATCTGCATTAAACATGACATTACCTCAGCTGTGATGGGCAATGCAATGGCATATATTTATGTACCGCCGGTGGCTTCCTGGCACCCACCCATGCTGTGGGTCCACAGGGAGTTGTACCTGCCTGTGTCTATGAATTAAAAACCCCGGTCAGGTTGGGGCATGCAGTGTGGGCCGAAGCCCACCTGCATTTAATCTGACGTTAGCTCTGCTGTCCAGGGCACTGCAATGGGATACATTTATGTACAGCCGGTGGGTTCCAGGGAGCCACCCATGCTGTGGGTTCACACGGAATTCCCATTGCGGAGTTGTACCTGCCTGTGACTATTTATAAAAAACCGCGGTCTGACTGGGGCATGCAGACACCTTGACAGAATGAATAGTGTGTGGCACATAGGTTCCCCATTGCTATGCCCACATGTGCAGCTCCTGATGGCGGTGGCACAGGATTATATTTCTCATTGCTTCTGTACAGCATTGTGGGCTATCGCCCCGCCCCTTTTAAAAAGGGTCGCTGCCTAGTCGTGCCAACCCTCTGCAGTGCCTGCGGTTCCTCCTCATGGCAGACGCACTTATAAATAGACATGAGGGTGGGGTGGTGTGGCATGAGTGCAGCTGAAGGCTGCGCAGGGACACTTTGGTGTGCGCTGTGGACACTGCGTCGTGCGGGGGGGGGGGGGGGGGGGGGGTGTTGGGCAGCATGTAACCCAGGAGAAGTGGCAGCGGAGTGTCATGCAGGCAGTGATTGTGCTTTGTTGGAGGTAGTGTGGTGCTCAGCTAAGGTATGCATTGCTAATTAGGGCTTTTCAGAAGTAAAAGTTGTTGGGGGGGGGGGGGCACTCTTGCCGGTATTGTGGCTTAATAGTGGGACCTGGGAACTTGAGATGCAGCCCAACATGTAACCCCTCGCCTGCCCTATCCGTTGCTGTGTCGTTCCCAGCACTTTCTTGAATTGCCCAGATTTTCACAAATGAAAACCTTAGCGAGCATCGGCGATATACAAAAATGCTCGGGTCACCCATTGACTTCAATGGGGTTCTTTACTCGAAACGAACCCTCGAGCATCGCGATAGTTTCGTCCCGGGTAACGAGCACCCGAGCATTTTGGTGCTCGCTCATCTCTAGTAAAGAACCGTCCTTTGCATACTAAATCACCTTACAGCGCCTCACAGGTCAAGCAACACTGCAGGAAATTTCATTATGCTGTTGTAGAATCTCTTGAAAATATAAGTCAGTGATTCTCCTGATAAAGACATCTCTTCAACAGCAAACCTGCTATGTACAACACTATGCAAACTAATGAGATTATTTTCCTTCACAGTATAGCTCTTGGTCGTTCATGATCATGAGTTCCCATGGTCTTCCTATGTTGTAAATGCAATGACCTAAAGGAGACTGATGTAGGACTGAATGGTCTTGCCTGCTGGTCATCCACCACCAATGCTGTGTATGAATACTTCTAGGGAAATCCTTCTGAAACTGGAAAAGCTTGGATTCTATTTTTGTACACTAAGTGAAAAGAAATGTCTTCTGTCCTTTATATATTGCTAATGAGTGGTATTCTCTTTATTTTCTGTATATACAGTTTTAGCAGTCTTTAACATGACTGGGCACTGTCATAACTCAATTTACAGTATTGCAGTGTACTATAGTTAAAGGGGTTGTCTCGCAGCAGCAAGTGGGGTTATACACTTCTGTATGGCCATATTAATGCACTTTGTAATGTACATCGTGCATTAAATAAGAGCCATACAGAAGTTATTCACTTACCTGCTCCGTTGCTGGCGTCCTCGTCTCCATGGATCCGTCTAATTCTGATGTCTTCTTGCTTTTTTAGACGCGCTTGCGCTGTGCGGTCTTCTCCCCTTCTGCTCGGTCCAGGCACGAGCGGCGTTTTGGCTCCGCCCCTTCTACGCGTCATCGCGTAGCTCTGCCCCGTCACGTGTGCCGATTCCAGCCAATCAGGAGGCTGGAATCGGCAATGGACCGCACAGAGCCCACGGTGCACCATGGGAAAGGACCCACGGTGCATCGTGGGTGAAGATCCTGGCGGCCATCTTGGTGAAGGAAGAAGAAGGAAGAAGGAAGACGTCGCAGAGCGGGGATTCGGGTAAGTAATATGTTGGTTTTTTTTTAACACATCCCTTGTGGTTGTCCTGCGCCGAACGGGGGGCCTATGGAAAAAAAAAAAACCTGTTTTGGCGCGAGACAACCCCTTTAAGTTCTCACAATGTTTTAAATATCAAGTTGGCATTTGCTACAACTATAGGATGATGATATATTTTCCTTCATACAACAGCCCTTGGGTGGTCATGAATATGAAAAGATATTCTATGCTATCATGAGACTGTTAAGAACCAAACATGATTAGTGGAGGACTGAAAACAAGAGGACGAACAGCAGACACATGGTCAATGCTTGAAGACATTTTATTATATCCAAGTGACACCTCTGGTGTAGAGTTGTCGGCACAGTCCTAACCCACTGATGATTACTTAGAAAGAAAAATTAATTATGTGGAAGAATCACTTTAGTTCAACTCTCTTATCCCGCACTTACTTCTCTCTGATAACACATCACACAAGACAATGTCATAACAGCAGTTATTTGTGATTACTTTATGTGGCATTTTTCATTTACCATCAATTCTCTATGTGCAGAAATTGGAACAACATGTGAAAAACACTCATTTAATCTGAGAAGAAGGTAAAGTCATATTCATTGTGTATCTTATTATAATGCAAGTAGAGGCTGATTAATGCTTTAGTATAAACTGTCAGAGTGACGCACCGACAATCTGCAGACAGAGATAGCAAAAATAGAATGATAAGCCATTATTTGATAAATTAAGCTGAAGCAGCCAAGGTAAACATCTCCATCATCATTTATTGGTAATTACATTTTACATTCAGGCTCAGATGTGCTCACAGGTGGATCTCCCGGTGGGCCTTGGCCAGGAGTGGGCCACTCAGCCTCTCAAGCCCATATGAGCGGCACATGGCACGGTACACTTGCTGCCATGTTAAGAGATAGGCAGCGTATTTAGCCACCTATACATTCATAAAATTAGGTGGATAGTAAATTTATTAATATAGACGCATAGACTGGTTGAAATGATATCTAGGTGCATCGGGAGGCTGGCCACTATCTTCCTATCCTAGCCCCTGTCTTCATTAGCTATACTGTAGGCCCATAGAATTAATTTTACTGGTAGGCCCTAGGCACCCCAATCTGATATTATTTGCATTTACTGTAGATTTGTGTTCATTGACCAACAGAGGTAAATGAGAATGTACAATATTGTGTAAAGCTGGAATACAAAATATATGGCTTATTATTTCAGTGTTTTTCAAACTGCATGCAGGCAGATTTAATTGTGCATTAAGTAAAGGGTATTGTTGAGCAAGCCAGAACAGTCAAATCCTGTTTCAGGTCAAACTTTGCTAAAAGTTTGGTTCGGCCGAACCCACTAAAATGGTGAAGAAGGAAGGATTACATGACTTCAGGGAATCTAATAAGGCAGTGCAAACAGCTCTTCCAGTCAATCAGAAAAGGTGGAGTTAGAACTAACCAGGCCCTTGGAAACACTGGCAGGGGTGGCAGGTTGTATGCTTGATTGCTTGTGCACTGGCAGCCATATTGTTAGAATGAAGCAAGAAAATAACTACTTTATAGCAATCATTTAGACTCATATGATCATATTATTAAAAGAAGCTATACAGCCAGCTTACCATAGTTTTCAAACGGCAGACAACTGCTGCAAGCATGTCTGACCAAGGGCACTCTTTGGTCCCTGCTTAGTCAATGCTCCACCACCTTTGCCAGGGCTGCCATGCTAGCATATAGCAGTAGCAACTAATTTAGTTTGATGAACATAATGACAAAGTTTTTACACTTAATATTCCGACCTGACACACATCATCATCACCAAGGAGCTCTTTACCAGCACCATGTTAACAACCAGGTTCAGTTACACCTGTTCTTTCTCTGGTAGATAGCCTTATCCCTGACCTCATTGACTTCTGGGTTAGCAGATTGGAACATTGGCAAGAACTGGCCCAGTTTGCCATGATTATACACTCTTCTTACACTATATACACTATACAATCTTGTCCACCCTCCAATGTAGCATCAGAGAGGATATTCAGCAAAAAAAAGTGGTGTCATCACCCTTAAAGGGGTTGTCCCGCGCCGAAACGGGTTTTTTTTTTTTTCAACCCCCCCCCCCCCCTGTTCGGCGCGAGACAACCCCAATGCAGGGGTTAAAAAAAGAACACCGGAGAGTGCTTACCTGAATCCCCGCGCTCCGGTGACTTCTTACTTACCTGATGAAGATGGCCGCGGGGATCTTCTCACTCGGTGGACCGCAGGGCTTCTGTGCGGTCCATTGCCGATTCCAGCCTTCTGATTGGCTGGAATCGGCACGTGACGGGGCGGAGCTACACGGAGCTACACGGAGCCCCATTCAGAAAAGAAGAAGACCCGGACTGCGCAAGCGCGGCTAATTTGGCCATTAGACGGCGAAAATTAGTCGGCTCCATGGAAACGAGGACGCTAGCAACGGAGCAGGTAAGTGAAAAACTTCTTATAACTTCTGTATGGCTCATAATTAATGCACAATGTACATTACAAAGTGCATTAATATGGCCATACAGAAGTGTATAGACCCATTTGCTGCCGCGGGACAACCCCTTTAAGTGAACAAATTCATCCTCCGAAAGCTTTGAAAAACTCATGTTTGTGAAAATGAATCAAGCATGGATCGCTGATGCTAAAGATTACATCTGCTTTTGGTGCTGTTGATTATTACTGCTACCACCTCTGCTGTTAATACTCTACTATTGTGGTGCCCACAGGTTGGGAAGGGGTCGGATGCCAGTCCGTATGTAGACCGAAATGCACTCTGGACAAAATAATAAATGAAACATAAAAAAAAAGAAAAGGGAAAAATTGTCCTTGTCCTCTTGAAGTGTCGTGTGGTACCTCAGTGCAGATGTTATTGGTGGTGGGAAGGGACTCCAGGAGACAGGATGCAATGGGGAAACAATAGGAAGATTTATTAGCATAGAGAGAGAGTGATCTTCATCTAGTGACAGTTATATAGTTGGCAGAACGTTTGCTTGAGATAGATGATTACAATTTAAATTCAGGAATCACTGTTTTTTACATTAAAGAGTTTATTGGATTCAACACACCCTTGTCCACTTAGCTTTATACTCCAACTTCATTCTCTGAATTTATTTACAAAGTTTTCTTCTCTCTCCCCTTGATGATTACCTTCTTCTTTACCTCATATTTTTCTTTTGTTGTCTGTCTACTTCCAACATAAAGGAGCTTTTGTGCTCACACCTTTCCACTTCCCACCACACTGGACCCTCTGGTCTGGCTCCTTTCTTCTTCCTCTCTTGACTTCTCTCTCCTTCCCCCTACTCACTACTCCCTTGCCAGGACTCAAACCCATGACTTCCTGTGCTCTAGTTGGTGGCTCTCCCTATTGAGCCATCCAGCCATAGACAGTTCTCCTGCATACCTTGACCTTGTTTCCAATATCTACTAGTTCTGCCTGTTCCTGATTAGGACTTCCTATAAAAGCCAGTACAGAAAAAGTACATATGCTGTTGCTTCAAATTCACAGTGTTTCTCATTGTAGCATCTATCATGCCAAACTCCTGGACTCTGCTAAGCAACGCTAATAACCAACATTTGAGAAAAAATATTGAAAACATCATAGTTGCCCACTAGATGGCACTGTAAAGCCATGAAGTTCTGAAGTTGTGCAATGGAGGCTCTGAAGTAGTGGACATAGCCTCTATACAGATTCTGTCATTTCTGCTAGAGAAAAATAACTTGGCATTCTGCACTATTTTTCTGGTAAAATGACAGACACCATGATAAAAACCCGAGGGACCCATAATAAATCAATAAGCGGCATCAAGCACCATTGGGTTCCAACATTTTTAGTAAATAAACATGTGAAAGATATGGAAAATTTAAAGATATGGAAATGCCAGCTTACCTGCGGTTTCTGGAAATCAAAAATGGAGCACAGAAACACCTTTTTTTTAGATTCCTTCAAAAACGCTAGCTTGAGTGATGATTCTATAAAATTAATCTTAGCCATGACAAAGAACACTGAAGTGCATTTGAAATGCGTTAGACTTCTCCTGTGTTCATGTGAACTTTATCATGCCTTTAGAAAAAATTATACAATAAAGAAGCATATTATCTGATCATCACTGTAGCCAGAGTGTTTTTAATTTTTAAAGGATGGAAAAGTTAAAGGAGATGTCTCGAGGAAGCAGTTAATTTTTTTTTTTTGCCCAGTCCCCCCCATTAAACATACATTACAAAGCCCCCCTGTAAATGACATTTCTAGCTGGTTCGTACTTACCGTTCCAGCGTTTCAGCAACTTATAAAAGTTTCCTCAAGATGGCCGCCGGCTCTTTCCCCGTCGCTCGCTGCAGCCCGACGTGCGCGCTCCCGAGACGCCGCCAGCTGTGTCTCCATGGCAACCGGACGCATCGCAGCCGCCGACCAGACGCCCCGCAGCCGCCGACCAGACAGCAGGTAACCGGCGCTAGCCCCCGGCTCCCCAGCGCTAGACCCTCAGCCCAGGTGAAGGCCCCGGAGCCCAGCGCTAGGTTCCGGAGCCCAGCGCTAGTTCCCCCGGCCTAGCGGCAGCCCCCCCCGGCGCAGCCCGGCGCAGCGGCAGCCCCCCCCAGCCTAGCGACAGCCCCCCCGGCCTAGCGACAGCCCCCCCGGCGCAGCGGCAGCCCCCCCCCCGGCCTAGCGACAGCCCCCCCATCACAGCGGCAGCCCCCCCCGGCCTAGCGACAGCCCCCCCGGCGCAGCGGCAGCCCCCCCCGGCCTAGCGACAGCCCCCCCATCACAGCGGCAGCCCCCCCCGGCCTAGCGACAGCCCCCCCGGCGCAGCGGCAGCCCCCCCCGGCCTAGCGACAGCCCCCCCATCACAGCGGCAGCCCCCCCTGGCCTAGCGACAGCCCCCCCGGCGCAGCGACAGCCCCCCCGGCGCAGCGACAGCCCCCCCGGCGCAGCCCGGCGCAGCGGCAGCCCCCCCCGACCCATCACTTACCTGGGAGGCTTCTCGGGGCTGCTGGGCTGGGCTGGGCTTCTCCGCTGGGTAGCTCCAGTTTCTGCACCTTCCTCTAACAGAGGATGGTGCAGAATGGCCGCTTCAGCGCGCTCCCGAGCAGTGACAGCTCGTCTGCGCATGCGCAGAAGAGCTGTAGCGGGGAGCACACTGAAGCGGCTCGTGCTGAATGGAGAAGACCGGACTGCGCAAGCGCGTCTAAAAAAGCAAGCTGCCAGCGAATTTAGACGGAACCATGGAGACGAGGACGCTAGCAACGGAGCAGGTAAGTGGAATAACTTCTGTATGGCTCATATTTAATGCACAATGTACATTACAAAGTGCATTAATATGGCCATACGGAAGTGTATAACCCCACTTGGTTTCGCGAGACCACCCCTTTAACCATGCAAATTTAAGAAAAATGCCTTGTTTATTAGGGTTTAGCTGGAAAGACCACATAGAATGCTAACAGCTGATAGGAAATGTCATAATTCCAATGTTAGAGTAATAGCCAGGAATACGGCTGACAACTGCAGATAGATGCTGAGTGTTGACCCGGGAGACTGTTACATGTGTGTTGGTGTTAGCTAGTTAGGGAGTGTAAAGTACTAATGTATACTATGAAGGTGTTATAAACGCTAGCATTATTAAGAGAAAGGTCTTTATTGAGTGATATGTATGATGTGCATGCTGCAGAGTTTAGGGTAAATGCTGCAGAAATAAATGGTTGTGATGTATGGATGTAGCCAATTATACGTTAGCTTGTAACACATTGCAATCATTTTCTGTGCAACAGTTTGTGCTTTCAATTCATTTACAAAGGGTTTTGTTTAGAGATGAGCGAGCACCCAAATGCTCGGGTCCGCGTTATTCGAGTCAAGCTTTTCGTAAAATTCGAGAGCTCTACTCGAGTAACGAACCCCATTGACTACAATGGGAGACTCGAGCATTTTTGTATGTGGGACGCCAGGTCCCGAACTTTTTTTTTTTCCCCTTGGTTCGTGTGTTTCTCTCGGCTTGATGCTCGTTCGAGTGACGAGCACCATAGAGTATGCTAATACTCGAACGAGCATCAAGCTCGGCAGAGTATGTTCGCTCAACTCTAGTTTTGTTGTGTTTCTAAAGTTAACCATAGCTTTTAAATGGCCTAAGATACGATAACTTGTCATAGAAAGTTAACAGGTAAAACTTGGCTTGTTGTAACTGTGTAGTGAGTAACCGATAGTTAAAGTATAACATACCGTTTATGCTTAACTATGCAGTTTGATAATTGTAGCCGTCTTTGTCATGGCCTGTGTGGACATGTTTGTGTGTTCTTAAACCAAGACCTGGTGACCATTGGCAGTGTAAAACAGCAAATTACTGTGCTGGAAAAAAATTGTTTGTCAGTGGACAAATGAAAGGATGTACAGAGTGTTGTCAAGTAAAATATAAAATGCATGTTGCTGTATAGCTGCAGGGGTGGGGAGCACAAGTAGTCATAAGTGAGCTGTGCAAGGCCAGTGTGTATAAAAAATGGAGAATATCCCAGAGCACCTATGTTCTGTGTTATTTTTTAAACTGTTATGAATGCTGATATTGTGTTGCTACTATATTATATTGTGACTATCACTTTAAGAACAAATCGTGTGGAGGGCTGGGGGCAGTGCTGACCTGTGAGCGGGTCTCAGAAAGTGTGGGCCTAAAGCTAGGGTGTGGACAGGAAATGCGAGAGCATGGTGTATTGCAAGTACACTGCAGTGAAGTTCTCCGCTCCAGTGAGACTAGGTTCTGTTATAGGGCTTGCTTGATAGGGATTCTGTCCTACACTGGACCCTCCTTGGGGGAACGGCACTCTCAAACAAATTCTAGTTCTGGAAAGTTGCTGGGGCTCAATCTCAAGCCAGAATGCTGCCGGTCCACCAAGTGCTGATTCCTGCTAACCCTCTAGCTGTGCTGTTAACACGCTGGTGAGAAACTGTTAACCGCTTGTTCATTCCTCTGTTATAACATGCTGTAAGGAACCAGTACATTACATTGGGGTTGTTAATTAAGAACATTTGGAGCAAATCATCCCTGATAGAGAAGATGTGTCCTCAGCTTGTTCACCCCATCACTATGCCCATTCATATTCCATACTTGGAGGAAGGTTGGAAAAACCCTTCTTCACACTTATACCCCTGACCCATTGGGTACTGTCCTCACTTCCAACCATTCCTGCCCCGTGCTTCGAGAGAATCCTGGATGCATGTGTAGACAGCAGCTAAAACTTGTGAGCTCTGAGAGATTTCCATGGTGTCTCCTGTCCAGAAGATGGAGTTCCTGGATAGTCGGACTATAGAAGCTATGGTAAGTCTGGTCATTTCCTGCTGTAATGCTAGGAGTAAGAGAATTCTTCCCCACACTGACTATGAGTGTTAAACACTGTACATGTTGAGTGTCCATGGAGCCACGAGAGGCCTGATGTTGTAACTAAGAGACTGAGTGTACCCAAAAAGAGACTGCATAATTAAAAAGGCTTGCAATGGAACTTAGGGACTGTGCATTTATGAGTTTGCTAATCTGCATCAGGACGGTGTACATGTTAAAGACTGAGACTTGTTCCTGCAAAGGCCAGCAAACTTGCATTAAAGATTTGTTACTCCAAAGTGTTGCATCTGACCTGGACATGTTTGTTGCTTCTTAAAAGGACAAATATAGACACTGTATAAATGTGGATAACAAAAATGTGTGTTGTGGCTATTCGGTCGCAACAGCGTTGTAGTGTGATGGCCTTGATGCAGGCCAAGACCTGTCGCCTTGTTATGCAGGACAAAGGTTAATGCACAATGTGCAGAGACTACTGGTTGCTGTCTCTTTATGCTGCATGTTGACTATTAGGCATTCCTGACAGAAGGTTGGGGGTGTGGTTCTCTTGTTGCTTTTTCAATCCTCAGAAGAGCTTTATATTCTTACCCCTCCCTTTGCTCACTGCTGCTTATTCAGTTCCCTAGAGAAAAGGCTGGAGTTCGGTGTTCCTCTAGGCTGGGTGAATTGCTATCAGTTGTATTTTGGTTTCCCTTATTGCTTTTGCTTTGTGGTGTCAGTGAATCTCTCCAGGGGTTCCTACAGGGATAGCCAGGGCCCAGGAAGAAGACAGTGGGGCCTCCTTTATCAAGGCGATGACTCTGCTTTTAGGCAGGGACCCTTCACCCCCCTGGTAGGTTAGGGACAGGCTTCCATATTTCTGGAGTGGTGGTCACTGTCCTAATGTGAATAGTGTAATACAACTGCATTTAGTATTAACGTCACCCTGCATCTGTGCTGCTGCGGGGTGCGCCTAGGGAATGTGACAATGGGGCTAACAAAAATGTAAAAAGACAGCACAAAATGGGGAAACAGGAAATCTAACCCTAAACCCTAGGATATGGGAAGACCCTATCTGCTAATGGAGCACTCACCCTGATGGGGGAAAACCTACATCAGGAACCCAGAGTGACCCTGACTTTCCCTAGATGGTGACAGGAAAATGTGGCAAAATTTAAATGAATATTAAACAGAAAAGGTTAAGGAAATAGGATGTTAAAACCTTGCTGATAAATAATAAATCACCAGCAGATGTATCTTAACAGGGAAGCAGGTTAGGACAAGTAACTGCCAACAGGACCAGAAACACCTTCACACTAAGAACATAACCTGCATCCACTATGAGGAGAAGCTGGAATAAGTAAACACAAACTAAAGCTGATTGGCTGGCAGGGATGCCACATCCCAGCCAATCAATCTGTGCATAAACTACCAAAGAAGTATCCCTGTTGGCATCTAGCATCAAAATGACAGTGAGCATGAACTGGTTTGCGAATCATGTGGGCTGTGGCTGACATCATAATGTCACCCTAGTCCCAATCCTCATTCGCGGACCACGAGCTGTGAGATAAAGACTTATGAACTGAAACAGTGTTGACAAAGAGCAAGTCAGCACTGCTTGAGTGTTCGAATCTCTGCTGTAACGTTCTGAAACTGTCTGTTGAGCTCAAGTGAATCAGTGAAAATTGAGAACTTTTTGGTAGTGTCCAAAGCACAAAAATAAATATATTCATAATATTTGTGAAGCTGTTAGTACTTGTGAAGTTTTGGGGGCATTGTGATTATGTAAGAAACCATTAGATAGGAAAATCCATGATTTTTTTTCCAAGTAGATGCTTTATTATGGATATCTGCACCTCCAGAGGACTGGGGATAATAGTTTCCAGAAAGCATTGTCATATAATCCCTGTTTAGATAAACAGTGTTCATTAAAAGGGGTCTGTCAGCTTGAAAATGAAGTCTACTCTGCAGTCATCATGTTATAAAGTAGGAGGAGCTGAGCAGACTGATATACACTTTTATGAGAAAAGATTCAGTATAATTTGTACTTTATTCATTTATATCTCTGCTCATTCTGCGCTGGACAGTCCAATGGGTGGTCCTATTAGTGATTGACAGCTATCTGTGAATGACTGTACATACAGGAGTAGATGTCAATCACTTATAGCTCCGCCCATTGGAATGTTCAGCACAGAATGTGCAGAGATATAAATGAATAAAGTACAAGTTATACTGAATCTTTCACCATAAAACTATATAACAGTCCACTCAGCTCCTCCGGCTCTATAACATTCTGTCTACAGTCTGGACAGCATGTTTAAAGGGGTTGTCTCGCGAAATCAAGTGGGGTTATACACTTCTGTATGGCCATATTAATGCACTTTGTAATGTACATTGTGCATTAAATATGAGCCATACAGAAGTTATTCACTTACCTGCTCCGTTGCTAGCGTCCTCGTCTCCATGGCTCCGTCTAAATTCGCTGGCAGCTTGCTTTTTTAGACGCGCTTGCGCAGTCCGGTCTTCTCCTTTCAGCACGAGCCGCTTCAGTGTGCTCCCCGCTACAGCTCTTCTGCGCATGCGCAGACGAGCTGTCACTGCTCGGGAGCGCGCTGGAGCGGCCATTCTGTACCATCCTCTGTTAGAGGAAGGTGCAGAGCCGCCCAGCTGTCCCGAGAAGCTGCCCAGCTGTCCCGCCGTCCTGCCGTCCTGCCGCCCAGGTAAGTGATGGGCCGGGGGGGGCTGCCGCTGCGCCAGGGGGAGGGGCTGCCGCTGTGATGGGGGGGCTGCCGCTGTGATGGGGGGGCTGTCGCTTTGATGGGGGGGCTGTCGCTGTGCCGGGGGGGGGGGGCTGCCGCTGTGCCGGGGGGGGGGGGGGGCTGCGCCGGATACCTGCTGCCTGGCGGTGGGTGACTGTGTGCCGTGGTCGGCGGCTGCGGTGGGTCCGGTCGGCGGCTGCGGGGCGTCTGGTTGTCAGGGAGACACAGCTGGTAGCGTCTCGGGAGCGCGCACGTCGGGCTACAGCAAGCGATGGGAAAAGAGCTGGCGGCCATCTTGGGAAAATTTTTATAAGCTGCTGAAACGCTGGAACTGTAAGTACAAACCAGCTAGAAAAGTCATTTACAGGGGGGCTTAGTAATGTATGCTGAATTAGGGGGACTGGGCAAAAAAAAAAATTCACTGCTTCCTTGAGACAACCCCTTTAAGCTGACCGATTCTTTTTAACTAGTGCCTCACAGAGGCCATATAAATAGTGTATACTGTATTCAGATTGAAAGAGTCATATGCCAAAAACATAATGTCATACGGAATAGTAATCAAAGAGTGTCATACAGTGATAACATAGTGCTACACAATAGTGTGATATGTCATGCAAATAAATAGACCCATACAGTGCTCATATAACACCATAGCGTCCCCCTTCTTGCTATATAATAATGTTCTACTGCAATGCAGCACCCCATAAAACTCAAATGCGCCCCCTACTGTCAAACAATGCCCATTAAATCCTTTTTCTTACATTTAATCCAGTATCACCCTCAATACTGAGAAAGCGTACCTAAATGCAGATGCCCACTTAAGCATTGGACATGATTGCACAGAGCAGGAAACCAGTAGTGGGTCCTAAGGAGCTGGAGTGTAGGTCAGAGGAATGTGGACGGACAGAACCCCGGATAAAAAGCAACATGCAATACCACTACTAGATTGACTGAGGCTACCTGTACACGTCCGGGTCTGATTTCGCATGCAGGATCCCGCAGCGGAATCCAACCCTGTGCCCGGCCGGCAACCCCGGCGTGCCTGTCCGATGGTCTTCTAATGTGTACTGTGGATGGCCCGACCGTCACGCCGGGTCACATGCCCAGTGGCAAGATTACCAAGCAATTATTGAAGAGTGCTCTTTTAAAGCCCTATTTCTGTTGGCTTATTGCTGAAATGAGCAGTGGTACCGCCATGGCACCCAGTTTACTAAGTCGCGGGCACATTTCAGCTTGTGGCGCTCATTGAGATAATCAGTTTAATGAAGTATTAACCCTTTCCAATCCACTGTCTGACAACTAAAGACATTATGATTTAAGGCTGTACAGCTCCGAAGTTGGAAGACATCCGCCGGGGTTCTCTTACTGTATATCGCCAGCCTCTCTGCTATTGGAGCCCATCCAACAAGTCACCTCATGCAGTACTGGCTTTAGCCAGCACATAGTGCCATTTTATAATGGCAGAAAAAGTGTAAGCGCCCTAGGAAAACCAGGATACAATTTGGATAGGAAAGGGTTAAGAGTCTTGAGGATATTTTGGGGCCACAAGATGAAAATTAGAGATGCATAAATGTATTATATGTAGGTTTGTTATAATTTTATTATCTAATGCATAAATTAGAGTTCTCTACATCCTGCACAGGTTAATGCCTTGTACACACACTGGCTATATGGAATAAACAGAATTGTATATACGGTATAGTAATAATGTATTTGCTTCTTTTTCAGTTATTATATGATACTTGTTCTACTGTCTCCATCTACTGGTGCTACAAGTATATTAAATAAATTGCTGAATTCACTTATTGCATTGCAATTAATGAATGATGCGTTTTTTTTTAACATTGCAATATCGCTGCATTTTTTTATCACGATTGTCAATGGGACTCTCTAATGTTAAGAAGGCATCGCAAGTTTGTGCTTTGCAATTTTCCACATTAGAAAGTCCCATTGACAATCGCGTTTAAAAAAACCGCAGCGATATCGTGTGCAAAAAAAACAGCACAAGAAAAACGCAAATGTGCAGGAGCCCTTACTCTATTTGGCAATAAATCTCTCTGCCTCTATATTTGCTTCTTTTATCTGATTTTTACATAATTTATTGTTTTCCTTATAGGGTTTTTTCCATATGATATTCAAGTCCCTTAGTGGGGTGAATTTACACAATCTCAAGATGCTCATATAAGAAAACTGAAATAATAGTGCCTAGTGGTGCTTATTTAATTCTGCAATCACATGAAAGTGCTTTGTAATGTTCACATAAAACTAATAATAATGTGCATAAAGGTTGCCGTAGGGCTTAACATGAATTTCACAGCATGCTATGTAGTTATCGTAGCTCGTCTATGCTATTCACGTAGCCCGGTAATTATCAGTCAGTGGTTATGGAAATAGCATAAGGCTAAACAAACAGACGTTACATGCCGAATTATTGTTTGGAACTTGTTATATCTGTAGCTGTCATGCAGATTATGGTAGCATTAGTGGTGCATGGTCAGTGTATATACTGACATACCCTTACACTATAATGGTCAAGCGTTAGACAACAGAAAATAGAAAAAAATATATTTCATAGTAATGTCACTAACTTGTCCGGAGTAGTGTCAGTTTTTTGTTGTTGTGGGGTATAAAAGGGGTTTATAGTTTATTATAATAGTATTATAATCTGCAGTAATAAAAGGGTCAGGGGAACGCCTGTCTGAATGAGCCCTATGTAGTTCTCAGCACTGATGAAGTGTCTGCATCAATTTTCTCCTTGGATGGCAATCCTATGGTTTTAGCCAGATGCTGGAATAAATGCTTGTTTTTAAACTTCAATGTTGCTCGAGGACCACACACTGTTATATATCTTCCTGCACACTTGAGCATTAATTCCTGCCATCTCTGTGCACTGAGAGTTCACTGTAAAAGTAGACATCTGCATTCCTCACATGTTATAGCAGTGTTGAACTCTGCCCACTTACTACTATCCATTCACTTGCACATCATCTCTCAATACTTAACCCCCTCCTCAGTACTGTGTCTGCTCATAACTGCACATTGTAAAGCAGCATGGCTTCTTCCCATAACTTAAATGCTCTGTCTATAAGTTCAGCCTCATCTCACTGTCCAGATTTCCTGTGTCCTGGGGGATGGAGACAGTATTTAGCAGACTGAGGAAAGAGAGGTATAAGAAGAAAGATGGACAGAAAACTTTAGGCAGTACTTGCAGCTGGGGTAGGATCAGTCACTGAAGGCTTATTGGAAGTGACTAGGATAGTTATCCCTGCTTTGTGCTTAGCTGGACACAAAACAGATAGGAGAGGGGAGAGATCATTCAGTCTACATGGAGCAGGGACATTTTAGGAAGATTTATTATTGCTAAAAAATGCATCTTATAGTCAGAAAAATATGGTACATGTTTTAGAAAAACACAAATTTGAACCAGTTTTTGGTTCTTTGCTGTAAGCCTGAAATCACATAGGCATCAACCTATGCACTTATGTCTGCACATATATGAAAACACTCTGGACAAACAGCACATACTGTATACAGTGTATCATAGCTTCTAATGCAATATTAACTATATATAACTAAGCAAAGTAATAAATATTTGTGTAAATTGTGATTGTTTCCAGCAATAGAAACCACATAATCTTGTAAATATGATACCTGTTATAGGCTGACAAAAATACATGACGTTAATGCAAGCTTTCGAACCTACGCATGGTTCTGTTTCAGGCTTAATTGAAATAGATCCGAAGAGGCATGCAATTTTTATACAAACATACTTATGACAAGGCACACACATGGATGTGATTAATTTGCACTTAAAAGAATACTACAACAGAAATATAAACATCTTTAAATAGTCACTGATAAAGATGTGAAGGTTTTATGGTCCCTGAATTAGTGTTGGGGGGTCACCAGGCCAGCAGTGCTATCTGTGCTATAGATTTCTCATACTTTCCAGTCATGCATGAACCCTCTTGAACAATTTAACCCTTTGTTAATAGTGTCGAAAGTTGTTATGAATTTATATTCCCAAATTCTATGGTTTTGTGACATTAAATTGCCTTTCAGTATCATAACTTTCATATCTTCTATATCTTGTCCGTTACTAGACAAGTGCTCCGTCACAGGTAATTCTGTCTTTCTCTATTTCATTGTGTGGCGATGAGACCTCATCCTCGCTTTAAGTTTTTGTCCCGTTTCCCCAACATAAAAGCCCCCCAACAGGACATTTACTGCACAGGATCAGGTCACAACATTGGATGTGGAATATGTGAATGTCCCCGTGATCTCATAGTCCTGCTGTGTGTTGAGGATTTGTATCCTGTCCACAGTCCGTACATGTGAGCAGGTCTTACAGTTCCTTACATTACAGGGATAAGTTCCTTTTTGTGTGTCAGAGGGCAATGCACTCCTGACTATAATGCTCCTGAAATTTGGGGGTTGCCTGTAACACAGAAGGGGAGGGTCCGGGAATATGGTTTTCAGGTGGTCATCCTTGTGTCGGGTATGATGGAGTTTTTTTGTGGTTTTCCTTAGTACCTCTAGCTGTGAATTGTAGGTCACTACTAGAGGTACCTACAAATCCATGTGGACATGACATTCCAGCTGCATTGCAATTACTGTGGCTTCATCAGAGGATTCCACCCTCTGCACTGTAACCTCTTAAAAACTAGCCTTCTCATTTTTCCACCCTCTACCAGTCGACTTTCCCCCAACATCTCCATATCAGTAGCTAGCACTACCAGATTCCCCAGACAGCACACCCGCTTTCTACAGGTCACATTGGACTTGAAACTCTCCTTTACCCCCCCTCCCTCCCACATCCAATCTTGGGACTGAACCTGCCAGCTGCAACTCAAGAACATTGCAAAAATCGTCCGTTCCTGACCATGGACACATTAAAGATTCTTGCTGTCTCCCTGATTCATTCCAGACTCGATTACAGCAACTTACTGCTAATTAGCCTTCCCCGCACCAAATTCTTCCCTATCCAATCCATACTAAATGCGTCAGCTAGACTCATCTTCCTGTCCAGCCATTTCCCAGACACCTCTGCACTATGCCAGTCGCTGCATTGGGTGCCCATGTATTACAGAAATCAATTCAAACTCATTACCATCACACACAATGCTCTCCATAGCGCCATACCACTGTACAGCACCTCCCTCCTGTCCGTATATCACCCATCCTGTGCGCTCCAATCTGCCAAGACAGTCAGACTAGACGTCCCCCTAATACGATCCTCACATGCTCGCCTCCAGGACTCCACCAGAGCAGCACCGACCCTATGGAACGCTTTACCCCGGACATCCGCGCCTTAAAGATGCACCTCTTCATAGTGGTATACCAAACCTCCTGATTTTAGTCACCCGCCCTCAAATTATGCCCATCATGTACATCTCCTGCCCCTATACCACCCCACACCATCCTGATTGAGCCACCCATGCATCAAAAGTGCTGCGAAATACGTGGCGCTATACAAATAAAGATTATTATTATTAGAGCAATGTCTGTGTAGTAAAGCACTTAGAATAAGAATGATTCATGTGGTGTTAATTCACCTCTATTCAATAGATGGCACTGCTGTCTAGAACATCATTACCTTCTACTGGATATGGGCGCATGTAATGAGATGCTGTGTGATGTTCTTCACATGTAGTTCAGGAAGAAACACAATTTTCTAATGCAACAGGCAGGTTTATCCTTTAGAACACGAATATAAAACGTACACACATATAGTTGATTCTCAGTGTATTTAAAGTTATTCTGTCACCATCTTTTTGCACCCCTCTCTGAGGGCAGCAATAGGTAGTGACAGTCACACTGATATGTCTGCTGTGTGGATCAGCGCAGTAGTTTGGGAGAAAATTAAATTTTTATCAGTAGCAGTGTAGTGGCCCAGAGTTAACAGGGCCTCTCAATAAGTATGAATGTGTTTGTCTATTGCAATTGTATTGTCAGTGTCTTCAATGTGTATGCATTTGATGTGTATTGCACCTCTGCAGCACTGAATGGGTTATGTCCGAGAAATGTATCTTGTTGTGTGTCATGTGATCGTGTTACATATATGTGTTTTGCAAGGTGTAGACAGAGAGTCTTCTGGGCTTCTTGCAGGGGAGACTGTGGAGTGAAGTCAGTCTGTAAGTTCAGGAGTCTTGGGGAAAGAAACTTTTAGTGAGCCAGAGAAACTGTGCCTCATGTTAGGAGGACCCCAAGATGGAAGAGGCTGAGTGACAGCCAACTACTTGCCCTGGCCCACTTCACTCAGGATGCCTCGACATTACTAAGCCATATTGAGAGTGAGAGAGGAGTATGCACAGATACATACAGCAGACATATTACAGCAATCAGTGTGACTGGCACTATCTGATGGTGTTCTCAGTGAGGGCTGCAAAAGGATAGTTACAGATTCCCTTTAATTATTATCAAAGCAATAAAAGAACAAAAAACAAATCATGTCATATACATAATAATCTATAAATGGCAGAGCGTCAGGACCAGTAATTAGTTTTCAGACAGTACATAAGCATGCGTCACATAGTATAATAGCACCCAGGGTCGAGTGCCAGTTCAGCGTCAGTGTTGAGAAAGGAAAGAAAAAAGAAGAGAGCGTTAGAAAAGGAAGGCAGCAAGAAGAGAATGAGCCTACCACTGAAGGGAGGCTCACCCTCAAATCTCCAGCATAGGTTCATTTAGCAGTCTGATTTTAGATGTGCTGCTAAGATCAAGAGAAAAGACCACATGACTGTAGAATGCATAAAGAACCCAGGGAAATCTACAGGCTGGCATCACATGTAGTATGTTTTTCAAAACTGCCTCATTTTGTGTTGCTCACGAGGCTCGGACTGGTCCATTGGGGAACATGTGAATACTCGGGTGGGCCCTAAAAAAAAGAGTAGGCCCCTAGCCCCCACAACCCCACCCCAACCCCTTGCACGAACTGCACACAGAATCTGCACATATTGGGTAAATAGGAATCTACCAGTTCCTGCCTGCTCCATTTTCCATATATTTCTGTGGAAACAGGACCACAAGCCAACGCAGCCATGTTTCTATTGAAGTATATGGAGAATACAGAGGTGAGAAATTCTGGAATGGGGACCAGGTCATATTTGCATGTAGCTGTACAGGGGTCCCCAGAATGAATTTTACACTAAGATTTTTTTGCAATAAAAACACAGTATAAGAGCTTATTCAGACCGGCGTATATCGGTTGGGTTTTTAAGCCCTGGCTGATATACGCTGTCCCTCTCTGCAAGGGGAGAAAGCGGGCCTGGCCAGAAGCAAGTGCACTGGGCTCCCGCCCCCTCTACATCCTCTCTCCGACCCTCGCCACTACTTTCAATGGGAACTTATCTCCGCCCCACCTCACCCCGCCCATTATAAGCAATGTTGAGGGGCGGGGGCTCAGTGCACTAGCTCCAGTCCCGTTCCGCCTCCTCCCCTTGCAGAGAGGGACAGCGTATATCGACCGGGCGTGAAAACCCAACCGATATACGCCTGTCTAAATAAGCCCTCAAGATGTTAACTACAGGTCAATAGGGAATAGTGTGTTTTTTCTGTAGTGCCATCTTCCTCAATTATGGCGTATTTTTGGGTCCATGGTGTATGTTTTTCCTCAAAATTGCAGCATGGATCTGGTGTTTTTTTCAGGTGTTTTCTCATAGGCTTCTTTATAGGAAGAAAAATCTAAAAAAAACTGTGAAGAAAAAAATCTAACCGCAAAAATTGCAGGCATTATTTAAAAAAAACACACATGCATTTTTTCTGCCATCTTCTTGGACAAAGAAAATGCCATAAAAAACACTCCGAAAGGAGATTATAAAGAAAGTATCCATACTGTGTTTAAGGCCCAATGTCCACTGGCAGGTTTCAATTGCGGGATCTGCGTGGGTTGATCCACAATACAAGCTGCCCATAGAGAAGCAGCTTAAAGGGGTTGTCTCGCGGCAAGCATCAAAATTTTAAATTACCCCATTCCCCCTGTCACCCCCCTGGCATAAAATAGCAAATTAAAGCTGTTTTTAAACCGCTTGCTACTCACCGATCCGACGAAATAAGGAGTTTAAAAAATCTTCTCCCTAAGATGGCCGCCGGTCCTTTCCCAGGGATGCACTGCGATTTTCTCCCATGGTGCACCGCGGGTCTTCTCCCATGGTGCACCATGGGCTCTGTGCGTTCCATTGCCGATTCCAGCCTCCTGATTGGCTGGAATCGGCACACGTGATGGGGCGGAGCTACGATGACGACGCGGTGACCAGCTCTCCGGCACGAGCGGCCCCATTCACCAGGCAGAAGACCGCACAGCACAAGCGCGTCTAAAAAAAGCAAGAAGCCAGCGAAATTAGACGGATCCATGGCAGCGGGGACGCTAGCAGCGGAGCAGGTAAGTGAATAACTTCTGTATGGCTCATATTTAATGCACGATGTACATTACAAAGTGCATTAATATGGCCATACAGAAGTGTATAACCCCACTTGCTTTCGCGTGACAACCCCTTTAATTAAAGCCTGCAGATTTGTTTTGCGGACCTTGCCACATACATCCACAGTATAGAGGAAAGAAGATCTGAGCTTAGCATTTCACCTCACGTAACATAGACCGATTGCTACTCTGGTCACTATTTTAATTTTTTTTATTTTTCCCCATATATATATTTTTTGTAGAGTATGATGTCATCAACTAGCGCCACTCCTGTGACCGATGCACTTCTGGCCAACACTGCCATTATTGAGCGCCACTCACTTTTGTGTCTCATCAACTTCTGAGTAACTGTACTATATAGGTAAGCCTGTTTTGTATTGTATCTATGCTTGAGAAAGAGGCCCTGTGTAGCCTTGAAACGCGTTGCCAGTTTTTTTTTCTATATCTTATATACAAGTTGCTTTGGATAAACCCTACGTCTTAGCTGTGGACTGAAAGAATTTCGCTTCACGCTTTGAAACCATCAAGGGAAGCCTCAGAGAGTCTCCCCCTAGAATAGTAAGTCTCCAATTCATTACTACCGAAGTCCTACTGTACTTGGTTCCTGTGAGTATAAGCCCCTTTTTCTTTTTTTCTCCTCTGCATATATAAATTTGCAATTTCCATGATCGTACCTACCCACAGAATGAAGTTATCATGTCATTTTTGTCACAGTGTGTACTAAACACAACCCCCACCCCACAGATGGTGACGTGAAAGTATTAAGATGATCTGTTACACTTGTTGTCTTCGGCTGAATCCATCTGCTTCAACGGCTGTGAGAGGAGTGAGAGTACCGGCCACATTGGGGTACCGTCAACCCTCATGTGGGGAAGGGATAGAAGCAGAAGAAAGGTATCCTGAGGTCCTCAATTCCAGGAACCGCCTGTGAGGAGTGAGAGAGAAGAGAAAGAGCCCATCGTGCAACAATTAACTTCCTAAATCTCAAGTGAGTGTCTGCAGAGTGTTGTGTCCCCTCCTGTGTTATCCTGCATCCTGGAGTATGTGCGTCCATGAGCGGATTCATACATAAAGCAACTGTAGGTCCGATTTCATCTTGTGTCCTTCCTCTCTGACCGTCTGCTAAATTGCCTTTCTGCACTGACGAGTAAAGCTGTATCTTCAAAAATGCAAGAAGTTAAGCTTCCCGATCACTGTTGAGTTTTCCCAAGTTAAACCGTGTGTGGACTCTCTTCTTTTCCACCACCAGAGAATCAACGGTATGAAGGAATGGTGGCGTCACGAGTGACAACTTCTACAGTCCACCACACATCCAAATACAGGTAACAGCTGTCCCAGTTTTGCCTGGAAGAGGCCTAGCGGTGCCTTGGCTCAGGCCGCACACGTCCCTCTGGGGAGGAGTTTGGTAGAACCACGTTGAAAAGTGCCATCTCTACCCTGACAGTTCCACAGCATTGACCTTGTGCCTCAGTCACTGCTGGACACCACACTTTCCATAGTATTTTGTGTGCATGAATTAGCTGTGTCCGCAGTATATTTGCAGTGTGAGATTGTGATACAAAGATAATTCCTTGAGCTGGAATGTATTAGCTGTTCTCAGTGACCTTGTGTGTGCTTTTACAACAAGAGTGTTAGAAAGAAATCACTTTTATCTGATGAATCTGCACATTTTGTTTTTTGTTCTGTGCTCAAGGGAAAGGTCTTGAATAACCTGCAGCAAATGAATGTAACACATTGTGAGATCGATCTGGAATGGATAGATGTGCATTGTGTCAAAGGTTTCAGTCTCATACTGGTAGCTTGTGTTTATTCGGTCTGTGGATTTGTTATAAAGTTGTTGTGGATCAAAGAAAGGGCTACCCTGACTGCCAGATTACAGGTTAATTGGATTGCTGGGGCAGAATGGCAAAGATCACAGATAGTTTGAACAACACTGCTTTTAAACCCTAGATACCAACAAGCAAATGATCCTGGTTAATGGATTACCTGATCCCATCACCAGCCCTATGGGATTTGCTAGACAACTGCAGACTATTTAAACAAAATTCACTGCTACCATGGCTGACTTGACTTCACCGACTTTTGCTCATAGAGGTGTTGGGTCATTGTTATCACAAATAGAGCCGTATTGGGCTAAATGTGGTGTTGGGAAACCAGAGAATAAAGGAACTGAGTAATTAGGAAAGAATCTTGAGCAGTGTTTACAATGTTGAGCTAAGACACAACTGGATATGGGACCTATGACTCTTGATCAATGGTTCCCAAACTCTTTCAGCCCTTTTTGAAGAAAAAGTTTCTCGTGGAGCCCCAAGGTGTGGTTAGGGGAGGGGTTAGGGGCGTAGCTTATCACAACATAAAGTTTTACCTCCGTTGTTATAAAAAGGACAGGGGCCTTTAAAAATAAAAAACAGGGAGGAACGCTGGAGCGCTGGATGGGCTATTGATATACATTATATTTAAAATTAACATGCTGTGGAATTAAATCCCGCACCACGTGTCAATATCCACACGGGTTCTGTGCAGATTTTTTCCACAGTGTGTGGATGAGATTTTGAAGACTGTTTGCACAGTTTGGGAACTACTGCTCTTGATCATATCACAGAAAAGAAAGGAAAAACTGTGACAGACTTTTCTTTGACTACAGATTTCATGGCTGGACATGGGCTTTAAATCAGACTCAGCAGCGAATGAGAAAATACTCTGTTGCTCATTTCTAGATGACAGTAGATAATAGGTTAGAAACTCCCCCTCCCCCCGTGCTCCAGTAACCGGATAGGTGAAATGAGAAGGCAGAAGGAACTTACTTAGCAGGGGTGTCAGTGGAATTGAGACCCCTGGATGTCCTGGTCGGCTCGTAGAAATAAAATCTTGTCCAAGTTGCGACGAGAAAAAATCATTTATTCACAAGGTGCAACACGTTTCGGCTGAGACATCAGCCTTTATCAAGCATACATAATGGTTTTTTTCCCTACTCTGCCATTTCCTCCACCTTACATTGGAGCGCTAATCTCATCTCTTTACTCATTTCTAGATGAGCTACATGAACCTATCCGGAAGGCAGTGATTCTAGCCAAACAGGAGGCTAAAGGCCCTTTAACACGAGTTGATTATCGTTCTCCCCCAGGATTTTGAACGATAATCGTCCCATGTAAACGTATGCAGAAAGTAAACGACTAGACGAGAATTGCCCAGTCGTTCAGTTTTAAGCAGCTTACAGTGCTGAACAGCCGCTGCTTACAGTCAATGGAAAGGGGTGGGGTGAGGGTGGGGACAACGGGAAGAGAACTCTCCTCCAGCCGCCCCGCCTTCCTGCTGGCCGCTGTAAGCGATCTAATGATGCTCGTTCCTGTGCAGAGCGAGCATTACATGGACGAGTGTTGGGCATTGTTTGCCCAGCACTCGTTGTATGTAAGGACCCTAAGACTATAAAAACTAGGGACTTGCTGATGGTCTGTTGGTCTGTAGAGCTTATACGGGGACAGACAAAGACATCAGGAACCATTGCAGTACAAGGTCCCGATCATGCCATGGACAGTTTACTAAACGCAATGGCCGTCCTTACCAGAGGCAGTCCCCCAAGCCAATAAAAAATTGGTAATTATTGTTACAGACTCTTAGGGAAATCTATATTCTTATATAAAACAAATTCTTGCATGATTGCCAGAGATATTGTGGGCTAAAGACAAATTGGATGTTGGACACCACTGCCTGTCACCCTGGTAGACGTAAAAATCAAATCTAGCGTGCAATCACCAAACATCTCACAGTACCCTCTGAGTGTTAGTCATGAGCAGGTGCAGGCCTACCTTGAAGGAGATCATAAAGGTATGTCATTCTCCTTACAACACTCCATTGTTTCCAGTAAAGAAAAAAGTTGCTAAAGGGCAACCTCAAACTTTTTGTATGGTCCACAACCTGCAAGCAGTGAATGCTGTAAACACTCACTTGTACCAAACTCCTACACCTTGCTGTCTCAGGTGCCATCCAGCTCCACCTTCTTCATAGTAGTGGATCTCACAAATGCTTTTTTAGTGCACCCTTACAAAAGAGTGCCCAGATCTTGCTCGCTTGCATGCATTTTGGTAAGCAATGTTGCTAGTGTGTGCTGCTGCAGGGAACAGCCAACTCCCCAGGGTTGTACTCTCAGGCCTTACAAACTCTTTTGCAAAATTTGGACCCAAATATCTCAACACTAGAGATGAGCGAGCATACTTGTCCGAGCTTGATGCTCGTTCGAGTATTAGGGTGCTCCAGATGCTCGTTACTCGAGACGAGCACCACGCGGTACTCGTCTCGATTAAACGAGCACTGACCATTGAATTCAATGGAGCCGGCAATACAGCCGGCTCTATTGAAAGCAATGGGCTGCCGGCGTACGCGGGATGAATTGTCGGGAAGAGCTTAAATATATAAGCCCTTCCCTGCAATTCATCTGGAAATGTGTAAAAATAAAAAATATATATATATATATACTCACCTGGTCCCGGCAGAACGATGTTAGCCCATTGAATTCAATGGAGCCGGCAATACAGCCGACTCCATTGAAAGCAATGGGCTGCCGGCGATCGCGGGATGAATTGTCGGGAAGGGGTTAAATATGTAAGCCCTTCCCTGCAATTCATCCAGAAATGTGTAAAAATAAAAAATATATATTCATGAATTCATGAATGGGTGTGAGTGAGGGATGCCTCTGATTGGTCAGGCTGTGACCAATTAGAGGCATCTCATTCAGCAGGCAGGGATTTTAAATCCCCGGCTGCTGAATACTACTCACAGCTGTTCAGAGCAGTTCAGGAGAACTGCAGCCTGCCGCGCTGAACTCCGTCTGCCGGGACCAGGTAAGTATATATATATTTTTTTATTTTTACACATTTCTGGATGAATTGTAGGGAAGGGCTTATATATTTAAGCCCTTCCCGACAATTCATCCCGCGTACGCCGGCAACCCATTGCTTTCAATAGAGCCGGCTGTATTGCCGGCTCCATTGAATTCAATGGGCTAACATCGTTCTTCTCTGCCACAGCTGTTACAGCTGTGGCAGAGGAGAACGATCTTTACGCTGACAGTGGGGGGGGGGGGGTCTCACTCTTGCCGCTATTGTGGCTTAATAGTGGGACCTGGGAACTTGAGATGCAGCCCAAAATGTAGCTCCTCGCCTGCCCTATTCGTTTCTGTGTTGTTTCCATCACTTTCTTGTGTTTTGCAGATTTTCACAAATGAAAACCTTAGCGAGCATCGGCGATATACAAAAATGCTCGAGTCACCCATTGACTTCAATGGGGTTCGTTACTCGAAACGAACTCTCGAGCATCACTGAAAGTTCGACTCGAGTAACGAGCACCCGAGCATTTTGGTGCTCGCTCATCTCTACTCAACACCTCACTGCTTTAATTCGTTGATGATTTGCTTTTGTTTCGTGGCACTGTTGAACAGTGTTTGCGAGTGACTATTGTCACTACAGGGGGATGTTTTCCCCTGTAACTGGGACTCCTATGGATGCCCCAGCTACAATGTAAAAGTGTCAAATTAAAAAAAAAAAAAAAAACTATGTGAATGTGCCACAGAGGTCTTATATGACGTCATGGGGATCATAGATGGTAAAAAGATAATTACATAAATAAGTTTAAAAAAATTAAAGAATAAAATAAAAATATATACATAAAAAAGAAAATAACCCAAAGTTAACGCCCACCAAAACCGTCGCCGTACGTGCCCTGTAATCCAAAGCTATACATATTATATATCAAATGTCCGAAACAAAAAGAGGAACCCATTCACATACTTTATTTTAGCGTATATATACTAATAAAAAAATAACTATAAATGATTAAAAAAATATATATTTTTAGCTTTTTACCCCCAATACAACTAAAAAAATGGGTGAAAAAGATATTTAAAAAATAGCCCTATATGTCATCGGAAAAATAATGCAGAAAAATAATTTTGGTAGCTAAAGGGAAAAAAATAGGGCAGTAAAACCACCACATGGGTAAAATCGCTAAAAGGTGTCTGGTCCTTAAGGTACAAAACAGCCTGGTCCTTAAGGGGTTAAACTGAAGGATAAGTGAACCAACCAACGCTAATTTTTATACCTGCATAAAATGAACAACGAGCGGAAAATGAATGATTCTCATTCGTCGTTCATTTGTTGGGTTGTGTTTTACACCAAACGATTATCGTTCCCCTGTGCTTGTTATATGCTACCAAGGACTTTGAAGAAGTTCTAAATATAGTTACCACAAATTTTTACTTGCTCCATTTTATAGTCTGAGCACAATGGGGGACATTGATCAATGGCCTCAAATACAGCGAAGATAAGTTGCAAATCTTCTTCTTCCTGCACCGCATCTGCCACTTTTCCAAAAAGTAGGCTGGCTTGTAAGGATGGGTGTGGCCACCCCTGATTGACAGATTTATATATAATTTATGCCACAAACTGTTATAAATTATGCCAGGAATGTATGCCTGGTCAATACCAGGCACATACGAGCCGGGCGCACTCTTAATACATAAGAGGCATGCATCGGCAGAAATCTTACTAAGCCTGGTGCAGAAAATGTCAGGTTTAGTAAATTTCCCCCAATGTGTGAAAATACTTTAACAGTGTTTTCTTGTCATTTATTAGCTGTTAAGAAAAATTCTAGTAACGTGCAGAATCAGACATTTAACAGAGGAAAGTGGTCAAAAGATGATCTCCTTGATGTCACCTAAGAATGTAAGACGATAAAGGTCAATTTTAGGCTTTGGCTATATCTTTAAATCAATTATGCTTTTATTTTCAACTTATATGCAAAAGTGTTCATCATCCTGTTTTTAGAGCTTTCAAAGCTTAACTCCAGACGTTATTACAAATGACTATTAACAGCCATGTTTTTAAAGTTCTTAATGATCAAACTTGTTTTTCTGAGGAAATTAATTTCAGGGTTTGTCTGAACAAACAGCTTGATATTTTCCATGCCTGCGTGACAAAAACTTAATCTTTTTATTGGACCTTTTTCTTTTTTTGCTTATTGAAAATGTTTACATCCACTGGAATATTATTACTCATATGTAATAGACAAATTTGTACTGGCAAGGTCAATTCTGTAAACCTGCAAGGTCTATCATCACCTTTTAGTTAGATGATTCCTCAGGGGTACATTAGATCCTGCTCCTTATTCTTTTTCCAAATTCTACATTATAGTCTGGCCTTTGGGGTTCGTTGTGTGTATAACTGACAATGTATTAAATATTTTGGCTATGTAAGCGTACCTAAAGATTGAAACTATGGGGCTGTAATCAGTTTGGTGCTAACTAAAGTGAGGCATCATGTCAGCAATTTCGCATCAAAATCCATATTCAGGGATAACAAAGTCCGCAACACTGTTGCCAAATATTCCATCCCATGTGAAAGGTTCCTTAGACATCCTACTGTTCTTCACCAGGGACCCCTGCAAGAATATTTGGACATAACTGGTCGGCTCACCATCAGAGGCATGAGAGAGTACTAGGCGGTAGATGTGGGTCAGAATTGGGAGATCAGCCAGAGATGACAAATCTGTAAAGTGCAATGAGTCTCCTTTTATGATGTCCAAACTCCGACAGCCTTATTACTATGTGTTCTTAGGCTAGCCAACTTCCTTCACTCAAGGGTAATAAGCTATCCAGTTTCCTCTGCCTGTAATGCACAGGGTTGCAGGAGTGGTCATGGCAGTTGCTTTCCCAAGGACAGCCGTGAAGAGCTTTAAAGGCAACGATACAGAGACAGTACAAGGGGTAGAATGGGAAATCAAAGTGGCTCTGGAAAAAAATCACAAAGTGGCCTCATGTAGTTTGTGGACTCAAACCAGCAGCGAGTGGAGTGAATACAAGTAGGTAGGAGTCAGCAAATAGCCAGTCGAAGTCATGAAGGTGGTAAGAGGGGAGAAGTTTATGTGGCATACATAGCTCTCGCAATAAATTTACTGTGAGGCGCAGAACATGTTGGACGTATATATTAAGGTGCCTCCTATTTCTAACCCTTTAACATTAAATGAGTGTAATAGATTGGTTGTCCTCAGCTTCTATGACAGACATTTATGTCATGTGTCCTGCCCTCACATAATCCCTGTGTTGACTTCCAGCTGAGGTCTCACTGTAATGATCAGGATCATAAAGACTCTGATCGCTGTCATTTAACTCCCTAGGAGCCAAAAGGTGACCATGGCATCTAGGTGGTTAGACAGAGGGAGGGAGTTCCCTCTGTCCCCATTGCCCCTCCCCTCCCACACACACACACACACAAATGCAATCACAATAATGCTGATGGATAACTAAGACAGCTAGAGGCTTGCAAAGACCTCCAGGCCTGCCACAGCAGTATGCCTATAAAGCTGATCCTTCAGCAACGTCTGATGGATTGCAATCACATGATTGCTCTAACCAGAATTCAGCGGGTGAATGGTGCAGGCAGCGTGGACTTCAGAGGTTGGCAGCAAGAGAAGCAATACAGGTGAGTACAAACTGATACTGTTTTTTTCATCATTTCAGCAAATAGTTTTTTTAAAAATCCTCCTCTCCACCAGCCCAAGACCCAAGTGGCCCTTCAGGAATTTTCCCAGTAGGTTGAATGGCCAATCTGCCCATGGACAATACTCTGTTAACAGTTGTCTCTCATGCAATGCAGTTCAGTAAAACAGTTGATATCTTCCTCTTTCAGGGAGGCAGACACTTGAACAGGCAATTAGTTGTAAATAGTGCTCTTAAAGGAGTTTTGGAAAGTTATAAAGTTATCCTCTATCCATAGGATAGAGGATAGCTTCTTGATTTATGGGGTTCCAACCCCTGGGACCCCCACTGATCCTGAGAATGGAAATCTGGTTGCCTCTAAGTGTGTGGAGCGGAGATCCTGCAGACACACCAGTGATCCATTCACTTCAGTGCCAGAAAAATTGAATTCAAGGTCTTTCGACAATCTCTGGTGTGGTCATTGAAATGGATGGAGCAGCAGCATGCCTGCATGACCACTCCATTCACTTGGGGACCAACCAGACCCTCATTCTCAGGATTGGTGGAGGTCCCAGCAGTTGAACCCCCAGTGATCATGAAGATGGATAGGGGTTACATTTCTAACTTGCCACAACACCTCTGTCTCTCTTGCTGCTTCTTTAGTAGTCCTCGTGCCAATTGGAGCCCTGGAGGTTTCAACGCAGATGTGAAACCAGCATAATCTGTATATACAGATCATTAATCTCACCAAAGTGTAGCCAGGTGTAGAAAACTGGGAAGTTGTGAATATTTACTGACCAAGTACAATTGCTTTGTGTGAGGAAAGTATAAAAGCCGGAGCCAAAACTGAAAATCAGTTCTAACTAGAGATGAGCGAACACCAAAATGTTCGGGTGTTCGTTATTCGTAACGAACTTCCCGTGATGCTCGAGGGTTCGTTTCGAACAACGAACCCCATTGAAGTCAATGGGCGACCGGAACATTTTTGTATTTCGCCGATGCTCGCTAAGGTTTTCATGTGTGAAAATCTGGGCAATTCAGGAAAGTGATGGGAATGACACAGTGACGGATAGGGCAGGCGAGGGGCTACATGGTGGGCTGCATCTCAAGTTCACAGGTCCCACTATTAAGCCACAATAGCGGCAAGAGTGCCCCCCCCCCCCCCCCCCCCCACTGTCAGCATAAAGATCGTCCTCCTCTGGCACAGCTGTAACAGCTGTAGCAGAGAAGAACGATGTTTGCCCATTGAATTCAATGGAACCGGCAATACAGCCGACTCCACTGAATGCAATGGGCTGCCGGCGATCGCAGGATGAATGGTCGGAAAGGGGTTAAATATATAACCCCTTTCCTGCAATTCATCCAGAAATGTGTTACACTAAAAATATATACCGGCGTATAAGGCGACGGGGCGTATAAGACGACCCCCCAACTGTCACCTTATACGCCGGTAATACAGTGGAGCAAAGAATAAAAAGCATTACTTACGTTTTTAGATGATCTGCGGCGCTCCTGCAGGCTGTCACTCCCTCCTGGTCCACGGCAGACAAGCTTTCTCCACGAAAGACTTTAAATCCCTGCCTCCAGAAGCACATGTGCCTTCAGCCAATCACAGCCAATGACAATGATGTCATTGAATGGCTGTGATTGGCTGTGTTTCTGGAGGCGGGGATTTCAAGCCTTGAAATCCCCGCCTCCAGAAACACAGCCAATCACAGCCATTCAATGACATCATTGTCATTGGCTGTGATTGGCTGAAGGCACGTGTCTTTCTGGAGGCAGGGATTTAAAGTCTTTCGTGGAGAAAGGAATACTCTGCCGTGGATTAGGAGGGAGCGACAGCCTGCAGGAGCGCCGCAGATCATCTAAAAACGTAAGTAATGCTTTTTATTCTTTGCTCCACTGTATTACCGGCGTATAAGGTGACAGTTGGGGGGTCGTCTTATACGCCCGGTCGCCTTATACGCCGGTATATATTTTTAGTGTAACACATTTCTGGATGAATTGCAGGAAAGGGGTTATATATTTAACCCCTTTCCGACCATTCATCCTGCGATCGCCGGCAGCCCATTGCATTCAGTGGAGTCGGCTGTATTGCCGGTTCCATTGAATTCAATGGGCAAACATCGTTCTTCTCTGCTACAGCTGTTACAGCTGTGCCAGAGAAGAAGGATTTGTCTTCTATATGTTCTCAATGGGGTCAGCGCTGCTGCCGCTGGCCCCATTGAGCGCATATAGAATGCATCCATAGCGAGCAGCGGGAGGGGCAGACTTTCATATCAGGCGGACACCTTATCTCCCCAGCCACTCACAGCAGGGGGGTGGTATAGGGCTTAAACGTTGCAGGGGGAAGTTGTAATGCCTTCCCTGTCTTTATATTGGCCAAAAAAAAGCGCTAACGTCTCAGGGAAGAAAGTTTAATTTACCAGAACACCGCATGGTGTTCGTTACGAATAACGAACATCCCGAACACCCTAATATTCGCACGAATAGCAAGCTCGGACGAACGCGTTCGCTCATCTCTAGTTCTAACCCCTCCTTAAGAAACTTTAACTGGTACTCATGCACTCTTTCCTGCTTTCCTTCAGCTTAGTTTTCCAGTCACTGGTAAGCACTAGTAGCCACAGGCTCTCTTCTTTTCTATTTTAATGCTTAAATTGCCTGCCATTCAATAATTGCCCAAGGTGACCGCTCACTCCATGTTCCCCTGCTAACAGAACATAACTGGTAAAATGTACAAGTATCCTATAACTTTATACAAAAGGTTAATGTCATAATAACCCCGTCTACGGGAAAAACATGAACAATTTATAAATACATTGCTTTCCTTGTTTTCTTGCAGTCAATAAGATGATAAAGAAGACATAGCAGATCCTCCTCTCGTACATTAAATTGCCATGCATAGAATCATTCACCGTGCAGCTATAAGGGTGTATTTACAGGGATGCTTTTCACTCTCGATTTTTGAAAAGAACCCATTATTCATGAAAAGAACCCATTATTTAAAATGAGTTAATTTGCTTGGGCGATTTTTCTTTCGCATCGATGCGGCGAGATGGAAAAGTTGTGGCATGCCAAGTTTTTGGGCGATATTGTTCAAGAATCACCCATTTTTTCATATGGGATCAAAACAAAAACGCATCGTGCTCGCATATAAATGTGAGTTTCATGGAAGTGTGATGCGATTTTCTTTGTTCACTATTGGAGCACTCAGACATGTGTATGCACCCTTAGGGCGCCTACCCACTGGCGTTTGCGATTTTCGTGCGTGAAAAACGCAGCGTTTTCCGCGCCTTTTTCGTGGCGTTTTCGTGGCATTTTCGCGGCTTTTTCGCGCCTTTTCCGTTAATTTCCATTGACATTCATGGGTGCATTAAGAGAAAAATAAGGACACATATGCAACTGACAGTTCCTATGTTAAAAATTGCAACGGACCGAGAAAAAAACGCAAATGGACAAGAACACATTCTATCCTAATTGCTCTTCAGAAAAAATGCAAAACGCAAAGGAAAAAAAATCACAAGTGGGTAGGCGCCCTTAGGGCTCATTCAGGCGAACGTCATTTTTGCTCTGCTAGCATTGCACAGAATGTGCTTCTATTAGGAACCATTAGGTTCCTATAGAAGCGTTCACATGAGAGAATGTTAGGTGCGTGAAACAGCACACAGCTAATAAAGATAGGACATGCGAGTGCAGGTTGCATGTAGTTCTGTGGTGCGCACAAAAGATAGGACCTGTCCTATCTTTGCTGCGTGCTGCGCAGGACTTTCCATTGACTTCTATTGGGAGCTGGAGAGTGCACAGCGCACACCTGTGATCGTGTGAACGGGCTTCTTCAAGTAGCTGGAAGCAGCTTGTTCAAGCGATCTTTACAGTGCTTTTAGCAGTGGTCTTTTTGCACTGCTACCAGCACGGAAATTACATTTGCCTGAATGAGTCCTTAGGGTGCATGTAACTGACTGTAACAAGGGGGCATCCTCCAAATCTGGAGGAGGGAAGGTTTCTACACCATCATAGAAGGGGGTTCTTTATTGTATTAGCAGTGAGACTATGGAACTCTCTGCCTGAGGACGTGGTGATGGCAAACTCGTTAAAGGAGTTTAAGAGGGACCTGGATGCTTTTATTGAGTGCAACATTATTACGTCTTATAGTCACTGACTACTTCAGAAGTGATGTTGATCCAGGGATTGACCCCTATTCATAATATTTAGATTTTTTGTATTTTCCTCCACCCATCATTTCTCCATCTGGTGGGTGTAGTTGATCTCAAACACACTGACCAGTATCCTTACTGGGGCGATATAGGGTGAGCACCTTTGTATTCCTTTCATTGTTATATGTACTAATATCTATATACTGGGCTTCTGTGCTCTATTTTTAAATGTTCCCAATAAAGTTTGGTTTTAGCTACCCTTTTCCTTAGTGTATATATCTTGACTGAAATATAGCATTATCAATAGGTTGTAAGCCTGCATGATGCACTACACATACTATGTGGACTGACACCTTAGTATGCTTTTTCTATGGGAAAGTAAAGTACTAAGCAGCTATTCACCTGAGTATAAGGAAGGTGTGTGAGTGGACGTTCATCAGTAAGTTGTACCTGGGCAATGCTCCCCCATTTAGCAGTTTGGCTGTCTGCATACTAAGGAATGTGGTGCTTCTACCTGCCCTCTTGTATCAGTACTAGAGATGAGCGAGCATACTCGCTAAGGACAATTACTTGATCGAGCATTGTCCTTAGCGAGTATCTCCCCGCTCGGAAGAAAAGGTTCGGCTGCCGGCGCAGGTGAGAGGTGAGGTGCGTCTATGAGCAGGGGGAGCGGGGGGGAAAGAGGGAGAGAGAGATCTCCCCTCCGTTCCTCCCCGCTCTCCGCCACCGCTCCCCGCCCACCGCTGGCAGCCGAATCTTTGCTCCCGAGCGGGCAGGTACTCACTAAGGGCAATGCTCGATCGAGCAATTGCCCTTAGCGAATATGCTCGCTCATCTCTAATCAGTACACTGATCAGAATATGGCCGCTTTCTGTGATTTTTTTTTCTCTGTATATTCCCTTTTTCAGTGATTTTAAATTTCACCAGATTTATCGCAGTAGCATTGCTGTAACTGTCGAATTTTAAGACAGTCTAGTTTAATTTTAGATCACCGTTTAGTTGGCCTAGTTTACGCCAAAAAAATGCACCAAAAGTTTGGTGCAGCCTACAACAATTGGGGGCACTTTATGCCATGTCTCGTTTACGTGAAGTCATGCCTCTTTTTGGGCAAGTTCGAAAAATGTCCAAAACTGCCTAAAAAGACATAATTGTGGTGCAAAGCTTGTAAGATGTTTCTAGCTCAATCTGTGACAGCAAACTGTTGTATGTCGAATAGTAAATCTGCCCCATAGTGTTTTAGCAACTTGCAGGTGTGCATATTCTGCTACGTAAATATTCTCTGTGCTGTAGTATATGTTGCCCACAGTACTTATGCTTTTAGAAGGTAGAATAAGTCAATATAATAAAAATGACGCTTCATCTTCTCTTGCTTTGAAGGTCATTTTCTGGTACTATAGGTTCACTTTCATTTAATTAACTGCTGATCAGTAGGTCTCTAATCATAGTTGCTTAGAAAGCTGTACTGTCGCTGATAGAGATCACTGTTCAAAAAGTAAAAAGACTTTTTAGCAGTAGTATGTATATAATTGTATAGGGCCGGCCTCTCTACGTAGTTGATGTTAATAGGGGAAACCCGGTAAGAGGTATTTTGGGGAGCTTCTATCACCTAGTAGCTTTGTGTAAAAAAATAAGTTTTCCTTCATTATATTAAGGTGTAACATTTCTATTTAAGTATCAGCTATCTGATTGGACAAGTAAGGTCAGGTGACTGAGCAATGTGGTACCAACTTTAGGAGAAGCGTGTGTCTCTCTATGGGAGTAGTGTGTGGTGCGGAGTATAGCAAGAAAGGAAAGGCAGTTGAGCCTCATGACAGAAGAGGAAGCCATGAGGCTTAAAAACACCCTATGGGCAATTCAGTGAATGTCGTTGCCCAGAGTTCTGCCCAGTGGACAGTCTGCCCACTCCAACTAGAGCCAGTCAACCATTGCAATGCAAACAGTGACATTTGGCCCTGACTTGTTCATAGCTCATAGCAGCATAAAGAGTTTGTGATTTGCTAATAAAGCTGGTTCTCAAGTAACATGTTAAGTGTTCCAGTCTTTCCGTATTTGAGCGACAATTTGAGCGCATAAGTGGAACATTGCCCCCGCTGCCAGACCTCCCTACTGACTACCTGACTACCCATGTTACAAATGCTGATGTTGATGAGAGTCCTTGTTACGATCGTGTGGGCAATCTAAGCACGGGGCCCACACAATCGTATCCAAATAGGAATGGGATGGAAGCACACACACAGGTTGCACACAGGTTTCTGGCAAACTGACCCTGTGCTACAAGGGGAGGTTGACTTGGCCCTACCTAAGCGGGGACATTGCCCCAATAGAGGGCGGCCCAGCGATCTTCAGATCTGGGTCCTAGCTGATCCGAGGAGCCACGCACAAGAACAGGATGTATTCACATGCCACATGACAGGGACTGTACAACAGGACACACAGAGCCAGAATACACAGCATACAGCAGCCACAATGCAAACACTAATATCAGATAAGCTGAATATAAATGCGAGGTGTTAGTTCGTACATTGGCCAATGAACTTAAGCTGCAAGCCCCGGCAAGGCCCCTCGTATCTTGCAGTCCCTACACTAGCAAGACACATCTACTAGAGGGCCCTAGGGGCCAACCTAGCGCAGACATAGCAAACAAACTCAGCAGACCAAACTGACACAAACTAAATATACAAACAGACATGAACCGCAAAGCATAGATCACACAGCAAGCTGCAACAAAACACAGATAGCTGGTCACAACTTCAACAGACAAGGATTCATGACTGCTCACGCTGAACACCAGACAGAGACTGACCACGAACTGGGTTTATATGTGAGCACAGACCCAGGAGATTGGCTAGCAGGAAGTACCACACCCAGCCAGCTCAATCAATTAACCCTGTGAGGGCTGTGCTGCTAGGAAGCTTAGAACTACAGATCCCAGCAGCACACATAACAGTCTTAAATGCTAATGTTTTGCGGAAAGTTTTATAATTGCTAAGATGTAATTCAAGAAATGCTTATTAGTGAGTAATATTTATTTGGGAAATCCCAAATGTTTATTAGGAGAGATGAGGCAATGCTAGATAATTATTACATAACTGCTGAGGGTTATTATGCATTGTTAATGCATATTATGCAATTCATATATAATAGCCCCTGTTGTGACCTCCGCTGATGCTGTGTGAGTGATCTTATGCTCAGACCCAATGGCAACAAGTTCCCTTGAAGCCTTGGCAGCTGCTGAATGGAATACTTAGGGAACTGGTCAATATTCAAAGGTGGGTGATTTAAAAACCTAACATAAGGTGTATTCAGGCGGTGTGGTGAAAAATGGACTTGAAAGACCACGTGTGGTTTAACCATGGTTTTCACTGCACAGAAAACCATGGCAAATTGTGGCATACATAAAAAAAAACTCCAGATGTAGACCATTCCAACAAAGGTCAAAAAGACACTCCTTTGGCATTCATTGGTGAATCAAAACTATGGAAATGTTTGACGGATGCACCGTGAGCTTTCTCACCGGATACATCAAAAACACATTGCTAAATCCTAGCATTTACTAGTAATTGAAGCAATAATTTAAGTTTTAAAAAGTTTTATGTCGTGACTGGCTAAACTTCAAAGAGTCATAGTATATACTGCACTGCTGTTTATGAACTGTGTCGATGGATCATATTGAGCATATACCTGAGATAAATTAGCCTAATTGGAGTTGACCTTATATTTACTGTAAGGGTGCTTTTAAATGAGCACCACTAAAGCCTGGAACTAGCTGCCACTAGCACTTGTGTACTTGCACCTCAAGGCTGCTTTCACATGGTTGAGAAAATCGCAAGAGATTGGTGAGTTGTAAGATGCACAAATCTCGCACGAATATGAAAAAATCATGGTATGTCCTATCTTTTCACGTTCTTCTAAATGCATTGCCTATTGATTTCAATGGGAGGTAAATCGCACATTAGCGAGCCCCGATATTGAACTGTTCTGTGCATAGGCAGGCTCATATAGATATAAAGGGTCAGGTAAATATGTTTTTAACTGTATGTGTGATAACTGTGTACTAGAGATGAGCGAGCACCAAAATGCTCGGGTGCTCGTTACTCGGGACAAAATTATCGCGATGCTCAAGGGTTTGTTTCGAGTAACGAACCCCATTGAAGTCAATGGGCGACCCGAGCATTTTTGTATATCGCAGATGCTCGCTAAGGTTTTCATTTGTGAAAATCTGGGCAATTCAAGAAAGTGATGGGAACGATACAGCAACGGATAGGGCAGGCGAGGGGCTACATGTTGGGCTGCATCTCAAGTTCCCAGGTCCCACTATTAAGTCACAATAGCGGCAAGAGTGGCCCCCCCCCCCCTCCCAACAACTTTTACTTCTGAAAAGCCCTCATTAGCAATGCATACCTTAGCTAAGCACCACACTACCTCTAACAAAGCACAATCACTGCCTGCATGACATTCCGCTGCCACTTTTCCTGGGTTACATGCTGCCCAACCCCCCCCCCCCCCCCGCACGATGCAGTGTCCACAACGCACACCAAAGTGTCCCTGCACAGCCTTCAGCTGCCCTCATGCCACGCCACCCTCATGTCTATTTATAAGTGCGTCTGCCAGAGGAACTGCAGGCACACACTGCAGAGGGTTGGCACGGCTAGGCAGCGACCCTCTTTAAAAGGGGCGGGGCGATAGCCCACAATGCTGTACAGAAGCAATGAGAAATATAATCCTGTGCCACCGCCATCAGGAGCTGCACACGTGGGCATAGCAATGGGGAACCTATGTGCCACACACTATTCATTCTGTCAAGGTGTCTGCATGCCCCAGTCAGACCACAGGCAGGTACAACTCCGCAATGGGAATTCCGTGTGCACCCACAGCATGGGTGGCTCCCTGGAACCCACCGGCTGTACATAAATGTATCCCATTGCAGTGCCCATCACAGCTGAGGTAACGTCCGATTAAATGCAGGTGGGCTTCGGCCCACACTGCATGCCCCAGTCAGACTGGGGTTCTTTAGAAGTGGACACATGCAGTTACAACTCCCTGTGGACCCACAGCATGGGTGGCTCCCTGGAACCCACTGGCGGTACATAAATATATCCCATTGCAGTGCCCAACACAGCTGATGTAACGTCAGCTTTAATGCAGGTGGGCCAAAAATTTATTGGATTACACTGTAGGCGAGGGCCTAAAAAAATTGGTGTACCAACAGTACTAATGTACGTCAGAAAAATTGCCCATGCCCAACCAAGAGGGCAGGTGAAACCCATTAATCGCTTTGGTTAATGTGGCTTAATTTGTAACTAGGCCAGGAGGCAGCCCAGTTAAAATAAAAATTGGTTCAGGTGAAAGTTTCAACGCTTTAATGAGCATTGAAACGTATAAAAATTGTTTACAAAAATTATATGACTGAGCCCGTTCGGCGTGATTACGTCAGGTTTCAGAAGGAGGAGCAGGAGGAGGAGGATGAATATTATACACAGATTGATGAAGCTAAAAGGTCCCCGTTTTTGATGGTGATAGAGAACAATGCTTCCATCCGCAGGTGCAGCCTACGTATTGTTTAGGTATCGCTGCTGTCCGCTGGTGGAGAAGAGAAGTCTGGGGAAATCCAGGCTTTGTTCATCTTGATGAGTGTAAGCCTGTCGGTTGACAGGCGGGTACGCTTATCTGTGATGATTCCCCCAGCCGCACTAAACACCCTCTCTGACAAGACGCTAGCCGCAGGACAAGGAAGCACCTCCAGGGCATACAGCGCGAGTTCAGGCCACATGTCCAGCTTCGACACCCAGTAGTTGTAGGGGGCAGAGGCGTCACGGAGGACGGTCGTGCGATCGGCTACGTACTCCCTCACCTTCCTTTTACAGTGCTCCCGCCGACTCAGCCTTGACTGGGGAGCGGTGACACAGTCTTGCTGGGGAGCCAGAAAGCTGTCAAAGGCCTTAGAGAGTGTTCCCCTGCCTGTGCTGTACATGCTGCCTGATCTCTGCGCCTCCCCTGCTACCTGGCCCTTGGAACTGCGCCTTCGGCCACTAGCGCTGTCGGATGGGAATTTTACCATCAGTTTGTTTGCCAGGGTCCTGTGGTATAGCATCACTCTCGAACCCCTTTCCTCTTTGGGTATGAGAGTGGAAAGGTTCTCCTTATACCGTGGGTCGAGCAGTGTGTACACCCAGTAATCCGTAGTGGCCAGAATGCGTGTAACGCGAGGGTCACGAGAAAGGCATCCTAACATGAAGTCAGCCATGTGTGCCAGGGTACCTGTACGCAACACATGGCTGTCCTCACTAGGAAGATCACTGTCAGGATCCTCCTCCTCCTCAGGCCATACACGCTGAAAGGATGACAGGCAAGCAGCATGGGTACCCTCAGCAGTGGGCCAAGCTGTCTCTTCCCCCTCCTCCTCATCCTCCTCCCCCTCCTCCTCCTTCTCCTCCTCAACGTGCTGAGATATAGACAGGAGGGTGCTCTGACTATCCAGCGACATACTGTCTTCCCCCGCCTCTGTTTCCGAGCGCAAAGCGTCTGCCTTTATGCTTTGCAGGGAACTTCTCAAGAGGCATAGCAGAGGAATGGTGACGCTAATGATTGCAGCATCGCCGCTCACCATCTGGGTAGACTCCTCAAAGTTTCCAAGGACCTGGCAGATGTCTGCCAACCAGGCCCACTCTTCTGTAAAGAATTGAGGAGGCTGACTCCCACTGCGCCGCCCATGTTGGAGTTGGTATTCCACTATAGCTCTACGCTGCTCATAGAGCCTGGCCAACATGTGGAGCGTAGAGTTCCACCGTGTGGGCACATCGCACAGCAGTCGGTGCACTGGCAGATTAAAGCGATGTTGCAGGGTGCGCAGGGTGGCAGCGTCCGTGTGGGACTTGCGGAAATGTGCGCTGAGCCGGCGCACCTTTCCGAGCAGATCTGACAAGCGGGGGTAACTTTTCAGAAAGCGCTGAACCACCAAATTAAAGACGTGGGCCAGGCATGGCACGTGTGTGAGGCTGCCGAGCTGCAGAGCCTCCACCAGGTTACGGCCGTTGTCACACACGACCATGCCCGGTTGGAGGCTCAGCGGCGCAAGCCAGCAGTCGGTCTGCTCTGTCAGACCCTGCAGCAGTTCGTGGGCCGTGTGCCTCTTATCTCCTAAGCTGAGTAGTTTCGGCACGGCCTGCTGACGCTTGCCCACCGCTGTGCTGCCGTGCCGCGTGACACCGACTGCTGCTGACGTGCTGCTGCTGACACATCTTGATTGCGAGACAGAGGTTGCGGAGGAGGGTGGTTTAGTGGAGGAAGCATACACCGCCGCAGATACCACCACCGAGCTGGGGCCCGCAATTCTGGGGGTGGGTAGGACGTGAGCGGTCCCAGGCTCTGACTCTGTCCCAGCCTCCACTAAATTCACCCAATGTGCCGTCAGGAAGATATTGTAGCCCTGCCCGCCTGTGCTTGTCCACGTGTCCGTTGTTAAGTGGACCTTGGCAGTAACCGCGTTGGTGAGGGCGCGTACAATGTTGCGGGAGACGTGGTCGTGCAGGGCTGGGATGGCACATCGGGAAAAGTAGTGGCGACTGGGAACTGAGTAGCGCGGGGCCGCCGCCGCCATCATACCTTTTGAAAGCCTCCGTTTCCACAACCCTATACAGCAGCATCTCCAGGCTGATAAATTTGGCTATGTGCACGTTTAACGCTTGAGCGTGCGGGTGCGTGGCGGCGTACCTGCGCTTGCGCTCCAACACTTGCGCTAGCGACGGCTGGACGGTGCGCTGAGAGACATTGGTGGATGGGGCCGAGGACAGCGGAGGTGGGCGTGTGGGTGCAGGCCAGGAGACGGTAGTGCCTGTGTCCTGAGAGGGGGGTTGGATCTCAGTGGCAGGTTGGGGCACAGGGGGAGAGGCAGTGGTGCAAACCGAAGGCAGTGAACGGCCTTCGTCCCACCTTGTGGGGTGCTTGGCCATCATATGTCTGCGCATGCTGGTGGTGGTGAGGCTGGTGGTGGTGGCTCCCCGGCTGATCTTGGCGCGACAAAGGTTGTACACGACTGTTCGTCGGTCGTCTGCACTCTCAGTGAAAAACTGCCAGACCTTTGAGCACCTCGGCCTCTGCAGGGTGGCATGGCGCGAGGGGGCGCTTTGGGAAACAGTTGGTGGATTATTCGGTCTGGCCCTGTCTCTACCCCTGGCCACCGCACTGCCTCTTCCAACCTGCCCTGCTGCTGCACTTGCCTCCCCCTCTGAAGACCTGTCCTCAGTAGGCGTAGCAAACCAGGTTGGGTCAGTCACCTCATCGTCCAGCTGATCTTCCTCCGAATCCTCTGTGCGCTCCTCCCTCGGACTTACTCCAATTACTACTACCTGAGTGATAGACAACTGTGTCTCATCGTCATCGTCCTCCTCACCCACTGAAAGCTCTTGAGACAGTTGCCGGAAGTCCCCAGCCTCATCCCCCGGACCCCGGGAACTTTCCAAAGGTTGGGCATCGGTCACGACAAACTCCTCCAGTGGGAGAGGATTCGGAACCATTGCTGCCCATTCTGGGCAGGGGCCCGAGAACAGTTCCTGGGAGTCTGCCTGCTCCTCAGAATGTGTCATTGTAATGGAGTGAGGAGGCTGGGAGGAAGGAGGAGCAGCAGCCAGAGGATTCAGAGTTGCAGCAGTTGACGGCGCAGAACTCTGGGTGGTCGATAGATTGCTGGATGCACTTTCTGCCATCCACGACAGGACCTGTTCACACTGCTTATTTTCCAATAAAGGTCTACAGCGTGGACCCATTAATTGTGAGATGAATGTGGGGATGCCAGAAATGTGCCTCTCTCCTAATCCCGCAGCAGTCGGCTGCGATACACCTGGATCAGCAGCTCGGCCTGTGCCCACACCCTGACTTGGGCCTCCGCGTCCTCGCCCACGTCCACGTCTTCAAGGCCTACTCCTACCCCTCAGCATGGTGTATTACCAGTACTGCAGAAACAGAACACTGTAATTAAATGTGCCGCTTATTGGCCTGTGGTTGGAGGCTGACTTCGCTTACGGAACGCACAGCAGAGCCAGGAAAGAATTTTGCGCAAGCCAGCTGTAACACTTAGCTGGCTGCGTATTAATTAGGACTACTACCCCCCGCACAGACGCAGTGCACTGAGGACGGTCACAGGCAGCCCAAATAGAAAGTTTTTTCCCAAATTTTTTGGGAAAAGCCAACTGCCTATATAGACAGTATATCTCTTTCACTGTCCCTGCCTCACCACTACTGGCCCTGGACTATGTAAAATTACTGCAGACTGTTTCCCTCTGGACAGGATGACAGCGGTGATGTAACGGGCAACGCAGAGCCAGGAAAGAATTTTGCGCAAGCCTGCTGTAACACTTAGCTGGCTGCGTATTAATTAGGACTACTACCCCCAGCAGAGACGCAGTACACTCAGGACAGTCACAGGCAGCCCAAATAGAATGTTTTTTCCCAAATTTTTTTGGAAAAGCCCACTGCCTATATAGACAGTATACGTCTTTCACCTTTTTCACTGTCCCTGCCTCAGCACTACTGGCCCTATACTATGTAAAATTACTGCAGACTGTTTCCCTCTGGACAGGATGACAGCGGTGATGTAACGGGCAACGCAGAGCCAGGAAAGAATTTTGCGCAAGCCTGCTGTAACACTTAGCTGGCTGCGTATTAATTAGGACTACTACCCCCAGGAGAGACGCAGTACACTCAGGACAGTCACAGGCAGCCCAAATAGAATGTTTTTTCCCAAATTTTTTTGGAAAAGCCCACTGCCTATATAGACAGTATACGTCTTTCACCTTTTTCACTGTCCCTGCCTCAGCACTACTGGCCCTATACTATGTAAAATTACTGCAGACTGTTTCCCTCTGGACAGGATGACAGCGGTGATGTAACGGGCAACGCAGAGCCAGGAAAGAATTTTGCGCAAGCCTGCTGTAACACTTAGCTGGCTGCGTATTAATTAGGACTACTACCCCCAGCAGAGACGCAGTACACTCAGGACGGTCACAGGCAGCCCAAATAGAATGTTTTTTTCCCAAATTTTTTTGGAAAAGCCCACTGCCTATATAGACAGTATACATCTTTCACCTTTTTCACTGTCCCTGCCTCAGCACTACTGGCCCTATACTATGTAAAATTACTGCAGACTGTTTCCCTCTGGACAGGATGACAGCGGTGATGTAACGCGCAACGCAGAGCCAGGAAAGAATTTTGCGCAAGCCTGCTGTAACACTTAGCTGGCTGCGTATTAATTAGGACTACTACCCCCAGCAGAGACGCAGTACACTCAGGACGGTCACAGGCAGCCCAAATAGAATGTTTTTTCCCAAATTTTTTTGGAAAAGCCCACTGCCTATATAGACAGTCTATGTCTTTCACCTTTTTCACTGTCCCTGCTTCAGCACTACTGGCCCTATACTATGTAAAATTACTGCAGACTGACGACGCAATGCTCTGCACGGCCGATATACAAAAAAAAAAAGTGCAACACTGCAAAAAGCAGCCTCAACAGTACTGCACACGGTCAGATGTGGCCCTAAGAAGGACCGTTGGGGTTCTTGAAGCCTAAAATAACTCCTAACACTCTCTCTATAGCAACTCCAGCAAGACAGCACTTTCCCTGAACTATGTTAGAACGCATCTGTGGCGAGCCGCGGGAAGGGCCGATCTATATACTCGGGTGACACCTGATCTCGCCAGCCACTCACTGCAGGGGGGTGGTATAGGGCTTTAACGTCGCAGGCGGAAGTTGTAATGCTTTCCCTGTCTTTCTATTGGCCAGAAAAGCGCGCTAACGTCTCAGAGAGGAAAGTGAAAGTAACTCGAACATCGCGTGGTGCTCGCCTCTAGTAACGAGCATGTCGAACACCCTAATACTCGAACGAGTATCAAGCTCGGACGAGTACGTTCGCTCATCTCTAATGAGCAAGCATACTCGCTAAGGCAAATCACTCGAGCGAGTATTGCCATTTTCGAGTACATGCCCGCTCATGCCAAAAGATTCGGGGCCCGGCGGGGGTGAGTGGTGAGTTGCAGGAATGAGCATGGGGGAGCGGGAAGGGGGGGAGAGATCTCCCCCTGTTCCTCCCCACTCTCCCTGCCGCCCCCCGAATCTTTTGGGATGAGCGGGCATGTACTCGAAAATGGCAATACTCGCTCGAGTAATTTGCCTTAGCGAGTACGCTCGCTCATCTCTACTTGTAGGGTGTTCTTATACCATATTAATTTTTCATTGGTTCTACAATTGCTGTTTTCTTATAAACAATATAATATGAAATTGCAGCTTTAACTTTTTTTGATTTAAAGGGGTTGTCCCGCGCCGAAACGGGTTTTTTTTTTTTAACCCCCCCCCCCCCCCCCCCGTTCGGCGCGAGACAACCCCGATGCAGGGGTTTAAAAAAACAAACCGGAGAGTGCTTACCTGAATCCCGGCGGTCCGGCGTCTTCATACTCACCTGCTGAAGATGGCCGCCGGGGTCTGCTCCCTCCGTGGACCGCAGCTCTTCTGTGCGGTCCATTGCCGATTCCAGCCTCCTGATTGGCTGGAATCGGCACGTGACGGGGCGGAGCTACACGGAGCCGGCATTCTGCACGAGCGGCCCCATTGAAGACAGCAGAAGACCCGGACTGCGCAAGCGCGGCTAATTTGGCCATCGGAGGCCGAAAATTAGTCGGCACCATGGAGACGAGGACGCCAGCAACGGAGCAGGTAAGTATAAAACTTTTGATAACTTCTGTATGGCTCATAATTAATGCACAATGTACATTACAAAGTGCATTAATATGGCCATACAGAAGTGTATAGACCCACTTGCTGCCGCGGGACAACCCCTTTAAGTTAAATGATACAATTTGTCACAATACCAATGCAATACAATCTTGCACACGCCAGTAAAAAGTCATATATATTAAAAATATCAATTTTCCTAAAATATGAATCCATGTATGCCAGCAGGTCAAAGAATGGCATCTATCAGAGGCATCTATAACCAGTAAAAAAAATGTATCAGTTAAGTGTATAGTTATAGTATATATTTCTTTACAAATGTTACATCTCAGGCTATACATCTTAGGATATGTCGGGTTTCACTATGAGTTAAGAAACAACACATCTGTATCTAAAACATTACTAACACAATATTTAAAATGTGTGACCTTTTGTGCTTGCAAGCATAATTACTACCAACCTTTTTAGCATTTTCTAACAAGAAAGTACTAAATGCCTCCCTGTTGATTTCCCTTCTCACAGCCCATTGTGCATCTACAGTTCTTGAATGAGTAAGTATGAATTATAATGGGTTTAACCCTTCTAGAGATGATATATTAATTATTCCTGCGAGGCATAACACTATTATTAGCAATAAAAGCATGTCGTTATAGAAGAGAAAGATGAAAGTCTAATTTATATCATTTACAGCAAATATCAAATAAATAATCAGGTTGATTCAATTGCAAAGGGCATTTGAGTAACCCTCTATGGTAACATACATTTGCCACTGCCCACACAGTCATTTTGCAAAGATATAGCAGTACGCATAATAAAAAGACCCAGCAGAGCTCTGTGACTTAAATTCAATGACTTATGCGAGATATTGTATATATTGTTGAATACCAATTATTTCACACCTCGGGTTGCTTTATGTAGATTTATCTCTCAAATTTGTGTTCAATTTTTTTCTGTAATTTATATAATAGTTTTTTGAAAAGCACAAATGATCCGTAAAGAATCCAACTTTATGATACGTAAAGCTACTTGCACAGAAAAATACTCTCCATTCAACTCTATAGGACTGCTAGAGATAGCCAAGTGCTTGTTGAGACGCTAATGTTACAGAACAGGATGAATTACATTATAGCTTTATAGCTCAGGTTGTTAGACATGACAGTGCCAATTATGTATGGGGTCCTTTCTCTTGATTTGTAGCAGGTAGCAGCCAGTTAATTAAAGTTGCATTCCAGGCTTCTATAACTGATGACCTGTCTTTTGGATAGATTATCACTAGTTGATCAGCAGGGATCCAATATTCGGGATCCCCGGGAATCAGCTTGTCAGTGCAGTGGGGTTAGACGTTGTCATTAGAGATGAGCGAACGTACTCGTCCGAGCTTGATATTCGTGCGAATATTAGGGTGTTCGGGATGCTCGTTACTCGTAACGAGTACCACGCGGTGTTCCGGTTACTTTCAGTTTCCTCTCTGAGACGTTAGCGCGCTTTTCTGGCCAATTGAAAGACAGGGAAGGCATTACAACTTCCCCCTGTGACGTTCAAGCCCTATACCACCCCCCTGCTGTGAGTGGCTGGGGAGATCTGATGTCAGCGGAGTATAAAAATCGGCCCCTCCCGCGGCTCGCCACACATGCCTTGTGAGTTAGCTGAGGGACAGTGCTGTTCTATTGGAGTTGCTGTAGGGAGAGTGTTTGTAGTGAGTGTAGGCTTCAAGAACCCCAACGGTCCTTCTTAGGGCCACATCTACGTGTGTGCAGGCTGCTGTTAGCAGTGGAGAAATTTATTTTTTTTCTCAAAATCGGCAGTGCAGAGCATTGCACCCGGCATTAGGGACAGAAGTGGTGCTTAGGCAGGGAGAGTGTTAGGAGTGAGTGTAGCCTTCAAGAACCTCAACGGTCCTTTCTAGGGCCACATTTAACTGTGTGGACTACTGTGCAGGCTGCTGTTAGCTGTGTTGCTTTTTTTTTTTCTTCTCAAAATCGGTGGTGCAGAGCATTGCACCCTGCATTGATACTACAGGCACAGAATTGTGTAGGCAGGGCCACAACACAGTTATTAGTCATTGAATAGGCACAGTGGGCCTTTCCTTTTAAACAAAAGGGAAAAAAGTATATTTGCCCTGCCTCTGTCAGTCCTAAGGGCTCTGGGTACGTGTGTGCTGCGTGGAGAACGTAAAAAAATCAGACGCAACCAGCTACGGTTGAGTGCAGCCTTGCGCCAATTTCTTTCCTCCTGGGAAATACCTGCTCTGCCACAGTTAATAACTCTGCAACAGTAAAGTTCTGTGACACTTTTGCAGGGCCACAACACAGTTATATTAGTCATTGAATAGGCACAGTGGGCCTTTCCTTTAAAACAAAAGGGAAAAAATTATATTTGCCCTGCCTCTGACAGCCGTCAGGGCTCTGGGTACGTGTGTGCTGCGTGGAGAACGTAAAAAAATCAGACGCAACCAGCTACGGTTGAGTGCAGCCTTGTGCCAATTTCTTTCCTGCCTGGGAAATACCTGCTCTGCCACAGTTAATAACTCTGCAACAGTAAAGTTCTGTGACACTTTTGCAGGGCCGCAACACAGTTATTAAACGTATTATTCATTCACTAGAGGCAGTGGGCCTTTCCTTTTAAACAAAAGGGAAAAAAGTATATTTGCCCTGCCTCTGACAGCCGTCAGGGCTCTGGGTACGTGTGTGCTGCGTGGAGAACGTAAAAAAATCAGACGCAACCAGCTACGGTTGAGTGCAGCCTTGCGCCAATTTCTTTCCTGCCTGGGAAATACCTGCTCTGCCACAGTTAATAACTCTGCAACAGTAAAGTTCTGTGACACTTTTGCAGGGCCGCAACACAGTTATTAAACTTATTATTCATTCACTAGAGGCAGTGGGCCTTTCCTTTAAAACAAAAGGGAAAAAATTATATTTGCCCTGCCTCTTACAGCCGTCAGGGCTCTGGGTACGTGTGTGCTGCGTGGAGAACGTAAAAAAATCAGACGCAACCAGCTACGGTTGAGTGCAGCCTTGCGCCAATTTCTTTCCTGCCTGGGAAATACCTGCTCTGCCACAGTTAATAACTCTGCAACAGTAAAGTTCTGTGACACTTTTGCAGGGCCGCAACACAGTTATTAAACTTATTATTCATTCACTAGAGGCAGTGGGCCTTTCCTTTTAAACAAAAGGGAAAAAAGTATATTTGCCCTGCCTCTGACAGCCGTCAGGGCTCTGGGTACGTGTGTGCTGCGTGGAGAACGTAAAAAAATCAGACGCAACCAGCTACGGTTGAGTGCAGCCTTGCGCCAATTTCTTTCCTGCCTGGGAAATACCTGCTCTGCCACAGTTAATAACTCTGCAACAGTAAAGTTCTGTGACACTTTTGCAGGGCCGCAACACAGTTATTAAACTTATTATTCATTCACTAGAGGCAGTGGGCCTTTCCTTTAAAACAAAAGGGAAAAAATTATATTTGCCCTGCCTCTGACAGCCGTCAGGGCTCTGGGTACGTGTGTGCTGCGTGGAGAACGTAAAAAAATCAGACGCAACCAGCTACGGTTGAGTGCAGCCTTGTGCCAATTTCTTTCCTGCCTGGGAAATACCTGCTCTGCCACAGTTAATAACTCTGCAACAGTAAAGTTCTGTGACACTTTTGCAGGGCCGCAACACAGTTATTAAACTTATTATTCATTCACTAGAGGCAGTGGGCCTTTCCTTTAAAACAAAAGGGAAAAAATTATATTTGCCCTGCCTCTGACAGCCGTCAGGGCTCTGGGTACGTGTGTGCTGCGTGGAGAACGTAAAAAAATCAGACGCAACCAGCTACGGTTGAGTGCAGCCTTGCGCCAATTTCTTTCCTGCCTGGGAAATACCTGCTCTGCCACAGTTAATAACTCTGCAACAGTAAAGTTCTGTGACACTTTTGCAGGGCCGCAACACAGTTATTAAACTTATTATTCATTCACTAGAGGCAGTGGGCCTTTCCTTTAAAACAAAAGGGAAAAAATTATATTTGCCCTGCCTCTGACAGCCGTCAGGGCTCTGGGTACGTGTGTGCTGCGTGGAGAACGTAAAAAAATCAGACGCAACCAGCTACGGTTGAGTGCAGCCTTGCGCCAATTTCTTTCCTGCCTGGGAAATACCTGCTCTGCCACAGTTAATAACTCTGCAACAGTAAAGTTCTGTGACACTTTTGCAGGGCCGCAACACAGTTATTAAACTTATTATTCATACACTAGAGGCAGTGGGCCTTTCCTTTTTAAAAAAAGTTAAAAAATTATATTTGGCCTGCAGGCTTGCGCCAATTAATTTCCTGCCTGTGAAATCAAATCACTGGTAATACAGCATGCTGAGGGGTAGGGGTAGGCCTAGAGGACGTGGACGCGGCCGAGGACGCGGAGGGCCAAGTGAGGGTGTGGGCACAGGCCGAGCTCCTGATCCAGGTGTGTCGCAGCCGACTGCTGCGCGATTAGGAGAGAGGCACGTTTCTGGCGTCCCCACATTCATCGCCCAATTAATGGGTCCACGCGGGAGACCTTTATTAGAAAATGAGCAGTGTGAGCAGGTCCTGTCCTGGATGGCAGAAAGTGCTTCGAGCAACCTATCGTCCAGCCACAGTTCTGCGCTGTCCACTGCTGCAAATCCGAATCCTCTGTCTGCTGCTCCTCCTTCCTCCCAGCCTCCTCACTCCACTACAATGACACATGCTCAGGAGCGGGAAGACTCCCAGGAACTGTTCTCGGGCCCCTGCTCAGATTGGGCAGCAGTGGTTCCTCTCCCACCAGAGGAGTTTATCGTCACTGATGCACAACCATTGGAAAGTTCCCGGGGTCCGGGGGATGAGGCTGGGGACTTCCGCCAACTGTCTCAAGAACTTTCTGTGGGTGAGGAGGACGATGACGATGAGACACAGTTGTCTTGCAGTGAGGTAGTAGTAAGGGCAGTAAGTCCGAGGGAGGAGCGCACAGAGGATTCGGAGGAAGAGCAGCAGGACGATGAGGTGACTGACCCCACCTGGTGTGCAACGCCTGCACAGGACAGGTCTTCAGAGGGGGAGGCACGGGCAGCAGCAGGGCAGGTTGCAAGAGGCAGTGCGGTGGCCAGGGGTAGAGGCAGGGCCAGACCGAATAATCCACCAACTGTTTCCCAAAGCGCACCCTCGCGCCATGCCACCCTGCAGAGGCCGAGGTGCTCTAAGGTCTGGCAGTTTTTCACAGAGACGCCTGACGACCGACGAACAGTGGTGTGCAACCTTTGTCGCGCCAAGATCAGCCGGGGAGCCACCACCAACAGCCTCACCACCACCAGCATGCGCAGACATATGATGGCCAAGCACCCCACAAGGTGGGACGAAGGCCGTTCACCGCCTCCGGTTTGCACTGCTGCCTCTCCCCCTGTGCCCCAACCTGCCACTGAGATACAACCCCCCTCTCAGGACACAGGCACTACCGTCTCATGGCCTGCACCCACACCCTCACCTCCGCTGTCCTCGGCCCCATCCACCAATGTCTCGCACCGCACAGTCCAGCCGTCGCTAGCGCAAGTGTTGGAGCGCAAGCGCAAGTACGCCGCCACGCACCCGCACGCTCAATCGTTAGCCGTCCATATAGCCAAATTTATCAGCCTTGAGATGCTGCCGTATAGGGTTGTTGAAACGGAGGCTTTCAAAGCTATGATGGCGGCGGCGGCCCCGCGCTACTCAGTTCCCAGTCGCCACTACTTTTCCCGATGTGCCGTCCCAGCCCTGCATGACCACGTCTCCCGCAACATTGTACGCCCCCTCACCAATGCGGTTAGTGGCAAGGTCCACTTAACTACGGACACGTGGACAAGCACAGGCGGGCAGGGCCACTACATCTCCCTGACGGCACATTGGGTGAATTTAGTGGAGGCTGGGACAGAGTCAGAGCCTGGGACCGCTCACGTCCTACCCACCCCCAGAATTGCGGGCCACAGCTCGGTGGTGGTATGTTCGGCGGTGTATGCTTCCTCCACTAAAGCACCCTCCTCCTCCTCCTCCTCCTCAACCTTTGTCTCGCAATCTAGATGTGTCAGCAGCAGCAGGACGTCGCCAGCAGTCGGTGTCGCGCAGCGTGGCAGCACAGCGGTGGGCAAGCGTCAGCAGGCCGTGCTGAAACTACTCAGCTTAGGAGATAGGAGGCACACGACCCACGAACTGCTGCAGGGTCTGACAGAGCAGACCGACCGCTGGCTTGCGCCGCTGAGCCTCCAACCGGGCATGGTCGTGTGTGACAACGGCCGTAACCTGGTGGCGGCTCTGCAGCTCGGCAGCCTCACGCACGTGCCATGCCTGGCCCACGTCTTTAATTTGGTGGTTCAGCGCTTTCTGAAAAGCTACCCACGCTTGTCAGACCTGCTCGGAAAGGTGCGCCGGCTCTGCGCACATTTCCGCAAGTCCCACACGGACGCTGCCACCCTGCGCACCCTGCAACATCGCTTTAATCTGCCAGTGCACGACTGCTGTGCGACGTGCCCACACGGTGGAACTCTACGCTCCACATGTTGGCCAGGCTCTATGAGCAGCGTAGAGCTATCGTGGAATACCAACTCCAACATGGGCGGCGCAGTGGGAGTCAGCCTCCTCAATTATTTTCAGAAGAGTGGGCCTGGTTGGCAGACATCTGCCAGGTCCTTGGAAACTTTGAGCAGTCTGCCCAGGTGGTGAGCGGCGATGCTGCAATCATTAGCGTCACCATTCCTCTGCTATGCATCTTGAGAAGTTCCCTGCAAACCATAAAGGCAGCCGCTTTGCGCTCGGAAACGGAGGCAGGGGAAAACAGTATGTCGCTGGATAGTCAGAGCACCCTCCTGTCTATATCTCAGCGCGGTGAGGAGGAGGAGGAGGAGGAGGAGGAGGAAGATGAGGAGGAGGGGGAAGACACAGCTTGGCCCACTGGTGAGGGTAGACATGCTGCTGGCCTGTCATCCTTTCAGCGTGTATGGCCTGAGGAGGAGGAGGAGGAGGAGGATCCTGAAAGTGATCTTCCTAGTGAAGACAGCCATGTGTTGTGTACGGGTACCCTGGCACACATGGCTGACTTCATGTTAGGATGCCTTTCTCGTGACCCTCGCGTTGCACGCATTCTGGCCACTACGGATTACTGGGTGTACACACTGCTTGACCCACGCTATAAGGAGAACCTTCCCAGTCTCATTCCCGAAGAGGAAAGAGGTTCGAGAGTGTTGCTATACCACAGGACCCTGGCGGACAAGCTGATGGAAAAATTCCCATCCGACAGCGCTAGTGGCAGAAGGCGCAGTTCCGAGTGCCAGGTAGCAGGGGAGGTGCGGAGATCGAGCAGCATGTACAGCCCAGGCAGTGAAACAGTCTTTAAGGGCCTGGACAGCTTTATGGCTCCCCACCAAGACTGTGTCACCGCTCCCCAGTCAAGGCTGAGTCGGTGGGAGCACTGTAAAAGGATGGTGAGGGAGTACGTAGCGGATCGAACGACCGTCCTCCGTGACGCCTCTGCCACCTACAACTACTGGGTGTCGAAGCTGGACACGTGGCCTGAACTAGCGCTGTATGCCCTGGAGGTGCTTGCTTGTCCTGCGGCTAGCGTCTTGTCGGAGAGGGTGTTTAGTGCGGCTGGGGGAATCATCACAGATAAGCGTACCCGCCTGTCAACCGACAGTGCCGACAGGCTAACACCCATCAAGATGAACAAAGCCTGGATTTCCCCAGACTTCTCTTCTCCACCAGCGGACAGCAGCGATACGTAAGCAATACGTAGGCTGCACCCGCGGATGGAAGCTACGTTCTCTCTCACCATCCAAAACGGGGACATTTATGCTTCATCAATCTGTGTCTAATATTCCTCCTCCTCCTCCTGCTCCTCCTCCTGAAACCTCACGTAATCACGCTGAACGGGCAATTTTTCTTAGGGCCACAAGGCTCACTCATCTAATTTTTCTAAACAATTTTTATATGTTTCAATGCTCTTAAAAGCGTTGAAACTTTAACTTGAACCAATTTTTCGTTAAACTGGGCTGCCTCCAGGCCTAGTTACCACTTAAGCCACATTAACCAAAGCGATTAATGGGTTTCACCTGCCATCTTGGTTGGGCATGGCCAATTTTTACTGAGGTACATTAGTACTGTTGGTACACCAATTTTTTGGGGCCCTCACCTACAGTGTAATCATAGCAATTTGTATGTTCTTCGCCTGCACTCATGGTACAGAAGTGTGTGTGGGGTTGGCCTACACATTAGCTACATAAATGTAACTTGGGCCTTGGCTATACTGCAGCTACTGAAATGGAACTAAGACTGCGCTCCCACTATACTGCTGCTTCGGAATTGTTACTGGGGCCTGTCTTGAGTGCTACTATTACTGACATGGAACGAAGACTGCGCTCCCACTATACTGCTGCTTCGGAATTGTTACTGGGGCCTGTCTTGAGTGCTACTATTGCTGACATGGAACGAAGACTGCGCTCCCGCTATACTGCTGCTTCGGAATTGTTACTGGGGCCTGTCTTGAGTGCTACTATTACTGACATGGAACGAAGACTGCGCTCCCACTATACTGCTGCTTCGGAATTGTTACTGGGGCCTGTCTTGAGTGCTACTATTGCTGACATGGAACGAAGACTGCGCTCCCGCTATACTGCTGCTTCGGAATTGTTACTGGGGCCTGTCTTGAGTGCTACTATTGCTGACATGGAACGAAGACTGCGCTCCTCCTATAATGCTGCTAGTGATATGTTAGTGGGGCCTGTCCTAATGGTACGGCTGAAATGTTACGAATTATGGGCTCTGCCTATACCGCTGCTAATGGTATGTCTCTGGGGTGTGGAAACAGAGGCTTCCCAAAGACATGATGGCGGCGAGGCCATTTCCCACCAACGCGGTTACTGTTAAGGTGCATATAACCACGGACACGTGGAGAGGACACGTAGTGCCTCAAAAACATCCCCCTCCTCCTCCAACAGGGAAAACATTCTTGGCAAATGCCTTTGCATTGGTTCGTCTGGTGGCAGTCCAAGAATTTCACCTTTACCGACACTACAAGAGAGCCCCCCCACCATCCCCCCGCCACGGCCCACTTAATCCTGGCCACATTCCGAAAACCAACAAAATAAAACCGCGCTACTAGGTCCGCAGTCACCACCACATTACCACCAACGCGGTTACTGTTAAGGTGCATATAACCACCGACACGTGGAGAGGACACGTAGTGCCTCAAAAACATCCCCCCGCCACAGCCCACTTAATCCGGGCCACATTCCGAAAACCAACAAAATAAAACCACGTTACTAGGTCCGCAGTCACCACCACATTACCACCAACGCGGTTACTGTTAAGGTACATATTACCAGTCTGACTGGGGCATGCAGACACCTTTACAGAATGAATAGTGTGTGGCACATAGGTTCCCCATTGCTATGCCCACGTGTGCAGCTCCTGATGGCGGTGGCACAGGATTCTATTTCTCATTGCTTCTGTACAGCATTGTGGGATATCGCCCCACCACTTTTAAAGAGGGTCGCTGCCTAGCCGTGCCAACCCCTCTGCAGTGTGTGCCTGCGGTTCCTCCTCATGGCAGACGCACTTATAAATAGACATGAGGGTGGTGTAGCATGAGGGCAGCTGAAGGCTGCGCAGGGACAGTTGGTTGTGCGCTGTGGACACTGCGTCGTGTGTGTGTGTGTGTGTGTGGGGGGGGGGGGTTGGGCAGCATGTAACCCAGGAGAAGTGGCAGCGGAGTGTCATCCAGGCAGTGATTGTGCTTTGTTGGAGGTAGTGTGGTGCTTAGCAAAGGTATGCCATGCTAATGAGGGCTTTTCAGAAGTAAAAGTTTTTGGGAGGGGGGGGCCCCACTCTTGCCGCTATTGTGGCTTAAAGGGGTTGTCCCGCGCCGAAACGGGTTTTTTTTTTTTTTAAACCCCCCCCCGTTCGGCACGAGACAACCCCGATGCAGGGGTTAAAAAAACCACCCGCACAGCGCTTACCTGAATCCCGGCGGTCCGGCGTCTTCATACTCACCTGCTGAAGATGGCCGCCGGGATCCTCTGTCTCCATGGACCGCAGGGCTTCTGTGCGGTCCATTGCCGATTCCAGCCTCCTGATTGGCTGGAATCGGCACGTGACGGGGCGGAGCTACACGGAGCTACACGGAGCCCCATTCAGAAAGGAAGAAGACCCGGACTGCGCAAGCGCAGCTAATTTGGCCATCGGAGAGCGAAAATTAGTCGGCACCATGGAGACGAGGACGCCAGCAACGGAGCAGGTAAGTATAAAACTTTTGATAACTTCTGTATGGCTCATAATTAATGCACAATGTACATTACAAAGTGCATTATTATGGCCATGCAGAAGTGTATAGACCCACTTGCTGCCTCGGGACAACCCCTTTAATAGTGGGACCTGTGAACTTGAGATGCAGCCCAACACGTAGCCCCTCGCCTGCCCTATCCGTTGCTGTGTCGTTCCCATCACTTTCTTGAATTGCCCAGATTTTCACACATGAAAACCTTAGCGAGCATCGGCGAAATACAAAAATGCTCGGGTCGCCCATTGACTTCAATGGGGTTCGTTACTCAAAACGAACCCTCGAGCATCGCGAAAAGTTCGTCCCGAGTAACGAGCACCCGAGCATTTTGGTGCTCGCTCATCTCTAGGTCATCACTGGTCAGAACAGGAAGTATCATAGCAGCTTCACTCCCATTCAAATCAACGGGAGCTCTATGCTTCTTATACACTTCCTGCTCCTCATTACAGGTAGGATTGGATATATGGTCTTGACTGCAATGGGAATACGGAAGTATTAAGCTTCATTTACACTAGCATGATTTTATTGCAGAATAGGCGCTTGAACAGATTCCGTCTTAGGACTCGGTCAGACGAGTGTGGTTTACACGCTGCTAAGCAATGTGTAAACCAAGCTGCTAACATGCAGGGAATTCTGCGCGTGAACGGGCTGCCCTTAGCTCCACGGAGCAACCCGTTCACATGTCCGTGGTGCGGGCAGCCTGCTTCCACGGTTCCCATAGGAGCCTATGGTAAGCACCCTGGATAGGGTGCACCACAGAGCGGACAGGAAATTGGCACTCGCTGTTCGTTCTTTTTAAGAAGTGCAGATTCTGCACTTCTAAAATGGGTCCATGTGAGCAGTTTCATAGTGACCTTTAGGCCGCCTGCACACGAGCAGGTCGGATCCGGCAGCAAGAATTCTCGCCGCGGGACCCGACCCGAGAGCCTGCAGGGACGAGCGCATGCGCAGACCGGAGCCGGCGGCCGGGTGAGTGCGTGCCCTGCAGAAAAATAGGACATGCCGCGGTTTGTTTGCCGCGCGAGATTTCGCGCGGCCAAACCGCGGCCGTCTGCATAGGAGTGCGTATTGTAATGCACTCCTATGCAAACTTTCAGCGGCGGAAATCCCGCGGGAAATCCCGCCGTGGGATTTCCGCCCGTGTGCAGGCGGCCATAGGTTGCTATAAAAGCGTGGATTACACACTGCTGTAGCAGCATGTAAAACACGCTCGTCTGACTGAGCTCTAATAGAACAAATGGTTTCCTATGGAAATGTTCAGATGAAGGTATTTTAGATGCACAAAAAGCTCGCACCTAACAAAGATCGAACATGCGTCTGCAAATCTCGCATCTAAGGTCCGTGGTGCGAGAAGAGATAGGACCTGACCTATCTTTGGTGCGAGCTGCGCAGAAGTTTCCAGACACTCCTATGGGAGCTGGATAACATGTAACACGCAGCCCCTGATCATGTGAATGGGCAATTTCACTGCTAATTAAGCCCAACACTTAACAGCTGAAATTCACGCTATTTTTAGTGCAGGATAGTCACGATCCTTTCATGCACCTATGCTGCGCTAAAACCACGCTCATGTGAACAAGGCCTAATAGAAACCTAATGCTCTAAGCGATTTGAATGGGGGGAAGTCGTTATAACACTTCCTATTCTGACCAGCACTGATGACATCTAGCACCGCTACACTAATAGCAGGCTGGACGATCAGCTGATTGGCGAGGAACTCCAATGGCAAATCCTCTCTGATCAACTTAAAGTTAAAGGAACACTGGCTATATTGCCTGGACGTGGCAGAAAGAGGAAGCTATCGCTGGCTGCCACCGGAATCCTGAAGAGGTAGGTGGTCAAAAACCCACTAGTGATTGCAAAAGACCTGCAGCAAGATTTGGTGGCAGCAGGCACTCAGGTTTCCATTTGCACAGTAAGGTGCCTACTAAAAACTGAAGGTCTTCATGCCCAAATTCTAAGATGTACACCTAAAGCACAATAAAAGTTAGCATAAATATATGTACAAAACCATACAAATAAGCCACAGATGTTTTACCCACGGATGTGAGGCATTTTTCATGAAAAATGCTTCACATCTCTTCTCTGAAATTCTGATTCTCCTTGCTTGAGTCCTATGTCTCACAAACAGCCCCTGGATGGCACATTTATGAGTTTCCCACACCGTAAGGGCTGAAGTATCCTCCAGTGGGTTCTCTTCAAAGTAGTAGGTAAGATCTGCCCGGATGGCTTCACTGATGGCTAAATCATGCAAGAGAGATTTATTTAAATGCCAATGCCAGGGCCTGTGTATAGTCACAAGGGATATAAGTGATACATGCAGCATCGCATGGTCTGCGTATGTGATGGGGTCAATGGTAGAAGACTGGATTTGAGGGACATCAATATGCCTGATAAAAAAGCAGTCGACTCTTGAGTATACATTGTGGACTGAGGAATAATAAATGTAGTCCCTCCTATGTGGATGGCCAGAGCGCCAAACATCCATTAACTGGTGGGACTGAAGGAAGCGTTTGACCCATTGGAGGTAGGGAATGGCTAGATGGGATGCATTCCTTGAGACATCCAAGAGGGGGTCTATTGCTAGGTTTAAGTCCCCTCTTACTATTAGGGTGTCATCTGAGAACTCAGCTAATTTTGCTTAAATATCCTCTAGGGCTGGTAACTGGTTACGGTTTGGTAGATATACATTCGCAAAGGTGAAAGTGCGCCCCACCAGTAACGCTTTAACGAATAAGAAGTGTCCCTCTCTATCCAAACAGTGATTAATTGATTCCCATGGCACCCCTGGGATATGATAATACTCACACCTCTGGCCCTTGTTCTATGATAGCAGCTGTGCTAGGCATCTGGATATCTAGGTGAACGGTAAGGAGCCAACAGAGTCGACCCAATCATTAAACCAAGCTAATCCAGAAGCAGACAAATAGGGGTGCAAGGGGAGAAAAAGAGAGTGGCAAAGAATGAGGAAAGTGAGAATACTCACACTAGTGAGTCCCAGGTGGCAGGGTTACTGCCTATAGCAGCCTATGAGATACCAAGATAGTTGGCGATGTGTAACAACAGGCACCAGAGACTATCAATGGGGCAGCCACATTCCCAGTTAAGGTTAAAGGTAAGACTAAATCAGTCAGGCGGTGTAGAGGTACCATACAGAAGAGAGATATAGGCCCGAGTGTGTACAGAGCAACGTCCTTTACTGGGAAGGACCATCTGCACTCACTCGGGGGACAGGCGAGAGGGGCAGCAGACTCAAGGTCAGGAACCCCTCAAATATGGTGAAGGGAAAGTTCCTCATGTGTAGCGAAGCATCTCTCACTCTTCAGGTGATGTAGAGCAGGGGTCCCCATCTCCACTACTCAGGGAACAGCAACGGGTCATGTTTTCAGGATATCCTATGCTAAGAACACCTGTGGCAATGTCTGAGGCACCTGTGCAACACTGAGGAAATCCTGAAAACATGACCTGTTGGCGGTCCCTGAGAACTGGAGTTAGGGAACACTGATGTAGAGTGGGATCTTGGAGGACCATTCCTGTTATATAGAGTCAGGCACCTGGGTCCTGAGGTTGTGCCCCGCCCATCTCGTCATGTCAGGGGTGTTCTTGTACAGCAGGTAGTCAAAAGGCCAGTGAATCCAGGATGGACAGATTCTTAAGCACCAGCAAAAGAGCCAAAGCTGCAGTCTGAGTCGGGGAGTGTAGGGAGAATGTAGATCTGTTTTTCTATATAGTGAGGTGGAAATGGAGACCCCACTTACAAGTCACTCCTGTTTCAGTGAGTCGACCTAGGAGGGGTTTCAGTGGTCACCTCATCCAAAGAGTGCATTGACAGACTTCTGGCCACAGCTGGACCATGGTGTTCTGGAAGGCTATAGGGCCTGTTCTCCAGTCATGTTGTTAAATGTCCTCCTTCTTTTTGAAGAAATTAATTCTGCATAGAACATCACGTGGAGCAGAAGATTTGGGGAGACAGGCGCCTGATATTCTATCAATTTGGATTTCCATAGATTCTGTTTGCCAAGACAATGTTAAAGATTGTAGTTACCGCTTTTCAAAGATCAGAGAAATGGATGGACTTTGGGATGTCTCTGAGTTTAACGTTATTCCCGCAGCCCCTATTCTCCTGGTCATCTACTGCAGTAAGGCTTCCCTTTTGAAGGCATCTTAAGCAGCAAATGTTTCTTCAATTCTGGCCACCCAGTCATTCAGCGGCGAGGAGGCCTTGTTCCATAGTTGACACCTACTGGGCAATAAACCAGAGCTCTGTTTTAAATGCAGCAATAACTTTTTCCTGTCTGAACTCTACTCACTAGATCATGGACTCTATGTCTTTCTTGGTAGATATGGAGGAGATTTCAGATTGCATTGAGGTCTAGAGCAGGCCCAGAAGTTCCCATGGGGAGGGAAAGAGATCCTTCCTGAGGAATAGAGCTTGAGGGCGAGAATGTGGGTCCGGGAGAGGGGACGCATGGGATCCCTTCCCTGTCCATCCCTTTGTTGGATCCCCATAACCCTGTGCTGTCTGAGTCTCTTGAATGAGAGGTACACTTATTATGTGGCTCTCAGTACATCCTGTGTCCGATCATCTTCTCAGGCTGGGTGATGGAACTGTTATATGGGGGATGTATCCCCTGCTCCCTCTCTGTGCTGCATTTTCCCCCTCAGGGCTTTTGAATGTAGGGTCCGTAAAGTCCTAGGTTTCTCTTGTGGCTGGACTGGTAGCTGTAGGGGCAGAGACAGATGTAGAAGACGTAGTTGTGTAGGAAGACACCTGCTCTCTAGGCTCTTAGGTAAGGCTGCCCAAGGCAGATGCAGCTGTGACCCCATTGAGAAGCAGCCCCACCCCTCCCTGCACAAGGGAGAACTCGCTCAGCTTTCTGTCTTGCTGTAGCCTTCTCTGGGCTTAAGCAGGGAACTGCTGGTGGGGGCCGTCAGCTGCTTGTCCACGCTCATGACTGGAACGCAGAGAGAGGGAAGCAGAGGCACAGCAGTGTGTGTCTGAAGGGTGAGGGTAACTCATGATGTTGCTTTTAGAGCGGCAGTGGAAGCAGTCCCTCAGCATCCCGACACCTTCCTCATCTTCTGTAGGTGAAAGCAGACCCATCCTGTTGATAACTATAAGCTCTCTTGTAGGAGCACGGGTGCTCAGTTTAGGAACCCCTAAATGAGCTTCCTCCTGGTGCCATGCTCAAGCGACTCCCCACATAAGCTTGCCCTTTTCAAGATTTCGAGTCTTCTTAATCATTTTGTTTAAGAATCTAATCTGAGATGAATTAAGAGCATATATGATTGTTCAAGTAAAAGAGATGTTTTTTATAGATCCCGCAACAACCATAAATCTACCCTTAGGAACTATTTGTTAATCTTGACTAGAGATGAGCGAGCACACTCATCCGAGCTTGATGCTCGTTTGAGTATTAGGGTACTCAAGATGCTCATTACTCGAGACGAACACCACGCGGTACTCGATTCAATTGTATTTCCTTCCCCGCATGTTTAGCACCATTTTCTAGCCAATAAACATGCGGGGAAGGTATTACCACTTCCTGCTGTGATGTGCATGGCTGGGCTGATCAGGTGATCGCCAAGTACTTAAAGTAGTGCCGCCCGTGGCTCGCCTCAGACGCATGCTGGCAGAGGTTAGTGAAAGTGCTGCTGCTTATACAGGGATAGTGTTAGCGAAGGATCCTGTCTTCAAGAATCCCAACGGTCCTTCTTAGGGCTACTCCTCATCGTTTGCATTATAGTTGTGGCTGGCTTAAAGCAGTAGTGCACCATTTTTTTTTTAAGCATCTCAGGCTGTGCAGGCCATTTCAACTATAGCGTTCTCAGTCTGCAGTGTATTGTGCAAAGTTTAGGGACAGAGCTGCCTATATAGGGAAAGTTTTACAGTCCTCCTGATCCACTGTGCAAGAACCCCAACGGTCCTTCTTAGCGCTACATCTCAACGTGTGCATTATAGTTGTGGCTGGCTGTGAGCAGTAGTGCACCAACTTTTGTATTACGAATCTAGGCCTGTTCCCATCCTTGCAGTTATAGCGTACTCAGCCTGCAGTGCCTTACAATGAGCTCTAACCGTGAAACTGCACTCTAAAATTTCCTAGGCTACTGCAAAGTATTTCAGTTATACCGTTCTGTGTGTGCAGTGCATTAAGCAAAGTTTAGGGACAGAGCTGCCCATATAGGGAAAGTTTTACAGGACTCCTGATCCACTGTGCAAGAACCCAAACGGTCCTTCTTAGCGCTACATCTCACCGTGTGCATTATAGTTGTGGCTGACTGTGAGCAGTAGTGCACCAACTTTTGTATTAAGCATCAAGGCCTGTTCCCAGCCATGCAGTTATAGCGTACTCAGCCTGCAGTGCCTTACAACGAGATCTCACCGTGAAACAGTACTCTAGTATTTTCTAGGCCACTTTAAAGTATTTAAACTCTGCCACTGTGCAGAGCGTCTCACAATTTCCTTTCCTTGGTGGGGTTGAGACAGCCGCAGTTACCAGCACTATCCACTGGCTTTAATGTTTTCTCCCACTCCACACAGCCTCTCTTATCTACAAGTCTCTGCAAGCGGTAAATTACCCCTAGGTATCAGCGCAAAACAGTGGTTTAATTTTTTCAAGTCACAGCATAGAGCCTCCGCTATCTACAAGTCTCTGTGGGCGGTGAATTAGCCACAGTTGTCAGCGCTGTACAGTGGGGTAATTTATTTGGGCCCTGCTCTATTCTTAATCCACCATGATGAGAAGTAGGGGTAAGGGTCGAGGACGTGGACGCGGACGTGGGCGTCCAAGCGAGGGTGTGGGCACAGGCCAAGTTCCTGGACATGGTGAATCACAGCCGGCTGCTGAGAGATTAGGAGAGAGGCAAGTTTCTGGCCTCCCCAGCTTCATATCACAATTTGAGGGTCCGAGTGGTAGACCTTAATTACAAACAGAGCAGTGCGAGCAGGTCCTGTCGTGGATGGAAAAAACGTGTCCAGTAATGTATTGACCACCCAGTCTTCTACGCAGTCCACTACTTCCGTCCTAGGGACTTCAACTCAGAATCCTCTGGCTGCTCCTCCTTCCTTCCAGCCTCCTCACTCCATGAAAATGACATATTCTGAGCAGGCAGACTCCCAGGAAATGTTCTCGGGTCCCTGCCATGGGTGGGAAAAAATGGTTCCTCTCTCACCTGAGGAGTTTGTCGTGACCGATGCCCAACCATTCGAAAGTTCCCGGGGTCCGGGTGATGAGGCTGGGGACTTCTGGCAACTGTCTCAAGAGCTTTTTGTGGATGAGGATGATGAGACACAGTTGTCTATCAGTGAGGTAGTAGTAAGGGCAGTAAGTCCGAGGGAGGAGCGCACAGAGGATTCGGAGGAAGAGCTGCTGGACGATGAGGTGACTGACCTCACCTGGTTTGCTAAGCCTACTGAGGACAGGGCTTCAGAGGGGGAGGCAAATGCAGCAGCAGGACAGGTTGGAAGAGGCAGTGGAGTGACCAGGGGTAGAGGCAGGGCCAGAGCGAAGAATCCCCCAACTGTTTCCCAAAGCACCACCTTGAGGCAAGCCTCCGTGCAGAGGGCTGGTGTTCAAAGGTGTGGATTTTTTTTAGTGAGAGCATGGACGATCGTCGAACAGTGGTGTGCAACCTGTGTCGCACCAAGATCAGCCGGGAAGCCACCACTACCAGCCTCACCACCACCAGCATGTGCAGCCATATGAAGGCCAAGCACCCCACAAGGTGGGATGAAGGACATTCACCGCCTCCGGGTCACACCACTCCCTCTTCCCCTGTGCCACAACCTGCCACACAGATCCAATCCCCCTCCCAGGATGCAGGCACGAGCGCCTCCCGGCCTGCACCCATACCCTCACCTCCACGGTCCTCCACTCCATCAAGCAATGTCTCTCAGTGCAGCGTTCAGCTGTCGCTAACACAAGCGTTGGAACGAAAGCGGAAATACGCCACCAACCACCTGCATGCACAAGCTTTAAACGTGCACATTGGCAAATTAATCAGCCTGGAGATGCTGCCGTACAGGCTTGTGGAAACGGAGGCTTTCTAAAACATGATGGCAGTGGCAGTCCCGTGCTACTCGGTCCCCAGTTGCCACTATTTTGCCCGGTGTGCCGTCCCCGCCCTACACCAGCACATCTCCCGCAGCATAAATCATGCCCTCACCAATCGGTTACTGGGAAGGTCCACTTAACCACGGACACGTAAACAAGTACTGGTGGGCAGGGCCACTATATCTCCCTGGTGGCACATTGGGTGAACTTGGTGGAGGCTAGGACCAAGTCAGAGCCTGGGACCGCTCACGTCCAACCTACATCCAGAATAGCGGGTCCTACCTCAGTGCTGGTATCTGCTGCGTTTTATGCCACCTCCTCCAAACCCTCCCCCTCCTCCTCCTCCGCCGCCTCTACCTCGCATTTAAGAAGTGTGAGCACGTCGCCAGCAGTCAGTAGTACGCAGCACGGCAGCACAGCGGTGCGCAAGTGTCAGCAAGCCGTGCTGAAACTAATCAGCCTAGGTGACAAGAGGCACACAGCCCCCGAGCTGCTGCAGGGTCTCACAGAGCAGACCGACCTCTGGCTTTCGCCGCTGAGCCTCCAACCGGGCATGGTCGTGTGTGACAATGGCCATAACTTGGTGGCGGCTCTGCAGCTCAGCAGCCTCGCACACGGGCCATGCCTAGCCCACATCTTCAATCTGATGGTTCAGCGGTTTCTGAAAAACTACCCCCACTTGTCTGACCTGCTCGGCAAGGTGCGCCGCGTCTGCTCACATTTCCGCAAGTCCACCATGGACACTGCCACCCTGAGGACCCTGCGACATTGGTTTCAGCTGCCAGAGCACCGACTGCTGTGCAACGTGCCCATACACTGGAATTCTACGCTGCACATGTTGGCCAGGCTGTACGAGCAGCGTAGCGCAATAGTGGAATACCAGCTGCAACATGGACAGCGGAGTGGTAGTCAGCCTCTGCAATTCTTTACTGAGGAGTGGGCATGGATGGCAGATATCTGCTAGGTCCTTGGAAACTTTGAAGAGTCTACCCAGATGGTGAGCAGCGATGCGGCAATAATTAGCGTTAGCATTCCACTGCTTTGCCTGCTGAGAAGTTTGCTGCTAAGCATAAAGGCTGACGCTTTGCGGTTGCAACAGGAGACGAGGGATGACAGTATGTCATTTGATAGCCAGACCACCCTCATGTCTACATCGCAGCACGTTTTGGAGGAGGAGAAGGGGGAGCAGGAGGAGAAGGAAGAGAGGGATGGGGAAGACAGCTGGCCACACTGCAGAGGGTACCCATGCTGCTTGCCTCTCATCTGTTCAGCATGTATGGGCAGAAGACGAGGAGGAGGAGGAGGAGGAACCTGAAAGTCATCCTCCTAGTGAGGACAGCAATGTGTTGCGTACTGGGACCCTGGCACACATGGCTGACTTCATGTTAGGCTGCCTTTCCCGTGACCCTTGCGTTAGACGCATTCCGGCCAACACAGATTACTGGGTGTACAACCTTCTAGACCCACCGTATAAGGAGAACCTTTCCACTCTCATTCCCGAAGAGGAAAGGGGTACGAGAGTGATGCAATACCACAGGACCCTGGTGGAAAAAGTGATGCTAAAGTTCCCATCTGACAGCGCTTCTGGCAGAAGACGCAGTTCTGAGGGCCAAGTAGCAGGGGAGGCGGGGATCAGGCAGCATGTTCAGTACAGGCAGGAGAAGACTCTCCAAGGCCCTTGCCAGCTTTATGGCTCCCCAGCCAGACTGTGTCACCACTCCCCAGTTAAGGCTGACTCGGAGGGAGCACTGTAAAAAGATGGTAAGAGAGTATGTAGCCGATCATACCCCCGTCCTCCGTAGTACCTCTGCTCCATACAACTATTGGGTGTCAAAGCTGGACACGTGGCACCAACTTGCGCTGTACGCCCTGGAGATGCTGGCCTGCCTTGCCACTAGCGTCTTGTTAGAGAGGGTGTTTAGTGCGGCTGGGGGCATCATCACGGATAAGCATATCCGCCTGTCAACTGCCAGTGCCGACATGCTTACACTCATAAAGATGAGCAAAGCCTGGATTTCCCCAGACTTCTCTTCTCCACCGGCAGAACGCAGTGTAATCTAATGATTCTTTTCGCTGCAACAGGAGAAAAATGTATCCTCTATCACCACTAAAAAGGGGGAATTAGCTTTGTCAATCACTCTCGGATATTATTACTTCTCCTCCACCCTACTCCTCCTCCTAAAACAGCATGTCATAACGCTGAACTGCCAATTTTTCCGCGGCCCAAAAGGCTCAGTTTAAAAGTTTTTTACAATTCTTCAAAATTTCAAAAGTATTGATACTTTAACAGACACCAATCTATGTCACAGAGCTGCCGCCAGGCTCTGTAGCAAATTAAGCAACAGCGAGCTGTATCTTTAAAAAATGTTTATGGGTTTCACCTGACCTCGCGTTTGAGCAATTTTTCAGGGATACACTTGTACTCTTGGTACACCACTTTTTCAAGCCCTTGCCTGTACTGTTATCTAACAAATTTTTCCGGCCTTCACCTACACTCTTGGTAACCTCATTTTTTCAGGTGTTCGCCTATACTCTTGGTACACAAATGTTTCAGGGGTTCGCCTATACTTTTGCTACATAAATGTTATTGGGGTCCGCCTATACTCTTCCTACAGAAATGTTATTGGGGTCCGCCTATACTCTTGCTACAGAAATGTTACAGGGGTCCGCCTATACTCTTGCTACAGAAATGTTATTGGGGTCCGCCTATACTCTTGCTACAGACATGTTACAGGGGATAGCCTATACTCTTGCTACAGAAATGTGACAGAGGCCCGCCTATAAAAATAAAATAAATAAATCTTGGTATTTGTATAGCGCCAACTTATTCCGCAGCGCTTTCAGGTAATAATTACTTATTACCCCCCACGAAGCTGGGTTCTCATTTTACCGACCTCGGAAGGATGGAAGGCTGAGTCAACCTTGAGCCGGCTACCTGAATCATGGGGGGATCGAACTTGCAGCCTTCAGGTCGTAGGCGAGAGCTTACACTCTGCGCCACACGAGGCTCAGTACCTATATTCTTGCTACAGAAATATTACTGGGGTCTGCCTATTCACTTGCTACTGAAAGGTTTGAGGGGTTCACCTATACTCTTGCTACAGAAATGTTATTGGGGTCCACCTATACACTTGCTACTGAAAGGTTTGAGGGGCTCACCTGTACTCCTGCTACAGAAATGTTACTGGGGTCCGCCTACACTCTTGCTACAGAAATGTTACAGGGGTCCGCCTATACTCTTGCTACAGAAATGTTACAGGGGTCCACCTATTCTCCTGCTACATTTATGTTACAGGGGTCCGCCTATACTCTTGCTACATAAATGTTATTGGGGTCCGCCTATACTCTTGCTACAGACATGTTACAGGGGTCTGCCTATCCTCTTGCTACATACCAGTTTTTTGGTGCCGTCTATACTCTTGCTACAGAAATGTTATTGGGGTCCACCTATACTCTTGCTACAGAAATGTTACAGGGGTCCACTTATACTCTTGCTACAGAAATGTTATTGGGGTCCACCTATACTTTTGCTACAGAAATGTTACTGGGGTCCGCCTATACTCTAGCTACAGAAATGTTACAGGGGTTCGGCTGTACTCTTGCTACATAAATGTTATTGGGGTTTGCCTATACTCTTGCTACAGAAATGCTACTGGGGTCCACCTATACTCTTGCTACAGAAATGTTACAGGGGTCTGCCTATACTCTTGCTACATAAATGTGATTGGGGTCCTCCTATACTCTTGCTACAGAAATGTTACTGGGGTCCCCCTAAACACTTGGTGCTGAAAGGTTTGAGGGGTTCGCCTATACTCTTGCCACAGAAATGTTACTGGGGTCCGCCTATACTGTGGGTGCACAAAGGTTTCCCATTGCGGTGTTCAGCTGCCTGACACATACACAGAATGAAGTGTGTGGGGGCACATGGATTTCCTATAGCTATTTAACTCACGGCACCTTGAGTCACACCAGGTGGAGGCTGGGACGGAGCCTGACCCTGGGCCAGCTCACATTCTTCCCTCACAGAGTTTTGCGGGTCCTACCTCGGTCATGGTTTAACGGCCTTATAATGCCACCTCCTCCTCCTGCTTGGGGTCTGGGGATCAGTGGTGGGCAACATGTATTTTCTCTCGTGTTACCACAGTTATCTGAGACAGTGGTTTGGGCCAAACAAAAGGAGCTTTACTGCATTATTCAGATGTTCGCAGCTGCACTAGCATCCGATTCCGCTTGAGGCCCACGATTACTGAGGGTGTGGGCAGAGGCCAAGGTCCTGGGCGAGAAGAATCAACTGTGCCAGGTATGGCCTGTGGAACTTCTTTGTGGTTCATCCAGTCTTTGGAGCGATGAAAGCAACCACTACTGATATAAAGAGACGTTCACAGCTGTACTAGCATCCGAGTCCGCTTTATGTCCACGATTACTGAGGGTGTGAGCTGACGCAGAGGTCCTTGGCGGGGTGAAACTGCCTGATTTGGGCGCTCTGATTTCTTTATGTGTAATACCGTCTTTCAGTTTCATGGGCTCGCCTATGCTGTGGGTGCACGAAAACTTCCCATTGCGTTGTTTTACCTGTGTGGCAGAAATACACTGACTGACTTGGCTAGGGTGCAGACGGCTTTCCCATTGCGGTGTTTTACCTATCTGGCACAAATACACTGAATGACTAGGGCAGAAGTGTGGGCCGAGGTCCTGGGCGGGGTGAAACTCAGCCATGTTTGGGCACTCTCTTTTCCTCCTGTTTAATTTTGTCCCAGGTTCCAGGGGCTCGCCTATACTGTGGGTGCACAAAGGCTTCCCCATTGCATTGTTCAGCTATCTGACACATACAAAGAGTGAATTGGGCAGAAATGTGGGCTGAGGCGGAGGTCCTTGGCGGGGTGAAACTCTACCATGTTTGGGCACTCTGATTTCTTCATGTATAATACTTTTCTTGGGTTCCAGGGGCTTGCCTATGCTGTGAGTGCACAAAATAAATCTTAAAATCTTGGTATTTGTATAGCCCCAACTTATTCCGCAGCGCTTTAATGTAATTATTACTTATTACCCCCAATGAAGCTGGGTTCTCATTTTACTGACCTCGGAAGGATGGAAGGCTGAGTCAACCTTGAGCCGCTACCTGAATCACGCAGGGAGTGAACTTGCAACCTTCAGGTCATAGGCGAGAGCTTACACTCTACACCATACGAGGCTCTAACCTCCCATTGCATTGTTTTACCTGTCTGGCACAAATACACTGACTGACTGGGGCAGAAATGTGGGCCGAGACCGAGGCCCTTGGCGGGGTGAAACTCTGCCATGTTTGGGCATTCTGTTTTCCTCATGTGTAATACCGTCTTTCAGTTCCTTGGTTTCGCCTATGCTGTGGGTGCACAAAGACTTCCCATGGTGGTGTTTTACCTGTCTGGCACAAATAAACTGACTGACTAGGGTAGAAATGTTGGCCAAGGCCCTTGGTGGGGTGAAACTCTGCCATGTTTGGGCACTCTGATTTACTCATGTGTAATACCATGTTTGAGTTCCTTGGGCTCACCTATGCTGTGGGTTCACAAAGAGTTACCATGGCGGTGTTTTACCTGTCTGGCACAAATACACTGACTGACTAGGGTAGAAATGTGGGCCAAGGTCCTTGGCGGGGTAAAACTCTGCCATTTTTGGGCACTTTGATTTCTTCCTGTGTAATACCATCTTTGTGCACCGACAGCACAGGCGAGCCCAAGGAACTCAAAGACAACGCATTGCAGTGTTGAGCTATCTGACACCTGCACAGAATGAATTGTGTGGGGACACATGGATTTCCCATTGCTATGTAACTCGCGGCACCTTGGGTCACACAAGGTGAAGGCTGGGACCGAGCCTGACCCTGGGCCTGAGCACGTGCTTCCCACACAGAGTATTGCTGCATTGTGGAGATGTGTAGAAGTGCTGGCACCTGAGTCCCCTTTATGCCCACGTTTGCGGCTCCTAACAATGTTTTGATGGAGGTGGCACGGGATTTGAATGATGATTGTACGTCAATTTATCATCAATTCTCAACAGCATTGTGGGCTATCACCCACACTTTCAAAGAGGGTTGCTGCCTGGCCCTGCCAAGCCTCTGCAGTGTGTGCCTCCGGTTTCTCCTCATCCATTACTTATAAATAGACATAAGGGTGGTGTGGCTATGAAGCGAGCATGTGCCATGAGGCCAGCTGAATGCTGAGCAGTAAAAATTTTGTGTGCGCTGTGGACGCAGGGTCGTGCGGAGGGTTGGACAGCAATGCCAGCATGTAACCCAGGAAAAGAGGCAGCGGTGTCCTTGGTTGCAGGTAGTGTGCTGCTTAGCTAAGGATTTGCCAGTGCGTGTGCCATGCTAATGAGGGTTTGTCCCAAGTAAATTGTTAGGGGGGTGACTGCCAGGCTCTTGCCCCCATTTTGGCTTAATAGTGGGACCTGGGAGCCTCAGATACAGCCATGCATGCTGCCCCTGCCCTTCCCTATTCGTGTCAGTGGTGTTTGCATGACTTTCTGATGTTTTCTAGTGTTCCACAAGTCATCACCTATGCGGACCATCGGTCATATACAAAAATGCTCGAGTCCCGCATTGACTTCAATGGTGTTCGTTACTCGAAACAAGCTCTCGAGCATTACGAAAAGTTCGACTCGAGCAATGAGCACCTGAGCATTATGGTGCTCGCTCATCTCTAAAAGGAACCCATTGGAAAGCATGGACTTCACATATATGTGTTTTCTAGCATTTTTGAGTGTTTTTTATGTAATGGAGGATTTATGCTTCTTTTTTTCTGTATAAATTCTCAGTTTAGGCTAGAAAAAATGCATGCAAAAACTACAACAAAAAATGAAATGTCTTAGTCATAAGACAAATAACTAGTACTGAGAACTCTAAAATTCTGTACAACTCCCAAAATAGTTACATACAAGCACCAATTACATGGAAGCAAAATGAAGCAAAAAATAAAATCCATACAGTGACTTTCTGCTTTATTCCCAGCATTATTAGTCGCAAACTTCCTCACTGGGATAATAACATGTTCCCAGTATAATGGCTTTTTCATGCACAGTCCTTTCGAGAACTAGATTTTTTTTCTGTCATTATTGAAGATAATTATTTTTTCTTTTGGAGGTTTTTAGATGGCCACTACTGATATAAGGCATATTCCCATTATATTGAAAGCTACTATACGTATGTAATAAGTGAATGACTGAATATATTGTAGCATAGATATCATTTGTTTGCCATTTCAAAAACAAGCCTAATGCTCTAATTGAAAATATAGGGGGAAACAATTATACCGTTATGTGGATGTTCAGAACAATTCTTGGAAACAAAGAACATCCGTCTTTCTAGTAGTGAAAGACAGATATGTGAAATGGACCTCGCTCTTATGTCGCAGTAATTGACAAGGGTTTAATAATGCTGAGTGGTTTATGAACTTTTTACCTTCAGAAAAAGTCACTATAATATATCAAGGGGAAAGAGAGAACTAAAAGGCAGCAAGGACAAATCGATACAAAAAAATAAGTTAACCATGTGCAATTTTTTTCAACACCACAGCAAAACAGAATGAAAATACGCCAAATTAAAAGGTGCTAACCTCCTACATAGCTTCATGACAACACAATAAAGAGCGAAGACATATGATAGGGATACCCAATTGTTGAAAAGTACTGTATTTTTTAGACTATAAGGGCTTAAACAGAAGAAGAAGTTGGCGCACGTTTTTGCACTCGTGAAAATCACACCTGCAAAATGTGACGAATAGAACCCATTGATATAGCACCTGTCCTATCTTTCTGCGTTTTACACAGCAAGCTGCCATTAGAGTTGCCACCTTTGTCACGGAAAAAATACCGGCCATGGTTTAAAAAGAGGCATGGCTTATTGCAGCATTTTTTTCTCCTTTATCTCCTGGATCCCGTACAGCGGATATACAGGCCAGCGTGTTCTCGCGAGTAGATGATGTTTAGTGTGATTCACACTAAACATCATATGCACACGAGATTACGCTTCAGTGTGCTGACGCTCGCATCGCATACAATCTACACACAGGCGCATGTGACATCCCCCAGAGCAGCCCCAGTAGTAATAGTGAGACCCCACAGAGTGGCCCCAGCGTTAATAGTGACATCCCACAGCAGCCCCAGTGTTAATAGTGACATCTTACAATGGCCCCCAGTAGTAATAGTGAGACCCCACAGAGCAGCCCCAGCATTAATAGTGACATCCCACAGAGCAGCCCCAGCATTAATAGTGACATCCCACAGAGCAGCCCCAGCATTAATAATGACATCCCACAGCAGCCCCAGTGTTAATAGTGACATCTTACAATGGCCCCCAGTAGTAATAGTGAGACCCCACAGAGTGGCCCCAGCATTAATAGTGACCCTCCACAGAGCGGCCCCAGCATTAATAGTGACACCCCACAGTGGCCCCTGTAGTAATGGTGAAATCCCACAGTGGCCCCCCTGTTGTAATGGTGAAATCCCACAGCGACCCCTGTAGTAATGGTGACATCCCACAGTGACCCCTGAAGTAATGGTGTCCCCCGCGGTGATGAAGAACACATCTGCCACATGTGGCAGATGATTTCTTCATCCCCGCGGGGAATGAAGAATTCCATACCGCAGCTGTCACTGTCTGCACTGTCCTGTCTGCACTGTCCCCGGCTCTGCACTTAAAGGGGTTGTCCGGCCATAAACATTAGGTCTCATTACTTCTGTTTGCCCATTTCCATGCACTTTGTAATATACATTGTGCATGGAAAATGAAGCAAACAGAAGTTTTGGACTTACCTGAAGGGATGCCCCCCCCTGTGTTGCTCCTCCGTCGTCCCTGGTTACCACAAGAATCTTCTCTTCTTGTCGGGCCGCAGCAGCTCTTGTCGGCGCGGGAACGAGCCCCTTCTCATCCGCGCATGCGCAGTTCTTCTCTCTGCAGCCGGGACCGATATACGATCTTCTTGTGTGCAGGGGGGGGGGGGGGGAGGATGGAAGAGCCTCAGAGCAGGAACTGAGCTCCCGCCCCCTCTCTGCCTCCTTTCCGCCCCTCTGCACTATTTGCAATGGGGAGAGCCGAGACAGGGGCGGGGCTAATTCTCTGACCTTAGCCCCGCCCCCGTCCCGCCTCTCCTCATTGAAAATAGTGCAGAGGGGCGGAAAGGAGGCAGAGAGGGGGCGGGAGCTCAGTTCCTGCTCTGAGGCTCTTCCATCCTCCCCCCCCCCCTGCACACAAGAAGATCGTATATCGGTCCCGGCTGCAGAGAGAAGAACTGCACATGCGCGGATGAGAAGGGGCTCGTTCCCGCGCCGACAAGAGCTGCTGCGGCCCGACAAGAAGAGAAGATTCTTGTGGTAACCAGGGACGACGGAGGAGCAACACAGGGGGGGGGGCATCCCTTCAGGTAAGTCCAAAACTTCTGTTTGCTTCATTTTCCATGCACAATGTATATTACAAAGTGCATGGAAATGGGCAAACAGAAGTAATGAGATCTAATGTTTATGGCCGGACAACCCCTTTAAGTTCTTTCCGCAGACGGGGAATTAAAATCCCCGCCTACTGAAAGAGCTGCTTCTGATTGGCTAAGCGCCTCAGCCAATCAGGGGCAGCTCTCACCTGCCTTTTATTCAGTGAGAGCTGCCTGTGATTGGCTTAGGTGCACAGCCAATCAAAATCAGCTGTCTGTGATTGGCTGAGTTGCTCAGCCAATCACGTGCAGCTCTCGCTGAATAAATTACAGGCGAGAGCTGCCTGTGATTGGCTGAGGCGCTCAGCCAATCAGAAGCAGCTCTTTCAGCAGGCAAGAATTTTAATTCCCCACCTGCTGAAAGAACTTTAGTGTGGAGCCGGGGACAGCGCCGACAGGACGCGGCTGAGCCCCGGCACCTGAAGAAATTCCAAAAACGGCAGCCAGTTAGAAGCAATCATCACAGGAAGACTTGGACTTGGTGAAAGAAATTAAACCGGTGATCGCCTGGTACAGTTGTGCCAAGAAAATCGGCTCAGGATTGATATGGTTTATGCAACCCAAACGCGACTGTACATGTGGACAACTCCTACTGGCCTCATCAAAATCAGATTGATTACATCCTGTGTAATTATTGACATTGCAATAAAAACCTTTCCTGGCGCTGACTGGTAGTCTCAGCAAACCTCAGAGTAGCCAATAAAAAAAGAGCAGCAAAGGCGGTCAGCAACAAAGACTTGGTTTGGCAACTAAATGCCGATTTTCAGCGAGCTGCAAGGAAAGGCAAGAAAATGGATTAGAATGCCGTATCCAAGTACTATTCTCACTGGTCAAGATGACTCGAAAAACCTTTCATTGCACGTAATGGCACAATCAAAGGCAAAAATAAGAAGGAACTGAATGAGATAGGTGAAGGGAATTCACAAAGCAACTTTACGCCTGCAACTACATACCTGGACCATTGCGTTAGGTGGAGCCTGTGAACTTAAAAGCCTCCCATTATGGAGTCAGAAGTCATTATGGCAATGAAACAACTAGCCACAAATAAAGCATCAGGCATAGATTACATACCGGCAGAGCTATTGCTACTAGTACCAGTGAAAACCATCGGCGCTGTGTCAGGCAGTATGGGCAGCCACACAATGGCCACAGGACAGAAAAAGTTCTGTCTTTATCTCTCTGCCAAAGAAAGGCGACTCCAGGAATTCCTGCAACTACCGAACAATAGTCCTCATTCCGCATGCAAACAAGAATCTTTTCAAAATTATACAGGAAAGACTGAGATCAGTAGTAGAAGCTACACTTCCTGATGAGCAGGCAGGTTTCCGGCGAGGACGCGACACCTGTGACCATATTTCAAAACTGCAATGGACCATGGAAAAAACTCGAGAATCTAAAAAAATATCTATATGTGCTTTATTGACTACATCAAAGCATTTGACTATGACAAGCTATGGCAGGCCCTACAAGAGCTGAATGTCTCGGTGCATCTAGTCAAGCTGATAAAATCACTTTATACCAATCAAGAAGCCACTGTGAGAACACAGTATGGTGATACAGACTGGTTTGGGATCAGCAAAGGTGTCTGACAGGGCTGCATCCTCTCACCCTTCTTGTTTAACCTATATGCGGAATTGACCTTGCGGAAAATGGACCTAGACGAATTGGAAATCGGGGTGAAAATGGGCGGCAGAAACATTAAAGGGGTTGTCTCGAGGAAGCAGTGAAATTTTTTTTTTTGCCCAGTCCCCCTTATTAAGCATACATTACTAATCACCCATGTAAATGACTTTTCTAGCCGGTTTCTACTTACAGTTCCAGCGTTTCAGCAACTTATAAAAAGTTTCCCCAAGATGGCCGCCAGCTCTTTTCCTGTCGCTTGCTGTAGCCCGACGTGCGCGCTCCCGAGACGCTACCAGCTGTGTCTCCCTGACAACCAGACGCCCCGCAGCCGCCGACCGGACCCACCGCGGCCGCCGACCACGGCACACGCTCTTGGGCCACAGTCACCCACCGCCAGGCAGCAGGTAAGCGGCGCTAGGCCCCGGCTCCCCCGCGCTAGGCCCCGGCTCCCCCACGCTAGGCCTCGGCTCCCCAGCGGTAGGCCCCGGGGCCACAGCGGTAGGCTCCGGGGGCCACAGCGGTAGGCTCCGGGGCCACAGCGGCAGTCCGTCACTCGTCACCCCCGTCAGTCCGTCACCCATCACTTACCTGGGCGGCTGGGCGGCACGGCTGGGCTGGGCTGGTCGTCTCTGCTGGGCGGCACTGCTGGGCGGCTCAAGTTTCTGCACCTTCCTCTAAGAGAGGATGGTAGCAGAATGGCCGCTCCAGCACGCTCCCGAGAAGCTACAGCTCGTCTGCGCATGCGCAGAAGAGCTGTAGCGGCGAGCACACTGAAGCGGCTCGTGCTCAGAGCAGAAGACCGGACTGCGCAAGCACGTCTAAAAAAGCAAGCCGCCAGCGAAATTAGACGGCACCATGGAGACGAGGACGCCAGCAACGGAGCAGGTAAGTGAATAACTTCTGTATGGCTCATATTTAATGCACGATGTATATTACAAAGTGCATTAATATGGCCATACAGAAGTGTATAACCCCACTTGCTGCCGCGAGACAACCCCTTTAACAATCTCCATTATGCGGATGACACAACTCTGCTTGCAGAAACAGAAGCAGGTCTGAAGCAGCTGATATGTAAGATTAAAACTGAAAGTGAAAAAACGGGCCTCTACCTGAATTTAAAGAAGACTAAAATTATGACTGCAAAAAAATGACCAATATCAAATCAAAATCGACAATGAGGCCATAGAATGCATGTGAGACTTCATCTTCCTTGGTTCAAAAATTGACCAGGCTGAAAAATCTAGGCCAAAGAAAAAATGAAAGATAGCATTGGGGTGAAGCATGATTCTAAACGTGGACAAAACCTGGAAAAGAAGGGATATCAGTATAGCAACTAAACGCAGGATAGTGCAAACCACCGCTTTCCCCATAGCCATGTATGGATGTGAAAGCTGGACTGCGAAAAAAGCTGATAGAAGGAGGATTGATGCATTTGAGCTGTGGTGCTGGCGAAAGCTGCTGCCTATGACTGGGGCGGCGAGAGTAACAAACAGAGAAATCCTGAATTGTACAAGACCTGATATATCACTGGAGGGGAAGATGACCGGACTCAGACTCACGTATTTTGGCCATGTAATGTGAGCAGAGTCGCATGGATATCGCACAACTGAAAGAAGCAGTTCAAAACTAAAAAACATGATGGCAGCTCGCCTTTAGGGTTGCCAAGTAAACGGCTAACAGCAACACATAAAAAAACATGTATGTTTAAAAAAAATTACATTGTGTCACCATCTTTTAACCCCTATAGCTTTTACATTTTCCAGCAGCTATGTGAGGCAACATGTAGTTTTAAGTGGTACCATTTGGGGTATATATGACTTTCCATTCACTCTATTCAATTTTTTCTTGGGGTGACCAAGAAAGCCCAATTCTGGCATGTTGGTTTGTCCTGAGCATTTTGTGTATTCGAATTAGCTGACACCTTCACATTATAACTGTTATTCCTAATCACATTACAGTGACCCGGACACATGGCATACTCTGAGGAGCTGGGAGGGCAAGATACTGGCTTGTCACAGCGGCAATTACCACATTCCCTCTCAGGGGAATGCATGCAGCCGAGGCCAGGGCAGCGCTGGGCCTCTTCCGGACACCCCCGGCATGGGGATGCCCAATAAACATTAGGACAGGTGAAGGGGTTGTCGCAGGTGATGCCACTGTTCCATCACCCACTGGCATGAACATCAGTGGGGAAATAAATGAGCCACAGACACAAATATAGTAGCTCAGGTCCCCGAGAACAGTCATGCCTGGAATAACTTTACTTGAAAAACTCCAAACAATACAAGGCAAAAGTAGACACTATTCCACGTTCTGGGAGAGTTATGAATATTTACACAGACTTGACAATGAGTACCTCCACACAGCGATCACAGACTTCAGGACGCCTGTGCGTCTAACAACTGCAGACGCGTACCTCCACCCAGCGGTCCCAGACTTCAAGATGCTTGGGCGTGAACATTTGAAGGACCAAAAAAGTACCTCTGCACGGGGCTTTGAGAAAGTCTTACTCACTAGTTGCTGACTCTCTCTCTTGGGGTCTCACTCCATCTTCATCACAAAAACAAGCACTCCGGGAAACCTCTCTTCTTTCTCCATGCTTCACTCCATGAGGGCTAAAGGTTCCCCCATGTAGCTGGACCTCATGACTACGACTCCAGAAGACATGGACAGAACCCTTTCCCACTCTGAAACACTCACTTTTATAACCTCTCTTATACCACGTGACAGGATAGAATTGTTACATTTACCAGATAGTCAGCTCACACCAGACATTAACTCTACATTTGCTGCAGCCGTGCAATACACATAAGAGAATGACAAGACAGTTTTTGCACAGATCATCAAGATAAGACATTACAGGTATGACATTTTGGAGGGGGCCAGGAAAGCATGTACGGGACCACTACAACATTGAATAATTTTCCCTGAGCGTGGATTTTTACCTGTATATACATTGCAGTTGCTGTCCTGGGACGGGCTTTCTACTGGCACATTATAAGTACAAAAATGTGGCAAGCTGCTTTAAAATTCTCACCGCTATCATCTCCCTTCTCAGCTTTCAAATCCCGCCATCAGCACTGTGTAAGTAAGCGCTGTGCTTGGATCGAGCGAGCTCCAATCACAGCCGTAGCTCAATCATTCACAGCCAATCACAGCCTTAGGGTGCGGGCAGACGAGCGTAGGCGTATTTACGTTCGCACGAGCACAACGTATAATCGCCTGAGCGATCGTTTTTCACCGATCACGACCAGAGCTAAAAAGCGTATTTTCGTTTGTTCCTACTTTGCAAACGGTCTTTTCGGCGATCGAATATGCGTTGGCGCGTATTTCGGTCGCATATGTTCCGTTTTTTTTCGAATTGCCGTTTTTACGCGCCGTAAAATCGCCCATGTGAACGAATACATTCGAAACCATTGCCTCAGATGGTCACATATATACGTTTGGTCGCAAAAACGCGCCGTTTATGCGCTCGTCTGCCCGCACCCTTAAGGTGGGGGATGACAGAGCCGAGCAGAGAGGACGGCGGGGATGACAGTGGAGAGGATTCCAGGAGCTTGACACCCCCCGCCGGGAACACAGAAATTGAAGCAGCTTTAGATATGGAATAGTGTATATATGTGTGTATATATATATATATATATATATATATATATATATATATTGTGAGACAGTGACTGACAAAGTGCTGGAGGGTGGATACGTGCCACCGAGCGGCCTGGGCTCAGTGGAGGAAGCCAGCATTTCTGTGTCAGTAACACTATGTTACTGACACGTTGTAGTTTGTAAGTGGCTCCAAGCCGCATAGTTCGGGCCGGCTTTTCCTGGAGTGGTCAAAGCGAAGGGTGGGATGGCCACTCCCACGTACCAGGTGAGGCTGGTACCAGGCCTTATAAAGCCTGGGCCTGCAGGTCAGGGACAGAAAGCATCTGGCTGAGAGCCAGAGAGAAAGCGTCTGGCTGAGAGCCAGAGAGAGGGCTCTGTGGAGCAAGGAGCCCGGCTAGCCCAGCGTGTGGGCTGAGAGAGCCAAAGGCGAGGTTGACAGGGTGACGCCCCTAACCTCAACACCCAGGAGGGTGTGGTGAGACCTCCACAGGTCTTAGGACCGGACTGGCTGTGTGCAGCAAGCAAGAAGTATTCTGACAGGGAGTAGTCAGGAACAAGCAGATGTATAGTGAGCGCTCAGAAGAGCAGGTGTTTATTTACGTTTTGGTTTTGTTTCTGCTGCAATAAACCCAAGCAAAGCCTGGACTAAAGAACGTTGTTGCCCGGTGTCCCTGTCTCTGGCCACGGATGCCCGCGCTGCTACCAACCCTAAACGCTAATCCCTCACAATATATATATATATATAATGTGTGTGTTGCGTGTATATGTGTGTATATATATATTCCACTTAACACTTTGCAATCTAGGGTGCCTTCTTGCAATTGTCTATCAATTTTCTATGAGATGCATAAAACATTAGGTGTGTGGCTACATTTTTGACCCTCGCAGAGCCTGAAACACATCACACCTAGAAATAAAAGACATCCAAAGTTCACACATCACCTATGCCACACGTACATATTATCTTCACATTCTGCCTCCTCCATCATTATTATAGTCTAATCTTTAATCCTTGGGTGTTTCTTCAGTGCGTCCAGCTATACGATTGCTGCAGCAGGTTCACCTGTTACCTGTACAGTTCAGGCTGCTGGGGCACAGGTAACTTCACAGTGTCCTCACTGCAGCTGGTTGGAGGGTAGGCAGCCACAACTGAGGAGCAGCAGAGGCCTCATCTCCTAGGCGTCATGTCCACTGGGAAATTCGAGCCCTCGCAGATTCTCCTTGTATAATTCCGCAGCGGGTCCCTCCTTTCCCGCAGACATGAGGCCTGAAAATAGATTTTACTTATCTCTCCTGATGCTGCGGGTTCCCGTCGGTCGCGGCCGGATCTTCTTTTTTCTGCCCGGAGCATGTGCTCAGCACACCGGCAGCATCCATTAGTCATTTTTGCATTCACCAGGACTTCAACTCTCGTCTGCTTTTACTTCGCCATTGAGCACTTATCTAGGGAATGGGCTGCCCAGCTGTTTTGGCACATTTTTTTCTCCTGCCACCTCAGCACCCATTACTGTGGTAGGGTTGGCCATGCTGGGGTCTCTTATTCTCTTATGCTGCTATAGGCTCCCAGCCTTAATATGCTCCCATTAAAAAAAAAACACTTAGGCTCTCCAATTATCATCCCAATTCGTTCATTTCTGAGTTACCATAATGATAATTGGTCAGTTTTAACAAAGAAGTCCAACAATAAAACTATTGCCTATTGGTGATCATCAATTGTGATGCTGTAAAAATATTTATCGGTTTCACAATTCATAAATATAACATAAATTCCGCTTGTGGTGACATTTACACTGGGCATTGCTCCACCAGAATCTGTATAAATACATTAGCTCAATCTCTAAATAAAGTGACTGAATAATATCATCCTATAAAGGCTGGATAATACCGCCATACCATCACTGGATAATGCTGCCATATCATGACTGAGTAATACTGCTATACAGTGATTAAATAGCACTAACACACCATGACTGGCTATATTGATATACTGTCATTCCATGACTAAACAATGCCTTCTTACTGTTGCTAAATATTATAATACGGTTAATATTACTATCACAATGTAACTTAATACAGTGATCATGTGGCAGTCTGCAGAGGTGGGACTAGAGATGGGTGGATATATTATTCCTATCTATATACAGAGCATGAAATATATGGATGGCCACTAGAGATATATGGATGCACACATAGAGATCGCTGTCCTGAGGAATATGACTACGTCAATTGGTGGATCACTGCTCTCTGCTGTGCAGTCCGCTGCTTCTGTCCTCGGATTTATCTCATGTTCATGCCCTCCTCTTGCTTTCTGCCCAGAAGGACATAGATTTCTTGTGAAATCCAGCAGGAGTGGCAGTAGGGATTTTAAAAAGTAAACTACAAATCATTTCCTCTCCCCTGGGGCGGAACCAAAGAAAGTCAAAGAGAGTGCCACCCTAGGCACTGGCCCTCCAGTGCCTAGTGGCAAATACGGCCCACCTTATACTGCCAACTATGTGTAGGAACACATAAGAGATGGAGTACAGATCTAAACCCCTGCAAATTTACTGGGTAGCTGTTTCAATGTTACGGTCACTTTGGAGAAATTTGTGGTACATGCGCCTTTGTCCATGTTAATATGTCAAAATGCAAATGTTAACAGGATCAAGGTAGCGGGTGTCCACCACAAACCCTGTTTCTTCACAAATGATATATTTCTTTGATTCACCCAACCCCTTATTTCCCTCCCTAATTTGCATGCCTTAAAGGGGTTGTCCCGCGCCGAAACGGGTTTTTTTTTTTATTCAATAGGCCCCCCGTTCGGCGCGAGACAAACCCAAGGGATGGGTTAAAAAAAAAAAGGTTTAGTACTTACCCGAATCCCCGCGCTGCGGCGACTTCTTACTTACCTTACCAAGATGGCCGCCGGGATCTTCACCCACGATGCACCGCGGGTCTTCTCCCATGGTGCACCGTGGGCTCTGTGCGGTCCATTGCCGATTCCAGCCTCCTGATTGGCTGGAATCGGCACACGTGACGGGGTGCAGCTACGAGGACCAGCTCTCCGGCACGAGCGGCCCCATTCACCAGGGAGAAGACCGGACTGCGCAAGCGCGTCTAATCGGGCGATTAGACGCTGAAATTAGATGGCACCATGGCGACGGGGATGCTAGCAACGGAGCAGGTAAGTGAATAACTTCTGTATGGCTCATAATTAATGCACGATGTACATTACAAAGTGCATTAATATGGCCATACAGAAGTGCTGAACCCCACTTGCTTTCGCGGGACAACCCCTTTAAGGCGCATTTACATGCAAAGATAAACTTTTGAATGATTGAAAGACTGACAGTTTTAGGGATCATTTAGCATAAAGTGTTAATGGACACTAATGTCCATTAACACTTTATTAGCTTCATTTGCATGTAAAAGGGCCTACGGGAGCTGTTTGTAGAGTACAGCATGTGGTCTGAGCTCTGCACACAGCTCCATTGTTCTCACATGGGCTGTTGGTAGAATACAATGTAATTTCTGACTCCCATGCAGAACTCACCTTAAAATCATCGTTCAGCCAAAAAGTAAATTATGGCAGCATTTAGGCCTCCTTCACACGGGCGACAATGCTACAAATCGCATATATGAGAAGCCCATGGTTTACTATGGGTTTCTTCACACATGAGATGTTTTGTAGCATGCTACAAAACGACACACAAACCTCGCAGGTCCGGCGATATGCCCGCGACATGCGAGGTTTTGCAGCCCATGTTTCCCTATGGAGCCTTCCTCTCTGTTGCATCGCATCGCACGAAAACGCGGTTTGCATGCGATGCGATGCAACTTTGACAGTAGCAAAGCTATAAGCCACTGTCAAAGCTATAATCTAAGCCCTAGCTGCAAAGGAAAAAAAACACACATACATCACCTTAGACGAGCTGTCAGCCCTCAGCTTCTCCCCAGGTCCCGGCACGAATCTTCCTCTTCTCTTTTGGCTGGTAATTTAAAAATCCCCGCCTCCTGGAAGCGCTGGCTGTGATTGGCTGACACTTAGCCAATCACAGCAAGTGCTCGATGAATGGCAGTGATTGAACCAATCACAGCCATTCTTTGAGCGCAGGTTGTGATTGGCTAAGTGTCAGCCAATCATAGCGAGCGCTTCCAGCAGCCGGGGATTTTTCAATCCCCCGCCAGAAAATGAAGAAGATCAGTGCCGGGACCTGGGGAGAGGCTGAGGCGGCGCCCCAGACAGCACGGAATAGGTGATGTATACTTTTTTTTTCTCTCCTTTAGTTACAGGGCTAGGGCTTAGTTTCGGGGTAGGGCTTATATTTCAAGCTCCCCCCTGAAAATCCTCGCATGTGATGCTATAAAGTCACACAATTTTGTAGCATCACATGTGACTTTGTAGCAGTACAAAATCGCAGTGCAGCGATGTAGTGTCGCCTGTGTGAAGGAGGCCTTACAAGCAACGATGTTTGCTCAACTGGGGTCGTTTGGACGAATTTTAAGTGATAATCGTTGCGTGTAAATGGGTCTTTACTTGTGGACTTCGCTTCTTTATCAGGTCTTACAATTAACCATTGCAAATCAGTTGTACTGACTATCCAAGAGGTTTTTCAGGGAAATATTATTGATGACCTATCCTCTGAATGCTTTAAAGCACCCCAGCCGATCAGATGATCGGGTGTCTGCAGTCAGTACTGTTACACACAGGGGCTTGGAGTGGGCACTGCTTTTGTGACCCCTGTGCAGTGGTCGTCAATTGTAACTGCAGCTGCCATTGATTTTAACCCCTTAAAGGGGTTGTCTCGCGCCGAAACGTTTTTTGTTTTTTTTTCATAGGCCCCCCGTTCGGCGCAGGACAACCCCAATGGATGTGTTAAAAAAAAAAATACATATTACTTACCCGAATCCTGGCTCTGCGACGTCTTCCTTCTTCCTACTTCTTCCTTCACCAAGATGGCCGCCGGGATCTTCACCCACGATGCACCTTTCCCATGGTGCACCGTGGGCTCTGTGCGGTCCATTGCCGATTCCAGCCTCCTGATTGGCTGGAATCGGCACACGTGACGGGGCGGAGCTACAATGACCAGCTCTCCGGCACGAGCGGCCCCATTCACCAGGAAGAAGACCTCACAGCGCAAGCGCGTCTAAAAATGCCAGAAGAAAGCGAAATTAGACGGATCCATGGCGACGGGGACGCTAGCAACGGAGCAGGTAAGTGAATAACTTCTGTATGGCTCATATTTAATGCACGATGTATATTACAAAGTGCATTAATATGGCCATACAGAAGAGTATAACCCCACTTGCTTTCGTGAGACAACCCCTTTAAGGACATGGCCTATTTTGGCGTTGAGGACCAAATGATTTTTGGTAGATTTTCATCTCCATTTTTCAACAGCCATAACTTTTTTATTTTTCTGTTGACGCGGCCGAATAAGGGCTTGTTTTTGCGTGGCAAACTGTAGTCTTTATTGGTATTTTGGGGTACATAGGCTATATTGTAAAACTTTTATTATTTTTTTATGATCATAGGGAGAGAAAATGCATCAATTCTGCCTCAGTTTTTTAGCGTTTTTTTAAAACGCTTTTTGCCGTGCCGGATAAAAAGCATGTTCAATGTATTGTACGCGTCGTAGGAAGAGAAAACGCATCAATTCTGCCATTTATTTTTTTGGTTTTTTTTTAGAGCGTTAATTATGCAGCATAAATGACACACTACATTTTTTTCTGTGGGTCGGTATGGTTACAATGGTACCAAAATTGTTATATTTTTTTTAGGCTTTTCCACTTTTTTTTGGAAATTATAATTTTTTTCTAAACTCACTGCATTCAAAGTCCTGTAACTTTTTTATTTTTCCATGGACAGCGCTCTGTAAGGGTTTATTTTTTGCGAGACGAGCTGTAGTTTTTATTGGTACCATTTTGAGGTACATACTTTTTTTTGATCACTTTTATTACGTTTTTTGGGATGCAAAATGCTAAAAATTTGCATTTTGCCTCAGTTTTTTTAGCGTTTTTTTAACGCTTTTTGTCGTGCAGGATAAAAGGCATGTTCAATGTATTGTACGCGTCATTACGGACGCGTCGATACCAAATTTTTCTTTTAATTTTTTTAAGCTAATATAAGAAAAAGCCTAAAAAAAGGTTTTTTTTAACTTTTTTTTTTACATTTTTATTTTTTGATCTTTATTTTTCTCTTTTTTTTTTACACAGTCTATGAGGGATTTTCACTACAGCACTGCAGATCGCTACGATAAGGCATGGCAGGACTTCTCTCCTGCCATGCCTTATCGCTTATTACAGCGATCTTAGGCTATGGCAATACAGGACGCCGGTATCTGGCTTCCTGTTGCCATAGCAACCAGCCAGGCTCTCGCGATGTTATCGCGAGAGCCAGCTGGAGTCACAGAGAGAGCGCGCTCCCTCTGTGAACCCTTTGCCTGCCTTAGATCTTGGCAGGGAATGGGTTAACGGCAGGTAGTTGCTTACTTTGGATGCAACAAAAAGAACTGCAAATGTTGTTTAAATATTGCAGACAGAACCTCGGAATATTTTAGTAACACCATCAAAAATAAAGTCATTTATGAAGTGTTCCTCAGATTTTGCAGTTTATATGCTAACAATGCTCCTGTCGCCTTCACTATGTAGGTGGGGCCACACAGAATTTAAGATGCAGGATCACAGATAATAAACTTTTGAATGATTGAAAGAAACACAGATTTAACGCTACCCACGGCTTCCTTAAATACAGTGTTTCTAGGCACTCAATACTTAAACACAACTGCAGCTTTGATGCCTTTTCTTTAGTGACGGATTTTTGCTGATATTCCAGATAGATTTGGCCTTCTCAAGAAGAGAGAGATATACTGGATAAAAAAAACTCAATACTCTCTGTCCATTGGGTATAATGAGGCATTTGGAAAAATATAAAGAAATGAACATGCCTTTATACCATACCTTTTAATAAGTAGTACATTTCCCAAAAATATAGTCCTACATATATTTAACAATTTTATTACTTTATATTGTTTTTATTGCTTTTATTTTATACAAGTGTTACTATTTTACAATATTTATATTTACTCAAATCTTCATTGCATCTGCCCAGTGCACATGCCCAGCATTCCCTCTCCTGCCGGATTACAATTTAAATCCCCAGCTGGCACTGGAGGAGCCTCTGTGCTCTTCTTTTCTGCCAACATGTACAAGTGCCATTTAAACCTCTGGATGGGAAGTCATCATCATTAGTTTTTTCATCCTTTAAAGCTGTAAGCACTATAATTTTTACAGCCTTATATATTACCTATATTTTGTATCTTTGCCATTGCCTTCATTTAACTAGAGACGTCACTTGGGTTTACACATTAGTCATGAGGGATTTTTATAATGGGGTATCTTTTAAATTTGGATGGGTGTTTGATGCCCTTCATTTTTAAACCAATCTCTGTTCGATCTCTTTTTTTTCAGCGCCACCTAAAGTTTGGCTTCTAATTTAATATAATAATAATTGGTCCTCATGGATCCACATCAAATAGATTCCTGTTTTCTACATCGTTATTTTTTTGTCTAATAATGAATTTTGGAAGATAGGGAGTTTTTATCTTTATTAGATTATATTTCAATACACCCTGAAATTAACTACAGTCGTATAGCAGATTCCATTATTTTTAACTTTATTGTGTTCTTAGATATGAATGCGCTTTTAATTATGCAACGAATAAAGTATTTTATTATCTTATCTATGCCATTTTAGGTAACTAGTTCTACTTTTCTCTGGAAGTGAATATTGATGGACTAATTTCATATGAATTTATGCATTTATTTATAGATTAATTTATATGTTAGCCCACTCTTTCACCAGTGTTTTTTCCCTGTTTCCCTTCCTTCCGCAAGCCTTTTTTCTTTATACCTACTTTTCACTAAATTGAACCTTAATATTGATATGTCCTTCGGGTGCACCTCGCCCTAAGGACGGATACAAGGATGGTATCGTGTCCCAACAGAGCATGCTGGCTGGAGACTTGAGATTCTACCCAAATGTATACCAGAACATCCAAGGGAAGAACTGCATAATGGACTCATTGAGAGACATAAATCATGACTGAAAAATGCTCAAAATACTCATCTGCATACCTGCACACATAGCCAGATAGAATGACTGTAGAATGTATGAGGTATTAGTTTGTATTTTGGCCAAGATACTTAAGCCCACGAGCTCACTTCAAGGGCCCTCGTTGTCTTGCAGGTCCCTACTCTAACCAAACAACTTCCACATGAAACCTGCCTGCATGTGGGGCGATCGTCCCGACAGGGACTACCCCACGCTAGAACCTAAGGACCTAACTAGCCCAAAGAAGGTAAACAATCCAAAGCAGGACAGAACACAGTTCCCACCAACACCAGGGATTGCATGCAACACAGAACAGAGCTGCTCATACCACATGTCTGGCCACCAGCACAGACCCAACAGAACACGTCACTGTTCACACACACACGTCCGGTCAACTGCATAGATACACCACACATCATGCTTGAAAGCAAAACCCTAGAGTATTGGGAAACCAACTCAGAACTCTCATGCATACATATAGCTAACACAAGTGTCCTCACATCAAGGGGAAATAGTCAAACACCTAACTGACATAAAGGGAACAGTGCCAGGCATCACCCACCTGAAAACACACAAGACATCAAACATCTGGAGGTCGCACCTATCAAAGGAAAGGGAAGAGTGGGTCTGCATAAGATGCAGACAGGGAGTACAGGTTTCCAGACCATCCTCAGGGAAGGAGAGAGAAACACTTCAAACTGAACATGCATAACAACAAGCCCTCAGTGAGACTAAAACAATCAGTAAAATGACCGGCATCCTCTAGCCAGAGGAGCTGGTATTTATGTGCAGCAGACCAGGGGGATTGGCTGGCTGGAGAACTCCACACCCAGCCGGTTTAATTATTCCACAGCTGTGAAGCTGTGCTGCGGAAACGCATATAGAACGACAGGTCCCAGCAGCACAACCTAACAGATATTATGCACTTGTAGAATTTCTTTCATCTTTTATCGTAAGTTCTGGTAAAGTATGTCCCCAACAAATACTGAGGAAGGGACGCCATAGCCCGAAGCAGAGCTGAAGATTGAAGACTGACTGTGTTTATAAATTTGGTCTAGGGGCTCGCTAAAGATCATGGAAGGTCAAAGAACATCTTATATAGCTTGTATTTTGCAGCTGTTAATAAATTATAGTACTTGTCAAGCAAACTACTGTACATGGTGTTTGTATAAATAGAAATAAATAGTACTGCACATATGTTATCTGTAAAAACATTTTACCCTTATGAGGTACACCCCCTGCTTTTTAACCCCCCGAATCATCACATTAAAATTGAAAAAACCTTCCTGAAAATGTCACCTCTAGGGCTCAGTCAGATGAGCTTTTTTTTGCGCACTTATGTGAGCAAAAAAAAAATTGCATCTATTAGAACCATTGGTTTCCTATGAAGTGTACACATGTCTGTTTTTTAACAGGCGCAAAATAGTCGCACCTGCAGAAGATAGGACATACACGTGCAGGTAAGGTCCGTGTTGCACGTAACATCGTGTGATGTTACAGGGAGTCCCCTTATCACTGAACACTGTCACAGTGTTCAGTGATGAGGGGGACTGTAGTGGGCATGAAAGAATCCCCTGCCACAGCTGTGGCAGAGGATCGCGATGTTCTCCCATTGCTTTCAATGGGACCGGCGCAGAGATAAAGCCAAAGGTGATTTTGACCCTTCAATCTCAGGTTTGGCAGGAGCTCCAGAGGTTTGATCCCTACTGATCTTAATGTTATCACATATCAGAGAATTTGTGTGATGGGAATACCCTCTTCAACTGTAGCATGAAATGTGTCTGGATTTCCCAGTTGCCTTTTATTTACAGTGTACGGTTTCATAGTTTTTCAGCTGCTAAAGCTGTTACAAGTTGTTTACTGCCTATAGTGCTCCACCACTTTTTGGAACAATTAACATGTAAACTCACAATAACCGCATAGAATTGCTTAGAAAGACAAACTGTGAAAAGTCGGCCTTGAAAAATTACTACAGCGAAGGAAATCATTACATTTATACACTCCTATTTACTTGGTATTCCTTCTGCTATTTTTATCATCAGACTCAAATATTTCTTTTCTACTGGGATGTGAATGATTGGCTTTATCTTCCTCTTCAACCACATCACTTCAGTGAAGATTACAAGTCTTTATTTAAATCTCTTCACAGTGATTTTACTAGGCATTGAAAAACCATTTTCGAAATTAGTCAAGTAATTTACACATAATTTATTTTCCATTATGTCAAATAGCCTAAGAATTACATTAGAAGTGCAGGGTAGTTAAAACTCATTATGTACTTCCTAAATGTCTCTTGATTCTTTGTAAAAAAAATTTACTTTTTGTTTTTTTCTGTTAATTCTATCAAGATTCTATTCCAGTTTTTCTTAATTCTATCAAGATGTAGCTATATAAGGTCACCTCTAAGCAGTTATCTTCCCAAGCTATATAGGCCCAATTGTTAACATTTTTGACATATTTCTGAATACTGCAGTTCACCCATTCCAGTAATTTGCTACAATGCCCTCATCTGAACCCTTAGCCCTTGTGGGTTTTAGGCCAGAGTCTGATGACCCTTCTTCGCCTGGACATCTTGTGATCATTGAGGGAACGACAAATTGTGAAAAATATATTGGCAACCATCTATGAATTCAAGCTGAAGAGATGTTGGATGATGCAATAAAATTGTCCCAATACACACAAATAAATCTATGTATATAAAGGTGTGAGGGTATATGTATATATTGCCATATGTTTTTTATGCTTTTATACCTGTATGCAAGTTCTATTCAAAGTTAAAATGAGAAAAACGTATATGTCGCCTTACATCAGATATTCCAAAAGTTTGCAAGGCTGAGAGAGATGTGTCCAGAAATTCAGAGATGATACAGAACCGAACACGAAGGCCGCGTACTTGGCTGTTTTCCCAGAAGCGCCATATCTAGATAACGACTGTTCAACTACGTACATAACTTTCACTGTCTCAGCCGGAAATCCGGACTTTACATATATGGTTATGCAGTGAATTTGAGCCAATGAGACCATTACCCATTCCTAGTGATGAGACCAAAGGGTATAAGATCCCATGTAATCTGTAATAAAGTGCGCAGTCATGTCCCCGTGTGAGGAACTATACCAGACCTCCGTGTGTGGTGTCTCTTCTTTACCGCCGGCAGCGGGGCATTGGGGTGGGCCTGATTGGTGCTGTACGCAGAATTTTCCCTGACAAAGGCAAAAGCCCTCACTCACTGACTGACTTGCTACTAATTCTCTAACTTCCCGTTGTCGTAAAAACATGATATGTGGCACAATCATTCTTTAGGTCCTAAGTAGGAAAAGTAAAGGGATTGCAACTTGATTATTCAATTCTAAATGCAAAAGTAAGTTACCCCCCTATGTGATGTAAATAATCTAATTCTCTAACTTCTTGATGTCGAACAAACATGATATTTGGCACAAGCATTCGTTAGGTACTAAATAAGAAAAGAAAGAGGTCACAACTTGATTATTTAATTATAAATGCAAAAGTAAGTGACCCCCAATGTAACGTAGCTAATAACACACATCTGTACGGAACAAACATGAAACTTGCCATGACCATTCTTTATGTCCTAAATAGGAAAAGTAAAGGAATCACAAGTTTACTATTCAATTCTATGTGCGAAAAACTGTTAAAATCTGCAATACATGGTTTCTCAGAAACCATAAAGCCAAGGGAAATAATGTGTATACTGAGGAGAATCTACTTCACCTCTATGTGTATATATACTGAGAAGAATCTAATGCTCCTCTATGTGTATATACTGAGGAGACTCTACTTTTTAACCCCCCGAATCATCACATTAAAATTGAAAAAACCTTCCTGAAAATGTCACCTCTAGGGCTCAGTCAGATGAGCTTTTTTTTGCGCACTTATGTGAGCAAAAAAAAAATTGCATCTATTAGAACCATTGGTTTCCTATGAAGTGTACACATGTCTGTTTTTTAACAGGCGCAAAATAGTCGCACCTGCAGAAGATAGGACATACACGTGCAGGTAAGGTCCGTGTTGCACGTAACATCGTGTGATGTTACAGGGAGTCCCCTTATCACTGAACACTGTCACAGTGTTCAGTGATGAGGGGGACTGTAGTGGGCATGAAAGAATCCCCTGCCACAGCTGTGGCAGAGGATCGCGATGTTCTCCCATTGCTTTCAATGGGACCGGCGCAGAGATAAAGCCAAAGGTGATTTTGACCCTTCAATCTCAGGTTTGGCAGGAGCTCCAGAGGTTTGATCCCTACTGATCTTAATGTTATCACATATCAGAGAATTTGTGTGATGGGAATACCCTCTTCAACTGTAGCATGAAATGTGTCTGGATTTCCCAGTTGCCTTTTATTTACAGTGTACGGTTTCATAGTTTTTCAGCTGCTAAAGCTGTTACAAGTTGTTTACTGCCTATAGTGCTCCACCACTTTTTGGAACAATTAACATGTAAACTCACAATAACCGCATAGAATTGCTTAGAAAGACAAACTGTGAAAAGTCGGCCTTGAAAAATTACTACAGCGAAGGAAATCATTACATTTATACACTCCTATTTACTTGGTATTCCTTCTGCTATTTTTATCATCAGACTCAAATATTTCTTTTCTACTGGGATGTGAATGATTGGCTTTATCTTCCTCTTCAACCACATCACTTCAGTGAAGATTACAAGTCTTTATTTAAATCTCTTCACAGTGATTTTACTAGGCATTGAAAAACCATTTTCGAAATTAGTCAAGTAATTTACACATAATTTATTTTCCATTATGTCAAATAGCCTAAGAATTACATTAGAAGTGCAGGGTAGTTAAAACTCATTATGTACTTCCTAAATGTCTCTTGATTCTTTGTAAAAAAAATTTACTTTTTGTTTTTTTCTGTTAATTCTATCAAGATTCTATTCCAGTTTTTCTTAATTCTATCAAGATGTAGCTATATAAGGTCACCTCTAAGCAGTTATCTTCCCAAGCTATATAGGCCCAATTGTTAACATTTTTGACATATTTCTGAATACTGCAGTTCACCCATTCCAGTAATTTGCTACAATGCCCTCATCTGAACCCTTAGCCCTTGTGGGTTTTAGGCCAGAGTCTGATGACCCTTCTTCGCCTGGACATCTTGTGATCATTGAGGGAACGACAAATTGTGAAAAATATATTGGCAACCATCTATGAATTCAAGCTGAAGAGATGTTGGATGATGCAATAAAATTGTCCCAATACACACAAATAAATCTATGTATATAAAGGTGTGAGGGTATATGTATATATTGCCATATGTTTTTTATGCTTTTATACCTGTATGCAAGTTCTATTCAAAGTTAAAATGAGAAAAACGTATATGTCGCCTTACATCAGATATTCCAAAAGTTTGCAAGGCTGAGAGAGATGTGTCCAGAAATTCAGAGATGATACAGAACCGAACACGAAGGCCGCGTACTTGGCTGTTTTCCCAGAAGCGCCATATCTAGATAACGACTGTTCAACTACGTACATAACTTTCACTGTCTCAGCCGGAAATCCGGACTTTACATATATGGTTATGCAGTGAATTTGAGCCAATGAGACCATTACCCATTCCTAGTGATGAGACCAAAGGGTATAAGATCCCATGTAATCTGTAATAAAGTGCGCAGTCATGTCCCCGTGTGAGGAACTATACCAGACCTCCGTGTGTGGTGTCTCTTCTTTACCGCCGGCAGCGGGGCATTGGGGTGGGCCTGATTGGTGCTGTACGCAGAATTTTCCCTGACAAAGGCAAAAGCCCTCACTCACTGACTGACTTGCTACTAATTCTCTAACTTCCCGTTGTCGTAAAAACATGATATGTGGCACAATCATTCTTTAGGTCCTAAGTAGGAAAAGTAAAGGGATTGCAACTTGATTATTCAATTCTAAATGCAAAAGTAAGTTACCCCCCTATGTGATGTAAATAATCTAATTCTCTAACTTCTTGATGTCGAACAAACATGATATTTGGCACAAGCATTCGTTAGGTACTAAATAAGAAAAGAAAGAGGTCACAACTTGATTATTTAATTATAAATGCAAAAGTAAGTGACCCCCAATGTAACGTAGCTAATAACACACATCTGTACGGAACAAACATGAAACTTGCCATGACCATTCTTTATGTCCTAAATAGGAAAAGTAAAGGAATCACAAGTTTACTATTCAATTCTATGTGCGAAAAACTGTTAAAATCTGCAATACATGGTTTCTCAGAAACCATAAAGCCAAGGGAAATAATGTGTATACTGAGGAGAATCTACTTCACCTCTATGTGTATATATACTGAGAAGAATCTAATGCTCCTCTATGTGTATATACTGAGGAGACTCTAACTGACCTCTGTGTGCATATATTGAAAGGCTGTAAAGTACATAAGGAAGTGGCCATCTACTGCAGGGATGGAGCAGGCATTTAAGGCTAAAAGGGGCTGCAATCTCCATTCATGGGGTAAATTTTAACAAAAAGGGGTATTACCTTTAAGGGTAAAAAGTGAGAAGAGTGGGAGGGGTGGCACATTCTACAGAGGGACATCGGTACATGCAGTCTGAGGAGAATCTAAGGCTTCTCTATGTGTATACATATTTTATTCCTCGGTTCTTTTGAGGTAACCACGACTTTATAAAATTTTCCGTACGAACAACAGGTAAACACTTGTACCAAATTAACACAGGCGAAGCCGGGTATAGTTAGTCAAATAATAAAGAATGCCAATGTTGGCATTCATTTTTCAAGGATGATCTTGACTGAAGTGGTCAAAATTAGCCATTTCGTCTAACTCTTATCCTTTGTGTATGAGCAGCTTTCTAGACTACAAAGCTAGACACAAAGGATCTTCACAGTAGACCATGTAAGGGCTATGAGGACATGTTACTAGGAAACTGTATATGTGTATTATTTTGTGCCTGATGTTCTTAGAAAAGTTTTTTAATTTTCATCATTAAATGAACCCTTTGCTGTGCACTTAATATCTTCAGAAGAACATCCGCATTTCAGTAATAAATAAAAACATGTTTATAATAGGTCAATAAAGAAATGGGTAAAACTTGAAGTTCAGATGCTCTTTACCTCTGTCCTTTACTTCTGAATTTCAGTGAAACAAAACAGATGTAATAATTGATGACATAATTAGAGATGAGCGAGCGTACTCGGATAAGCACTACTCGCTCGAGTAATGTGCTTTATCCGAGTATCGCTGTGCTCGGGTCTGAAGATTCGGGTGCCGCTGCGGCTGACAGGTGAGTCGCAGCGGGGAGCAGGGGAGAGCGGGCGGGAGAGAGGGAGAGAAAGATCTTACCTCCGTTCCTCCCCGCTCTCCCTTGCAGCTCCCCGCTCTGTGCCGGCACTTGAATCTTCAGACCCGAGCACAGCGATACTCGGATAAAGCAAATTACTCGAGCGAGTAGTGCTTTTCCGAGTACGCTCGCTCATCTCTAGAAATAATGTATGTCGGAAATAATGCAAGGAGGCAGAGGTGGTTTAGCCATTCAACCCACCGATCAGGTCCTGGGGCCAGTAGAGGGGCACTCCTCCCGCTCCCGGTCTCTGCATTCCACAACCATACAGCTCACCTGGGAATTTCAAGGTCTAACAGCCATGTGACATTCATGTGATCACATGATAACTCCACCATGAAGTCAGCTAATGAGCTTAGTAGGCATGGACTGCAGAGGCAGCGAATGGGAGGAGCAGCATGATGGCACATTTGAGTTACTTTTGTTGTTTTTTTACTGTAACTAAAGGGCACTGCTGCTACTGAGTGGAAGGGCTGGGCCTATGAGAGGCATATTTACTGAGTGGAGGTCTTTGAGGGGCATTTTGGCTGAGTGGGGCCAATATAGAATATTGTTACTGAGTAGGCACTTGTGAGGGGCATTATTACTGAGTGAGGGCCTATATGGAGCATTATTACTGGGTGTGAACCTGTAGGGGGCATTATTACCGAGTGGTAGCATATAAATAGCATTATTAATCAGTGGGGGCCTATATGGAGCATTATTACCGAGTATGGGCCTATATGGAGCATTATTACTGAGTGTGAGCCTATATGGAGCATTATTACTGGGTAGGAACCTGTGAGGGCAATTATTAATGAATGGGGGCCTATATGGGGTATTATAACTGAGTGTGGGCTCTTTATGGAATACTATTACTATGCCTGCAAGGTGCATTATTACTTAGTGGGGTCTATGAGGGTTATTATTACTGAGTGGTTGCCTGTAAGAGGCATCATTGCTGAGTGGGGCTTATGTGGGGTATTATTACTGAGTGAGGACCTGTGAGGGGCATTATTACTTAGTGGGGTCTATGAGGGGTATTATTACTGAGTGAGGACCCGTGAGGGGCATTATTACTAAGTGGCTGCCTGTGTGGAACATTATTATTGAGTGAGGGACTTATGGGGTGTTATTATTACTGAGTGAGGGCATAAGGGGAGAAAGGGTGGGGGCACTTTTACTGCATGTGCGACATGAAAAGTGGCACTTACTATGTGGGACCTACAGAGAGCACAAAAAGAGAGATACTGTTACTATGTAGGTCACCCCAAGTGGTATTACTACTAATTAGGGCAGTATGGATGAGGAGATTACATTGAAGTTTGGAAAATGAAGCTAGATCCCTGGACAATTAGGAGTCAAAATGTCTGTATGTCAAATTCTGCAGAGACAAGTTGTGACTGGGAGAAGTCATTATGACTGTCTGGGCCAGAGGAATAAAAAGAGAAAGGATCATCCTAATAGGCATAAAGCTGTAGCATGCTTGGAAGTCTTTCCTAGGCCTCTGGCTGGTATGTTTACCCATCAGTATCCCACAATTGCACTTGTGGGATGCCAATGAGGACAGCTCCCCACTATGTCTAAACACCTAGCTATCATGGTCACTATTGACTATGGTATCTAGACAGTTAAAAGGCATGGATCAGAGTCTTTCTGCTCCTGGCCATAACAGTGAGAGCTCGGCTGTTAGTCAACACAAGGCTCGTGCGGGTGCAGGACACATACATCTAAGATGTTCATGTATGTCATGGAGGCTTAACGGGTTAGAAATAGGAGGCATCTTAAAGGGGTTGTCCCGCGAAAGCAAGCGGTGTTAAGCACTTCTGTATGGCCATATTAATGCACTTTGTAATATACGAAGACCTGTGCGGCACGAGCACGCCGGAGCGGCCCCATTCAACAGAACAGAAGAGCAGACTGCGCAAGCGCGTCTAATCGAGGGAGAAGAAGGCTTCGGTCGGTGCCATGGAGACGGGGACGCCAACACCGGAGGGGGTAAGTGTATAACTTCTGTATGGCCAATATTTAATGCACGATGTATATTACAAAGTGCATTAATATGGCCATACAGAAGTGCTTAACACCGCTTGCTTTCGCGGGACAACCCCTTTAATGTATACCTTCAGTTTTAACATGTTCTATGGTTCATAGTAAATTTACTGCAGCGAGCTATGTATGCCACATAGGCTTCTCCCCTCCTACCACCTTTGTTGCTGCGAGAGGTGATTTGCTGACTTCAACCTACTTGTATTTGCCCCACTTGCTGCCGGTTTGGGCTCACCTACAACTTAGGGCCACATTGTAATTTCTTTCCAGAGCCACTTTGATTTCCCAATCCGACCCTGCAAGAGGGCAATATTTCTTTGTAAAGGGCACAACAGGGGATTATTACTGTGCAGGAGGAGCACAAAGAAGTACACTATGACGTTTGTGAAGTACTAAGGGAGAATTATTATTTTGTGGTGAGCACAGTGGAAAAATTATGAGTATAATTAATGCAAGTAATTTTGCTCATTCAGAGGGAAGTAGTATGCCTCTATAACCTTGTATGCAGCCATGTATGAATCTGCTAGACAAGAAAATCATATTAGGCTACATCGGACATCACAGTAGTGAGTTTTTCTTCCCTAGAAGCATTGCTATATAACAGCATATGGCTGCAAACACATTGTTCCGTACTGTGTAATTGATGGGACATTGTGTGCTTCTATAAAGGCCTCTTACATGAGCCTACATTCTTCCATTGTTACTATGAATTGTTTCCGCTATTAGTGCACATTTCTGTTTCTTAATGATACTTTACTTAGAATTATCTCTATCAATTTCCTTTTTTCAATGATTTATTTCTTCCTGATATTTTAATTTCAGTTGTGTGGTACTACCTTAACTTATGCCTGAGGAAGAACCCTAAGTAGGTTTGAAAGCTAGCTATAACTTCATGTATTTTTGTTAGCCATTAAAAGGTATCATATCTACAAGATTACTTGTTTCTCTTACTGAGAACAGTCACCTTTTGTTCTACTGGCTACCATGGTACCAATCCTACGCAGCACACCCAATGTCTTGAGATCATATTTAATTCTTATCTTTCCTATACTCAATCACTTGCATGCTCATGTTACCTACATTTCAAAAACATCCCCATAATATGCCCGTTAGGGCTCAGTCAGACGAGCGCTTTTTTATGCCCTATGTGCACAAAAAAAGCACGTCTATTAGAACCATTGGTTTCTTATGTAGTGTTCACATGTCCATTTTTTACAGGTGCAAAATACTCGCACCTGCAAAAGATAGGACATGCGTGCACCTATGTGTGATGTTACAGGGAGTCCCCTGATCACTGAACACTGTGACAGCACTGGGACTCCTCGCGGGCACAAAAGAATCCCCTGCCACAGCTGTGGCAGAGGATCACGATGTTCTCCCATTGCAAGCAACCCCCGCAGTGATTTTCAGGGCTTTAAATATAAGCCCTTCCTTGAAAATAAGCCCTAGCCGAATAAAAAAATAATAATAATAATACATCACCTAGCAGCGCTGGCAGGGCTCCGGCGCATCTTCTCCCTGGCTCCCCAGCAGTGTTCTTCAGTATTTTCTTCTCCTGGAAGCGCTGCCTCTGATTGGCTGAGCACTGAGCCCCGACAGCGCTGCTAGGTGATGTATTATTTTTTTTTTTACTTTTGCATTCATCTAGGGCTTATTTTCAGGAAAGGGTTTATGTTTTAAGTTCTTCCCCAAAAATCACTGCGAGGGTTGCCTGCTTCCCAGTGCTTTCAATGGGACGGCAGTAGCGCCAACCCCATTAAAAGCAATGGGAGAACATTGTGATCCTCTGCCACAGCTGTGGCAGGGGATGCTTTCATCCCCACTGCAGTCCCCTAATCACTGAACACTGTGACAGTGCTGTCACAGTGCTCAGTGACGAGGGAACCCTCGTAGAGCAGCTGTGCTTCTACAAGCACAGCTGCTCCAGTAGCACGGAGCTTCGGTCATGCGCATTTTGCACATTCGTGCAGCGTTTTTTTTAAAAATCACATAGGTGCATAAAAAAAACACTTGTCTGACCGAGGTCTTATTGTTGCAATGGAGAGTTGCCTAGAGCTGCTGCCATTAAGAGACACAGGGAATGAGTTTAGTGACTAATGTGTGTGTGTCTTTATACTTACAAGAGTACACCAGGGTATCTCTTAGAACAGCAACAACAAGAAAGAGTCAGTCATAGCTACCGGAGAGAGAGAATTGGTAAGCAAGGCAAAAGTGAAATACAGGTGAGAGTTGGAGAAAAGAGCCAATGTGAATGCTGAGGGGCCTAGTCTAAAACGTGTGCCCTGCTGCCATCAAAGACAAGATAAGCATCTGTAAAAAGACTGACTTTTATTGCAATAAAGTTAAATTAAGTTATAATAATTCCAAGGCAGCATTGCAACTGGCTACTGTTGGTCCAATAGTTGTCAGTGCAGCTGAGGATGCACCAATTAAAGCTGTTTGTGTCTGGGTGCGGAAACTTTCGTAGAAAGTGGCCAACTAAGAGAAACCTTTGAGCCTGAGTGCATCAATACTGAGTATTTGGAGATTTCAGCATACTACCAACTTGGCACGGACAACGCCTTTGGTACCAGAGTGACTGGGAGATGTCCAGACTGTCAAAAAGGACTGAGCCCAGTACAGGTACTGATAATTCAACAAGAAAAGGATAGGGAAGTATGGCTGGCTTCCTTGCCCCTGATTATAGTTTCCAAAGTACTCTGGCTTTATGCTGGAATGGTGCTGTGATGCCCTTGCGCTGTATTACTTTGTGTGTTGTGTGGAGCTGAATGTTTAGCATCCCTCTTTCTCTTCAGTTTGTGCTACATAAGATAAGATGTGGGTATTGGTTGAGAACAATACAGCTAGAGAGGGGGAGGAGATGACCTAATTCTATTCACTCTTTCTGGTCTCTTTCTGGCATTGCTTTCCATTCCTCTATACAGTCTGGTCACCTCAGATGTAAGTGTTACCTGGTCAATCGCAAAGTAGCTCGCAGTTTACCATTTTGGCAGTGTCTATTAGAGAAATAGTGATAATGACTGATGGTGGTGGAGGGGGAGGGCAGGCTGAACTGAATGGACATTTATCCTTCTTCAGCCTTGCATACTATGTTACTATGGTTATTGTGTAAACTGATGATGATAGTGTGTAACCAGATAGTTCAAGAAATGCAACAGCCTCCGTTTCGGACATTGGCAATAGGTCCGGATCCTAGTCATAGCAACCATGCTTTTGGTGTTCTTTTCCAGGTACCATGCTGGACAGGGTAAGTGCATCTGATGGATTAATCAGAGGGCACACCTAGCCCTGTAAGGCAGAGCCTGTTTAGGTAGAAGAATAGGTGTGTGGAACATAAGTGGTCATTGCTTCTTATGTTGGTAAAATGCGTGAGACCCGATCTGAAGTTGGGTGCAGCCTGCTGCCATGTTACTCGAGTGAAGCCCTAAAGTGCCTGCTGCAGATGGTGTTGAGTGCAGCCTGGAATTGTGAGCTTTGAGATAATCCCTGAGATCTAACAACTGCTGGAGATAGTATGGAAATACAAAGGGACTGTACTAATACAAAGAGTGTTGCTGCGTACTGAGACTGTATTTGATTCCATAATGGCCATCAAGCCAAGCCAGTATTACTAAAATCCCAGAGACTGTGTAGACAAGTTGTCAGAACCAGATGTGGATCCTGTTTGCCAGACCCTTGTTGTTTGCAATGCCCAGAAGTCCTTGTATTGAAAGAAATAGCAGAGCATAGCAGTAGTGGCCGGGCCAGGCCTCAGTGTGTATGCGCTACTGGCCATTAGATGTAGATGAAAGAAGGAGTAACAAGTGTGCAAATGTGCAAATGGGTAGCAAAGGTGTCCAGTTTCCCTGGCAACAAGCTGTAAGCAGCAAGAATAAAGAGGAAAGAGTATTTGAAAAACAAGCCATTTTGGAAATAAGTTTTTTTTTATTGGTTAAAATGAGAAGACATTGAAATGGGATTCCTAAAATGAGACAGCCCCTTTATGATCTCTGCTTTTGGTGACTCAATAGGAATTTTCATAGTTTATTTCCAATAAATAAAAATCTGCCCTGTTGTGCTGGGCACAAATTTGCAGGACTGGTTGTAGCACCTGTATATGTATCACGGTTTCTTCATATGACCATAAAATATTTGCGCGTGATACTCAGCCATAGAACCCATTGATGTCAGTGGACTCATTCTCAGGAGCGTGTTTTCCACGTGCATTTGGTGAACATGCAAAAACTAGGTGCTGCTCTATTTTCCATCATACTTGCACACCAAGACCCCTATAGAAGACTATAGGCAGTGTGTAAATACACATACAATATGCGCACAAATGCTCAAAACACTGCGTAATTCAATGAAAAAAATATCTGGACCTCATTAGGCTGAATAGCCTATTAATCCACGGAAACGGTATGTCGCGCGCATGTGAACTAGCCCTATGTGCACAAAAAGTACTATCTTTTCTCCTTAGGGAGAACACCCAGACTGTAAGTGAGTGAGGAGACTTAAAAGGACATTTATGCTCCTCTGGGTAATATGCAAATAAGGGAGATAGAACAATACCTCCACAGTGCCATCTATTGAAAGGCAGCATTCCTTCAAGTCAATATTGGACTCTTTATACAAGCCTTGTAACAAGGGAATTGAAAGCAAAGCCAGACTCCATGCACAGACAGCTGTGGAGTCTGGCTTTGCTTTCAATTCCCGGTCATTGTTACAAGACAAACAATACTATGTAGAAAGTTTATCGATGAACTGACCACTAAAACTTTGTTCCGTGGTAACTGGCCATTAATGCTTTTTTTGATTCTGTAAGTCAATATGAGCTTTCAGAATTAAATGTAATTTTAGTTTTTTTTGTTTGTTAGTTGGAAGCATGGAGAAGTGACAGTTCACTCCATGAAATGTAATGAGATCACTGACACCTTCCTAGGAAATACTGTAAACTTAGACATTAAAAATTTCAATTTTTGTTACTGCAGGTATAATTATGATGTACTGTACAGGGAAATGATCTTTCACCTGCATTATTAGATCTGTTCCTGTAGTCTTCTCAAACTGTTATTATCTGATATCACAGAAAAAAACGATAATTACTAACATGAATCATTTTTTTGCTAGCGGATACATTTCTAGAACATAAAACCGAGCTGTTAATTGGATAATTCTCTTGCAAGTTAACGCATTTAAAATCTTTAGTAGTACAATTGCACTTCAATATTGAGTGAAGGAAAATGTATTGGGCAGTATGGTGACCTGGTGGTATCTCTTCTGTCTTGCAGCACTGAGGGCGATTTTGCACAAACCGATTTCATTGTTAAACGAGTTTGTCACCCAGTTAATTGGCCTTTACACAGGTTAATATGGAGAATGAACAATTTGTCCCTCTTATCATTCCCCTTCCATTCACTTGGTTGGAGGAAGGAGAGATTGTAGTGATAAGTGGTCTGGACGCTTTATTGAAGAAGATAAGCTCTGATCCCGCCTGGGGCTACACTGAGGTCCAATGCTATGCCGCCCTGGAAGTTATTATTACTACAGGGCAACGCAGCATTGGACTTCAGTGTAGCGATCACATGATGGATTGCAGCTGGTTGGAATCAGAGCTTTTTTTCTAAATGCTAGTAATTACTGATGACCTTTAGGGATGCAAGCGGGCCCATCTCCTAGAGTGATATTAAAGATCTTTCTAAGATCTACATTTTGGGGTTTCTCTGGTTTGAACTCCGTTTACTGGCTACTGCATGCTTTCAGCCTGACCCGAGGTGGGAGGATATTGCTGCTGCTGGTACGATATTCTTTATTTTTGAGGCTGCCAAAAATGATGATTTTTTTGGGCTGCGATCAGCTGGCAAACAAACATTCATCAACTGATTGCTGATTTATTTTTGGGGGGCAATAGTCAGGTGAATAAACATTTGAACAAACTCTCTTTACAATCATTGGCCTGTGTAAATGAGCCTTAAGTTGCTGGGTTTATTGCTTACTATTGCAAGCAGTAGGGGAAAATGAAATATATTCAAGATTGCCAGCTGATCCTATCAGAGGCCTTTATGGCATCAGTACAGAGAAGGACCATAGGGATATTATGTACTTTAGCAAAATAGATTGGATAGTGGACTCTATTTATATTCTGTTTTTCATCTTTTATCATGAATCCCGCCTGATTGTCTCTAATCAGTTTATGTAATACTGCCTAAAGTTTAGTAAACTTAAGGTTTAAATTTAGAAGAGATACAATTCGAGGAAAAAGTAAGTGAACGCTTCGGAATGACCTTTATTTCTGCACTGATTACTTAAATAAAATGTCTGATTGTTATCTGAGGTACAGTAATAGAAAAACAGATATATTTTATATGCTACAAAATTCATGGTTTCAAAGTTGGCAAAATTTAGCATGCCCTGAAAAAAATGAAGCTGGGTACTGTATTTGAAAAAAAAAGCATAATTGAAAATGGCCATATACTTACCAATGTACTAATACAAGAGGGCAGGTAAAAGCACCACATCCCTCAGCATGCAACACGCAAACTGTTATATGGAGGAGCAATTAGACAAGTGGCCTAACATACTGTATATGCATTTTTTGTGCAAGAATAGTACTAGGCAGATGCCTTCCCCCCCTAATATAAGGAAGGTACGTAGGTGGTTGTTCATCTGCACCTTGCATCCTTGGTCGCAGAAGCTCCTAGTTTGCCTACCAAAGGATCAATAGCTCACATATAGTGCCTCAAATACCCTTATAATGTCTGCCACAGCTGCCCTCCAGAACTCTATCTGCACATGCCCTCGCTGGGGTATATCACATAGGATGATATACCAAGTGATGTTGCACTGAGGGCCCAGTGCAACTACACTGTTTCCACTTGTAGCATCAGAACAATGTAAGTTGTACTTAGCTTTTTATCCACTAAAGAAAAAAAAAGATAAGACTAATTATTTGAGGGTTAAAGGAACATGTTTGTGAAAGAGAACCACAGGACACACAGCGGAGCTCCGGAGAGCAGCAGGAGGACCCGGACTGTGTCTGCTAGGCTTATGTAACATGCTTAAAAAAGGCATATTATGTAGTGCCGATACGCAGGGAAATCTGGAATAAAGAAGTATATTAATTGACGGAACGCTGAATGTGATTGACTGCAAAGGGTACCTATTCCCGTTTTGAGCGCGGAGTGTCTTTTTTTCATACTCTTGGATTAGAATGTTATTTGCAACAGTGTTGCCTATTTTTCTAAGTTTACATGATATGCAAATTCTTGAGATCGGACCATAGAATTATTCATGGGTGCTAAATAGAGATGAGCGAGCGTACTCGCTAAGGCAAACTATTTGAGTGAGTAGTGCCTTGTGCGAGTACCTGCTCGTCTCAAAAGATTTGGGTGCTGGCGGGGGAGAGCGGGGAAGAACGGGGGGGGGGGGGGGGGGAGATCTCTCCATATTCTATAGTGTCCAAACATAAAGGTATAACAAGGAATTTTCAAAGGAGATCTGAATGGGTTTCCAGCCATTCCAAACAATATGAGCAAGAATTAGATATGTTAGTCCACCCTTCCCATAAAGCGAAAAATAAATTATTGGGGAGAGAGGGGTTCTAAGTAAATTAATAAATAAATTACCTGAAAGTGCTGTGGAATAGGTTGGTGCTATACAAATAACAGGATACAGACATCAGGTGACCAGCAGGTTTGCAGTTCTGGGTTTAACAGTCAGGTAGGAACTATCAAAGGTTGATCCAGGGATTATTCTGATTGCCATTATGGAGTCGGGAAGGAATTTTCCCCCGAAAGGGCTAATTAGCTTCTGCCTCTTGGGGTTTTTGCCTTTCCCTGGATCAAATAGAGGGTAGAAATAGGCTGAACTAGATGGACATTGTGTTCATTCAGCCTAACATACTTTGCTACCATGTTAAGTCCCTTTCCTTTCCCTTTCCCCCAAACAAAACGGAAACAAACCATTGAAATGGAAACAAATAGAGATGAGCAAGCATAATCGCTAAGGACAAATACTCGAGCGAGTATTGTCCTTTTCGAGTACCTGTCCGCTCGTGAGAAAAGATTCGGCTGCCGGCGGGGGTGAGCGGTGTGTTGCGGGAGTGAGCAGGAGGGAGCTGGGGGGGGGGGAGATTTTTTTCTCACGAGCGTGCAGGTACTCGAAAAGGAAAATACTTGTTCATCTCTAGAAACAAACCCATTGAAAACCAATTTTCCCCCCATTGAAATCAATGGGGAAAAAATTGATTCTGTTTTAAAAATGGAACAGATAGATGGAAAGCGTAACGGAATGCGGGTGTGAATGAGCCCTAAAAGTTATGCTTTAGATGAATGGAGCATTAGGATTTCAGTAATGCTTTTGGCACATTTTTTTTGCTTTGGAAATCTTTGCTTTGCACATTCTGGGTCAGCATCTCTAATAAAGTAGTCATTCAGTGTAAAAAAAATAGCTATAACAAAACCTAAAAAAATCATAATGTAACTATTCACCTCAAAACAAATCTCATAAAGGAAATGTGCACTTTAAGGCCGCGGTCACATGGGCGATTTTCCGTGCGATCTGCGCATGCAATGTGCGATTTTATAAAACCATTGCTTTGCAATGGTATCGGACACATGAGCGCTTTTTATGTGCTCGTCCGATACATTATAGAACAGAAATCGCAGATCGCACCTATCTGCGATTCCTGTTCTCTTCTCTATATGCGCTCAATGGGGCCGGCGGCAGCAGCGCCGACCCCATTGATAACATATACTAGACAAATCATTCTCCTCTGCCACAGCTGTAACAGCTGTGGCAGAGAAGAATGATGTTTGCCCATTGAATTCAATGGAGCCGGCAATACAGCCGGCTCCATTGAAAGCAATGGGCTGCCGGCGATCGCACAATGAATTTTCGGGAAGGGCTTAAAAATATAAGCCCTTCCCTGAAATTCATCCAGAAATATGTAAAAAGTAAAAAAATATATATACTCACCTTGTCCCGGCAGACGGAGTTCAGCCGCGGCCGGCCGACAGTTCTCCTGAACTGCTCTAAGTAGTATTCAGCAGCCGGGGATTTAAAATCCTCGCCTGCTGAATGAGCTGCCTCTGATTGGTCATAGCCCTCACCAATCAGAGGCAGCTCTCACTCACCCATTCATGAATTCATGAATGGGTGAGTGAGTGCTGCCTCTGATTGGCTCAGTGCAGGGACCAATCAGGGGCAGCTCTCAGCTGAATGCCTAAGGAATGAGGTAGAACACTATATTTACTACAACTTTGTATTGATTAGTAAACATACTAGAGTGCTTTGTACGAAAAAAAGATGAAAGGATAGACCTATGGATGCATATACAACGAATCACACAACTTCTTATAAACAACTATACATAAGTCGTGGAGACTGCTACATAATATTTGTGATCTATCCGTTAGTGAATGAGGACATTATGGAGACTGGGAAGTTCTTGGACAATACCTCCCCAGATATTAGACCCTACAAATTGTATTTGGCATGCTGTACTAAAGCAAGTTTGTGTCTGAGATTGCCAAGATACATACAGACATAGCAATTGTGTCTATTAGCATAATTCTTTCACTTATCGTTGTTGGATTGAGATAAACATCCAGATGGTATTTTTAAAAGAAGATTGATTGTACAATAAAGGAAAAGAAATTTAAACAAGTGAAAAAATCATCTGTCCTCACAGCGGGAACAAAGTGAACATTTTCTAGACTTTTTTGGCTGTTTGTCAGTGCTGTATAAAATATGTGAAGAAGCGGGATGCCAAATCACTTTTTTATTGCTATAATCTCTCCTAGCTACATTTTCCTGTTAGAGTAACACTAAAAAAGACGAAAACTAAATTCATATTACAAACAATTCAAAATATAACGTATACACAAATAGAAGAAATATGGAGTTTCAAATAAGAAAAGTTATTGTTTATCAGTTTCTATTATCTATCTTATTAAAATTTCTATAGAAATGCTTAAAAGGAATTTGGGCTTATTCACAAGATGACAAGGTGTACTATGGATCTGAGTTTTACAAGTCCGTAATATCGCAACCGTAGACTGCTATGGGCCATACTGTAGCATCATGTGGCCTGATTTTATACACAGTTATATATTACTGGTCAAAAGTTTTAGAACGCTTCAAACTTGTCAATTGTTTTGAATTTTACACAATTTCATGTATCAAGTGTACTTTAAAAGGAAATCATAGAGCAGATAAACAAGTTGAGATGAATAAAAGTAGTGGGTTACCTTTTTTTCACCAAAGAAAATCTAGATTTTTGACTTTTCACAGTGGCCACCTCTGACTTATACAACAGCTTTACACAATGGAGCATTCTTTCTACAATTGCATTCAGATATAGTTCAGAAATGTCTTCCCAACATTTTTGCAGAAGTTCTCACAAATGTGCTGCACATCCTGGTTGCTTTGCTTTCACCTTTCTGTTCAGTTTACCCCAAACAATCTCAATGGAGTTTAAGTCTGGAGAATGGGTCGGTCATCCCATTCTTTGAAGCTTACCAGTTTTTTCTAGTCTTTTTAAGCATTTCTGGCAAAGCCTAGAAGATTGTTTTGGATAATTGTCTTGCTATCTTGCATACAACAGAGGGTATTGCATGGCATATCTAAATGCTGTGGTAGCCCTTTTTGTCCAGTGTGTGAATCACCCTGTTCAAGTTGCCAACTCTGGATCCAGCAAAAGAGACTCAGATCATCAAGCTTCCTCCTTCATGTTTGACAGTTGGTGTGACACTTAGAAACTATCCTTTTAATTACTCGATGGCGTACAAGAACAATGCATGATGTACCAAAGGTGTCAAATTTTGACTTATCATTCCACAAAACCTTCTTCCACTCTTCAGTACTTCACTGGAGCTTTGCAGTCTTAGCAGTGGCTTACCTACTGATACTCTACCTGTCAAACCTGCAGATAAACGTCTTCTCTTTACATTGGAAATGGAAACTTGCATTTTTTTTTTGGTGAATTAAGCTGTGCTTGAAGATTTTGCTCTGTGTGGTGCCGATCATGCAAACTATTGACTATCAAAAAGTTGCCATGTGATTTTGCAGTGGCTTTTGGGTGGGTAGACCTCTCCCTGTCAGAGTTTCTTTTAGTTTCCAAGTGCCTTTTGATGGTATAGGAAACTATATTAACTGCCTGTTTGACTTTCTTGGCAATTTCTCTGTTGGACAGACCTACACTTCTAAGGGTTATAATTGTCTGTCTGTCTTCTTGGTTAATTGACTTTTTCTTGTCATTATAATAGCAATGTGCTTTGTCCTGAAGAACAAAACAAAACTGTCTAAATTCTTTGTAATGCAGTCTATTCCCATACTGGTTATATAGAATCAGGGGGCTTGAAAGTAATCTACAAAAGTTGAGACACCTGTAGGAATAGTTTGTATCTCATTTCAAACCATAATATGCTTTCGGTGTTGTAAAGCAGCTGTCCAGGATGTGTTACCTGAAAAAAGCCCCTTGTTTCAATCATAAATTCAGACTATTGATACATTTTAGGTTAAAATTTCATGCTATTTTATGTTTTTAACTTACTTTTGAACCTTTGAGCCACTTCACATTATTTGCTGGACTTGAACTATGTTAATTTACAAAATATGCAAAAACAGAAGATGGAGTTACTACACCTGCCGCGCCACCTATTGGATGGCAGCATTCCTTCATATCAATGTCAGACCCTTTAATACAGGTCTTTATAGCAATGATTGGGAAAAGGAAAACAAAGACAGAAAATTTTGCTGCGTTTTTTTTCATTGACACATTGGGCTATTTTTTAATACCTTTTTCACAGACTTTTTTTTAGTTTTAGTTTCATTGAGGGTAAAAAGCTAAAAACATTTATAGTTGTTTTTATTAGTATATTTACACTAAAACAAATTATGGGAACGGGTTCCTCATCTTGTTTTGGACATTTTGATATATAATATGTATGGTTTCGGATTACAGGGTGCACACAGCGATGGTTTTGCTTAGCATCGGCTTTGGGTCATTTTCTTTTTTATGCATATATTTTTATTTTATTTTGTAATTTTTTTAAACTTATTTATGTAACAATTTTTTTTACCATCTATGACCCCTATGATGTCATATAAGACCTATAAGGTCATTCACATGGTCTTTTTTTAAATTTCGCAGTTCCACTGTACAGGAGCCCCAGTTAAAGGGGAAAACATCATTAACAGACTGATCAGGGTCTGCTGTAAAAGAAAGAAAACCGGCGGTCATGCGATCGCTGGGTCACGTAGTGGAAGAAACACTTCCACTTTCACTTTTTAGTACATAGTGCCAATTGAGCGCTATGTACCCAGGAAAGGGGAAGGCAGATGCAGTTAAAAAACACTTCTCCTCAGGGTTCTCAGCTGTGACTAACAGCTGAGGACCCGACTTGCTCCTGAATTATTGCAGGAGCAGAGGCTTTAATCCTGCGCCGTATTTTTGCTATCGGCGTGATTAAAGCCCAGGACCAACCACAGTATATTTATTACGGTTGGTCCTTAAGGGGTTTACAGGGAAATGAATTATTCTGTTAGAACAAACATTTTATAACTTCCTTACTCCAGTGTAACTAAACTGAAAGTGTGGATCGCAGACGAGTCCATATAGGACCATTAAGCGTGTGTCCTCTCCTTCCCTGTATAGTAACAGAGCCACTATAATAAACCCCATAGCTTACCTGGAGCTCATGTCATCTCTTCTAAACAGGAAAGAAGAAACAATAAGGAAAATGCTAGTAAATATAGTTCATTTAAATACAATGGAAAAGTTATTAGCGCGGCTCCCCATGTATTCAGTCACACAAATCTATCTATATTCATTCACAGTCATCCCGAGTCTTCCCAAATGTCTGCTTTTCTTCATAAACATTCACATTTATATTCGACTTAATATCAGAATTTTTATTCATAGTCACCCAAATATTTATGTTTCTTCAAAATCACCAATATAGCTCTAGATATTTTTTCAGTCACCCAAATACGGTATCTCCATATTCATTGCCATTCAATTTCTTCCACATTCTGGTTAACCCCTTGGATCAGTTATCATTTCCTAGTAATATACCGCAGTTTTCTGACTATAAAACTCATTTTTTAGGAAGATACAATCTCACTGAAAAGTGTCTGTGCCTTATCATCTATAGCTAGGGGTCTGATAGATTCAGGGACCCCTGACCAATGCTTTAAAGGGGTTTTCCATGGAAAATACTAATACTTAGGACCCCGACCGTTCAGCTGAGCAGGCGCATACTGTCAGTGCCGCAAATACACAGAGGTCGGAGCGGTAGCCTCCCATTGAAATCAACACAAGCTCTGCCTGCAGTTACAAGCGATGGCCACTACACAGGGGTCAGCGCGAAGACTCCCGCTACTTCAACTATGACCTCTGTGCATTTGCTGCGCTGACAGCATGCGCCCACTCAGCTGATCGGTTGGGGTCCTGAGCGACGGACCTCAGCCGATTAAATGTTGATGACCTGTAGTATTTTCCACGGAAAACCCCTTTAATGACCAGGTAGTGCGCTAATCAATCATCAGGAGAACTCTGCAGACATACATACCGCGGTTGCACAGTCCTCCCTCTCCCTGCCCAATTTACCATTGCTATAAATAAAAGACCCAGAATGCTTTTTCTTGTTAATTTGGCCTCTCAAAAAAACATAATAAGGGCACCTACCCACTAGCGATATGTTTTCTGCGTTATCACTCATTGTTTTTAAATGGGACCGGCGGCAGCAGCCCCCCCCCCCCATTGAAAACATAGGGAGTACATCACTGACTCCTGCCACAGCTGTGGCAGAGAATTCCTTCATCCCCTTGAGGACCACGGGGAAGAAGGAATCCTCTGCCATAGCTGTCACAGCTGTGGCAGAGGTCTGTGATGCTATCCCATTGCTTTCAATAGGTCTGGCACTGCTGCACTCCCATTGAAAGCAGTAGGTTGCAGGCAACGCCCGCAGCAATGATTTTCGGGGAAGGACTTGAGATATAAGCTCTTCCCTGCAAGTCATCCCTAGCTGTAAAAGAAAGTTAAAAAATTACTCACCTAGAAGAGCTGTCTGGCTCTTCTCTCCAGCCACGGCAGTCATCTTCTGTCTTCTGGAGGCTGGGGATTGAAAAATTCATGCCCCCAGAAAGTGCTGGTCTGATTGGCTGAGCGCTCCGCCAATCACAGGCAGTGCTCAGCCATTCATTGAATTATTGAAGGGGTTATTTGGGGACATAGAATTCTGTAAAACCTTTCTCAACCTGCAACGTTTATTGTACGAATAAAATAATAAAATACATACTCACACTTCCCTGTCTTTTATGATCGTCTCCACCTCAATACCACAGGTATAGGCAGGTCCATATAGCATGATGGTTAAATTTGCTGTTAATCCTGTATAAATAAGTTTGGGCAGCATGAACCTCGTGACAGGTTCCCTTTACATAGTGCAATAAATGAAGTTTATACTAGAGATGAGCGAGCACACTCGTCCGAGCTTGATACTCGTTCGAGTATTAGGGTACTCGAGATGCTCATTACACGAGATGAACACCACGTGGTACTCGAGTCAATTTCATTTCCCTTCCCCGCATGTTTAGCGCCATTTTCTAGCCAATAAACATGCGGGGAAGGCATTACCACTTCCTGCTGTGACGTGCCAGCCCTCTGCACGTCTACAGCAGTGAGTGGCTGGCAGGATCAGGTGACCGCCGAGTACTTAAACTGGGGCCGCCCGCTGCTCGCCCTCAGACGCATGCTGGCAGAGGTTAGTGAAAGTGCTGATGATGATATAGGGAAAGTGTTAGAGTAGGGATCCTCTCTTCAAGAACCCCAACGGTCCTTCTTAGAGCTACTCCTCATTGTGTGCATTATTGTTGTGGCTGGCTGAGAGCAGTAGTGCACCATTTTTTTTTTTAAAGCATCTAGGTCTGTGCAGAGCATTTCAGTTATACCATTCTCAGTCTGCAGTGCATTAGGCAGAGGTCTCATCGCTAAAGGTACGCTAATATTTCCTGGGCCACTGCAGAGCATTTCAGCTATACCATTCTATGTGTGCAGTGCATTAGGCAGAGGTCTCATCACTAAATAGTAGGCTAATATTTCCTGGGCCACTACAGAGCATTTTAGCTATACCGTTCTATGTGTGCAGTCACTGCAGTGCATTAGGCAGAGGTCTCATCGCTAAATAGTACGCTAATATTTCCTGGGCCACTGCAGAACATTTCAGCTATATCGCTCTATGTGTGCGGTGCATTAGGCAGATTTCTCATCGCTAAATAGTACGATAATATTTTCTGGGCCACTGCAGAGCATTTTAGCTATACCGTTGAGAAAGTACATGTCCATAAAATGGAAGAATCTGTCTCAAAATGGCCGCTAGATACAAAATGGAGCATTATAAGATGTAAATAAGCTTGTGCGTAGTGAAACAATAATTCAAGCAGAAGTAGCTTTAGAGCAGAAGGTGCGGTACAATGAGTAATGATTTGTCTCTGTTCTTTTTCATGAGAAACAAGTCTGGACACAGTTCTTATCAGAAGAAACCCTCCCACACCTCGATTCGGAGACTTGGACAAAGGAACTGACTGTACTACAGCCACCTGAATAACAAAGTGAATACAAGGGAGGACCAGGGAGGACCAGATAACGCTGGGAGAAACAGACACTTGAGAACATAACAGATATATTCTCACTACGCTGATTGCTGAACAATATATGATTCTTAATGTTTTTCTAACCCAATAAGATTAACCCCGTGACTAATGACGTATTCCTTTCCTGTATTAGAACTATACCAAAGTGAATAAACTTTCAGAGTACGCACGCCTTAAGCAGAGTGAGCTGTATATCTGCCGTGGCTCAACTCTACGTATCTGTGGGAACTAATAACTATAAATTATATAGTTTTTGGCCTCCTTGATGCATCCAGGTACGAACTAATTTGGAACCCAAGGCTTGAAAGGTTAATGTGACCGGTCATGTGTAACGGTCCTTAACAACGTTCTATGTGTGCAGTGCATTAGGCAGAGGTCTCATCGCTAAATAGTACGTTAATATTTCCTGGGCCACTGTAGAGTATTTCACAGATACCATTCTCTGTGTTGGATGAAGTAGCCGCAGTTATCAGCACTATCCACTGGCTTTATTACTTTCTGCCCCTGTGCAGAGCGTCTCACAATACTCTTTACTTGGGTGCGGTGAAGTAGCCGCAGTTATTAGCACTGTCCACTAACTTTATAGCTTGCTGCCCCTGTGCAGAGCATCTCACAATACCCTTTCCTTGGGAGGTTAAGGTAGCCACAGTTACCAGCACTATACACTGGCTTTCTAGTTTTCTCCCACTCCATACAGCCTCTCTTATCTACAAGTCTCTGTGAGTGATAAATGACCCCTAGGTATCAGCGCAAGACAGCGGTTTATTTTTTTCTGGTCACAGCATAGAGCCTCCGGTATCTACAAATCTCTGTGTGCGGTGAATTAGGCACAGTTCTAAGTGGTATATGGTGGGGTAATTTATTTGGGCCCTGCTCTATCCTTAATTCGACATGATGAAGAGTAGGGGTAAGGGTCGAGACGTGGATGTGGACGCGAGCGTGGGCGTCCAAGTGAGGGAGTGGGCATAGGCCGAGGTCCTGGGCGGGGTGAATCACAGCCAGCTGCTAATGGATTACTAGAGCGCCAAGTTCCTACACTCCCGAGCTTCATATCACAATTTGCGAGTCCGCCTGGCAGACCTTTATTACAAGCAGAACAGTGCGAGGAGGTCCTGTCGTGGATGGCAGATAACGCGTCCAGCAATGTATTGAACACCCAGTCTTCTACACAGTCCACTACTACCGACCTAGGGACTGCAACTCAGAATCCTCTGGCTGCTCCTCCTTCCTTCCAGCCTCCTCACTCCATGAAAATGACAGATTCTGAGCAGGCAAACTCCCAGGAACTGTTCTCGGGTCCCTGCCCTGAATGGGAAAAAACTGTTCCACTCTCACCTGAGGAGTTTGTCGTGACCGATGCCCAACCTTTGGAAAGTTCCCGGAGTCCAGGGGATGAGGCTGGGGATGAGGCAACTGTCTCAAGAGCTTTTTGTGGATGAGGATGATGAGACACAGTTGTCTGTCAGTGAGGTAGTAGTAAGGGCAGTAAGTCCGAGGGAGGAGCACACAGAGGATTCAGAGGAAGATCTGCTGGACGATGAGGTGACTGAGCCCACCTGGCTTGCTAAGCCTACTGAAGACAGGGCTTCAGAGGGGGAGGCAAGTGCAGCAGCAGGACAGGTTGGAAGAGGCAGTGGGGGGGCCAGGGGTAGAGGCAGGGCCAGAGCAGAGAATCCCCCAACTGTTTCCCACAGCACCCCCTCATGGCAAGCCTCCGTGCAGAGGGCTAGGTGTTCAAAGGTGTGGATGTTTTTTAGTGAGAGCGCGGATGACCGATGAACAGTGGTGTGCAACCTGTGCTGCACCAAGATCAGCCGGGGAGCCACCACTACCAGCCTCCCCACCACCAGTATGCGCAGGCATATGATGGCCAAACACCCCACAAGGTGGGATGAAGCCCATTCACCCCCTCCAGGTCACACCACTGCCTCTTCCCCTGTGCCACAACCTGCCACACATATCCAATCCCCCTCCCAGGACGTAGGGTCTGGGGCTCTGCGCTAGTCGACATGTATTTGCTCTCATGTTACCACAGTTATCTAAGACACTGGTTTGGACCAATTAAAAGAAGTGTTACTGAATTAATGAGACGTTCACAGCTGTACTAGCATTCGAGTCCACTTTATGCCCACGATTGCTGAGGGTGTGGGCAGAGGCCGAGGTCCTGGGGGGATTCAACTGCGCCAGGTTTGGCCTGTGGAACCTCTTTGTTGTTCTTCCAGTCTTTGGAGCAATGAAAGCAACCATTACTGATTTAATGAGATGTTTGAGGCGTTCGCCTATACACTTGCCACAGAAATGTTTCAGGGGTCCGCCTATACACTTGCTACAGAAAGGTTTGAGGGGTTCACCTATACTCTTGCTACAGAAATGTTTGAGGGGTTCGCCTATACTGTTTGTGCACAAAGATTTCCCATTGCAGTGTTTTAGCTTTCTGGCACAAATACACTGAAGGACTTGGGTAGGGCGCAGAAGGCTTTCCCATTGCGGTGTTCAGCTATCTGACGCATACAAAGAATGAATTGGGCAGAGGCTGAGGTCCTTGGCGGGGTGAAACTCCGGCAGCATCAGCGTTTTGGCTCCGCCCCCTTGTACGCGTCATCGCATAGCTCCGCCCCATGACGTGTGCCGGTTCCAGCCTCCTGATTGGCTGGAATCGGCACGTGGCGGGGGCGGAGCTACGCGATGACGCATACAAGGGGCGGAGCCAAAACGCCGATGCTGCCGAGCGGAGCCGAAGGGAGAAGACCCATCTGCGCAAGCGCGTCTAAAAAAGCAAGAAGACACCGAAATTAGACGGAACCATGGCGACGGGGACGCTAGCAACGGAGCAGGTAAGTGAATAACTTCTGTATGGCTCATATTTAATGCACGATGTATATTACAAAGTGCATTAATATGGCCATACAGAAGTGTATAACCCCACTTGATTTCGCGAGACAACCCCTTTAAGTTACATGGGATTATAAAACATTTTTTAATTAGACATGTAGAGACCGATTTTAAGGCATGCATTTTTTATGGTGTTTCCATATTCTTGTACACCTCCAGCATATATGGACACTGTAAGTATTGCAGTGGTCTTGACACCTCCTTATTAATATTGCAAGCTTTTAAGATTCGAAGCCTGTAATTAAAGATATCATGGGAATGTTAAGCTACTGGGATAAAAAAGCACAAAATAATTAATTCTAAAATTTAGTAAAAAAATAGATTAAAAAGTCACTACATTTACAATTCATTGATTGCTTGACCTGTAATAATTGATGGTTCTTATACTTTCCAGCAAGTAGTATAAGAACAATAGTGATGATGAAGAGGGTATAAGTTAGTGTGTGATTTGCTAGCAATGTTACTGACATTGCTTGGAGGCAGAGATCATTACAATAATTTTCGTTGAGGTTACAGTCTTCCAGTGGCAATGCTTTGCCCTCCAATCACTTTGTTTCTTGCTAGATACTTCTAATGCAAAATTAATTGTGTTTCTTAACCTTATTTCACACGAATGTCACAAGTTGCCATCACTGCTTTTTGCTTCAAGCTTTTAAAATTCTACCCAAGTGTCAAACTGTATAAATACATTTTAATGCTAAGAGCTAAAAAAAATATCAGATGCTTATACACACCAAACCAAAGCAGAGAGAACACTGCAACCATAAAATCTTTAGTAATTATTTCTACAAGTCTGAAAGGAGTAAAATTTCTGAAAAAGAAATAACTATAGTCATGATGCTGAATATTTCAACTTTATGTTCTCTCCTTGTTTTGTAGGTCATTTATTGATCACACAGGTAGACGGCCCATTTCAGTATACAGCTCTGACAAGAAAGTATATGCAGCATCCGAGGAGTGGGCCCTTAGTCAAGGAGACAGTGGGGTAGAGTTTGGGCCTTGCCATGGGGCTCTACTGTCTCCCACCCTAAGGGTAGCACGGGACCCGTCCAAGGTGTCGTGGATTTCCTTTTGTGTCCAACGACTTACTCAATTTGGAATGTTTACACCCTTCCAGATTAATTCTGAATTGATTATATGCGCATAAAAAGATTTCACACTGACACAGGTTCAGCATTTATAAGCTTCCTCAATTCTGTTGTAATGTTGGGCGCGCAGCCTCTTTTAAAAGAGATTAACATATCTGCCCATCTGGGCAGGTCAAGGATTACATAGATACAACGTATTGTTTAATTATTGGATAAGCATCTTGCAATTCTTCCATCCTCCGATCATCTGTGATTGGCCATCAGGTGGCGGATGAGACGAGTGGGTTGTCTTGGACCCACGTGTGGTTCCTTCGATATGATTGGATGTTACATCATGAATTAGTAATTGCCTAAATCTCCAATGTTATTTGCATATGCTTCCAGTAAAATTGCTTGGGTTATTATTGCGGTATCTAAAAGCGGTACTTGTCTTAAATGCGGTTATCTGTCTGATTCCTACTTCTTCTAACAGTTATAAACAGATGGAAAAATATAGCGTGTTCATGTTAAATAATATCTTGTCAGCAAAGTTTAGGGAATAGAAGTTTCATTACAGGAAGTAGAGATATTGCATAGATGTAAGAACATATATCTATATCTGTATCAGAACAGAAGGCAAACATGACAGAATGTTAAAACGTACAAATACACTGTCCACTACCAAAGGTCCACAGTCCAGAATATAGATATATTGGGTTTCCACTACAGACCCCCCTTGAAACTATCTGTTTCACTAAACTCACCACGCTACGTGTCCCTACTCCGTCCCACCCCAATCCCCCACCTAGATCTGCATTGTGTTGTAGACTGGGGCTACCACTGCCATGGGGGTATAGGATGGTTCGACATCATCATATTCTGGATCCATGATGACGACGTTTGCATTGACAGTGGGCTTTTTGTTGGACATCATAGTGAGACAGGTGGACCAGGTAGTCATCAGGGTCAGAATTCACTGTATGCAACAACAAACAGAAATTAGGACAATTATAATGGAAACAAATATAGTTAGTATCTTTTTTATCAGAGTAACCTCTTGTGTAGAACCCGCCTTCTTGACACTACCTCGATTCATCCACAAAGAGTGCAAAATTAGGGCTATCTAATGCCTAATCAATATGACTGAACCTCTGCCCTATTAGTACGTGCATGATCATATCTATCAGTCTGGAAGGAAGAAACTACAAGGTGATTATTCCCACTTCCCTTTTCCAGAGGTGGCAAGGTAACAGTAACACTGGCATGTTGCGTGGCATGAGCAGAGTGCACTGCAGATAAAATAAAGCAAAATCTTAGCGAAAACCTATCACAGTGTTCTAAATACACAATGTTTTAAAACTCATTTTTTCTATTCTGCTGTTAGGTATGTACCTAACTGAGGAAACCGACTAAGGTTAGCTCTTTTTAGTTAGTGCGGTCAGCTTCTTAATGGCAACTGCGTCTTTACCCGCGAGTCACGTTTTGTCTGGAATGTAGGTACAAGTCTCCCCTTTTGGCTAAAATCATACCTCGTGCCATTTTATTTTGAAGAGTCATAGTCGAGGTAGGTCCTATTGGTCGACTAGTCCCTATAAGGCATCTCTAGTATAATTTATAAACCGCTGCTAATTAAAATAAACATAATTAATCCAGTCAACATTTTATTTACCATAATGATCAGGAAAAAGGACTCGAATCTAGCTTTAACGTGGTCTCTAAGTTTTGAAAACTCGTCAGGTACCCCCGTTGGCTGTCCTATGACGTCAAGGTACATGTGTAGGTCAAAACTACCACCAGGGGCCTCTCTTCTCACTCTAATGTACTGTTGCAATACTAGTAGTGTGCACAGGTACGCACGGTGTGGGATTTCCTGATCTACACCCACACCAATGTCCCTCCTGGAGATAGCCCTGAAGGTGGACAGGTCCAGGCTGCCTACACTGACCCTACACTACCTAGTGACAAGACTGGAAAGAACCGCCGTACCTATGCAGAAAACAAGGATAGACCAACATGACAGGATAACTACAGAACACAGCAGAGTTGGATGGAGATAAAGTAACTATTGGGGGTAACCTCATTATCCTCAATGCTGTCTGACAGGATGTGGAGGAGCATAAGGGCTTTACTAAGACACACTCCCCTGTCCAATTACTTTCCAGACATGATGTCACATTATTTCACCTATGAAGTGTGTACCTTCGTTTACCTTATTCACTTCCGGTACCCTGTATCTGTAGATTACCTCATTCATGAGCTTCTGTGCGGTTACCTGCTCATTTACCTTAATATCAGGGTGGGCCTCCAACCTGAAAAAGACTCGAGCAACAACAAGCACATATTCATACTCCCCAACAGGTGTGAGCTGAATGTGGTCAAATTGGCAATCTCTGAAATGGGTACAGTGGTCCAGGCAAGTGTTATATGGCCACCTTACTTCTGTCCTGACTCGCATATGGCAAAGACCATGCTAACTGGACAAATGATGCAGCAGCTACAGAGAACCTAGGTGTCACCCATTCTTGTTCAGTGTCGATGTCATTGCTGCTTTTGATTCTGTGTACCAGCTGGGCCATCATGGGGGACAGGGACCTTTGTAGGCAAGTTCTGCTGACTGTACGCCATACGCCGTCCTGTTCTGTTGCTCCCGTCTTTTAGCCCATTTTGCTTTCCTTCCTCGTTGGCTTGTAACTGTAAAGTCCTTGACATATCAATGTCCAAAGGTTTGTCAATGTCCACATTTTTTATCAATGTCCAAAGTTTTTACCACTGACTCATGCTGTCAGTATCTTTTCTTTCTTCCACGGCTTGAGGGCCGCTGCCTTTGCTGTGCTGTCGGCGAGGGTGTCGTCTCTCGCTGCTCCATTGTAGGAATCGGTTTGAGCTCTCCATTGCCAGGTAGTAGTAGTAGGGTTTCCATGAGACTCTGCACCGCTGCACCATTCTTAATTGGCTGTCCTACTGAGATAACAAGCTGTCTGGCCTTCCATATTGGGCCGTAATTATGAGCTATGTCAAATGCATACCAGGAGTCAGTGTAAAGAGTTGCCATCTTACCTTCTACCACTCTACATGCCTCAGTGAGGGCCTTCGGTTCCGCTTCTTGCACTGGGGCATGCGGAGGCAGAGCTTCTGCGTTTAGGACATCTTGTTGTGTGACCTCTGCATATCTGGTTCGGAGTCATCAATCCTCACCCTGGTACCATCTACAAAATAAAACTCAAAATATGCATCATTAACAGTGGATTCTAATAACCGTTTTTGTCAGAATCTTGTTGCACAGAATTTTAAACATTTTTAAAAAATAGCTGATCTACCATACTCAGATCACCTATGCCTACCCTCCCCTATTTGAACCGGAATACCTGATTAAAAGAAGAGTAGCCGGGTTCAAGATAGTACAACATCGGAAAGAAATATTGGGGGAGGCATGGAAAGAGCACATTGTAGCCGGATCTAATAGGCCAGAGATAAGTGCTTGGGTTGCACTTGCATGAGTATGTTCTGGATGTCATTTGGGGTGTGGACCACTAGGGGGTAGTCCAATACCAACTTAGAAGATTTGTCAGCCATTGCCTGTACTGCTGCCACCGCACAAACACATGAGGGAGCTTCTCGAGTCACTGGATCCAACCTCATGGAGTAGTATCTCGGTGGCCGTGGTTGTCCTCCGTGCTTTTGTGTCAATACTGTCGTATGGGCGGCAGTATGAAACAAGGCCCAGAAAGGTGCGGAATTTGGCATCGGATGTATGTACAGATATGGCCTGGCCAGGAGAACAACCTTTCTTGCAGAACTTGGTTAGTCTTTGGAGGTCTCCAGGCCTTACAGCTTCTGCAAGGGAAATTAACAGTGAAATTGTGGCCGGTCTGCAGTTTTTCCAAAGCATCAGCACACAGCACCTAACATGCGTGGCTGACCCTTCACCCCTTTTTTTTTTTTTTTAAACTAGGGGGATTCTGTTTGACCCAGGGGTGTGTATCTGGGTCTCGTATATATTATCATGGTGGGTACATGTCTTGTAGGTGGCCCATAATTTGTCAGGAACCGTGGAAAGCTGAGTTTGAGACAGGAGAAAAAAACAAAACTTTTTCTTCTGGCTATCTATGATTCTTACCCCCTCCTTGGATAAGAGACGTATTCTTGCATCATCTAGCTCCACCCCTCTGAATTTGGCTGATCACTTACTTCCTCATTTTCTCATTCAACGTTCGCAGTCCTCGAATACACATCACAACCAAATAAAGTCTTATGCATCACACAATTTACATTTTACAAATTACGGGTCAACCTGCCCCGTCCCTCCTGTGGATACCAGGCCTTATCATTACCTGCTTGTTTCCCATTCTTCGGCTTCTCTGCTTAACCTAGATCTACCTCTTACTCCCTTTAATTTATTTATTTTTTATATTGTCTGCAAATGTACTTTACTGGTGCTGGGACTGCAGCACCAGTAACTTCCTCTTTTTAAAATCTCTCCCTCCCGTGACAGCCCCTCCCTTCTCTAACACAGAATGGAAGAGACAGGATTATAAGGGAGAACGTAGCTAATTTACTTTTACAACAGTTTTTGTCCCAGGTTGTTCCTGGTCGTCCCTCCGGCGACCGGGCAGATGCAGTCTTAGATGCCAGGCATCTCCATCTGATTGGTAACGTACTGCAATTCACATATTGTGTGCCAAAGGTTGCTGAGTGAGATATTATTCTATCGCCTTATTTACTGAACTGTTATATTGAACGCTGGTGTCTTGGCATGCGTTGGTGCCGACGCCATTTCAGCCCGCCTTCTCTTCCTTTGACTGACATTAACGTCTAATGTATAACTACTATGTTGTAACTTTACGGTCACAGCTGTGACCACCTAACATTGTATGTGGTATTGGGGACTTGGCAAACATAGATGTATTTTCTTGTGGGCATGGCGGGCTATGCAGTTTGTTACAGTTTGTATTCTTAAGAGCCCCCTCAGGATGTGAGTGGCATATAACTTTTTACATTTGTATGACGGACGTATAACAAAGATTAGATTACATAACAAGACATACGAACGGTAGTTGTTATTTGTCACAGCACATGAATTTGTTTTCTCCTCTATCGCTTGGGTCTAATCCACCTGCTCTAACAATTTAGTACAATACAGAACGTCCAACTGTGACTCTAGCCACCGGTAAAAATGCACTTTACAATACTTCTATCTTTACCTGCCTTTGTAAGACAGTATAACTCATTATATTCCTTTATTTTATTAAACAACAAAGCTATTTCCTCCTGGAGAATGAGGAAGTAAGGGGGTCTGAAGGCTGCAGATTCGGTCAAGCAGCCTTTCTCTCTCACTAAACTCAGTTAACCCCTTGTATATATTCACTTACGGGCACAAGCCTATACTTTCAACGTTTAACAATTCAAAACCACAGACTTTAGCAGTCTGCCTTACTAGAAGGGATCCAATAATGCACATCTAACCTATAAAGTCCAAACCCACAGCGCGCTGCTGTGTACGGTGCATTAATCTTGGCTATAACACAGCCAATGCGTTCTCATCGCCAACAATCCCTACTTACAGGACTGCTACTAATTCTATTTGACAGACAACCAGACTATTTCTATATGAACAACTCAGCAGGATTAGCTCTACGCAACAGACAAGCACACTAACTTTATATAAGGACAGATAGGGCGTTTTGAGCACGCAGAAAGATTGCTTGATTAATCAATGATAACTTGACTCTCCACACCTTCCACACTTTTCTGGAGGGTGTAAGAATTGACCTTGGTACAATGTTTGCTGCCTCTCAATGTCAATCATGGCAGCCAGATTTATGATTATAGGATTCTCCTCAGACGCCGGACACAGTATGTTCCGTCCTAGAGTCTCTAGCATTTCTGTCGCTACACAGTTTATTAATCTACCCTCAGACAGAGGGATCTACTCATGAACGTTCAAACGATAAACAAATATTTGTGGACACACACAAATAGACAGAGCACCAGTACGGCTGGCTTAGTCTCACTGCCCCTCGGGATACGTGTCTGACAGCTCCCTTCTCCCGGACCCTACAAGCAGGCCTAGCAGGAGCGGAAATCCCATATCAGACTTTTCTCTGGCAGTCTCTCCTTTTACTGGGCCCTACCTAGCAGGCCTCAGGAGTCTCTGCAACAGGCCACCTGAACGGCTCCCTCCTCCCTCAGGAGTGGAAACACCCCGTACAGGCCCTCCCGGGGGCAGCTATTGATGTCACCAATTAACTAGTACTCTCAAGACAACAGGCATGCAAACATTCCTTTTATATCTTATGACAGGCTCTTATCGAGTGATCGAGACTTAAAAATACCTGTCGTGTGGATCCAAATCGATCGGCCTTGACACGGCACATAGGCAAGCTTGGAGTTAGCCACACAGGTATAGATAATTAATTTATCTTACCGTGTTCTGATGATCTGTTGGGCCCGCCAAGTCCAAGGTTGCCTATGTCCATGTCTTCTGTCAGAGCTCTTTGGAGCCTATCGATCAATCCCCGTACGGGCCACCAACTGTCGTGGATTTCCTTTTGTGTCCAACGACTTACTCAATTTGGAATGTTTACACCCTTCCAGATTAATTCTGAATTGATTATATGCGCATAAGAAGATTTCACACTGACACAGGTTCAGCATTTATAAGCTTCCTCAATTCTGTTGTAATGTTGGGCGCGCAGCCTCTTTTAAAAGAGATTAACATATCTGCCCATCTGGGCAGGTCAAGGATTACATAGATACAACGTATTGTTTAATTATTGGATAAGCATCTTGCAATTCTTCCATCCTCCGATCATCTGTGATTGGCCATCTGGTGGCGGATGAGACGAGTGGGTTGTCTTGGACCCACGTGTGGTTCCTTCGATATGATTGGATGTTACATCATGAATTAGTAATTGCCTAAATCTCCCATGTTATTTGCATATGTTTCCAGTAAAATTGCTTGGGTTATTATTGCGGTATCTAAAAGCGGTACTTGTCTTAAATGCGGTTATCTGTCTGATTCCTACTTCTTCTAACAGTTATAAACAGATGGAAAAATATAGCGTGTTCATGTTAAATAATATCTTGTCAGCAAAGTTTAGGGAATAGAAGTTTCATTACAGGAAGTAGAGATATTGCATAGATGTAAGAACATATATCTATATCTGTATCAGAACAGAAGGCAAACATGACATTTTGTTATACAGAATGTTAAAACGTACAAATACACTGTCCACTACCAAAGGTCCACAGTCCAGAATATAGATATATTGGGTTTCCACTAACCAATAGCAGACTATTAAATGGGGGTAACCCAACTGTGGTTTACCTTGAGTCTTTTGTCACGGGTGACGCCACCATTCCGTCCTCTGCAGTGAATTCTAGGTGGTGTAATAAAGAGTCCACACACACACAGAGTTGACTTTTAAAGGCTGAACCGGAATGGTCGGTAAAGCCCGTTTACTTGAAGCATAACCTAGAACAATTTGGAAATAGTCCAACACAAATTATATCTACCGTCAGGACACTGGTGCAGGAGGACTTATGGTGTAACAGGGAGGAAATCACGGGAAAACAGATGAATCCACTGGCCAAGTTATCTGTGGGGATCTGTTCCCGGCAACTCTTCTTCTGACTCTCTAAAACTCTACTGATATACACTCACATTCTATGGTAGGCACTAAGCGCTGCACGGTGGTCTTTCGCAGACTTGCGGTTTCTTTCTTGGTCCTTAGTAGAGATGAGCGAGCACCAAAATGCTTGGGTGCTCGTTACTCGGGACGAAATTATCGCGATGCTCGAGGGTTCGTATCGAGTAACGAACCCCATTGAAGTCAATGGGCGACCCGAGCATTTTTGTATATCGCCGATGCTCGCTAAGGTTTTCATTTGTGAAGATCTGGGCAATTCAAGAAAGTGATGGGAACGACACAGCAACGGATAGGGCAGGCGAGGGGCTACATGTTGGGCTGCATCTCAAGTTCCCAGGTCCCACTATTAAGCCACAATAGTGGCAAGAGTGCCCCCCCTCCCAACAACTTTTACTTCTGAAAAGCCCTCATTAGCAATGCATACCTTAGCTAAGCACCACAGTACCTCCAACAAAGCACAATCACTGCCTGCATGACACTCCGCTGCCACTTCTCCAGGGTTACATGCTGCCCAACCCCCCCGGCACGACCCAGTGTCCACAGCGCACACCAAATTGTCCCTGCGCAGCCTTCAGCTGCCCTCATGCCACACCACCCTCATGTCTATTTACAAGTGTGTCTGCCATGAGGAGGAACCGCAGGCACACACTGCAGAGGGTTGGCACGGCTAGGCAGCGACCCTCTTTCAAAGGGGCGGGGCGATAGCCCACAATGCTGTACAGAAGCAATGAGAAATATAATCCTGTGCCACCGCCATCAGGAGCTGCACACGTGGGCATAGCAATGGGGAACCTATGTGCCACACACTATTCATTCTGTCAAGGTGTCTGCATGCCCCAGTCAGACCGCGGTTTTTTATAAATAGTCACAGGCAGGTACAACTCCGCAATGGGAATTCCGTGTGCACCCACAGCATGGGTGGCTCCCTGGAACCCACCGGCTGTACATAAATGTATCCCATTGCAGTGCCCATCACAGCTGAGGTAACGTCAGATTAAATGCAGGTGGGCTTTGGCCCCCACTGCATGCCCCAATCACACTGGGGTTCTTTAGAAGTGGACACATGCAGTTACAACTCCCTGTGGACCCACAGCATGGGTGGGTGCTAGGAAGCCACCGGCGGTACATAAATATATCCCATAGCATTGCCCAGCACAGCTGATGTAACGTCAGCTTTAATGCAGGTGGGCAAAAAATTAATTGGATTACACTGTAGGCGAGGGCCCCAAAAAATTGGTGTACCAACAGTACTAATGTACGTCAGGAAAATTGCCCATGCCCAACCAAGAGGGCAGGTGAAACCCATTAATCGCTTTGGTTAATGTGGCTTAATTTGTAACTAGGCCTGGAGGCAGCCCAGTTAAAATTAAAATTGGTCCAGGTGAAAGTTTCAACGCTTTAATGATCATTGAAACGTATAAAAATTGTTTACAAAAATTATATGACTGAGCCTTGTGGGCCTAAGAAAAATTGCCCGTTCAACGTGATTACGTCAGGTTTCAGGAGGAGGAGCAGGAGGGGGAGGATGAATATTATACACAGATTGATGAAGCTAAAAGGTCCACGTTTTTGATGGTGATAGAGAACAATGCTTCCATCCGCGGGTGCAGCCTACGTATTGTTTAGGTATCGCTGTTGTCCGCTGGTGGAGAAGAGAAGTCTGGTGAAATCCAGGCTTTGTTCATCTTGATGAGTGTAAGCCTGTCGGCACTGTCGGTTGACAGGCGGGTACGCTTATCTGTGATGATTCCCCCAGCCGCACTAAACACCCTCTCTGACAAGACGCTAGCCGCAGGACAAGCAAGCACCTCCAGGGCATACAGCGCGAGTTCAGGCCACGTGTCCAGCTTCGACACCCAGTAGTCGTAGGGGGCAGAGGCGTCACGGAGGACGGTCGTGCGATCGGCTACGTACTCCCTCACCATCCTTTTACAGTGCTCCCGCCGACTCAGCCTTGACTGGGGAGCGGTGACACAGTCTTGCTGGGGAGCCAGAAAGCTGTCAAAGGCCTTAGAGAGTGTTCCCCTGCCTGTGCTGTACATGCTGCCTGATCTCTGCGCCTCCCCTGCTACCTGGCCCTCGGAACTGCGCCTTCGGCCACTAGCGCTGTCGGATGGGAATTTTACCATCAGTTTGTCCGCCAGGGTCCTGTGGTATAGCATCACTCTCGAACTCCTTTCCTCTTCGGGTATGAGAGTGGAAAGGTTCTCCTTATACCGTGGGTCGAGCAGTGTGTACACCCAGTAATCCGTAGTGGCCAGAATGCATGTAACGCAAGGGCCACGAAAAAGGCATCCTAACATGAAGTCAGCCATGTGTGCCAGGGTACCGGTACGCAACACATGGCTGTCCTCACTAGGAAGATCACTTTCAGGATCCTCCTCCTCAGGCCATACACGCTGGAAGGATGACAGCCAAGCAGCATGGGTACCCTCAGCAGTGGGCCAAGCTGTCTCTTCCACCTCCTCCTCATCCTCCTCATGCTCCTCCTCCTCAACGCACTGAGATATAGACAGGAGGGTGCTCTGACTATCCAGCGACATACTGTCTTCCCCCGCCTCTGTTTCCGAGCGCAAAGCGTCTGCCTTTATGCTTTGCAGGGAACTTCTCAAGAGGCATAGCAGAGGAATGGTGACGCTAATGATTGCAGCATCGCCGCTCACCATCTGGGTAGACTCCTCAAAGATTCCAAGGACCTGGCAGATGTCTGCCAACCAGGCCCACTCTTCTGTAACGAATTGAGGAGGCTGACTCCCACTGCGCCGCCCATGTTGGAGTTGGTATTCCACTATAGCTCTACGCTGCTCATAGAGCCTGGCCAACATGTGGAGTGTAGAGTTCCACCGTGTGGGCACGTCGCACAGCAGTCGGTGCATTTTCAGATGAAACCGATGTTGCAGGGTGCGCAGGGTGGTAGCGTCCGTGTGGGACTTGCGGAAATGTGCACAGAGCCGGCGCACCTTTCCGAGCAGGTCTGACAAGCGTGGGTAGCTTTTCAGAAAGCGCTGAACCACCAAATTAAAGACGTGGGCCAGGCATGGCATGTGCGTGAGGCTGCCGAGCTGCAGAGCCGCCACCAGGTTACGGCTGTTGTCACACACGACAATGCCCGGTTGGAGGCTCAGCGGCACAAGCCAGCGGTCGGTCTGCTCTGTCAGACCCTGCAGCAGTTCGTGGGCCGTGTGCCTCTTCTCTCCTAAGCTGAGTAGTTTCAGCACGGCCTGCTGACGCTTGCCCACTGCTGTGCTACCACGCCGCGCGACACCGACTACTGGCGACGTGCTGCTGCTGACACATCTTGATTGCGAGACAGAGGTTGTGTAGGAGGAGGAGGAGGGTGGTTTAGTGGAGGAAGCATACACCGCCGCAGATACCACCACCGAGCTGGGGCCCGCAATTCTGGGGGTAGGTAGGACGTGAGCGGTCCCAGGCTCTGACTCTGTCCCAGCCTCCACTAAATTCACCCAATGTGCCGTCAGGGAGATATAGTGGCCCTGCCCGCCTGTGCTTGTCCACGTGTCCGTTGTTAAGTGGACCTTGGCAGTAACCGCGTTGGTGAGGGCGCGTACAATGTTGCGGGAGACGTGGTTGTGCAGGGCTGGGACGGCACATCGGGAAAAGTAGTGGCGACTGGGAACTGAGTAGCGCAGGGCCGCCGCCGCCATCATACCTTTGAAAGCCTCCATTTCCACAACCCTATATGGCAGCATCTCCAGGCTGATAAATTTGGCTATGTGCACGTTTAACGCTTGAGCGTGCGGGTGCGTGGCGGCGTACTTGTGCTTGCGCTCCAACACTTGCGCTAGCGACGGCTGGACGGTGCGCTGAGAGACATTGGTGGATGGGGCCGAGCACAGCGGAGGTGAGGGTGTGGGTGCAGGCCAGGAGACGGTAGTGTCTGTGTCCTGAGAGGGTGATTGGATCTCAGTGGCAGGTTGGGGCACAGGGGAGAGGCAGCGGTGCAAACCGGAGGCGGTGAACGGCCTTCGTCCCACCTTGTGGGGTGCTTGGCCATCATATGTCTGCGCATGCTGGTGGTGGTGAGGCTGGTGGTGGTGGCTCCCCGGCTGATCTTGGCGCGACAAAGGTTGCACACCACTGTTCGTCGGTCGTCTGCACTCTCAGTGAAAAACTGCCAGACCTTTGAGCAGCTCGGCCTCTGCAGGGTGGCATGGCGCGAGGGGGCGCTTTGGGAAAAAGTTGGTGGATTATTTGGTCTGGCCCTGCCTCTACCCCTGGCCACCGCACTGCCTCTTCCAACCTGCCCTGCTGCTGCACTTGCCTCCCCCTCTGAAGACCTGTCCTCAGTAGGCGTAGCAAACCAGGTGGGGTCAGTCACCTCATCGTCCTGCTGCTCTTCCTCCGAATCCTCTGTGCGCTCCTCCTTCGGACTTACTCCAATTACTACTACCTGAGTGATAGACAACTGTGTCTCATCGTCATCGTCCTCCTTACCCACTGAAAGCTCTTGAGACAGTTGCTGGAAGTCCCCAGCCTCATCCCCCGGACCCTGGGAACTTTCCAAAGGTTGGGCATCGGTCACGACAAACTCCTCCGGTGGGAGAGGAACCATTGCTGGCCATTCTGGGCAGGGGCCCGGGAACAGTTCCTGGGAGTCTGCCTGCTCCTCAGAATGTGTCATTGTAATGGAGTGAGGAGGAAGGAGGAGCAGCAGCCAGAGGATTCAGAGTTGCAGCAGTGGACGGTGCAGAACTCTGGGTGGTCGATAGATTGCTGGATGCACTTTCTGCCATCCACGACAGGACCTGCTCACACTGCTCATTTTCTAATAAAGGTCTACCGCGTGGACCCATTAATTGTGAGATGAATGTGGGGACGCCAGAAATGTGCCTCTCTCCTAATCCCGCAGCAGTCGGCTGCGATACACCTGGATCAGGAGCTCGGCCTGTGCCCACACCCTGACTTGGGCCTCCGCGTCCTCGGCCGCGTCCACGTCCTCTAGGCCTACCCCTACCCCTCAGCATGGTGTATTACCAGTAGTGCAGAAACAGAACGCTGTAATTAACTGTGCCGCTTATTGGCCTGTGGTTGGAGGCTGACTTCGCTTACGGAACGCACAACAGAGGCAGGAAAGAATTTTGCGCAAGCCTGCTGTAACACTTAGCTGGCTGCGTATGAATTAGGACAACTACCCCCAGCAGAGACAGTACACTTGTGGACAGGAATACAGCGGTGATGTAAGAGGCAACACAGAGGCAGGAAAGAATTTTGCGCAAGCCTGCTTTAACACTTAGCTGGCTGCGTATGAATTAGGACAACTACCCCCAGCAGAGACCCAGTACACTGAGGACGGTCACAGGCAGCCCAAATAGATTTTTTTTCCCAAATGTTTTTGGAAAGGCCCAATGCCTATATACACTAAATATGTCTTCTGTCCCTGCCTCACCACTTCTGGCCCTGGACAATGTAAAATTACTGCAGGACACAATGCTCTGCACGGCCGATATACAAAAAAAAAAAAAAGTGCAACACTGCAAAAAGCAGCCTCCTCACTACTGCACACGGTTAGATGTGGCCCTAAGAAGGACCATTGGGGTTCTTGAAGCCTAAAATAACTCCTAACGCTCTCCCTATAGCAGCTCCGGCACCAGCAGCACTGTCCCTGAACCATGTCAGAATGCATCTGTAGGGAGCCGCGGGAGGGGCCGATTTATATACTCGGGTGACACCTGATCTCGCCAGCCACTCACTGCAGGGGGGTGGTATAGGGCTTGAACGTCGCAGGGGGAAGTTGTAATGCCTTCCCTGTCTTTCTATTGGCCAGAAAAGCGCGCTAACGTCTCAGAGATGAAAGTGAAAGTAACTCAAACATCGCGTGGTACTCGTCTCGAGTAACGAGCATCTCGAACACGCTAATACTCGAACGAGTATCAAGCTCGGACGAGTACGTTCGCTCATCTCTAGTCCTTAGCAAAGAGGCCTGGGTAGATAGGGCCCAGGACATACACAGCATCCTCTCTGCCTCTCCCATCTTCCCTACACAGAGACTGAAGGTGTCTGTGTGCAGACAGTCTACTGTCTTGAGTAACCCAAGTAGAAGACTGATAGGAAAGACTTACTCATGCACCTTGCAAACAAATAGAACAGCGTGGGTAAAGGTGGTGGAAGGTTGAGCAGCCGAGCCATTCTGATGTGCTCCTACCACAAACATCACTAGCATAGCCAGAGGGAAGCGATTATGACAGGAGCTCCAAACAGTAGGAGGGAGGGCCTTCCCCCTTTATGAAGCAGTCAGTGAAGTCCATCATTTGCTGTAGAGATCAGCCCCCAATGTTAAGCAAAGTACGTAAAGTTAAACTCTGTTTTACTGTTGCACAGTTAGTGCCTCACCAGTGACAGTTGGTAGAAAGGGGCTCGATTTAAGTACTGCCAGGTAGACATTTGGTTGGATGTTCACTCCATAGAAGGACAGTTGTATTCTCAGTTAGTAATGCATTGAAGAAAAGGATGTGGCGGAGGCCACTGTGAAGGAGCCGCACTGTTGAATCATTAAAGTGGCAGCTTCATGCATTGGATCAGTGGGATTCCAGAGGTCAGACTGAAGCAGGTGGGTGGTCTTACATGGTTCAGCAGTGACAAATGGAGGCACAGGTAGCATACTTTTAAAAAAAATTAAAAATAATTTACTGAACAAAACATAATTTACATAGCAATGCAATTAAGAAAAAGATGTGGCGGAGGCCACCCGTTAAGTGAAGAGCTAGCAAATGCCGCATGTGTGGGCCAAGTTGTCTGCAGAGCCAGGCAGGGGGTTTCAGAGTCAAAGGGGTCTGTGTAAGGGCCTTTGTGAAAGGTCTGCATAGAGGCTGCTGTCAAATGAACATAGGAGCAGCCTGCAGGTAATGAAGTGCTAAGGGACTAGTGTGTGCAAGATGGCAAATAATTCGGGCTGAGAGAAAATTGTTATAGTCAATGGGTGGTGTGTGTATTCTGACACAGCTAGAGAAAGAGAGAATCAGCAGGTGGATTAACTAAAACAATGAGAGAACTAGCAATCAGGAATCAAAAAGGAGAGAATGAGTAAACAAGGGGGTGATATTTTGCAGGAACGGTGTTTAGCCCCACATTGGCTGATACAGTCACTCCTCAAATCGCTATACTACAGTGAAATATAAAGACCTATATTAAAGAGGTTGTAAGAGTAGTAAGAACCCTGGACAACCTCTTCCCTATGCATTAAAATAACAAATGGCGATATACTTACCTATACCCACTCCTGCTCTGTCACGCAATAGCACTCGGTCCCCCGCTCCTGTCTCTGTTGATAGTTGCAGTCCCGTCTGGTTTACAGAATGTCACAGGGGCAGCAGACCAGCTCAGCGATCAATCAATAGAGATAACGCTAATACTGTGGCACTAGTGGCACAGCATCTAAGTGCTTAAACAGTTGGAGGACGCTTCTTCTGGCACCCCATCAGTCGCTATGGCAGTCAGGGACCCAAAGAAGGCCCTCAGGTCTGTGATATATGGATGTTTATTATGCATTGCACAACTGCCACGTTGTGCAGAGAACTGCAACCAGACCCACTTTCTCGAATTAAACTATGCTCCAGTTCTTTTGCACAGTCGGTGTGAGGGAAAAGATTGCGAAGGAACTGCACCATTGATTCATTACTGTGGCAGCTTCATGCACTCGATCAATGGGGACTGTAGAGGTCAGACTGAAGCAGGTTGGTGATCTTACATAGTACGGAGCTGATAGATTCAGGTGGAGGCAGCACAGTTCTTCTCCAACAGTACTTCTCCATCACATATCCCCATCTGGTATACACACTACTGGCACATAACGCCACTACTACGAAGTGCCTTCTCACCTGTTACACATGTTTTACCTTTCTACCTAGGCTGGACTAGATGGACATTGTCTTCATTCAGCCTTACGCACTATGTTACTATGTTACTATGTTACCTGGTATAGCTTCCTCAAGCTGTGACCATTATGTCATAACTCTTATCATCAGTACCAAACATTTTTCTTACACAGTCACAGGTTAGTCACATTAGTGTGGTTGACATCATCCGTTGTCTCTCACCAGCATATGCATCTCCTGTACAATTCCCCAATTTGACCGCAGCAAGAGACATGACTAACAGGCCCTCTCTCATCATGCCCAACACCTATTACATTCTCTACAGACTGACCCCTTAAACTTAGTAGGAGTTGTATCCTTTCCTCACAGAACGCCAGATGTTGTAGACATCACCAATGCAAGGGTCTTTCTCATGAAACATGCGGCACTACTGTTACATTGGGCTTCCTCATTCAAATTTCCAATTTCTGAAGCTCCATAGAAACCACATACATGGTACGCAGGACGCACAATGTAATTGAATCAGGTAACATTAGATTAGCACAGCAGGCACAGTATCAGTGGAAGTGCCAGCTGTGATATTGTGAATAGCAGCAAGCAGTTGTAGCTAGAATTAGGTATGATGAAGGGGATGCAAACAGCCACTGTACAATCAGAAAAGATGTCAACCACAAGCGTCTGTTTTTTAAAGTGGTAGGTAAATCTGAATTTTGCTTTGAGGCCCTGTAATTATTATGTATGTCCAATATGAAGGGCATGTAATGTATATACAGGGAATGGACAAAAATATGGAAACATTGTACAAAAATGTATGCCTTAAGTTACCTGGGATTAGAAATCATATTTCAATAAGATATGTAGAGACCAATTTTTAAGTGGGGGTAATATGACACAGATGCTTCTGGGCATAAGTGAACATCTGCCCGAGCAACAAGGTTCCATTGGTCAGGGGTATGAGCCACTTAGCTGCTTTTATCAACTGGCTCCCAAATCCACCCAGAGCAGGGCAAGAGGTGAAGTAAACACAAATTTGTCAGCAAAGCTCTCAGCCAAGCAGGGGTCAAAAGGGCAGCTCAGTGATAATAATTGAAATCCTATGCATTTCATATGGTGCTTCTGTAGTACCCCAGAGTTGGGTACTCCAGCATGTTCTGTGCCCTCTATATCCTTGCAATCAGGTCTTGAGGTGATGATTAATAATTGTAAAATGTTATGATGTTATTGTTCATATTCCTCCATTTTTATTATGTGTATGTGACTTTAAATTGTCAATAATGAGTTAATAGAAAGTGTTCCTACAACCTAACTCTGCATGATTCTGCAGAATTCACTCTCACCTGCTCTGGCTCCTGTCAATCACCCTAGCTAGTTCTGGGATTTGATAGTCAGCTTTCCCCTATCTCAGGATTGGGTGAGAGAGAGGGTATAAAAGGAGAGTAGTGGGTGGAGTTAGCTGTCTTTTCTGAGGGTATTTACTCAGAGTCTGACCTAGGGGTCTGACCCTGTGGTCAGATCTAAAAGTCTTACAAGTACAGAGCTAAGCTTCAACTTGAGAGAGGCTGGGGAAGAACAAAAAGAAAAGCCAGTGAGGTGGGAAGCTAGGACTTCTGAAGTGTGAGTATTCAAGGCAAAGTAATTTTAGTCTGTTAGCAGAGAAGAAAAAAAGAGAGAAAGCTCAGAGAGAGAGAGAGAGAGAGAGAGAGAGAGAGAGAGAGAGAGAGAGAGAGAGAGAGAGAGAGAGAGGAGACAGAAGTCAGAAGCAAGCCAGCAACAAGTTAACTCTTGCCAGTCTCAACCAGCTAACTAAGTCTATAGTGAATAATGCTCATAGAGTTTGTGTCCCATAATATTTGTCCTGATCTACTCCAATTTAATGAAACTGCAATCAGTGTAACTGCTACCAAGAAAAGAACTCTCTCTCAATGAAACTGTTAAACTGTTTTCACCATAAAATTCAGCTTCTTAGAGTGCTTTCCACCATCCATAACAACTGCACTAAGGTACTGACTACACCCCCTGTATGGCCAGGATTACTACCCCCATTTTTGCTAAATTTTATATGTTATTATTTTGTTCCAAACGGGTCCCTACCCGTACACGAGCTGGAGTCATAGCAAGTACCATTTTACCCTGCCCCACCCCGTAGGCAGCACACAATAAGAACTTTCAATATAATTTTCAACTGCAGTAGTCCCAGTCCCACATCTCATTTACCATCTTGTCAGAGGGGGTAGCAGGGCCACCTTGACTACCATCTCAATTTACCCATGCTGCTTTAACTCTCCTAGGCCTGGGGAGGGGGGTACTATTGTATTATGTCTTCACCAGATTAATGGGTGGAGACCTTGAGTGACAGCTATAGGATACATAACGCTCCCAAAGGTCCTGATTGGCTGGCAGCTGCAAGGTCCTAGCAGCGTGGGGATTGAGTTATGGCTGGGATGGAGGGTTAGGGTTAGTTTCAGTGTTAGGCTTACATTAGTAGCTGTAAATCGTTAGATGTGAGAGGGGTGGGGCCACACTAACTAATGTAAGCCTCACACAGAAACTAACCCTAACCCTCCATCCCCGCAAAAATGATTCCCCATGCTGCCAGGACATTGCTGGTCGCCCAATATCATTTTCCCCACCACCACCCTGCCGCCACGCCCAACGCCAAGCTGTTACGGTACCGCTGGGGAGAGCCTCCCCCCTTTCATGAGCACATTACCAGGACAGAAGCAATCACAGAAAATGGCCGTTACTTACTGAGTGGGGATCGCATATAGATGCATCCTCTCACCATGTAGGTAGCTGACAACCAAATGGAGGAGCAAATAACACCTATGCAGGACACCAATAAGACAACCACTCACACTGCCTCTTGATAATGAGGGAGGTGGCTGCTTGGTGTACACTCCCACCAGGACAGAAGCACCTATCCGCAGCGCAGTAGCCCCCCCCCCCACCTAACCCCCACCGCCCAGCTCTTACCAGGCCCGCAGCTCTACGCAGACAGCGGCCCCTGCTTCATGTCCACAGTAGGAGGACTGCAGCAGCTATGATAAGCTCAGCACCACCAACCCGTGAGTGGAGAAGGTAGACCAGTAGTGGTGAGTGGCAGGACCCGAGCGCCCGACCACTATAGTGAGCCCTGAGCAGAGAAGGGAGACTGGAGTCTCAAGACGTGAGAAGCCGACGATGGAGAGTGAGCCATGCAGCCAATCAGAAACAGGGGGCATCATCTGGCTGTCAAACAGCCTTACCCTTGTCGACATCCACCACACCAGTCTGGGTTGCTGCATTTCCATATTTTTGTCCTATTCCCTGTACTTAACAATATCCATATGTAACGCATATCTATTGTAGTTGCTACAGTTTAGCTGCACTATATTTTTTATACATTTTGTTATGATGAGCTACTGTATTTCATTTTTCTGATACAATGACATTTTTCTTAAAGTATCATTTTTAGTGATTATATGGTCACGATCTATCATTACACACACTTTAGAGTCCTGCTATGATTGTTCTCCAGTTTAAATTACCTACACGTACTGTAGATGCCTGTCATACATAATACACAAGTATCTCTTAATCACAGGGAAGCTGTTAATGCCTCAGTGCTCCTGCAGGGTGATCGGCTAATGACACTAATATTCTAATTATTTGCTCCATGTGAAAATAAAGGATATATGTAAAGTAAAGGAAATTGGAATATCATTATGTTTAAAAGAAGCCTGATTGTTTATGGAGTGCTGCCCCATGTATGTTGCAGAAAAGAGCATTGCTTTGGCTGTCACTGGGGACACATTCATATTCTGGCACCTCTTATAGCTGAAAGCTGAATATTAATAGGAAGAATAATGTGTATTTGTTTTATGCCTAATGTTTTCCATAGTTAACCACAGTTCAAAAGTAGCAACTATAAGGTTACATTAATCTGTCAGATTCACAACCTTTTGCCCTCGGTTTTACTTTGATTTTTATGAAAATAGCAGAAAATACAATACCATCTTCATACAACTTGAAGCATCAAACAGCATTAGTTAGATACAGTTAAAAATACTTATGTTGAAAAGGGGGGAAATTCATGCAGTTAAACCACTTTGAACTATTTGAAAAATCCTTGGAATAAGGAACTGACAATTTTCAACAGTGAAACGCCTCAAAGAAGATGTTTATGAAAGACATTAGCAACTTTTCAAAATGCTGTGATATTAATAAATATGCAAAAAATAAAGCTCGTGTTTTGGCACATTTCTCTAACAAAAATCATGAAACACTATTCAACTTCTCTTTTATTTAGTGAATTAAAAGCCAGCAAAAGTTACGCGTTTCGGAGTGAACCCCTTCATCAGCCATACCGGGAAAGACTAATATATTGATGGGTAGATGCAACATATGTTATGTTTATTGCAAAGAGGGAGAAGAGTATAAAAAACAAAGGGGAAACATAAACCAAGAGAATATATAAATACACAACACATAGTAAATGATCAATAATGATATTACATTGTATGATAGGACGGAGGAATGCAAAGCAAGAGGTAAAAAAACAACAGTAAAATTTCTCACGGTAGCAAACAATCGGAGGCATTGGGCCAAAGTAATATTCCAAATACATATATGAATATAATAAAATGTGGTAAAAAAAGGTAGATTGCATAAAAACCCAGATAAGCATAACGTAAAATAATGATGAAACAGAATAAAATAGAGCTACATATGTGAAAAGCCTCTCTCACACAGGCGTTTGCAGTAAACACTGCATTTACTGTAATTTCGGCAGCGCTGGCATACGTTATGCCAGTGTTTTGGCTGCGTTTTCAGCACAGCTGATAATGCAGCCAAGGAAGCTGAAAAAAAAAATCAAATACTCACCTAGTTGGCGCCGTCTGCCGTCTCTGCTGGCTTCCAGGCATTTGTCTGTGCCTGTAGAGCATCTCTTGCTGGTATCGGGGCTTCAAGACCATGCCTCCAGCGAGTGATCGCTCTGATTGGCTGAGTTGCGAGCCATTCATTCATTGATTGGTTGTGATTGGTGCATCCAGCGCTGGCTGTGATTGGTGCTGGATTAGCCAATCACAGCAATCTCTTGCTGTAAGGTGAGGTCTTCAAACCCTGTCACTAGCAAAAGATCCTCTGACAAGTGCCTGAAGCCCTGGAAAGCAGTGCCATGGACCCGGTCAGCGCCAACAACGGTGAGTATAACTTTTTTTTTATTGGCGCTGCCCAAAACGCAGGACCAAGTTGTGCAACGCAAGGCTGAAAATGACCAAAGAAAGGACATGCATGTCTGTCAAAGCGCAGCGTTCAAGACACTGCGTTTTGACGCTTGTGCTAACTTCCCCATTGAATGGGAGCCTTGTGCTGCGCTGAAAAGGCAGCGCTAAACGCTGTAATAAAATGTCTGTGTGAGGGAGGCCTAATGGTTTGTGCAGGAATACAGAGGAAATAATAAATAAAACAATATATGTCCAAATGGTGGATAGCAAAATATGTAGCACAACGGTGGATGGCAATAGTTACACAAAAAACACTTTAATATGTACCTAAAAAGTGCATATTTATATTTAAAAAATACATCTTACATATATGTGTGTGTATATATATATATATATATATATATATATATATATATATATAAAGAATATATATTTTGGACATATTTTCATGTTCCCTCTGCAGGACTTTGGCCCAGTGTGCTCTTAGGGATATGTATCATTTCTTCGCTGCCAGGGACATGATATCAGTTATATGGCAATGCAAGGCAGGGTGGCTTTTTGGCAAAGAAATAGTGGCTGGGCATTTTGTATTGTGGGTTAGCACAGAGCATCACATTGTGGAAGGTGTCTGTTTCCACTAGTCTGAAGGGCAGCACTTTCATTGCAAGCAGCTGTGCAATGCTTGCGTTCAGGCTCTGTGCTCATGGATGGTTGGGGTGGTATTTTTTTATATTCCTAGAGCTGAGGAATGAAGGGCTGGCTGCTGATCTCGGACATGCTGGAATAAAGAGTAGATGTCAATGTTGGTGAACGTGGTAGTGATGGTGGTGGCTCAACTTCTGCTCTTCATTTCCCACTTTTGGCTCTGAAGCCTGCAGCCCAGTTGTCAATTGCAGAAGAGGGGCCTGAAGTAGGCGTGCTACTGCCCCTATACAAAACTGTCTCTCTGTGCTCAGAGGCTACTGCATGAACAGGGAGGGAAATGGAGAAAGAGGCAGCTACAGCAGTGGAAGTGGGTGCAGGGTGAGGCTGACTCCTTGCCTTCTGGATCAGGTGGGCTCTCCAAGGCAGCAGGTGGTGGGAGTTCATATGACTGTTTATACACATCGTGTTGAGGTTCTTTACATTCTTGACATTTTTTAGAGACTTATCACAGATTTTACAGATGACTACTTTTCTGTCATCACATGTGGTTTCAAAGAATACTCAAGTTGCACAAGTCCTGTGAGAAGACCCAGCTGTGGTCCTGATGTTGGTACTGCTGCAACTGGTAGTATCTGATAGTGATAGTACGGCCCTTATGTTTTTTTGCGACACTGTGCTCCATGTCTTAGCATAGCGCTGCCTCCCACTGTCCACCTCTTCCTCCTCCCCCCGCAAGCTGCTATCAAGATTTTTCCAGCCTGTCCATGTATGGGTCAAGCACCTCATCATCTTCCACCTCTTCTTCCTCTTCATCGTCCTTCTGCTTCTGAATAGACTCTATGTCACAGGAGCACTGTGAGCTGGCACCTTTGTTTCCATGTCCTCCAGCGTACACATTGCCTGTGGAGGGCTGACCATGTGCACTGATCCACCCTTATCTTCCTCTTCAAAGAAAAAAAAAGGGTTGGGCATCAATGTATTCAATGTCTTGGTTTGAACTGCCTGGTTGACAAACGTGATACTGAATGATCAAACAGCTCAGACTGATCCATGTGGACTGCTTCAAAGGATGTGGGCATGGGGTGAAGTAGAGGGGGGGATGCTCATGGCCGACTGGTGCATATTGACTGCTGTGTGCCTGCGACTGGGAGGAAAAGGTGGTGGTAGTACTTGAGGCAGGTTGTGTCATCCACTCTATGACCTGTTCTGTGTGCTGCAGATGTAATGCATGGGCAGAACTACTTCTAAGGAATGGCAGTGGTCTTGTTTGCCCTCCTACAGAAAGCGGGTCTATTGATTCAGCGGGAGCCATTCGAAGTACCAACTTGACCCATCCTCTACCATCTCCACCATTGACACATCCCATATCCCTTTCTTTCTTCATGTTACCTTTTTATTTTTTTATTTTATTTTTTTTGTACACTTTTTAATGTAGTTTTATGTAACTTATCAGCTAACTTTATAGTTTGCAGAAAGCCACTGCTAGCTATGTAAGGTATGCACAGAATTTGTAGTGACCAGACTGGTAAACTTGAATGATGTCTGAGGTTGCTGACACACACTGTGTGTATTTGCTGTTTCCTTGTTTGGGTTGCTTTTTGTTCCATATAAATCAAAAAACTAAATAAGCCGCAATCTCTGCGAAGCATGATATGTGAGAACAGAAGGCCACAGAGTTTGGCTTGTATATTTGTGCACTCTCCCTGTTTGGAACAGTGCAATTGAATACCCCAAACCGCACTGCTAGCTGTGTAAGGTCTGCAAATAATTTGCAGTGGCCGGACTGGTGACTTTGAACAACATCTGAAGCCACAAACAGAGAACTGCAATATTTCCATGCCAAAATGTAGTTTGTCAGTCTGCTTTGCTGCTATATATGTTGACAGCAGCAGAAATATACCCTCTCCCAAGTGCAGACTATGTTTCGTATAGGCATATAAATGTGATGCAGCTTATTTCTCTGGTCCCTCGAATCTAAGCCGCATATACCATATTTCCCTGAAAATAAAATCCTCTCTTATATTAATATTTGTGCCAAAAGAGGCACTAAGTCTTATTTTCAGGGAAGGTCTTATGATATTTACCTAGCAGACTCGGTCCAGGTCCCTCCTGCTGCTCTCCAAGGCTCCAATGTGTTTCCCGCAGTCCTCGGCCGCTCATACAACATGACTTCCTGGTTAAGGGATTCATAAATCCCACCTCCAGGAAGTGATGGCTGTGATTGGCTGGTAAGTGGTCGAAGAACCAATCAATGCAGCGCTGGATACCAATGCGATGGCTGTGATTGGTTTATCCAGTGCAGCATTTATTGGCTGAGCAGCGATGGAACAACCAATCACAGCCATCGCATTGTAGAAGCAGGATTTATGAATTGACTGAGCCGCGGCCAATCACAGCCATCGCATTGGTTCATCCAGCGTTGCATTGATTGGCTGAGCAGCAGTCAAAGAACCAATCACAGCCATCATTTCCTGGAGGTGGGATTTATGAATCCTGTAACCAGGAAGTGATGTTGTATGAGCGGCTAAGAACTGCAGGAACTGCGCCGAACCCCTAGAGAGCAGCAGGAAGGACCTGGACCAAGCCTGCTAGGTAATGTATTTTTTATGTAGTGTAACAATGGCTTATTTTTGGGGTAGGTCTTATATTTCAAGCCTCACTGAAAATTAGGCTTGGGTTTATTTTCAGGGTAGGTCTTATTTTCAGGAAAACAGGGTACAAGTTTTCACACCAGCAACAATATATCCTCTGCAGAATATCTGGCGATGTTAACAACAGACCATGTGTTATATAGGCATATAAATGTGATGCAGCTTCTCTGTCCTATGATCAACTGTAAAATGGCCACTGGTAACACTGTACCAGTGTTATATATGGTTAGGTTAAGTGATGCAGACATGTAATGAAACTTCTGCCCATATACAAGAGGTAAACAAAATCACTGAGGCAGAATGAACACCAGACGACGAATTAGGTTAGTCACTGTAGGGTTCTGAACATAACTAAAACATAACCTTTATTAGGTACCAATAAAAAGAAACTTTGTCAAACAAGTTTCAGAAAAGACACACACGTAATATAAAAGGAGTGCTACTCATGCGGTAATCCCAGAGCTGGTCTCTACACGGAAATGGCCGTAGTTCTTGGGATACAATATGAGAGCTTAATGTAGAATTCAGAACTTCAAAACGGTTCAATTGATCAAAAAGCCGACCGTAAGGTTAAATAGTACAGCTATGACCGTTTAGTTGAAGGGTTAGCCAGACAGGTACGTTCAGATGGTTTAGACGCATTAACCACCATATAGTGCCTGGTAATTGTGTTCTGAGGATATAGAGCTTTACAAATTACCCCAGCCTAATTTGTGCATGGGATGAATGTCAATCCCGAATAGCACACTCTGATAGAAGGCTAGAGGGCAATTTTGGCGAATTGGATCTAATCCTCTCAAGATTGATGCATGGGATATAAGTCAGTCCCTATGATGCACAATCTGTTTAGTAATTGAAAGGTCCCTTAGAAGAAAAAGGGGTGTTTTTTTTGGCCTTTCAAAAGTAAGAACAGGATCGATAGTGCGTAAATCCTATCAAGAAAATTTAGCAGAAATTTACTTCTGAAAATAGCGTGGTTCGGATTGATAGTGCATATTTCGTATCAAGCAAATTCAGTAGAACTTTGCTTCCAAAAATAGCGCGGTTCAACGCGCTGTGGTAGGCTGGCGGCTACCTTTTCTGTTCTGATTTCTTTTGGGGGGAATCTCTGGGGTACTCTAAAATCCTTCTGAGTGATAGTATTGGCTATCTCTCCACTGAATCCTAGAACTTGAGCTACAGTTTACCTATTGCTATTTTTCTAGCAGTTGAAGATCGTTTCGTCAATTTCTTGACGTTTTGCTATGGAATTTAGGTTCCTAATGACGCTACGCTATCTGTAGCAGAAACGCGTTGAACCGCGCTATTTTTGTAAGCAAAGTTCTACTGAATTTGCTTGATACGAAATATGCACTATCAATCCGAACCACGCTATTTTCAGAAGTAAATTTCGGCTAAATTTTCTTGATAGGATTTACGCATTATCGATCCTGTTCTTACTTTTGAAAGGCCAAAAAAAAACCCCTTTTTCTTCTAAGGGACCTTTCAATTACTAAACAGATTGTGCATCATAGGGACTGACTTATATCCCATGCATCAATCTTGAGAGGATTAGATCCAGTTCGCCAAAATTGCCCTCTAGCCTTCTACCAGAGTGTGCTATTCGGGATTGACATTCATCCCATGCACAAATTAGGCTGGGGTAATTTGTAAAGTTCTATATCCTCAGAACACAATTACCAGGGACTATATGGTGGTTAATGCGTCTAAACCATCTGAACGTACCTGTCTGGCTGACCCTTCAACTAAACGGTCATAGCTGTACTATTTAACCTTATGGTCGGCTTTTTGATCAATTGAACCGTTTTGAAGTTCTGAATTCTACATTAAGCTCTCATATTGTATCCCAGAACTACGGCCATTTCCGTGTAGAGATCAGCTCTGGGATTACTGCATGAGTAGCACTCCTTTTATATTACGTGTGTGTCTTTTCTGAAACTTGTTTGACAAAGTTTCTTTTTATTGGTACCTAATAAAGGTTATGTTTTAGTTATGTTCAGAACCCTACAGTGACTAAAAAAAAAAAACATATGCAAGAGGTAAGACACATTTAGTGACTTTGGCAAGCTGTCATGGCTGCTGATTGAGTGCGTATTGACTTCTGCAACAAACATTGTGGGAAATTTGATTTTCTAGTGATTATCGCTAAAAATCGTTTCGGACTTACTTGATTTGATTTTGCTAAAATTAGTGCGATTTTATTGCCCAGATAATCAAGACAAGTAACACTACTCAATATAGCATAAATGATTCTGTATTCTTGTGAATTTCTCTATTGTCTTCCTGTCATAATTTTTGGGACAGGGACATGCAGTAATATAAACTACCCCAATGGTTTTACAGTTTAGAAAAGAACTTTTTTTTTCAATAAGCTTTTAATAGATGTTCCAAATGAAATAATACATATTTCAAATAACAGTCATGCTTTGTGAAGTACCTCTGTTATGAGAAAAAGTTCTCATTTACAATCCGAATGTAAATCTACAATATTTATCACATCTAACTAACATGACTGTATAGCCTTAGTAACAACAATGTAACTCTCCCTCTAGTTCCATGGATACCTTGCACTTAATTAACCATCTTTGATGTATCACCAGAATATAAAAGTACAGAAGAGCAAAGGGCATACAAAACACAAAGATATAAATGAGAGTATAGTGTATCTCTCAGACAATCAAAAGCCCGTCCAGTTGTAGTATCCTCAATCGGCCTAAAGTTCCTGCTAAGCCATTTAGTAGGTACCACTGTGTATTATATATCTAAACTAGCTGATATACCCGGCTTCGCCCGAGTTAATTTGGTACTGGTGTTTATCTGGTGTTTACACGGAAAATCTTATGAAGTCATGCTTACTTTAGAGATACCGGAAAAATATATGTTCACCATTTTGCATAATTCTCTGCGTTACCCAGGAAACACCACGTGGAGGTAACCATGTGATGTTTACTTTATATAAAATGACATCAGGAAGTGAGAGAATTAGATTACGTACATAAAATTTGGACACTAATTCTTTTGCGCATAGAATTGAATAATCAAATTGAGACCCATTAACTTTTCCTATTTATGACATAATCAATGCTCGTGCCAAATTTCCAGTTTCTATGACACCGGAAAGTGAAAAAAATTACATTCCGCACGTAAAATTTGGACGCTAATTCTTTTGCGCTAGAATTGAATAATCGAGTTGGGACCTATAAACTTTTCCTATTTATGACATAATCAATGCTCGTGCCAAATTTCACGTTTCTATGACACCGGAAAGTTAGAAAATTAGATTCCGTACGTAAAATTTTGGACGCTAATTCTTTTGCGCATAGAATTGAATAATCGAGTTGGGACACATTAACTTTTCCTATTTATGACATAATCAATGCCCGTGCCAAATTTCATGTTTCTATTACATTGGGAAGTGAGAGATTTAGATTATGTACGTAAAATTTGGACGCTAATTCTTTTGCGCATAGAATTGAATAATGGAGTTGGGACCCATTAGCGTTTCCTATTTATGACATAATCAATGCTCCTGTCAAATTTCACGTTTCTATGACACCGGAAAGTGAAAAAATTACATTCCGCACGTAAAATTTTGACGCCAATTCTTTTGCGCTAGAATTGAATAATAGAGTTGGGACCCATTAGCTTTTCCTCTTTATAACATAATCAATGCTCCTGCCAAATTTCACGTTTCTATGACACCGGAAAGTGAGAAAATTAGATTCCGTACGTAAAATTTGGACGCTAATTCTTTTGCGCATAGAATTGAATAATGGAGTTGGGACCCATTAGTGTTTCCTATTTATGACATAATCAATGCTCGTGCGAAATTTCACGTTTCTATGACACCGGAAAGTGAGATAATTATATTCCGTACGTAAAATTTGGACGCTAATTCTTTTGCGCATAGAATTGAATAATCAAGTTGGGACCCATTAACTTTTCCTATTTATGACATAATCAATGCTCCTGCCAAATTTCGAGTTTTTATAACATCGGGAAGTGAGAGAATTAGATTTCGTACGTAAAATTTGGACGCTAATTCTTTTGCGCATAGAATTGAATAATCGAGTTGGGACCCAGTAACTTTTCCCATTTATGACATAATCAATGCTCGGGCCAAATTTTAAGTTTCTATGACATTGGAAAGTGACAGATTTAGATTACGTACGTAAAATTTCGACGCCAATTCTTTTGCGCTAGAATTGAATAATCGAGTTGGGACCCAATTACTTTTCCTATTTTGGAGATAATCTATGCGTGTGCCAAATTTCATGTTTCTACAACATCGGGAAGTTGGAGAACTTTTGGCGAGTCAGTCAGTCAGTGAGTCAGTCAGTGAGTCAGTCAGTGAGTCAGTCAGTGAGTCAGTCAGTGAGTCAGTCAGTGAGGGCTTTCGTCTTTATATATATAGATGTGAGATTAATTCCATGAGCTCATGGTCGCTTAAGAAACTAGTGGCAAAAGAGTTCCATTTATGGAAGAAGGATTTTGTCTGTGCTTCCTTTATCCTTTCTGTTTCCAGGGTATCCATGTGCAAATAGCACTTGGCTAGCCATGTTACCCCATATATTGTTTGAACTTTTCGCTACCTTAAAGACAGATAACATTTTGCACCCAATAGACTAAGAGGCACCCAATAGACTAAGAGGCACTATGAAAGGCTTGTGGAGTAGAGTCAAATGAAGCAGTAGCATTTGAGGTTCAATGATCAAAAAATGGGCCGGGTCCTATTAATTGGGTGCAGAACCTCCATTCAAAAAGTCTGAGACTCTGCAGACAATCAGGTGCCATGGGTTAAGTCTGTATTTGCCTGTAGGCACTTGGGATACAAAATGCCTGTTTATGTTTTAGTACTTGCTTTTCTGAAGATGTTCTCATTTTGATATAAGAGCAGACATTACTTAGCTCCGACATTTATGTTCCATCCAGTCTTATAGGCAGCCACATCGGTGCTGGAGGTATTTGATACAAATGGCTCCTAACAAGTCTGTTTTTTATATCCTTTTCCCTTCTGTATGTAACTTCAAAGGTCTCTGAGATGTTCTAATCTTGATATACTTCAGTAGGCTTCCGGTCTCCTTTTTCCCTCTTGATGTTTATTCTCACATGTGCCAACCAACCTTGTCAATGGTTTGTCCTCCTCTTGTTGTTGCATAAGTAGTTATTTTTTATATGAAAAAAAAATCTGGACGACGCATGTTCGACGGCAATTAATCTGCAGTACAGATTATGAAGACAAAATTCAGGTACACGCGGACGCCGGCCAGGCACAAGGTCAGATTCCACGGAATCCAACCCGTTTGTGTGCAAGTGGCCTAAGTATGTGATATTAGTTAATATTTTTGCCAAAGTATGTAAACTCACAAGCCCACTTAAGAGTCCTTATGATCTTGTGAGTCCCTACTCTATAGAAAAAAGCAGGAACACTAGCATAGGACATAACACACAACAGACATCTGCATACCAACAGACATACACTGAACAAGACATTGTTCACTTCAGGTGTCTGCACACCAACTAAGAGCCAGACACTGAACAAGACTTTCTTCACACCAGGTGTCTGCACACCTACAGACATAGAAGAATCCCACCCAGAACCTCAAACACCAGAGGTCTGAGAAGGAAGGATGAGAAATGGATAATGGCCAGCACCCTCTAGCAAGAGGGGCTGGTATTAATATATGCAGATGCATGGTGATTGGCTGGCTGCAGAAATCCACACCAGCAGCCAGCCAAATCAACTACGCCTGCAACCGTGTGCTCCTGGAAACCCATAATACTACAGGATGCCCAGGAGCCTACTGTGACACGTATGATTATAATCCGGGGCAGAGTCCCTGGATCTTAACCTTTTCCAATCCACTGTCTGACGTCTGAAGAGATTCTGATTGAAGGCTGTACAGCTCCGATGTCTGAAGACGTCCAGCAGGGTATTCTTACTGGCTGCTCTGTTGTCGGGGGCCTCTCCAGCATGTCCCATACCGCAGTACTGGCTCTAGCCAGCAGACGGCGACATTGTATAATGTCAGAAAGAGAAAGCCCCCTAAAAAACCCTGAATCCAAAATTGGATTGCAAAGGGTTAATCACTAGTGATGCCGCTGACAAGGGCTATGTGGAATTAGCAATAATAGCATTTCAATGTTCAGCAAACTTGTAAACACTTTCTACCTTTCTATTAAGCCATGTTTGCAACACACAACCAATTCTGAAAACCTCTGACAAGCTATAAGGGTCTTGTGGTGGTGTAGGAATGTGTGCATTGAACTAGTGTGGCGCAGAGTGTTAAGGCAGCAGAAATGCTGTCCTAAACTCTCGCTCACAAGTTCAATCCCTGATTGGTTCAGGTAGCCAGCTCAAGGCCGACTCAGCCTTCCATGCTTCTGAGGTTAATAAGATGAGTACCCAGCTTGGTGGTGGTGGTTGGGGGGTAATACGTTTGAAAAGCTTATTACTTGAAAACAGTGCAGAATAAGTTGGCACTATACAAATAACAAGATTTATTTTATTTTTTAACTATCTTCATTATCATTTTTATGTGTGTTTTGGACATGTGTTAGAGTGATACATGTCAGTACATCTTTGTCGACTACGCTTTACAATACATGTGTACTGTACTGTATGTTTCTTCTACAAGGAGATTCAAGAGCAGGTATATTCACAAGTATAGGCATACTGTTGCAGAACCTTTGAATATACCTCCGGAGGCCTTATTAAAACTAGCCCGGTGAACATACTATAATGCTTGCAGAGGTTCACTTTAATAGAATAAGAAAAACAGTTGTGCTGGAGACGAATCATATAGAGCTTGCTTATCAGAGGCAATTAATTCTATAATAGAGCAAGCTTAGCATGATAGCTTTTACTCGTAATTGCTACTTACCATGAAGTAGATGCTTTACTGGTCATTATAACTGCATCTACTTTTTCTACCAAGTCTTCAAAGCATGAGATCAAAAATATAAGTATAGTGATATTTTCCATGGCTGAATTCTTTTGATGTGCGGAATGGAAAATGTTTTAATAGAAAAGGAACATAAAATGGGCTTTCAATAATGAAACATCTGTACGGTATGTCCAGGACAGTGGCACATGTACCGAGTACATTTTACATTGTTTCACAGAGTCCCTCACCATGAGAACCTTAAGTATCAAGTATGATTAGGATGTAACAAGCTTAAATTAGTAATAATAATACATAAAATATAAAATAATGATGACAAAATAATACATGGTTGCACTTATATTTCCTTACTTGATTTAACAACCATTTAATAAACTTTTTTCAACTGCCCCTTCCCCTCTCTCCTTATATTATCCATAGCACTGCATTTGAGATCATCCTTAAACTACTGAGCCACATGGCAAATATCCAAATAACCTTTTCTTCACCACCTCAGTAGTACATTCTGGCTCTGATTGTCAAAGCGCTCAGCCAATCAGAGGCAGCGCTTCCAGAAGACGGGGATTTTTCAATCCCCAGCCAAAAGAAAATGAAGAAGAACAGTGCCACGGACATGGGGAGAAGACGCGCTGGAGGCAGACACCGCTTCTAGGTGATGTACATCTAGGGCCTGGTACTAACTAACAAACCGGACCGAATAAAGGGGGTGCAGGTTGAGGGGCACTTGGGGAACAGTGACCACAATATAATCAATTTCCAGCTGTCGTTCAATAGGAAGTCTTATCAGGGAGCGACAAAAAAACTAAACTTTAGTAAAGCATAATGTGATCAGCTTAGAACTGCTATCGGCAAGATTAATTGGGACAACATCCTCAAAAATAACAGTACAGAGGACAAATGGGAAAAGTTCAAAAGGATCCTAATCACCTCATGTGAGCAGTTCATTCCCTTTAAAAATAAAAGAATCTCAACTAAAAGGAAACCAATGTGGCTCGACAAGACTGTAAGAGGGGCAATAAACAAAAAAAAGAAAGCATTCAAACTACTAAAGCAGGAAGGCAGTGAAGAAGCGCTAAAATCGTACAGGGAAAAAAACAAAATATGCAAATAAAAGATCAAAATTTCCAAGTAGGAGGTAGAAAGACTGATCGCCAAAGAGAGCAAAAACAACCCGAAACTATTTTTCAACTATATTAACAGCAAAAGGATTTGCAGGGAGAGCACTGGCCCTTTAACAAATAATGCAGGAGAAAGCATTGAAGATGATGGAGGAAGGCAAATCTATTAAACAGTTTCTTTTCAGGTGTATTCACAAACAAAAAGGAAATGCCACACGAGATGCAGGGGAATAAAATGAACCACTCACAAAATATGTCATACCTAACAGAAGAGGAAGTGATTAAAAAAGACTAAAATCGACAAATCACCAGGCCCAGATGGAATACACCCAAGGATACTAAGGGAACTAAGTGACGAGATAGCTAGGCCGCTATATCTAATATTTCTAGACACTATCAAGACTGAGGTTGTACCATTGGATTGGCGCATTGCCAACGTGGTTCCAATTTACAAAAAGGGGAGCAAAAGTGAGCCTGTTAACTACAGGCCAGTAAGTCTCACTTCCATAACGGGAAAACTTTTTGAGGGGATTCTGAGGGACGCCATTGATGAGTACCTCAAGGAGAACAATGGAATAACTCCTCACCAGCATGGATTCATCAAGGGTCGCTCATTTCAGACAAATCTGATCAGTTTCTATGATGAAGTAAGCTCTAAGCTGGACCTGGGAGAATCTATTGATCTCGTATATCTGGACTTCTCTAAAGCCTTTGACACTGTGCCACATAATAGGCTAATATACAAAATGAGGCAGCTCAGATTGGGTGAAAACGTGTGTAATTGGGTAAAGAATTGGCTCAATGATAGAAAGCAGAGGATGGTAATAAATGGTTCGTACTCTGATTGGACCACAGTCACTAGTGGGGTGCCATAGGGTTCAGTATTGTGCCCCATTCTGTTCAATATATTTATCAACGACCTGATAGAGGGTCTGCACAGCAAAATATCAATATTTGCAGATGACACAAAATTATACAATATAATTAATGCAACGGAGGACAATGTACGGCTACAAACGGACCTAGATAAGCTAGGGGGCTTGGGCAGAAAAATGGCAAATGAAGTTCAATATTGAAAAATGTAAGATTATGGACATGGGCAGCAAAAACGGATATCACCAATATACACTTAATGGGGTACCACTAGGGAAAAGTGATATGGAAAAGGACCTGGGGGTACTAGTGGATAGTAGACTAAACTGGAGTAACCAATGCCAGTCAGCTGCTGCAAAGGCAAATAAAGTCTTGGGGTGTATTAAAAGAGGTATAGGGGGGAGGAATGAGAACATTATCCTTCCATTATACAAGGCACTAGTCAGGCCCCACATGGAATACTGCGCACAGTTGTGGTCACTCAGGAAAGATGCTACAGTACTGGAAGGGGTCCAAAGAAGAGCAACTAAACTAATACATGGAATGACGGGACTGGAATACCCAGAGACGCTATCCAAATTGGGATTATTTACTCTAGAAAAAAGACGGCTAAGGGGTGATCAAATAACTATGTATAAATACATGAGGGGACAATACAAGGATATCTCCCATGATCTGCTTATACCCCGGACTACGACAGTAACAAGAGGGCATCCGCTACGTTTAGAGGAAAGCAGGTTTCATCACCAACATAGAAAGGGATTCTTTACTGTAAGAGCAGTTAGACTGTGGAACTCTCTGCCTGAGGATGTGGTGATGGCAAAATCAATAGAGGAGTTTAAAAGGGGACTTGATGTCTTTCTGGAGAGGAAGGATATTATAGGTTATAAATCTTAGGTTAACTGTTATTCCGGGTATACAGGCAGGTAGGAACTCTTAGGGGTTGATCCAGGGAACAGTCTGATTGCCATTAGGGAGTCGGGAAGGAATTTTTTCCCCAAAAGGCCTAATTGGCTTCTGCTCTTGGGGTTTTTTGCCTTCCTCTGGATCAACACAGTAGGATAGAAGGTTGGACTAGATGGACATTGTCTTCATTCGGCCTAACGAACTATGTTACTATGTTATTTAAGGGCTTTGACAGTAGGATTTCCTACTCTCCCAGTAGGATTTTCTACTGTCAAAGTTGCATCGATTCACACAAAAAATGCGTTTTTGTGTGAATTGAAAAACGCTGGCCTAACTGGTTATAGTCACCCCCATTGTGGTCCCAGTAATAACACTGACCTTCATAGTGGGCCCAGTAGTAATAATGACCCCCACATCAGCCTCAGTAGTAATTGGCCCCTGGTCAGCCTAAAGACATTTCACCTACCCAGCCTGCAGCTTCGGTCCGGCGGCAGCCGCTCCTGAGCCTGTAACTGCTGGCCTCTCACCTCGGCATCTGTGCGGCGTACAGGATGGCACACATAGACACAACAGGGAAGAGGTCAGCGATCACAGACTCTGCACTGCTGCCGGATCAGAGCTGCAGGCTGTGTGAGTGGACTGCCTATTTGGCTGTTGCACGGCTGGCGGGCCACATTAAATAAGGCGGCGGGCCGGATTCGAACCGTGGGCCTTGTGTTTGACACATGTGCTCTAAAACAACATAGCAGGATAATAGGCTGAACATGAAGGATCTATGTCTTTTTCAGCTCTATACACTATGTTATTACTGGGATACACAAAGGGGAAAGATTGCTACTATAGGGGTAAAAAGGCATACTGTGCAGCAATGCATAAAATGGGCTTTACTACAGAGTGGGGGCACACTGCCCCTAATATTTGAAGCATATGCACACCTTTGTTTATTTGCTTTTTTAAAGCAACCTATTTTTATGCAAAAATATTTTTACAGCTACAATTTTGCAGCTTTAGGCCTTAGTCAGACGGGCGATTTTTCGCGCGATTTGCGGACCGCATGACAGATGCGCATCCGCAAATCGCATGACCGGTGCGCGCAAGTCGCCCGCAAATCGCCCGAAAATCTGCTCCTAGCCGCGTTTCATTAGAAACGGGCCGGAGCTGTCCAGCGCATTGCATTCAATGGAGACGGCAATACAGTCGTCTCCATTGAAAGCAATGCGCTGCGGGCGAGCCCGGGATGAATTGTCGGTAAGGGCTTAAATATATAAGCCCTTCCCTGCAATCCATCCTAAAATGTGTTAAAATAAAAAAAAATTGTATACTCACCTTCTGCCGGCAGCTGGAGCTCCGCGTGGCCGTCCTGCAGTGGGTGTGAAGGGGGTGTGAGTCAGACCTGCCCCCTGATTGGCTCAGCGCTGAGCCAATCAGAGGCATGCCTCACTCACACCCATTCATGAATTCATGAATGGATGTGAGTCAGACCTGCCCCTGATTGGCTCAGCGCTGAGAGGCAGCAGTCACTCACCCATTCATGAATTCATGAATGGGTGTGTGAGTGTTTTCAGCCTCTGATTGGTCAGGGCTGTGACCAATCAGAGGCAGATCATTCAGCAGGCGGGGATTTTAAAGCCCCGCCGGCTGAATAGTGCCAAGAAGCAGTTCAGGAGAACTGACAGCGGCCGCGGCTGGACTCCGGCTGCAGCAGAAAGGTGAGTATACAATTTTTTTTTATTTTAACACATTTTAGGATGAATTGCAGGGAAGGGCTTATATATTTAACCCCTTCCCGACAATTCACCCCGCGCACGCCGGCAGCCCATTGCTTTCAATGGAGCGGCTGTATTGCCGCTCCATTGAATTCAATGGGCAAACATCGTTCTTCTCTGCCACAGCTGTTACTGCTGTGGCAGAGAAGAATGATTTGTCTTCTATATGTTCTCAATGGGGTCGGCGCTGCTGCCGCCGGCCCCATTGAGCGCATATACAGAAGAGAACAGGAATCGCAGATCGCAGATAGGTGCGATCTGCGATTTTTTGTTCTATAATTTATCGGACGAGCGCATAAAAAGCGCTCATGTGTCCGATACCATTGCAAAGCAATGGTTTTTAAAAATCGCCGGACGCATGCGCAAATCGCGGCTAAAAACGCCCGTCTGACTAAGGCCTTACACTACAAGTTAGAGAACTGAATTTCCTGCAAAAACTGTTAGTCAAACAGACTGATGGGTTTAGCGTTTGGGGGATTTTCATTGCCCACATACAGTAGGAGGGGGGAATTTTACATATAGATGTATACAGCCGTGAAAGGGGGAGCTTGATGATGATTAGGCAGCTTTTATTTTTACAAGCGCAGGAGAAAAGGGGTTAAACTTTTTAGCCAAATCCAATTGCATAAAAATACTTTTGAGCTTAAAAAAGTGTCCATGGCCTTTAAGGACTCTAGGAATACCCCTTGCTGGCTTGGCACACAATGTTCTAATGCTAATGTGATAATTTAAGGATCTAGGGTCTGGTGTATGAATTCATTTTGTCACCTGAGCTATTGAAGGAGTTTGGTCTGGTGTAAAATTTCAGTTCTAAGCTAGTAAGCCTGTAAGGGTAAGAGTGCATTTGGAGGTTAGAGTGACTTGGCAAGAAAGGATATCTTTGCCTTAACTTTTACATGGCACTAATAAATGTTCATGACTGGGGGAAAGGGACAGTCTAAACTTTGCTATGGTGTTCCGCTTTTTTCGAGTTACCTCTGCCTTTACCAACTCTTTTTCAAAATTTCTGCCATCTTTCATCTAGTAAAAATGTCAACATTAACTACGGCCACTCTCACACATAGTGACGTCAAAAATCAGCGATTTTACCACAGTTTTAGCTGCAATTTTGCCGCGGTTCTAAATGCATCCCATCAATGTGATGAGGTACATTAAAAGGTGCAAAAACATGGCAAAATAGAGCAGACACCATGTCTGCTAGGCCCCATTGAAATCAATAGGAACGTCATACCGGGATTTCCGGAGAGTTCAAAATGCTGCACTAATCGCAGTAAAAAGTGCATGTGTGAGTGGCCTTACAATGAATAAATCTTGCCTAGTCATGTGTCGGACCAAAGAGAAGTAGGAACCAGCTCATCGGCTCCAAACCACTCTTAGATCCTATGTCTTCAGCCCCCAAAAAATCCAGCTCACAAGATGAGAAAAATTAAAACAGACCTTTTATTACAGCGACATATGGCTCCAATTAAAACACATAAATGACTATTCCAGAATCACACTTGCAAGTTTTAAACACGATTCCTGTTCTTAGTCATAGCATCATGCATTGGACACACAGATGTAGGACTGATTACAGTACAGTATAGTTGTTAAAGTCTGTGCAGATGAAGAATAATGTTGATTGTACAAAATCGGTAGAACCCTGTTTCAGATCAAACTTTGCTAAAAGTTAGGTTCAGTATTACAGGGGTTTTGTCATTACAAAAAAAAATCTATACTCACCTATGCCTCCACAGGCAGACTGCTTACCACATCTGCTCCTCACTAATCTTAATTAGTACCCCCCACCCCAGCTGGGTCAGTTCACTGCAAGCCTTTGCTTCTTGTTACGAAGCCAGCATTCTTCACATTCTTCTTCCTGCAGGTCAGTAAAAGTTCCATCCCTGTGAAGTAGCATTCACTGGCTAGGAAGGAATGCTGATCTACTGCAGAGACAGCATGTATGAGTAGTCTCTGCAATAGCTTGGCACTCCCTGCTAGGCTGTGAACTGTGACGTAGCGTACATTGCCAGGCAGGAAGGAGACGGCCTGTGAATGTACATAATGTCACAGGAAGCAGAAGAATCAGCCAGCTGCAGGTGAGGCTAGCCCTCAGGCGTGTAGTGTCTTATATAGGGTTAGATGTTGAATGGCATACTCCAACCCAAGGGATTTAAATTTGTTTTCTGCCACCTTCGGCCTTAAAGAACTCCTTGGCTCATGAGTCACAACTAATTTATTTGATTTGGCATGGGGGTAGCTCAATAGGAGGAGCCCAATGTGTTCATCCAGCTTCAAGAGAAATTTTTTTGCCTACTCAACAGTGCTGCCAAAGGAGGCAAATAGTAGCCCCCATGATGTAGTATGGGGAGCAGTATTAGTTTAGACATTTAATGCGAGGGTGCTAGGATAAAAACCACATCTACCTCCTAACAACCTAAACACAGTTGTGCATAAAGGTTGCACGGTTTGTGAGCTACTGAGCCTGAGGATGTAAGATGAGTTCTAGGTTCATATATTCATAGATGTCATGTCTTAAAGCGATCCTCTGCTCAAGATTAATGACGGTGCAGATTAGTGACTGTTCAGATTAGTGGTGGTTCGACACGTTTCTGTATCAGTGTAGACAGTTCATCAGAAACCTGTTATAGCTTTACTCATGGAAAGGATTTAATCTATGTATACTTAGTTGAATCCAATATAAGTCTAACACTAAGCTATAGAGTGATAGATATATTTGAAAGTTTGTAGGGCCAATGGGATTCATTACATCTCCCTTCTGTCAGCTGATATTTCTATCCGTTAGATTTAGGGCAGTTCAAGAAGATTTCAGACCTGCCAGTTGCTCAGCTGTCAGAAGGTTGCGCTTTTGGAACTAGATTCGTTGTTATGCATGGATAATCAAAAGGGCTGTCTCATCCACAAACCCCTTACTAACTATCTATATTGGCTGTAAGCTATTCGACTCCCCGGGAAAAAATTAGGAGAGAGGATGCTTCAGATACTAAGCCATCTATTAGCTAGCTAGGGTTCGCTACAGGGTATTTCAGCTAAGAGAGCCCCTCATGCCCCAAGAAGCTTTCTGCTAAGTCTCAAACTTAAAACAAATTAATAAGAAAAGAAAGATGAGAGAGATATAGCCTGTGGCCTTGATGGTAGACCACAGGTTTGATAACCAGGCTGTAATTATGTATAATAGTGGACTGTAGTATGCAGGTTATGCATAGTGGCTAGAGATGAGCGAACCTACTCGGCCACGCCCCTTTTTTGCCCGAGCGCCGCGATTTTCGAATACTTCCGTACTCGGGCGAAAAGATTCGGGGGGCGCCGTGGGTGAGTGGGGGGTCGCAGCGGGGAGTGGGGGGAGAGGGAGAGAGAGAGGGCTCCCCCTGTTCCCCGCTGCTACCCCCCGCTCCACCACGCCTCCCCCGCCCCCCGGCGTCCCCCGAATCTTTTCACCCGAGTAGTGAAGTACTCGAAAATCGCGGTGCTCGATCGAGTAATTACTCGAAACGAGTACGTTCTCTCATCTCTAATAGTGGCTCATGTTGATATCACAATTGTGATTATGCTAGGCATCTGAACTTTATATTTGCAATAGTGGGAATCTGGTGAAATGTAAAAAGTTTTTTGAGGACAATAAATTGATAATATATTATTATATTATAATAATGGTCTTCATGCTTAAAATGCACTTGGCACTTTATTTTTCTTGAAACATGAGTTTTGCATTTCTGGTGCATCCCTGTTTTTGCTGCATTTTTGATCATTTCGATACTTCAATGAATTTGTGGATTCAATGAATATTATTATTTTTATTGAAGTCGTATATGATGTATGGTTTTTTTCTGTGTCTTATAACAATGAAATATGCAGAGTGGAAAAAGTTCTGAAGATCCATGAATGCACATTATGTAATGGTCAGAAATATAATTACTAGAGATGAGCGAGCACCAAAATGCTCGGGTGCTCGTTACTCGGGACGAACTTTTCGCGATGCTCGAGGGTTCGTTTCGAGTAACGAACCCCATTGAAGTCAATGGGCGACCCGAGCATTTTTGTATTTCGCCGATGCTCGCTAAGGTTTCCTTGTGTGAAAATCTGGGCAATTCAAGAAAGTGATGGGAACGACACAGCAACGGATAGGGCAGGCGAGGGGCTACATGTTGGGCTGCATCTCAATTTCCCAGGTCCCACTATTAAGCCACAATAGCGGCAAGAGTGCCCCCCCCCTCCCAAAAACTTTTACTTCTGAAAAGCCCTCATTAGCATGGCATACCTTAGCTAAGCACCACACTACCTCCAACAAAGCACAATCACTGCCTGCATGACACTCCACTGCCACTTCTCCTGGCTTAAATGCTGCCCAACCGCCCCCCCCTCCCCCCACAGCGCACACGAAAGTGTCCCTGCGCAGCCTTCAGCTGCCCTAATGCCACACCACCCTCATGTCTATTTAGAAGTGCGTCTGCCATGAGGAGGAACCGCAGGCACACACTGCAGAGGTTGGCACGGCTAGGCAGCGACCCTCTTTAAAAGGGGCGGGGCGATAGCCCACAATGCTGTACAGAAGCAATGAGAAATAGAATCCTGTGCCACCGCCATCAGGAGCTGCACACGTGGGCATAACAATGGGGAACCTATGTGCCACACACTATTCATTCTGTCAAGGTGTCTCTGCATGCCCCAGTCAGACCGGGCTTTTTAATTCATAGACACAGGCAGGTACAACTCCCTATTGTGAAGTCCCTGTCGACCGACAGCATGGGTGGCTCCCTGGAACCCACCGGCGGTACATAAAAATATCCCATTGCAGTGCCCAACACAGCTGAGGTAGTAATGTCGTGCTTAATGCAGGTGGGCTTCGGCCCACACTGCATGCCCCAGTCAGACTGGGGTTATTTACAAGTGGACACATGTAGGTTAAACTCCGTGTGCACCTACAGCATGGGTGGCTCCCTGGAACCCACCGGCGATACACAAAAATATCCCATTGCATTGCCCAACACAGCTGAGGTAGTAATGTCGTGCTTAATGCAGGTGGGCTTCGGCCCACACTGCATGCCCCAGTCAGACTGGGGTTCTTTACAAGTGGAAACAGATGCATTTATAATTCCCTGTGGACCCACAGCATGGGTGGGTGCCAGGAAGCCACCGGCGGTACATAGAAATATCCCATTGCTTTGCCCAACACAGCTGAGGTAGTAATGTCGTGCTTAATGCAGGTGGGCTTCGGCCAACACTGCATGCCCCAGTCTGACTGGTAATATGTACCTTAACAGTAACCGCGTTGGTGGGAAATGGCCTCGCCGCCATCATGTCTTTGGGAAGCCTCTGTTTCCACACCCCAGAGACATACCATTAGCAGCGGTATAGGCAGAGCCCATAATTAGTAACATTTCAGCCGTAGCATTAGCGACAGGCCCCACTAACATATCACTAGCAGCATTATAGGGGGAGCACAGTCTTAGTTCCATTTCAGTAATAGTAGCAGCCTACACAGGCCCCAGTAACAATTCCGAAGCAGCAGTATAGGAGGAGCACAGTCTTAGTTCCATTTCAGTAATAGTAGCAGCCTACACAGGCCCCAGTAACAATTCCGAAGCAGCAGTATAGTGGGAGCGCAGTCTTCGTTCCATTTCAGTAATAGTAGCAGCCTACACAGGCCCCAGGAACAATTCCGAAGCAGCAGTATAGGAGGAGAGTAGTCTTAGTTCCATTTAAGTCATTGTAGCAGCCTACACAGGCCCCAGGAACAATTCCGAAGCAGCAGTTCAGTGGGAGCGCAGTCTTAGTTCCATTTCAGTAGCTGCAGTATAGCCAAGGCCCAAGTTACATTTATGTAGCTAAAGTGTAGGCCAACCCCACACACACTTCTGTACCATGAGTGCAGGCGAAGAACATACAAATTGCTATGATTACACTGTAGGTGAGGGCCCCAAAAAATTGGTGTACCAACAGTACTAATGTACCTCAGTAAAAATTGGCCATGCCCAACCAAGATGGCAGGTGAAACCCATTAATCGCTTTGGTTAATGTGGCTTAAGTGGTAACTAGGCCTGGAGGCAGCCCAGTTTAACGAAAAATTGGTTCAAGTTAAAGTTTCAAAGCTTTTAAGAGCATTGAAACATATAAAAATTGTTTAGAAAAATTAGATGAGTGAGCCTTGTGGCCCTAAGAAAAATTGCCCGTTCAGCGTGATTACGTGAGGTTTCAGGAGGAGGAGCAGGAGGAGGAGGAGGAATATTAGACACAGATTGATGAAGCAGAAATGTCCCCGTTTTGGATGGTGAGAGAGAACGTAGCTTCCATCTGCGGGTGCAGCCTACGTATTGCTTACGTATCGCTGCTGTCCGCTGGTGGAGAAGAGAAGTCTGGGGAAATCCAGGCTTTGTTCATCTTGATGAGTGTTAGCCTGTCGGCACTGTCGGTTGACAGGCGGGTACGCTTATCTGTGATGATTCCCCCAGCCGCACTAAACACCCTCTCCGACAAGACGCTAGCCGCAGGACAAGCAAGCACCTCCAGGGCATACAGCGCTAGTTCAGGCCACGTGTCCAGCTTCGACACCCAGTAGTTGTAGGGGGCAGAGGCATCACCGAGGATGGTCGTGCGATCGGCTACGTACTCCCTCACCATCCTTTTACAGTGCTCCCGCCGACTCAGCCGTGACTGGGGAGCGGTGACACAGTCTTGCTGGGGAGCCATAAAGCTGGCAAAGGCCTTGGAGAATGTTCCCCTGCCTGCGCTGTACATGCTGCATGATCTCTGCGCCTCCCCTGCTACCTGGCCCTCGGAACTGCGCCTTCTGCCACTAGCGCTGTCGGATGGGACGTTTACCATCAGTTTGTCCACCAGCGCCCTGTGGTATTGCATCATTCTCGAACCCCTTTCCTCTTCGGGAATGAGAGTGCAAAGGCTCTCCTTATACCGTGGGTCGAGCAGTGTGTACACCCAGTAATCCGTAGTGGCCAGAATGCGTGCAACGCGAGGGTCACGAGAAAGGCATCCTAACTTGAAGTCAGCCATGTGTGCCAGGGTACCTGTACGCAACACATGGCTGTCTTCACTAGGAAGATCACTTTCAGGATCCTCCTCCTCATCCTCCTCAGGCCATACACGCTGAAAGGATGACAGGCAAGCAGCAGGGGCACCGTCAGCAGTGGGCCAAGCTGTCTCTTCCCCCTCCTCCTCATCCTCCTCATGCTCCTCCTCCTCCTCCTCCTGAATGCGCTGAGATATAGACAGGAGGGTGCTCTGACTATCCAGCGACATACTGTCTTCCCCCGCCTCCGTTTCCGAGCGCAAAGCATCTGCCTTTATGGTTTGCAGGGAACTTCTCAAGATGCATAGCAGAGGAATGGTGACGCTAATGATTGCAGCATCGCCGCTCACCACCTGGGTAGACTGCTCAAAGTTTCCAAGGACCTGGCAGATGTCTGCCAACCAGGCCCACTCTTCTGAAAATAATTGAGGAGGCTGACTCCCACTGCGCTGCCCATGTTGGAGTTGGTATTCCACGATAGCTCTACGCTGCTCATAGAGCCTGGCCAACATGTGGAGCGTAGAGTTCCACCGTGTGGGCACGTCGCACAGCAGTCGGTGCACTGGCAGATTAAAGCGATGTTGCAGGGTGCGCAGGGTGGCAGCGTCCGTGTGGGACTTGCGGAAATGTGCGCAGAGCCGGCGCACCTTTACGAGCAGGTCTGACAAGCGTGGGTAGCTTTTCAGAAAGCGCTGAACCACCAAATTAAAGATGTGGGCCAGGCATGGCACGTGCGTGAGGCTGCCGAGCTGCAGAGCCGCCACCAGGTTACGGCCGTTGTCACACACGACCATGCCCGGTTGGAGGCTCAGCGGCGCAAGCCAGCGGTCGGTCTGCTCTGTCAGACCCTGCAGCAGTTCGTGGGCCGTGTGCCTCCTATCTCCTAAGCTGAGTAGTTTCAGCACGGCCTGCTGACGCTTGCCCACCGCTGTGCTGCCACGCCGCGCGACACCGACTGCTGGCGACGTCCTGCTGCTGCTGACACATCTAGATTGCGAGACAGAGGTTGAGGAGGAGGAGGAGGGTGCTTTAGTAGAGGAAGCATACACCGCCGAACATACCACCACCGAGCTGGGGCCCGCAATTCTGGGCGTGGGTGGGACGTGAGCGGTCCCAGGCTCTGACTCTGTCCCAGCCTCCACTAAATTCACCCAATGTGCCGTCAGGGAGATGTAGTGGCCCTGCCCGCCTGTGCTTGTCCACGTGTCCGTAGTTAAGTGGACCTTGCCACTAACCGCATTGGTGAGGGCGCGTACAATGTTGCGGGAGACGTGGTCATGCAGGGCTGGGACGGCACATCGGGAAAAGTAGTGGCGACTGGGAACTGAGTAGCGCGGGGCCGCCGCCGCCATCATAGCTTTGAAAGCCTCCGTTTCCACAACCCTATACGGCAGCATCTCAAGGCTGATAAATTTGGCTATGTGGACGGTTAACGATTGAGCGTGCGGGTGCGTGGCGGCGTACTTGCGCTTGCGCTCCAACAGTTGCGCTAGCGACGGCTGGACGGTGCGCTGAACTACACTGGTGGATGGGGCCGAGGACAGCGGAGGTGAGGGTGTGGGTGCAGGCCATGAGACGGTAGTGCCTGTGGTCGAGAGGGGGGTTGTATCTCAGTGGCAGGTTGGGGCACAGGGGGAGAGGCAGCGGTGCAAACCGGAGGCGGTGAACGGCCTTCGTCCCACCTTGTGGGGTGCTTGGCCATCATATGTCTGCGCATGCTGGTGGTGGTGAGGCTGTTGGTGGTGGCTCCCCGGCTGATCTTGGCGCGACAAAGGTTGCACACCACTGTTCGTCGGTCGTCAGGCGTCTCTGTGAAAAACTGCCAGACCTTAGAGCACCTCGACCTCTGCAGGGTGGCATGGCGCGAGGGTGCGCTTTGGGAAACAGTTGGTGGATTATTCGGTCTGGCCCTGCCTCTACCCCTGGCCACCGCACTGCCTCTTGCAACCTGCCCTGATGCTGCCCGTGCCTCCCCCTCTGAAGACCTGTCCTGTGTAGGCGTTGCACACCAGGTGGGGTCAGTCACCTCATCGTCCTGCTGCTCTTCCTCCGAATCCTCTGTGCGCTCCTCCCTCGGACTTACTGCCCTTACTACTACCTCACTGCAAGACAACTATGTCTCATCGCCATCGTCCTCCTCACCCACAGAAAGTTGTTGAGACAGTTGGCGGAAGTCCCCAGCCTCATCCCCCGGACCCCGGGAACTTTCCAATGGTTGTGCATCAGTGACGATAAACTCCTCTGGTGGGAGAGGAACCACTGCTGCCCAATCTGAGCAGGGGCCCGAGAACAGTTCCTGGGAGTCTTCCCGCTCCTGAGCATGTGTCATTGTAGTGGAGTGAGGAGGCTGGGAGGAAGGAGGAGCAGCAGACAGAGGATTCGGATTTGCAGCAGTGGACGGCGCAGAACTGTGGCTGGACGATAGGTTGCTCGAAGCACTTTCTGCCATCCAGGACAGGACCTGCTCACACTGCTCATTTTCTAATAAAGGTCTCCCGCGTGGACCCATTAATTGGGCGATGAATGTGGGGACGCCAGAAACGTGCCTCTCTCCTAATCGTGCAGCAGTCGGCTGCGACACACCTGGATCAGGAGCTCGGCCTGTGCCCACACCCTCACTTGGCCCTCCGCCTCCTCGGCCACGTCCACGTCCTCTAGGCCTACCCCTACCCCTCAGCATGCTGTATTACCAGTGATTTGATTTCACAGGCAGGAAATAAATTGGCGCAAGCCTGCAGGCCAAATATAATTTTTTAACTTTTTTTAAAAAGGAAAGGCCCACTGCCTCTAGTGAATGAATAATAAGTTTAATAACTGTGTTGCGGCCCTGCAAAAGTGTCACAGAACTTTACTGTTGCAGAGTTATTAACTGTGGCAGAGCAGGTATTTCCCAGGCAGGAAAGAAATTGGCGCAAGGCTGCACTCAACCGTAGCTGGTTGCGTCTGATTTTTTTACGTTCTCCACGCAGCACACACGTACCCAGAGCCCTGACGGCTGTCAGAGGCAGGGCAAATATACTTTTTTCCCTTTTGTTTAAAAGGAAAGGCCCACTGTGCCTATTCAATGACTAATATAACTGTGTTGCGGCTCTGCAAAAGTGTCACAGAACTTTACTGTTGCAGAGTTATTAACTGTGGCAGAGCAGGTATTTCCCAGGCAGGAAAGAAATTGGCGCAAGGCTGCACTCAACCGTAGCTGGTTGCGTCTGATTTTTTTACGTTCTCCACGCAGTACACACGTACCCAGAGCCCTGACGGCTGTCAGAGGCAGGGCAAATATACTTTTTTCCCTTTTGTTTAAAAGGAAAGGCCCACTGTGCCTATTCAATGACTAATATAACTGTGTTGCGGCCCTGCAAAAGTGTCACAGAACTTTACTGTTGCAGAGTTATTAACTGTGGCAGAGCAGGTATTTCCCAGGCAGGAAAGAAATTGGCGCAAGCCTGCACTCAACCGTAGCTGGTTGCGTCTGATTTTTTTACGTTCTCCACGCAGCACACACGTACCCAGAGCCCTGACGGCTGTCAGAGGCAGGGCAAATATACTTTTTTCCCTTTTGTTTAAAAGGAAAGGCCCACTGTGCCTATTCAATGACTAATATAACTGTGTTGCGGCCCTGCAAAAGTGTCACAGAACTTTACTGTTGCAGAGTTATTAACTGTGGCAGAGCAGGTATTTCCCAGGCAGGAAAGAAATTGGCGCAAGCCTGCACTCAACCGTAGCTGGTTGCGTCTGATTTTTTTACGTTCTCCACGCAGCACACACGTACCCAGAGCCCTGACGGCTGTCAGAGGCAGGGCAAATATACTTTTTTCCCTTTTGTTTAAAAGGAAAGTCCCACTGTGCCTATTCAATGACTAATATAACTGTGTTGCGGCCCTGCAAAAGTGTCACAGAACTTTACTGTTGCAGAGTTATTAACTGTGGCAGAGCAGGTATTTCCCAGGCAGGAAAGAAATTGGCGCAAGCCTGCACTCAACCGTAGCTGGTTGCGTCTGATTTTTTTACGTTCTCCACGCAGCACACACGTACCCAGAGCCCTGACGGCTGTCAGAGGCAGGGCAAATATACTTTTTTCCCTTTTGTTTAAAAGGAAAGGCCCACTGTGCCTATTCAATGACTAATAACTGTGTTGTGGCCCTGCCTACACAATTCTGTGCCTGTAGTATCAATGCAGGGTGCAATGCTCTGCACCGCCGATTTTGAGAAAAAAAAAAAAAAGCAACACAGCTAACAGCAGCCTGCACAGTACTCCACACAGTTAAATGTGGCCCTAGAAAGGACCGTTGAGGTTCTTGAAGGCTACACTCACTCCTAACACTCTCCCTGCCTAAGCACCACTTCTGTCCCTAATGCCAGGTGCAATGCTCTGCACTGCCGATTTTGAGGGGAAAAAAAAATTTCTCCACTGCTAACAGCAGCCTGCACACACGTAGATGTGGCCCTAAGAAGGACCGTTGGGGTTCTTGAAGCCTACACTCACTACAAACACTCTCCCTACAGCAACTCCAATAGAACAGCACTTTCCCTCAGCTAACTCACACGGCATCTGAGGCGAGCCGCGGGAGGGGCCGACTTTTATACTCGGGTGACATCTGATCGCCCCAGCCACTCACAGCAGGGGGGTGGTATTGGGCTTGAACGTCACAGGGGGAAGTTGTAATGCCTTCCCTGTCTTTCAATTGGCCAGAAAAGCGCGCTAACGTCTCAGAGATGAAACTGAAAGTAACCCGAACACCGCGTGGTGCTCGTTACGAGTAACGAGCATCCCGAACACCCTAATATTCGCCCGAGCATCAAGCTCGGACGAGTACATTCGCTCATCTCTAATAATTACTAAATTATACATGCATGATGGCTTAGGCCACTCTCACACGTGTGTTCAGTTAAAAGCTGCTCAAAACCGAAGCGTTTTACTGCAATTCCGAGCTGTATTTTTGAACGCATGTCAGAGCATGTCAGTGCTTTTTAATGCAACCCAAAATTGAGATGCATGATTTAGTGCGTTAAATGCAAAAGTACACAAAAATTAAATGGACAGCGCTTGAAAATCACAGCATTAGAAATGCCACGTTTGATCGTAGGTTCGATCGCAAAGCCCCATTAAAATCAATGGGAGTGTTATACTGCGATTAGCTCAGTGCTTGGGATGCTGCCCTCACTGCGGTAAGAAGCGGTATGTGTGAGAGTGGCCTCACTCAGATAATTCACCTACTATAGAATGATGGACATTGTACGCTTTAATGAATTATTTGAACCCCAATTTCCCTGAGAATATTACTGCTGATCATAGAATGTTAGAGTTGGAAGGGACCTCTAGGGTCATCGGGTCCAACCCCCTGCTAAGTGCAGGATTCACTAAATCATCCCAGACATATATTTGTCCAGCCTTTGGGCTCAGTCACACGGGCGTTTATTGCCGCGATTTGCGCATGCGCATGCGTCCGGCGATTTTTTAAAACCATTGCTTTGCAATGGTATCGGACACATGAGCGCTTTTTATGCGCTCGTCCGATAAATTAGAGAACAGAAATCGCAGATCGCACCTATCTGCGATCTGCGATTCCTGTTCTCTTCTCTATATGCGCTCAATGGGGCCGGCGGCAGCAGCGCCGACCCCAATGAGAACATATAGAAGACAAATCATTCTTCTCTGCCACAGCTGGAACAGCTGTGGCAGAGAAGAACGATGTTTGCCCATTGAATTCAATGGAGCGGCAATACAGCCGCTCCATTGAAAGCAATGGGCTGCCGGCGTGCGCGGGGTTAATTGTCGGGAAGGGGTTAAATATATAACCCCTTTCCTGCAATGCATCCTGAAAAGTGAAAAAATTAAAAAAAAGGATGTACTCACCTGCTCCCGGCAGCCTGAGATCCCCGTGGCCGTCCTGCAGTGGGTGTGAAGGGGGTGTGACTCAGGCTTGCCCCTGATTGGCTCAGCCTGAGCCAATCAGAGGCTGATCTCAGTCACACCCATTCATGAATTCATGAATGGGTGTGACTGAGACTTGCTTCTGATTGGCTCAGCGCTGAGCCAATCAGGGACCAGCCTGAGTCACACCCCCTTCACACCCACTGCAGGCCGGCTGCCGGGATCTCCAGCTGCCGGGAGCAGGTAAGTACATACATTTTTTTTATTTTTTCACTTTTCAGGATGCATTGCAGGAAAGGGGTTATATATTTAACCCCTTCCCGACAATTCATCCCACACTCGCCCGCAGCGCTTGCATTCAATGGAGCCGCTGTATTGCCGTCTCCATTGAATGCAATGCGCTGGACAGCTCCGGCCCGTTTCTAATGAAACACGGCTAGGAGCAGATTTTCGGGCGATTTTTGGGCCGATTTTTCGGCGCCGGTCACGCGATTTGCGCATGCGCATCCGTCATGCGATGCGCAAATCGCATGAAAAAACGCCCGTGTGACTAAGGCCTTTGTTGGAAGACCTCCATTGAAGGAGAACTCACCACCTCCCATGGCAACCTGTTCCACTCATTGATCACCCTCACTGTCAGAAAGTTTTTTCCTAATATCTAAATTGGATCTCCTTCCTTTCAGCTTCATCTTATTTCTTCTAGGGTTTCCTTGTGCAAATGAGAAAAGTCTCTTAAAACCTTACATTTTCTGTGTAGATTTCATAATCTGAGCAGGAGTCAATTCAAACCATGTGAACTGCGGCACAGCTTCCCATTGCATTGAGCAGAATCCAAAAAGGACATGTATTCTGGTGTGGACTTTGGCACAAAACCTGCATCCATAAATTTCATGTAAGCGTGAGGCTAACTCTGCAGTTGATCCTTTCAGTTTCATCCCATTGCTTCTAGTCTCTCCTTGTACACATGAGAATAGGGCTGATCCCTCTGCACTGTGACAGCCCTTCACATATTTGTAGACAGCTATTAAGTCTCCTCTCACCCTTCTTTTTTTGCAAGCAAAACATTCCCAGATCCTTTAAACGTTCCTCAAAGGACTTGATTAGCCAACCCTTCACCATCCTGCTAGCTTTTTATCTTCCTAGAGCTCCAATCCCTGGTCTGATCTTCTGACCATGAAGCTATACCTTATATCAACCCTTTCATGACCAAGGGTCATTGATGTGTCTGTGTCCAGGTCACATTCTGCAGTTCTGGTTTCTGGTTGTATTTACCAATGGCACCATTTATTGTATTATATAATGTATTGGAAGATTTAAAATAATTTCTAAGTGGGGTGAAGTGGAAAGTAACTTACAATTGGACCTTTTTTATTTATATGGCGTTACTGGTCCACTAAAAGTGGCACGTTTTATTCTGTATTATAGTAGGAGTACAGGGATACCAAATTAAATAGTTTTTTATATATTAATTCTTTAAAAAATACTTTAAAAAAAGTAAAAGGAATTGCTTTCTGTCACGATCTTTTGATCCTTATAATTTTTTTATTCTTCTGTCAATAGGGCTCTGTGAAGTCTCATTTTTTGCTTTGCGATCTGTAATCTGTGTCGGTACCATATTGAAGAACATACAACTTTTTGATAGATTTTTACTCAATTTTTTGTTGGAAACAGAATGAACAATTCTGCCGTTGGGCATTTTTCTTCTGACACAGTTAATCATGTGGGATTAATAATGTGATTTTTTTTTTAATGTACTTTTACAGATGCAGTGAGATAGGTTTTCTAGATACAAAAAGTAAAAAAAGTTGTTTTTTTTACCTTTTAATGTTTTTTTTTAATCATTAAAAAAATCTTTTATTTTTTTTATTAGTCCCTATAGGGGACTTGAACCTGTAATCCTTTGATAGCTTATATAGTATAATGTAATACTTTGGTATTGCATTATACTATATTTTAACAGGCTTCCTATTAAAGACATGCCATAGGCACATCTTTAATATGCAAAGGATCATGGCAGGCCTGGGGACTTTCAGAAATCTCTAGGCTGCCACAATACCCAGATGGCACCCTCGCGATCTTATCTTGATGAGGCCGTTAGGGACATCTAATTCCTGACCAGTACATTTAAATGCTGCTGTCAGAACTGACAGTGACATTTAACGAGTTAACAGCCATAATCAAGGTCCTCTCTGATTGCAGCTCTTGCCAGCGGGTGTCAGGTATCAGAGACAGCATATGTAGTGGACAGTTATATACGTGCTTACTGCTTGGGGCATGTGCAGTTAGGACATATAGCCATAAGTGTGTCAGGAAGGGGTTAACCTCTCTCACTTATTTCTGATTTTGAATTTGGATTACATTTTTCAGATTTGCATATCCGTATGTAATAAATATTCTTAAATCTTCTTATGGACATATTTTACATCTTGAAGAAGCTTCTTGAGATTTTTTTGCTGATTTTGTTTTGCACATTTTCGAGTTTAAAAATGCAACAAATTTTCTTTTGCTTCACTGGGAAATTTATCTGGACCGGAATAAAAATGATCCAATTGGCATTAATTCTGCAAAGCAAAGGAAGAAAATTAGTGTTTAGGCAAATCAGGAGATCTCTGCTCCCTTGTGTGAGCAAGCAAATATTTCCAAAGCATACTGAAACATTCATGCAGCTAAAACCAACCTGAGCGGGGGTCTTAATCATTTAGGCCATAGACATGAATTAAATACCTGCTTCACTCATTCTAAGATATGGAGTGACATAGAATATTTTTTGCCTTGTCCTACACTGTAATACAAGGATACAGAGGTACAAACACCACTTCCCAGCAGAATGCAGACAAGCTGATTGCTATATGGAGAAACAGTGCACAAGTGCAAGATACTGATGAACAGCCACCCACATGCCCATTACACATTGGAGAGAGGGGGGTGGCTGCCTAGTATAATACCTGCATATATATATGGCATCGCTTTGAAATGCAGGGCAACTTGCAGGGCAAAATGTTATGTGGCTTTATTAATAGGTTGTAAGCCTGCATGGAGCACTACATGTAACAATGGTGACTTGGCACCCTGTATTTGCCCTTTTATTGTATATAGGTAAATATGTCCATTTCAAGGGATTTTTGTAGATTTTTCCCTTTGCAGTGATATGTTTTTAGTGTAGTGTAGGACTACGCAAGATAACCAGGACCCTTGACGTGGGTTTGTGAGCTTTTGTATTTTGCCCAAAATATAAACTAGTACCTTGTATTCGTCGTTGTTTTTTTGCAGTTAGCAGTTTGGCTTTAGGTGCTGGTGAGAGACCAGGGTGACAGTCCAATGTGGTTGGCTTTGAGATGCAGGACAACCAACCAGGCTTAATTTTATGTAACGTCATTAATAGATTATAAGCCTGCATGGTGCACTACGCATATTAATAGTGACTTGGTACCCTTTGTTTGCCCTTATATATCCTTGTATTAGTATATAGGTAAATATGGCCATTTCAAGGGATTTTTGTAGATTTTTCCCTTTGCAGTGATATGTTTTTAGTGTAGTGTAGGACTACGCAAGATAACCAGGACCCTTGACGTGGGTTTGTGAGCTTTTGTATTTTGCCCAAAATATAAACTAGTACCTTGTATTCGTTGTTGTTTTTTTGAAGTTAGCAGTTTGGCTTTAGGTGCTGGTGAGAGACCAGGGTGACAGTCCAATGTGGTGCTCTTTGAGATGCAGGGCAACCTGCCATTGTAAATTTTATGTAACATTATTAATAGGTTGTAAACCTGCATGGTGCACTACACATATCAATGGTGACTTGGCACCTTTTGTATGCCTTGTTTACAGGTATAGTACTAGGCAGCCGCTCCCCCAACTCTCCAATGTTTAATGGGCATGTGGGTGGCTGTTCATCAGTATCTTGCACTTGGGCACTGCTCCTCCAATATAGCAATCAGCCTGTTTGCATTCTGCTGGGAAGTGGTGTTTGAACCTGCTCTTGTATATCCTAGTATAAAGTTAAATATTGTTGTTTACGGTGATTTTTGTTGATTTTTCCCTTTGCAATGATGTTTTGTCCTCTAGAGCCATAAGCAATGTGTATCATTGTATGGCTCCCCAGTATGGTATATATACTGTCTGTAATATATCATATAGCATTGGTTCTAGGGAAGATTACCTCCATAATACAATTGTAGAATGAAAGAAAATAATAATGCTCCGTAGTGTACTTGTGTCAGGAAGGGAAAGAAATTTAGTGTTGAATAGTAGTATCAAGATGGTTGTGTTTTGGCACAATACACCGGCAGCCTGAAACCAGCAGCTGCTTTCCCTGCAATGGAACGGTTAATACCTCCATATGCCAAGAATACCAAGATAAGACGAATAGGCAGTAGTAAAGGTGTGCTATTAGATTGGCATAAAATGGGAAAAATCCCATCCCCATTGCACAACCTCAGGTTTACCTGAACATTACACCATCAAATTAAACAAAAATTGCATTATAGGATAAATGATATATCCTCAAGAAGAAAATTATTTTGTGCAAAGGACATAATGTTGTTCTAAGAGGGAAAATAATCAACAGCTAGTAAACCCTTCGTATGGGGTCGTTAGAATAAAGTACTGCAACATTGTTGATCAGACAATATTTTGTGAGCTTCATTAAGGTAATCAACCCTATCTTGGATAATGATACCTCCTCCTCGAGTCATCTGATGGCACGTTGCCTTATTATAAAATAAAAGACCTGTGTCTCCTGCTAACATGCCTTTACTCCTGCCTATTCGCCTTATCTTGGTACCTATAATACAATATATGATAGATTCCGCTGGATCCTGTATTTAATCAAAGGCATACAGAGATATATTAGGGCCCCACAGCTATAGGTGACACTTCACAACTTAATACAAATCGTAGGGTGTACAGAGCTGTAATATGGTTGTCCTAGGTATGAGTCCTAGGCTGATTTCTAGTTCTACAGGTAATACCAAACATAACATGTCTGACAAACATATCATCTTATGCAGAGAGTATCATAATAATTGAATACAATTAACATGTTTTAAGTCTAAAGACAAATCAATGCACTTAGCTAATGCCCAATTACCCATTCTTATATGTGATTAAGTTCCACTGTTGACACCATAATCAATGAAAGGCATGATGTATTGCTGTTAGCAATACAAGTACGAATCAAGTTTTGGCTCCAAGAATATACATTTAGGCTACTAATCAAAAAGCATTATTTTTGTGTTTGGTGAATCTTTATGAGTTTCTTTAACCAAGAGTAATTTACAGAATAGTAGTTATACAAACCAGCTACTTGTCCATTAATATTGTTTAATTTTTAGGTTTTACGAATGAATTGCAATACAGCATAATGTACAAGTTGAATTAAGCCCTATATTAAGCCCTTTTAAATGTGTATACTATACAATAGGCCACTGGTCACATACGTGGGACCAATCTCCAATCCGTATAACAAAAGTATACAACAGGCTAGTGGAGACCAACCCGTGGCTCTTCATCTGTTGTAAAACTACAACTCTTAGCATGTTCTAGGTTGGGGTCTACATATGTTATACACAGTATCTTACATTCAATACATGAGGTAGGCACTTATCATCAATTACAATTTTCCCACTATGAGGCTAATTAATTTGTGTCAATGTCTGAGATTTTTTTGCCCATAAAGGGGTTGTAGAAGTTATAAATGGTCAGCCTAAGGGGTCTTGCATGGTGTAAAATAACATAACAGCTGATACTCACCACTCTGCAGCTTGTCCCCTGCCACCTGTTCTCCTCTCAGCTGTGTTGTTGTTTACAGGCTGCAGTCAGCCTATGACATACAATAAACTTGCCCCTGCAGCCAATGACAGAGATCAACGATAATCACTGGGCACTGTCATTGGTTGCAGCAGCTTGTTTGTTGATGGCTCAGGTTGACTGTATCCTTTTAAGATGATGTCAGCAAGGAGCCACCAGCAGGGACAAGTGGAGGAGCAGTGAATATTCGTTCTTTCGGGGCCCCTTAGGCTGACTTTTTTATAACTCAGACAACTCCTTTCATATTTTTAATTGTATGGAAATATTAATTTACACTACTCTGCATCACAGTTTCTCTGTCTTTTTCTAATGGGACCTTACCAGCCAGAACATATCTGGTCCTCACCTTAAAGGGGTTGTCCCGCGGCAGCAAGTGGGTCTATACACTTCTGTATGGCCATAATAATGCACTTTGTAATGTACATTGTGCATTAATTATGAGCCATACAGAAGTTATAAAAAGTTTTATACTTACCTGCTCCGTTGCTGGCGTCCTCGTTCCCATGGAGCCGACTAATTTTCGCCCTCCGATGGCCAAATTAGCCGCGCTTGCGCAGTCCGGGTCTTCTCCTGTCTTCAATGGGGCCGCTTCTGCAGAATGCCGACTCCGTGTAGCTCCGCCCCGTCACATGCCGATTCCAGCCAATCAGGAGGCTGGAATCGGCAATGGACCGCACAGAAGCCCTGCGGTCCACGGAGACAGAGGATCCCGGCGGCCATCTTCAGCAGGTAAGTATGAAGACGCCGGACCACCGGGATTCAGGTAAGCGCTGTGCGGGTTGTTTTTTTAACCCCTGCATCGGGGTTGTCTCGCGCCGAACGGGGGGGGGGGTTAAAAAAAAAAAAAACCCGTTTCGGCGCGGGACAACCCCTTTAAGGTCATAATCCTAACCAAAATATTTAACCATTACGCCAATTCATTTTAAAATATAAAAATAAGTAAATGATTACTTTGGAATTACCTGGATTTCTATTTTCGTTAGTAATAAAATGTGGTCTGATTATTATCCCAAGTCACAATTATAGACAGACACAATTGAACCAAGCTAAAAACACCTAAACACATTGAGTAAACACCCATGGTGCAGGGAGCAAAATTAAGTGAATACCTAAATTTAATAACCTGTAGATCCTATTTAGCAGCAATCACACCAACCAAATGTGGCCTATATTTGCAAATCTGTATCTGCAAACATAGTGTTGTGCATTTGTGCTAAATAAGTTCCATTTTTGCCTGCCTCGTGTGTACAGTGTATAGAACACCTTCCCTGCAGCCAGAACATCCAGGTGGTCTTAGGCAAACTTAAGATATAATGTTTTTTGGACAGAACCAGTTTTCTTTGTAGTGCCCTTCCATGAACATTTTTATTGTTTAGTGTTTTTATAATAGTGGACACATGAATGAGGTTTCTACTATTTGTAAAGTCTTCCATAGATCTTTGCGCTTTTACTGTATCTTTGGGTTCTTTTGTACCCGTTTTAAGAGTGCCCATTTTGCCCTTGGAGTTAACAGGATTCCCACTCTGTTGGAGAATAACACTCCTGAATTTTCTTTATATGTAGAGAATTTGTCTAACCTTGGACTAATGTACATCCAGGTCTTTAGCAATACTTTGGTAGCTTTTTACAGCATTGTGTTTCTTTATATATGTCTCTTGAGGTCTTCTCAAAGTTAATTGCATCGAGGAATGGTTTACACTAACCAAAATAACCAGTTGGTTTTGGAAAACAGATTTGTCAGCAACCAGGATTTGTGTTCTTTTATTTAATGGGCAGAGCACCCTTGAAACCCATACTTCCAATCACATCTTTTTAATTGAAACACCTTTTGACAATTATCTTTCGGATAAATCATTAACACAGAGGTTCACTTACTTCTTCCTGCATTGTGATTGTTTACTTAGTTCATGCAATAAAAGTCATGAACAGAACAAATGTTTGTGTTTTATTAGTTTAGTTTGATTGTTTGTCTACAATTGTGATTTAGATATCAATTAGACCACATTTACTTAATAATCAGTATAGAATAAATTTTAGGTAATTCCAAAGGGTTCACTTACGCTCTCTAGCAACTATATGTCTCCTGAATCCAGTAGAATATTGAAATATGCACAAAAGTACTTTGTTATGTTGCTAAACCAAAACTGGTACAGTTCTAGAAAGGCCTATGCAGCATCTAAGAATTTTTTTCAAAACTGCCTAGTCAACTGAGCTTCACTAACAACATTAGGAAAAGGTCATCAGCTTGCATCGCAATTTTAGAGGCATTGCTCTATATTGGCCACAACAACAAAAAAAGCTTTGAGTGCGTTACACCTATCTTTTCACATAAACATTGAGAAATGAAGGAAAAGAACTGGGAATAGCGCACTATTTCTGATCACTTTGGATAGCAATGCTATATCAAGACATCAAATATGTTTTCAGCTGACTGTAACAATGGGCTCCACACTAGAGATATCAGTTCTCCCTGAGGTAACATTTGTAGCAGATTCAACAGTCTGAGAGCTGTTACCTTGTTTAAAATTACAATTTTCAGTCCAGGCATGGCGAAAGGGGGGTGAGATGGACTGTAGAGCATGGTTTTGGGCAGAGCTTCTCTTCCGACACATAGAAAGCAGTGCTTTAAGTTCTGAGCGAAAGCTCTCGTTCAGCCAGCAGTAGATAAATGGATTGTAGCAGGTACTGCTCATAGCAAACCAGTGAAAAGCAAAGTATAAAGCATTGTTGCTGCTGATGACTTTGCTGGACATCAGAACAAGGTAGCAGTTCAGTGGAAACCAACAAACCGCAAACACCACAACAACCAACATTAACATCTTTAGAGTCATCTTTTTTTTTCGTCGATGGGCATAATATTGTTCCATGGTAATGTCACCAATGGCATTTCTCAACCACAGTTTCTTTGCCACCATGGTGTAGGTGATTGAAATAACAATCAAGGGCAGGACATACAAAAGTACAAATGTGGCCAAGTCCAGATACTTCCAGAAGAGATCGGCTGGATACGGAAAACTGGGAAGACAGACCATTCTTACTGTGTTTCTGGAAAAGAGCAAATTAAATGATTAATGGGGAAATAATGCATTTTTCTAAAATAATTTATTTTGCATTTACAGCTTCATCTGTCTTACCCCCTTAGTCTTCCTTTGACAGACGACTTTTCAACATACACTACTTAATTTGAATATATATTAGAAATTATATTTCATTCTTCACTCCCAGTGGTGACCTAATTTCTTCATATCAGTGGCACCTCTACTTTTCACTCAAACTTTAACTAACAAGCGGTATTGTGTTGCATTACTTGTTTCACATAAATGTATTTAAATTGTTGACAAGCACAGAATATCGTATTCCTAAAAAAACAACAGCTCATTTTCCCTCTGCTGTGGTTACCTTTTGGACTAAAGTAATATTGGGGTTTCCCATCTGGACAATCTTTTTTAACATTCACTACTAGTTCCCAATTAGAGTATATGGATATCGGAGTAGTTCCCACTTTGGTGGTGTGCAGTAGTTTATTTCGTTTGTAGTGGCTGTTGTAATGAGAAATCCCAATGTTCTGTTAAATAGTTAAATCATCAATAGGTTGTTTCAATTTTAGTACATGAAGCTTATTCATTGTGAAATGAAAAATAAGGCAACTTTCTAATACTTTGTGTATCAACTCTTCACATTTTTCAAGATCTTCTTAGATATGCTATTGCAATCTTTATTATTTTCTACCAGACGTGGAAAATCTCTGATAAATGTAATTATGTAGCTATAATGTTCTATGTCATTGCATTATTCATTAGAAACTAATGGTTTTATCTTTGAAATGCACCCAAGATCAAATGAGACTTAGGTTACATTCACATCACATTTGTAGCTATGTCCAGGATTCCCGTCAGGGTGTCCATTCCAATCCAATTTGTATCCTGGTTTTCCTAGGGGCTTACTCTTTTTCTGCCATTATACAACGGCGCTATATGCTGGCTAAAGCCAGTACTGCATGAGATGACACATTGGATAGGCTCCAACAGCAGAGAGGCTGGCAATGTACAGTAAGATAACCCCGACGGACGTCTTCCAACATCAGAGCTGTATAGCCTTAAATCATAATGTCTTCAGAGGTCAGACAGTGGATTGGAAAGGGTTAAAATCCTGATAATGGCCCCCCTGGACGGGACCTATCACAGCCATTATAAAAGGTTGATGAGATGAAGATTAACTGATCTCCATTTTGGCAGGTTTTCATTCTTCCCTGGCATTCTGTCCTTGAAAGAAAAACACAGTCCACTATGCTTTTCTTTACGGTACAGAATGCTGGAAACTAATAGAAACCTGCCAAAAAGGAGACATATTGGTCTCTGTTCCAACTGTATTCTATGATGACCAAGATAGGTTCCATCCTGGCTCCGTCCAGAGCTTCTGTTTTTGGGGATTTTAAATGGACACCTAGACAGAGACAAAAATGTGATGTGACTGGAGCCGAAAATGTACCTTTTAGAATAAAATCTAAGTATAACATTTAATATAGAAATATCCGTACGGATCCGACTTAGCCGAAATTATAACCTGTCATCAAGTTCTTTTTCTTCTGATATTGCAGCTGTCGTGCAGAAAAAGTGAAATTCATTTATGGTTAGAAATGTCCCCTGGAAATAACTGTGAGACCAAGTTCATGATCTGAAAATGAATGTCTTTTATTCTGCATAACACTTGATGGAACTTCAAACTTCAATCCACATTCCCCTGAGAACAAAGGTTTCTGTTAATTTAAACTTTCCCGTTATTCTCAAGAATCATTTTCTTTTTCGGATTTATTTTTAGCTGAAATTATATTGGAGAATAGTGTTTGTGTACTGCGTGGTCTGAAGTCTAATGGTTAATGGTAGAAGTATATACTGAGACCTAATCTGGCAACCACAAAATTAGTGCAGAACGGAAAATCATTAATTGTTGCCTACTAAATGAAAGAACAGTGGTAGAGTATTCTTACCCGATGTAAAACTGTTCTAACTTCTGGTAAACAGCATGGGGTAATGAAAATCCACTTGCCATAAACCAAATGACAACAATACAAATGATTCCTTTCACTGTGGACATTCTGGGCTTCAATGGATGCATTATAACCTATAACAAAAGATACATTTTATAGTTTCAATCAGTCAACCAAACAGAAAAATAGTGTGTTACTGGTCATTTGCATTACACTTTAGTTCATAAGCTTATCGAGTAAGGATGGTTTATATAATTTATCAATAATAGTAATCTTTATTTATATAGCGCCAAACATATTCCACAGCGCTTACAAAAACAGGGGGCTACAGGAAGACAAAAATACAAAAACCACTGTTACATAGTAATCAGTTGATGGAAGAAGTTGGGGTGAGGGTCCTGCTCCAACGAGCTTACATACTACAAATAATGGGGTGATACAGAAGGTAAAGGGTCCAGAGATGTTCAAGGTATGGCGAGGTGGAGAGTGAGGGATGCTATACACATAAACAATGGTCAAACATTAAGCCGTGTGTTGGCTGAATCGGTGTGATTGCAGGAGATGGTTGATGGTGGCTAGCAGGGGTTGAGTCTCTAGGACTGGGAGCACGTTATCAGGCGGAGTACAGAGGAGTTTGGTTTAGAGCAGGGGTGCCCAACTCCAGTCCTCAGGGCCCACCAACAGGTCATGTTTTCAGGATCTCCTATAGAAAAAACACCTTGTGGCATTGTCAGAGGTGCCGACAATATTTACATCACCTGTGCAATACTGAGGAAATCCTGAAAACATGACCTGTTGGAGGTTCCTGAGGACTGGAGTTGAGGAACACTGGTTTAGAGGATGTGATATGCCTCCCTGAAGAGCATACCTGAAATTTTGTGAATCAGGGATTGCGCAGTAGTTTTGGATAGCGCATTCCAGAGTACAGGTGCTGCTCTGAAGAAGTCTTGGAGACGGGAATGAGGGGTTTGAATTAAAGGGGCGCTCAGTCTGATTTTGTTAGCAGAGCAGAGGGCGGGGGCTGGGTGGTGGATTGAGATGAGGGAGGCAATGTAGGGCGCCCGGTGCTATGGAGAGCTTTATGGATGAAGGTAATGAGTTTGAATTGCATTCTGTATTTGATGGGCAGCCATTGCAGTGACCGACACAGGGCAGAGACGTCCGAGTAGTGGTTGGACAGGAAGATGAGCCTGGTTGCTGCATTCAGGATGGATTGGAGAGGGGAGAGTCTGGAGCAGGGGAGGCCGATCAGCAGCAGATTTCAGTAAACAAATCTTTCCAAATCAGTCCTGATTTACTAGAGTTCTATTGGTTAAGAAATAAAAAACACACACATATATTTATAGCATGGACATAGCAAATAGTCATAGGGCCTACAAAACTTTGGGGTTAAAATGGGGCCTAATGGATAGGTGAGTGCCCCTATTAGTTTAAAGGGGTTTCCCAGGGAAATACTGATGTATATCCTCAGGGTAGGTTATCAATAGTTGATTAGTTGGGGTCTGCCACCTGAGACCCCAGCTGATCACCTAATCAAGTACCTGTTGTCATGGCAGAGCTGCTGCTCTGAGCCCTGCATAGTGGCCAGTGATTGTAACTGCAGATGCAGCTTTCAGTGATTTTAATAAGTGCTGTGCGGCTTGTACTCCGTACTCCTGTGTATTATGGAGCAGAAAGTGAGCGCCCAATTAGCTGAGGTCTCAAGTGGCAGACCCCAGCAAATCAACTATTAATAACCCATCCTAAGGACAGGGCATTAATAGTATTTACCTAGAAAACCCTTTTAACTTGAAGTGGATTTGTTCAGAAATTGTCCAAAAATATCTACCCTGACGGCAGATGTCAGGGGAATAAAGGGCCAGTGCATGTTAGAGTTTAAGTGCCAGGTTATTTTGTTCTCAAGGGAGATAAGCCACCTGGAAGTGGCTTATACCTCTCTTCCCATTGAAAACGCATACATACTGGGATGAGCATGCATGTATATGGGGGGAGGGTGTGTGTTGCAGGAATAGCTGTTGGCTAAATGATTGTACAACTAATAGCTATCTAACATGTATGGTCACCTAGGGGCATAACTATAATGGATGTAGAAAATCCTGTTGCACCCAGGCCCTGGAGCCTTGGTAGCCTATAAGTTCTCTGTTCTCCAGATAAAGATACTAGTACTATAAGTGAGGCATTATAGTTAAGAGACCCTGTTACAGATATTGTATTGAGGCCCAATAGCTTCAAGTTACACCACTGTGGTCACTTTTACATGTTATGTGGCAGTAGCCAAAACCCAAATCTTTCTGGGAATATATGAGAAAAATTGTACATATTGTCCTCTGGAAAAGGAAGAAGAGCACAATGGTTTAATGTTTACCAAGGACAACATCTGCATGGAGTTAATATGTCATCTTTGTACTACTTCTCCTTCTTCTTTTTCTTCTCCAGAAAATGAAGAAGAATGATGACTCAGTGGTTAGCACCAGTACCTTGCAGCGTTAGAGCTCTAGGTTGAACGCAAACCAAGGACAATATTTAAATGGAGTATTTACCTCCCTCTCCTCTAAAAGCAATGGTGACCTAGGTTGAAATCTGACCAAAAATAACATCTGCATGGAGTTTTTCAATTCCATATTGTCAGATGTTGTCCTTGGTCAGATTTGAAGCTTGGACCCCAGCACTACTAAGCAACAGTACTAGTAACTGAACTACATCCATTGAAGAAGGACCACCACCAGTTTTTATGAACTTCGGATTCGGCTGAAACAAACTAACTGAGGTTCTGGTTCTCGACGAACGTTTAGTAAAGTTTGACCGAAATTCAGGTTCTACAGGTTCAGTTCGCTCATAATTAATTTCATTCTGAATAAAGTGGACTTTTTCCATCTTTACCCAAATTTGTAAATTATAAAAGAAAACTTCAAAATGACTAATTCTTAAGTGGAGTAGTGAAATTTTGCATCACTATTGTGGGAGGACAGCTTGGTAGAGTGCGGGTTTTGCGGCAGTCAAAGATGGAAACAAGTTGATAAAGTCCAAGAGCAGGTGTGACCTGCGTTTATTTCAGTCCAGAGAAATTAACACAAATTCAGCCTTAGCTTCAGGCAAGAAAATAACAGTCCAGCAATAGGGCAACAGGCAGTCCCTGCCTGACCAGGTCACACTCAGCAGGTGCACCACACAGCAGGGCTTTCACCTCTAGCAGGTATCACAGGCTGCCAGAGTCCAGCAGCCATCTTAATCCCCCCTGTGTCAGTGCACACTGCTATTTATATGCACATATCCTTCTGGCTCAGCCTCAGCACCTGTGATGATTAACCTCGCACACACCCTGGAGTGGAGGAAGTGGAATGGATGGCCCCACTACCAACCTGACATCCATTCCAAAAATCCAGACCCAAAGACTTTTAAAGGAAAACCTCCAGCAACTACTTGCTGGAGATTACATTGCCCTCCTGGATTTTCATGTCTCAAATAGTGGGTCATGAACTTCCTCCAGTCCCACTAGGCATAATAACGAAACCTAGGGGCGATGTAGCGACCATCCACTATCACGCCCCTCAGTACCTCACACTATGTATGATTGTCCAAAAATAAAACCTGGAAAAACTGCAAGATGTCTTTATTAAATATTTGATAAAGAAAAAGTTGACTTAATTAGGAATCTACTGTAGTGATTAGAGTTGACTGAGGCTCCTTGGATCTAATCAATGGTTTGGGAATCAACTCTGGCTTTTTTATCGATATAAAATGAATAATTAACTGTGTTTAATATTCAACTAATTACATGTATGAAAGAATAATTAAATTTGCTAATAAGAAAAGTCAGCACTGTTAGGAAAAACATATTTTTGTTTTCCTGCGTTCAATATAACATGAGAATTCATCAGGTCTTGTTATGCATTCGTTCTGTCTAGTAGGCATCTTGGAACGTAGAAACACATCGAGCATGTTGAGTCACTTTAGCTTCTGATTATTGTTTTTGCCAAAGACAAGTATTATGTAACTAAAAGCTCCTGGCCATGTGAGGGACATATTTTTTTAAGTACATTCTATTTCTATATAAGTATAATTGTTGCTGGGAAACCAAAGTGACTAAGGAATCAGTTTTCCTCTGTATAATTTAGACACTTCATCTGAAAATTTAATGAACATCGGTATAATATCACAGTAATATTCTTTACATTACATTTGAGATAACATTCTGTATACAGCCGGGTCCAAAGGTATGTTGACTTAATATTCAGAATTTACATTCTGTACTGAATAGATTTCCAACTTTTGTACATGTGGCTTAAAGGAGTTCTCCAAGGCACAAATGAAGTTTTAAAAACCAGCCCAGTCATGTTGATATATGTGTTTGTTACCTATTTTCATTGTCTTTCATTCAGCAGTTTGCTCCCACTATGCACCAAATTTGTTTGCGTGCCCATATTTTACAAAAATATCCATCAGATCTAATGCTGCCATAGCATCCAGTGCTAGGTCCACCCACAGTAGGGCCTCCATTGTTTGACATTGCACTACCTACTTCACCTGCCTGTGCCAGATTACAGCTCTAACTAGTACTGAGCTAATTCCAGTCCTGACCTTCCACATAAAGCACAGAGATACTTCCAGAACCGAACATCCTCCCCAAGAAATCACATCTCGGCTGATGTCACCTGCCCATAGAGGCTATGGATGTGACATCAGCGAAAGTTGTGAAAACACTGCAGAAGAGAATCATGTGACTGCCCTTAGCACTCAGAAATCCCAGCAATCTAAAAAAATGTATTGAAAAGTTTTCAACGGCATGACAGATGACAATGATTCACTGAATAGTCAAAATGGTCCCAGAAAATCCCTTTAACAAAAATATTGCTTTAAACAGTGAAGATTTGATACTGATAAATATAAGGTTATGCACATGGAGAGGAGAAATACATGTCACGATTACATACTAAGTGGGAATACACTGGGCAAAACTGATATGGAAAAGGACTTGGGGATTTTAGTTAACTGTAAATTTAACTGGAGCAACCAGTGTCAGGCAGCTGCTGCCAAGGCAAATAGGATCATGGGGTGCATCAATATAGGTCTAGGGGCACATGATGAGAACATTGTTCTTCCTCTTTACAAGTCACTGGTTAGACCACACATGGAATATTGTGTATAGTTTTGGGCACCGGTAGTCAAGTGGGACATAACAGAGCTTGAGGGGTACTAAGGTGGGCAACTAAAGTAATAAATTGAATGGTGAAACTACAATAATAAGAGAGAGTCGCGAAATTGGGGCTATTTAGTAAAGAAAAAAGATGGCTGAGGGGTGACCTTAAAAATATATTCAAATATATCAGGGAACAATACAAAGCTCTTTCCCTTCCTCTGTTTATACCCAGGACTGTAACAAGGGGGCATCCTCTGCTTCTAGAGGAAAGAAGGTTTCTATACCAACATAGAAGGGGGCTTTTTACTGTAAGAGCAGTGAGACTAAGGAACTCTCTGTCTGAGGATGTGGTGATGGTGAACTTCTTAAAAGAGCTCAATAGGGGCCTGGACGCCTTTCTTGAGTACAACAATATTATATGGCATAGTTAGTAGATTACTTCAGAAGGGTTGTTTACACAGGGATTATTTCGACTGCCAGATTTGGAGTCGGAAAGGAATTTTTTCCATAAAATGAGGAAAATTGACCTGTACCTCCTTTTTTTTCTTCCCCTGGATCAACATAGCTGCATAATAGACTGAACTGGACAGACTTATGTCTTTTTTCAGCCTTACATACTATGTCAGGCTGGTCTCACACAAGCGGATTTGAATTGCAGATTTCGCGATCGCCACCTGCGTGTATGATATGTGGTAATGTGTAGGCATTGAAATGCATAGACTTTCACTGCTTCACTTACACTTACGGGTAGGAATTGCAGATTCCGCAAGTGGAATAAAAATTGCAGTATGTTCTATTTTATTGAGGATTCCGCGCATATAAGCTCTATTGATCTCTCTGAATGCGTTCAATCTGTATTGCATACACAATTAATATTATGTATGGACGCAGATTTGTATGCACGTTGCTAGGAGACCAGATACAAATAGAATAAAGAAAGCCGGAATTTGTAGTCAGATAATGCAGGACAGAGTCTGGAGAGCAACAAACCCATCCAGGCTGCTGTCTGCAACCTCTGCTTATTCTTCTGGACTTTTCCTCCCAAAGAATAAGTGTTTTCTTTTAAAGTGGTTTATACTACTTTCAAAAAAAGTAGTATAAATCTAGTCAATCCTAGGGAGCAGTATCCCATTTTGAAGGCATGGCTCTTAGAGCATCTCTCACCATGACAGTACAAGGGAATATCACCTGGGTGGTCGCCTGAGCAGTAGAAGGGTGTTCTAGGGCATCAGGCTACTTTCTGATGTCATTCTCTGCTTGTGTTTGGTTTTCTGTGTGGACGATATGCTGTCCATCTGTTGCAGCCGTTCTGAGGTTCCCACCTTGCTTTCAGGCCAGACCAGGGTTTAGCAGCATTCCTACCTCTCCTGGAGCTGAGAGGTGTGGTGGTTGCAAGATTAATGTCAGTCAGCACCTGGTGCTAAGTAGCTCTGCTCCTATTTAAGCAGTGCTAACTGTGACTCCTGTGCTGGTCAATCACTTCAGTCCTATGTTGGACAGCGTCGGAGCAACACAGAGTGGTGGAAGCTCTCCATTATAAGCTAAGTTCTTTGCTGTTTGGTTTTGTTTTGTTTCTCCCTTTGTTTTGTGCTAGGGCTCCCAGATAGGGACTGGTTAGTGGCCCAGGCACGAGTGCAGGCTCGCACTTATCAGCACGGTCGGTCTGCCGAGCAGGCAGGGCCCCCTCCCGGGCTAGGGGAGTATAGGGAGAGAATTCCCCCATTTATTTTGTGTTTTCTTTGCACAGTCGTGCCTTTGTTTATGTTATTGAGGTTGCACTTCCTGAGGATGCAACACCATCCACGTATATTCCTGTGGGAAACTGCATGCATTACCAGCCATACGCAATTTATTTCTGCAATCATTCAAAGGTCTTCCGCTGCAGATATCCTCTCACAAAAGCCTGGCCTCACTATTAAAATCTGACCTTTTATCAATTTTTAGACCCCTAAATTGGTCCCACTATTCTCTAAAGGCTGATTTAGACACAACGAGAATCGCTCAAAATACACTCAAAGAATCTTACCATTCAATATATTACATAATAGGTAGTATTAACAATGTTATGGATGATGGACTGGACCAATGTGAATTATTTGTCTGCAATCCTCATCCCTGACTCTCCTTTGTAAAGGAACTTGGATTTATTGATATCTGGAGGCTTAGAAGTCCAGATATGCTACAATATTCTTTTCTAGCTTGCACCATGTTTTATGAAGAATAAGACTGTAGTTGGAAATGGTCTGATTATTTCAAGGATGTCTAATATTACTTATAAAACAATAGGCATTTCGGATTACTGTCCAACCTTAGCTATCTTGGAATTCCAGTAGCCATCTTATAAAACAACATAAGAATTAACCCAATGTAGTTTCCCTTATTAAGGATCATAACTATATCCTAGGGCAGTCTTCCCCAACTCCAGTCCTCAGGGACCCCAACAGGTCATGTTTTCAGGATGGATTTCCTCAGTATTGCACAGGTGATGTAATTATTGTTGGTGCCTCAGACATTGCCACAGGTGTTCTTACCATAGGATATCCTGAAAACATGACCTGTTAGTGAGCCTTGATGACAGAATATTCCATCCAGTATGAAAGGTCTCTCAGAGAAACATTTGTTTCAGGGCAAATTTGTCATTAAACTGGATGTGGCAGTTAAAGCCAATCTGAGTTGGAATCTATGAAGTGAGATAAAGTCTGGGGTGCATCAAACAGAACATTTTAAAACAGATTGACTCAATAGAAACAAATCATTTCCTGGTTTCAAGAGAAGAGTGAAATCAATTTCAAAGCCAAGTAGGAACTACAGAAAAGTTTCTAGCCAATTGTATCAATAATCAGGGAGGCTTAACTCTTCCATGACAAGGGTCGTTGATGCTCCTGTGTCCAGGTCACATTCTGCAGCTCTGGCATTCCCACTTTCAAAAAGTCATACAACTGTGTGAGGGCTTGTTTTTGACTAAAAAAAAAGGAATTCTGAAATTACACTTTTTTATGGCATTCACCATGCAAGATTAATGATGTGATATTTTAATAAGTTGGACACTTACGGATGCAGTAATACTAAATTTAACTTTTTTTTTTTTATGCAACGTCTGTGAAATGGGGGGGGGGGGGATTAAGCTTTAAATATATTTTTTGTTTCGTAACAATCAAAAAGTCTTTGTTTTAGTTATTTTTACTTTTTTTTTTGTCCCCATGGGGACTTAAATTTGCAATTGTTTGATTGCTTATATAGTATAATGAAAGTCTATGGAATTGTACTATATTGTATTACAGACTGCCTATTAAAGACACGCCACTTTCAAATTCTTCAGAAGCCCCCAGGCTGCCATGACACCCAGATGGCAACTCTGCGATCTTATCACAGTGGGGTTGTTCAGGACATTTAAATGCTGCTGTCAGAATCAGAATTATCTCTGATTCCAGCTGTTGCAGGCAGGTGTCAGCTATAAGACAACCGATACTCACCATGTATGCGAGGTGCACACGAGTGCAATGCGAGGTTTCCCATTAAACAAAATAGGAAACACTTGCCGAACAAAGAGAAACACTTGTTAAAAATGCCTAACATCACTTTGGGGAAATAGCAGGAAACCTCGTGTTGTACACATGTGCACTGCACATACCTTGCGATGCTTTTGCGGTCCCATTGAAAACAATGGGCAGGTGTTCTGAGGGAGTGCCCAAAGATAAAACATGGTGCAATTACTTTTCTGCGCTGTGATGCAATGCATGAAAAAACTGCTCTCGTGTATGACCCCAATCAAAAGAACGAGGTTCATAATCGTGTGAGATTTGTGTCTCGCAACGCAGAAATCTTGTGCGATTTTCTTGGCTGTGTGAAAGTGGCCTTACAGCAAGCAGCATTTTTCTCTGTCTTAAATCTCCTTTCTGCTGTATGAAGTTTATTTGTAACAATTTTGAGTTATTGAGCATGAAAGATCTTCATAACTGGAGAAAGAGCCATTTTTCTATAAAATGCTAAAAATAATACATGTACTGTGTAAACAGCAACCTGTCAATTAACACATTGGAAAATACTTATAAGTATGAGCCACCTGTATTCCCTGATTGTCCCTAAATAGCTCATGTGTACATAAATACCTCCATAAAACACCCTAAATATCTCATGTGAGCAGTTCGTACCCTTCAAAAATAAACTATGAATAGAAGGAAACTACAAGACAAGACTGTAAAGAGGGCTATAAGCGAAAAAAGGAAAACGTTTAAATTACTAAAACAAGAAGGCAGTGAAGAAGTTCTGAAAACATACAGGGAAAAAAACAAAATATGTCAGGAAAAGATAAAAACTGCAAAGGAGGAGACAGAGAAACTGATTGCCAAAGAGAGCAAAAATAACCCTAAATTAGTTTTCAGTAGAGATGAGCGAACGTACTCGGTAAGGCCGATTTCGCAATCGAGCACCGCGATTTTCGAGTACTTCACTACTCGGGTGAAAAGTACTCGGGGGCGCTGTGTGGCGGGGCGTGGTGGAGCCGGGGGTAGCAGCGCGGAACAGGGGGGAGCTCTCTCTCTCTCCCCCTCCCCCCCCACTCCCCTCTGCAACCCCTCGCTCACCCACAGCTCCCCCGAGTACTTTTCACCCGAGTAGTGAAGTACTCGAAAATCGCGGTGCTCGATTGCGAAATCGGCCTTACCGAGTACGTTCGCTCATCTCTAGTTTTCAGTTATATAAATGGTAAAAGGATTTGCACTGAAAACATTGACTCCTTAACAAATAATGAAGGAGAAACCATAGAAGACGATAGGGGTAAGGCAAATCTATTAAATTGTTTTTTTCTCAAGTATATTCACAAGAGAAAAAGAAATTTCACACGAGACACGGGGATAAAATGAACCCCCACTAAATATCACTTGCCTAATGCAAGACGAAGTGCACAGCCTGCTAAAAAAGATTACAATTGACAAATCACTGGGCCCAGATGGAATACACCCAGGGATTCTTAAGGAACTAAGTGACGTGATAGATAGACTGCTATTTCTTATATTTAGGGACTTTATTGAGACTGGGGTTGTATCAATGGATTGCCACATTGCCAATGTGGTTCCAATATACAAAAAAGGGTCAAGAGGAGAGCCTGGTAACTACAGGCCAGTAAGTCTCACTTCAATAATTGGAAAAATATTTTAGGGGTTTCTGAGAGATGCCATCATGGAAAACCTCAAAGAAAACAACGGTATAACTCCTCACTAGCATGGGTTCATGAGGAGTCATTCATGTCAGATCAACTTCTACAACGAAGTATGTTCCAGGCTGGGAGTGTCTATCGATCTTGTATATCTTTTTATTATATATTATATTTTTCTAAAGCATTTAAAACCGTGCCACATAAAAGGTTAGTATATTAAATAAGACAGCTCGGACTGGGCGAAAATGTGTGTAGTTGGGTAAAGAACTGGCTTAGAGATGGAAAGCAGAGGGTGGTAATAAATGGTTTGTACTCTGATTGGGCCACCATTGCTAGTGTGGTGCCACCGGATTCAGTATTGGGCCCCAATCTGTTAAATATATTTATCAATGGCCTGATAGAGGGGCTGCACAGTAAATTATCTATATTTGTCGGCGATACAAAATTATCCAAGATAATTAATACAATGGAGGACCATGTACGGCTGAAAATGAACGTAGATAAGCAGGGGGCTTGGGTAGAAAAATGGCAAATGAAGTTCACCATTGACAAATGTAAGGTTATGCACATGGGCAGGAGAAACGGGTGTCACGAATATACACTAGATGGAGTACTGCTAGGGAAAAGTGATATGGAAAAAGACCTGGGGGTACTAGTTACTGTAGACTCAACTGCAGCAATTTATGCCAGTCAGCAGCTGCAAAGGCAATAAAGTTTGGGGTACAATAAAATAGGTATAGGGATGTGAACAAGAACATTTTTTTTCACTATATAAGGCACTTGTCAGGCCTGACATCGGTTACTGTGTACAGTTCTGGACACCGGTACTCAAGAAAGATGTAGCAGTGCTTGAGGGGGTTCAAAGAAGGGCAAAAATTAATAAAAGGAATGGGAGGACTGGAGTACCCAGAGAAGCTATCAAAATTGGGATTATTCATCTTAAAAAAATACGGTTAAGGGGCGACCAAATAACTATGTATAAATGCATGAGGGGACAATACAAGGATCTCTCCCATGATCTGTTTATACCCAGGACTGCGACAATAACAAGAGGGCATCCTCTATGTCTAAAGGAATTAAGGTTTTATCACCAACACAGAAGGGGGTTCTTTACTGTAAGAGCAGTGAGATTGTGGGACTCCCCGCCTGAGGATGGCAAAATCGATATAGGAGTTTAAGAGGGGACTAGATGTCTTTATAGAGCGCTATGATATTACAGGATATAGACATTAAATAACCAGAAGGGTTGTTAATCTCAAATGTTCATCCAGGGTTTATTCTGACTGCCATTATGGAGTATGGAAGGAATTTTTTTCCCCCAAATGGGGGTAAATTGGCTTCTGCCTCACTGATGTTTTTTTGCCTTCCTCTGGATCAACAAGAGGGGTGGAAACAGGCTGAACTGGATGGACATTTGTCTTTTCTCAGCCTAGCATACTATGTTACTATGTCCCTATTCACCAAATTACTGTAGTTTTGGTTAATAGAAGAATGGACCGCTATGGCCAGGCTCAAACGATCATATGCTCATTGCATATTACCTGCGCAGTTTTTGGGCATGTAACATGCAGTGGCAATTTTTCCATACACTTTAATTGTGCACTCACATGAGCCACCTGAAATATATGCCTCCCCCAAAAATTGTGGCATGCTCTATCTTGGCGAGTATTATGAGCGCATACATGCCAAGATAGTCTATGAGGTTTTGCAGCACGCAGGAAGAATGCATTGTCATTGAGTACTTGTGTGTTCATCAGCGGCAGGCCGGAAACAGTTGTAGAAATAAATAGAGTGCCAACAGCACAATCCAGAACACTTTAAAGGTAGGGCAATTGATGTATAGTCACTTGGAGACAGAATCCATGCATCCAATCTAAAGTAATAGAAGGAAGACGTAACGGCAAATCTTGAGGTCTTCATTCCTCCTCTAATGACATAACAGCAGCAACGTTTCGATCAAAAGGTCTTTGTCAAGCAACACGGTCGTGTGAGCCTGGCCTTTCTGAAATATGCTACCCTGATATTGGCAACATATTCAAATAAAAGATTTACTTCCACATATACCTTATGAAAAAAAAGAGTTTGAGGATTGCGCTGGGAAGGGACCATGCACTATTATATAGGATGGGTGAATGGTTGATTGTGTTTACAATACCTGTCCTAGCTTACAGTAGAAGAATAAGTCAACAGCAGCATTCATTGCCTTAACCCTTTCGAATCCAATTTGTATCCTGGTTTTCCTAGGGGGCTTACTCTTTTTCTGTCGTTATACAACAGCGCTATATGCTGGTGAAAGCCAGCACTGCATGAGGTGACACGTTGGATAGGCTCCAACAGCAGAGAGGCTGGCGATATACAGTAAGAGAACCCCGACGGATGTCTTCCAACATCGGAGCTGTACAGCCTTAAATCATAATGTCTTCAGAGGTCAGACAGTGGATTGGAAAGGGTTAATGAGTAACATGGTGTACATGAAAGAGGCAAAGGTGACATTTGTTCTGCCCATGAACATGGGACATAATATCCATATATGGTAGGATTGTTTACAGTTACAAGAGAGCATTTCCCATTTTTGTTCATTGCTCCGGAATATGTCATATACATAGGTTCTTAGTAAGAGCCCCATGTAGTGGTTAACATTGTTAATACTATCTTGCCTGCTCTGTAAATGATCAAGGGGTTGTACCAGGATTTCAAGCAGCCACTTCAATCTTGATTTTCAGTGGTAAAACAAAAAACAATTAGGCAATTGTGTTACAAGATTGATGATGCATACATAGGCGGTTAGGTGAGCATAAGTTGTGTGAAACATTAGTGTCCACTTATATATTAGAACTTACCTGGTGTCTGTCCAGGGCAATAGCTGTGAGTGTAAGAACAGAAACATGGACTGAGCAATACTGCACAAAACGGCTCGCATGGCACATGAGCTTCCCGAAAACCCAAGTGCTGCTCACAAATCGGACCTAAGAATAAGAAAAAGGAGTTTAAAAGTATTAATGTGTGTGCCAATATATAGTAATGTGCAACTGTTGTTAACACATCTCTTGCTTACATCTAAAAGGGGTTTTCCCAGTTTTAACTGTTTTGCCGCAGGAGGAAGACAGCTGCATACAGTGTGCAGTGGCCTGAGTTGGTACTGCAGGCTGAGTCCTATTAAATTGGACGGGATTCAGCCTGCAGTTCCCACCCGGACCACTGTGCAATGTATGGAGCTGTCTGCTTCCTGCAGCAAAACAGCTACCAGAGAGACAAACGCTTTAACGTTCAACACATTCACAATATATGCTTACCTGACACACAGAGTATATAATCCCTCCCATACAGCATATTCTCCCCCAGTAGTATCTATTTCTACACACACAGTATATACTCTCTCTCCACATACAGTAGTATTTCTCCTTACACACATAGTATATAGACCCCCTGCATTAATTCCCCCACACAGTAGATTCCCCCATACAATATATACTCCTCCCAGTGTATAGATTACTCCCACACAGTATATCCCCCTACAGTATATACTTCCCCACAGTATGTATTTCCCCTTAGAATATAAAATCTCAACCCCTCTAAAACAATATATATCCCCCTCCACAATATACAATATACATCCTCCAGTATACAACTTCACCCCACACAGTTTATCTTCACCCCAATAGTATATCTCCACCCCCCACCCACCCACCCACCCAACCCCTCCAGCCCTTATAGTCAGTCATCGTGTAGCTCTGTCTTCTTACTTGTAGGTAGTCTCACTCCCAGTTCTCACAGCTCCCTTACTGTAACCAGAGTAGGGCTACTGTGGAGAGAAAGGCTAGAGCAAAACTGCCAAAAAGGAGGAGGACAGTGTTTCACCATAACTACTGAGAGGTGAGGGGACCAACTGGAAGGTGTCTTCTCTTGTGAAGTGGAGACGGCCTGCTACCATCCGTCTTCCTTAAATCCATCAGTGATTACATTTTTACCAAAGAGAAACTGATATAAAAAAAAAGTTGCACATTTTGGCACGAACTTTTTTGTAAAAAAAATGTGACTTTCTCTGATATTTGCACTCATGTTACTTTTTAAAAAGCTGGTATGGCTTTTGTACGATTTACCAGAAATTTACTCCAGTTGGCCTACATTTCTTTTCTTGTTGCATGGATGGCCTGGTATGTGCCAAATGTTATAAGAGGCATGCGCCTCTTAATATTGTAATACATAAGTCCAGATTATAAATAATACAAGCAACTAATGAAGTGGTGTTAAATTCCATAATATATACATACACACTGATTTAAAAATCAGGGCCACCTGGAATATCTTCTGGATGAAAAAAGATACAAGTTGGAAACTTTGCAATTTAGATTACATGGGTGGAATAAAATGTTTTGACACTATGGTATTGCCTATTGGCTACCCCATTTCCCTGAAAATAAGACCTACCCTGCAAATAAAATATATTTTTTGCATCACAATAGTTAAAAATGCAGGACACATAGGAGAGAACCCGTGCCCCTATTTTAATATAGAAGGGGGCAGGGACCCAACACAAACACACAATTATGACTCAGACACACACAACAATAGCATACCACCTAGGGTACAGGGCCTAATGTGGTGGTTAGCTGATAGTGATACTAAGCAAGATCACAGTGCGGTAGATAGAGAACTCTGCACTGGGAATTAGATGCCAATGAAGTAACGTATCAGGACTTCATGGATGATACAGGGGGCTTATCCTATGGGGCTATATATGTAATCTTTTGATTCACTTCATTAATTTTAATATTCTTAGAGTTTGGTTTGAGGCATTTCCCTACAGTATCAATTAGTTCATCAGGAACCACCCTAGCCCTAATGGGGAGAAAAATCTCCCGTAGTGTTCTAGTCCCTTATAGATTAGGATATTGATTGTTAATAGAGTATCTGGTCCAATTATAGAGGCAAATATATAAAGTCCCGGCCTGGTTAGACTGGAATGAAGCACAGGGCGCTACTGGTGTCACTGCTATGTGTAGATAAGCATAAGCAGTGAGAACCCCATTACATAGGTGTGTGGATGCTTCTTATCCACTAACCTTGCCTGCAGACATTCTAATGCCACTCATGCAGAAACAAAGGAGATGGTATCTCCGTTTCTGCTGCTGCTGCCTGATCAGGGTCTAGAGAACCTTATTAGAGATAAGCGAGTGTACTCGTTAAGGCAAAATAGTCGAGTGAGTATTGCCATTTTCGAGTACATGACCGCTCGTGCCAAAGGATTCGGGGTCCGGCGGGGTATGGAGAGCGGGAGGAACAGGAGGGAGATCTCTCTCTCTCACCCCCCGCTCCCCCATGCTCACTCCCGCAACTCACCGCTCACCCCCACCGGCCCCCGAATCTTTACTCACGAGCGGACATGTACTCGAAAATGGCAATACTCGCTCGAGTATTTTGCCTTAACGAGTACGCTCGCTCATCTCTAAACCTTATGTTTCCCTCAGGACCAAGCTAAGCAAAACTCCCTTTTCCCCTATAATAGTATGTCCCTTTTTAGGGATAGGTGGTTGCATGCCAGAGCTTATCTAAAGTTGCCTCAAAGATGGAGTTGCACAAATCAAATGAAATAAAGATTAAACAAAATCAATATAAAGCCTGCTACCTTGATGGTAGGTTGCAGGTGTCTGTGGGTCTATGCTCCTGACCCTGCTTAAATAGGATAAAAGACCCACCTAGGGGTGAAGATATGAGTGGCTTGGGCCAATCAGAATTCAGGGAGGGCATTGTTTATCAGTTAGACAAAATACTTGCTACCAACATCAGTTCTATCGCAGTTTTGCATGTGACACAGAAGTGGGTAAAGTTGTCATGATTGGGCTACAGTTTCGTACAGTCTGAGCTGCTGTGATCGCTCACCACACAAGAGGGTAGCACAGATCTTCTGTGATGCAATCACAATGCTATGTAATTGCTATGGAAACGCCAAACAAAGGGAGGGGGGCCGCCGAGATGGACATCAGCAGCGGCAGGGTGTTCAGAGATGAGGGGACTCACTGCGGGGATGAAGGAATCCCCTGCTGCTGCTGCTGGCACAGCTACAGCAGGGGATCATGATCTTCTCCCATTGCTTTCAATGGGGCAAGCGCTGCTATCCAGGGGTTCCACATGCATTGAGAGGGTGATATCAGGCAGTGAATCACGATCCGATATCGCTTTCGCCAGTGTGCAGGAGCCCTCACTCCCCTTCTTGGTGCTCTCCCTAAGGAGAGATGTTACCCCTCCTGATCCACTGTTTTAAAGGCCCTTTTACACGCAATGAGAGATAATCATTACATGTAAACGCGGGCATCGTGCACTGTTCGTTTGAACGATGGATTTTAGTTCAACTTAAAATCCATCGTTCAGCCACTGAAAGACTGAACAAATACAGTCTATTTGAATATCGCTCATCTTTCAAGAGACTGCAGGATGTTCTCCCTGTTTACTCTAGCAATTAACACTTTATGCAAATAGATCACTAAAACTTTCAATCTTTCAGTCATTTGAAAGATTATCTTTGCGTGTAAAAGGGCCTTAAGAGTCACAGTAGAATAATACATTGAACTGTTGTCATGTCTGGTCTTGTCGGGACTATCTATTATTCTAAATAACATTTTAGCTAGAAATAGAGATATAGTCTCTTAGGTAGCAATAAAACCTGAGACAATTACTGTTATGTAGTATATTTGCAGGTTGGAAAATAAAGTGAACCTCTATATTAACCCATTAATGATTCAGCCGCCCTTTTTTTTCCATTTTTGTTTTTTCCGTTCCCCTTTAAAAAATCATAACTCCTTCATTTATCCATCAACGTCGCTGTATGAGGGCTTGTTTTTTGCAGGACGAGTTGTATTTTTCAACGGTGCTATTTAAAGTACCATATAATGTACTGATCCAAGATGAAGGACAATAGTTCAGAAAGCGCCTTAGGGATTTTCAGTAGGTCGTTAGCTTTAACATTTCAAATCCTCTGAAATCAGGGAGAGCTGCAAAGACAATTGGGTTTTTTTCTCAAAAGAGAATATCTCCCAATAAGACATACAACAAGCCGTAAATAAAAAGAAAAATGTCTGCGCTCTCAGAATATGTAAGGCATAGACCCAAGTTTTTGTCAATCCTATGGAAGAAACAGGAACGGCACTTACTCAGGAGGAGGGGGTTATGACCAGCAAAAAGCCCCCTCCTTGAAGTGTCAACTCCTCAAATCGCCCAAGTGGTAGTCACGTCTCAAACTCAAGTAAGTTCAACGTATTCTTTATTCCAAATGGTGATCGGTAATGTAGTTGGCAACGCGTTTCTGTGCACACAGGCACCTTCCTCAAGCCTTGGAATTACCTATATTTCAGCATGATTACTAATAATTTATTCTTCTCCTTGCTGTTGTGTTAGTTTGAGTTTCACTGCATTTATCTTCTTTAACTCTGATGGGTATGTCAGCTGTTGGTGTACACATGGGGGCAATTGGAGAGGGTTTTTAGTTTCCTCCTGCCCTGGGTTCTGTGCTGGTCAATTTTTGTGCAGTCTCCTTCTGCTCTTGGTAGAGGATATCCTTGGCTCTGGTTTTAATGGTTCTTCCAGCAGCTATTCAGATAAGTACAAAGATTTATTTCTGAGATTTATTCTTTGAGGGTTTTGTTTACTTATATGGTGGTTTTTCTTTGTCATTAATCAGGGTTAGTGAGTGGCACAGGCTTGAGGGTTGGATGCGTCCTTATCAGGGCGGATCATTCACTAGTAGGCAGGGGTTTTCACCTTCTAGTTGCCCTTAGGAAATGTTTCCCTCTTTTGTTTGGTTTTTCCTCCTACCTCAGGGTTTGCTGGTAGTGTGGTGTGAACACTGCTAAGTGAGTGTTTTGGTTTACAGTTTTTGCACGCTTAAAGCAGACATGACACTTGCACTGTGGTTATTTGCTTAATATGCTCAATAAAATGGTCAGTGTTTGTCAGTTTTAGTTTAGATGAATTGTTATCTTAGTCACAATTCTAGACAAACACAATCACATCACATTTTATTATTAATTGATGCAAAAATTCAGGTAATTCCAAAGGTTTCAATTACTTTTTCTTGCAGCTGTATATATACATGATATGATATTTGTGCCCAACTATGCACAAGCATGCTATATCTGAACCCTCCTGCATTAGTGGGAGTTCTTCAGACAAGATACTCAGCACTTGGTCCTTAAACTGTGGCATAGATGGGTATCTCAACTGGTTTTATGCCTCCACTGGACCAATTTTAGGATGTGTCCTAACTCTAAAGGATGAACATATGTGGCCATGTAATGTACTGTAGTACTCAAATTGCCTGATGTGCCCAAATTGAGCACTAATTACACCAAGGAAAATAGCGAGGGTCTTACAAAAGTATGGGCATAAGCTCCAATGTGTACAGTATGTATCTTGCTCCAAGAAAAAAAAAAGAATTTCTATACCTGTATAGTTACTACTAAACATTGCTGCTGCTATACTAGGAGAAAATATTACCACCAAAGAGTGTTTAAATATCACCTACATATTGTTAATGAACGAATGCATTCTACTAGGATCAATGTTACCACTATAAAATGCCCAAATAATACTGTTATATCATGACCACTAACATTGCCACTACATAGCAAAATAATAATATTATCAATTATCATAGTTACTTACTAAAAACCACTAGACAAAAACAAATAATAGTCCATACAGTGACCATATAGTGGTAGACACCAGTTCCACATAGGCTGTCTGCAGTGAAACTAAAACCAATGGCTACAGGTGATGTCTTCATTAGACCTGCATAAACAATTTTCCTAGCCTTGACTTGCCTGCAGAGTTTCTTCAGCTCCCCAGTTTCTCAGCACTCTCCCTACCTTTTTCCAACTTATACACACTCCCCGTCATGTTGATATCCCCAGTTCTTTGCCTGTTGCTATCCCTATTACTGTACCTGATGTGCTGTACAGTGTCCCCGCATACTGCACTTCAAAACTAATCTTGTTAGAAGTCTAGATACTAAATTTAAATGTTTTTATAGTGTGCTTAAGCCTTTAACGCCTAGAGCACAGCAGAACCCTCTAAAAGGCCAGGTCCACCCTTCTGCAAACATACTCAGTGCCCCCCAAAATAAAACACATTGTAGGAGTTATCAGAATTAAATGAAACTTTATATGTGTGATTGTAACGCTGCTATAATTAAGTGATTACTACTCTCTATTAGCGATCTGTCGAGGGTGCCTTGTGTGCATGCCCTCACACATCCACTGGTCCCAACACTTCCTAACAGTCTGGTCAGGAGGGCTGAGGTCAATTAGCAGACAATTCGTAGATATGACCATCCAGTTTCTCACCTTCCAATAATGCACCCCTCTTAATCTCTTTTATTTGAAAAACATGTCTAAAATTGTATCATAGAGGCATCTAGTGGTCAACAGGCTCCACACAAGCAGAAAAAGAGATCCACTACACACAAGTAGCCTCTGTGGGCCTTTTTATAGGCCAAGGGTGGGACCACTTTTAGGGCCTCAGGTGACAAGACCATTCATCTAATCACATCACAACTCTAATCATTTCCATATCTGCCTGAGGTGTAACTGCATGCCAAGTTTTGTAGCAAAACAACTCTTTGTAGGTAATTGAACTTTTTTGACAATGAGAGTTTATAAAACCCAATTTCAAAGTTGAAGAGTAGCAGATGAGTAACAGAAATCTGCTTTCTGTGTCTCTTAAAGTTCAATGGGACAACTGCTATGGCTGAAGTAAGGAAAGCTTATTCGAAGTAGCCTCCTTCTGCTACACTAGGGGCAGATCATCAAGGAAGCCATCCACCATTGTCTGCAGGAGATTCAGGTTCCGATTCGCCTTGATTTTCCCTTGAATAAACACAGGTCCAGCGATGGCTCCATGCATATATTGTAGCAGAAAGAGGCCATTTTGAGTACACTTTCCTTACTTCAGTCATAGTAGTGGTCCCATGGCACTTAGGGCTCTCACCCACTGGCGTTTTTTTCTCCACTGCGATGCGATTCTAAAGTTAAAGTCTCGCATCGCAGTGCGAGAAAAATGCAGGCAGATATCCCAAAATCGCTGGGATATCGCGGCGACATCGCCAGCTTTTTCAATGGGGCCAGCGGCAGCAGCGCTAGCCCCATTGAAAAGACATAGAGAATGACGCGGACTTCTGCCACAGCTGTGACGGCTGTCACAGCTGTGGCAGGAGTTTCCTTCATCCCTGCGGGGACCGCGGAGATGAAGGAATCCTCTGTCACAGCTGTGACAGCTGTGACAGCTGTGGCAGAAGTCTGCGGCATGCTATCCAATTGCTTTCAATGGGATCGGCACTGCTGCCCATCCCATTGAAAGCAGTGGTTTCTGACAAGCTGTACAGAATGATTATCGGAGAAGGGCTTGAAATATAAGCCCTTCCCCGATAATCATAAAAAAGTGGTTAAAAAAATAATAAAAATGTTACTCACCTCTCCTGCTGTCAGCCGCGTCCTCCGGCTGGCTCCCCGGCACTGCTACTGAGCTCTTTCAGCAGACGGGGATTTAAAAATCCCTGCCTCCTGAAAGGGCTGTGCGGATTGGCTGAGGGCTCAGCCAATAGCAGCTACTGCTTCGCTATTGGCTGAGCGCTCAGCCAATGACAGATAGCTCTTAGCTATTCATTCATGAATAGCTAAGATATTGCTATTCATGAATGAATAGCTAAGAGCTATCTGCCATTGGCTGAGCGCTCAGCCAATAGCTAAGCAGTAGCTGCTATTGGCTGAGCCCTCAGCCAATCCGCACAGCCCTTTCAGGAGGTGGGGATTTTTAAATCCCCGTCTGCTGAAAGAGCTCAGTAGCAGTGCCGGGGAGCCAGCCGGAGGACGCGGCTGACAGCAGGAGAGGTGAGTAACTTTTTTATTTTTTTTTTAACCACTTTTTTATGATTATCGGGGAAGGGCTTATATTTCAAGCCCTTCTCCAATAATCATTCTGCAGGGCTTGTCAGAAACCACTGCTTTCAATGGGATCGGCAGCAGTGCCGATCCCATTGGAAGCAATGGGATAGCATGCCGCGGACTTCTGCCACAGCTGTGACAGCTGTCACAGCTGTGACAGAGGGTTCCTTCATCCCCGCAGGGATCAAGGAAACTCCTGCCACAGCTGTCACAGCTGTCACAGCTGTGGCAGAAGTCAGCGGCATTCTCCATATCTTTTCAATGGGGCTAGCGCTGCTGCCGCTGGCCCCATTGAAAAGAATGTCACAGCGATATCGCAGCAATTTTCTCGCACTGCTCTGTGAGAGTTTTCACTTACTCTCGCAGCGCAGTGGCGAAAAAAACGCCAGTGGGTGGGAGCCCTTAGAAAGACATGAAAAGCGGATTTCTGCTTCTCACATGCTACTCTTCAACTTTGCAATTTGGTTTTACTCTGTATGTCTTACAGGGGCTAAAACACAAAATTGAAATCCATGTTCCGAGGCCCCCAAGTGCTCATGCACCATACCATCTATAATTGACCTGACATCAGATTCCACTGTCATTGTAACAACCATTCCCTGCATGGAATGGCTGCACAACATGAAATATCTTTATTATAGCTGACAAGTTTGGATCATTTAGATGTTATTGAACGACAGATTGCTGTAAAATAACATTCTCAAAGACACAAATGTTCCTCAGGAGCTACTGTTACATCCTTACTGTTACAAAGAAGTTTTGACTCAAAGTTCTGCCAAGTATGGATCAGAGCAGCATACTGCCTATGGAGCTGTCCATGGTGCTACATGCTGTACTAGAGGATTCAGAAGGGTTTTATCTTTTGTAGTTTAGTGCTACAATCAGCTATTTCTGTGCATGTAGTAACCAAAAATATACCACTTAAATAACCATAGACTTCAGCCTTATCTCTAAACTATGTGAATCATAACAGCATGAGTCACATTTTGGCTAAGGACATACGCTTGCTGCAGTTATGCACACAGAATACCTATATACACTCCAGTAAAGAAGAGCTTGCAGTGTTACCCTCCTTCCCAATTTTGCACACAGAATACTATATACAGGCAAGTACAGACAACCTTGCAATGTTACATTCTTTCAAATGTCTCACCAGGGTGAAGGGAGTATTCAGGAGAGTTATCATTATGTCAGCAACTGCCAGGTTAACTATGAACAAGCTGGTGGCCGATTGTATCCTCTTGTTCTTAATGACAACATGGCAAACCAGAATATTTCCAAATAGAGAGATGATGAAGATGACAGAGTAGGCGACTATCAACAGGGCTTTCACAGTGAAGCTCTGAGACTCTGCTTCATACTTGGTGTTGTTCTCAAAGTCCCCAATGTCATCGATATTCAGCCCTCCACTGAAAAGTGAGGAGATGTTAGGAAATCCATAAAATGAAGAGAAAAGGTCAGAAGAGTTCACCAAGTCAGTTCTCCTAAACGGCTTTGAAGCGTAGGGTAAAGAGAACCACATGTGTCTGGTCATGGTAGCATCAACTCCCTAGATCACTCAGGTTGTGTGATATTCCACGAAGTTAGTTCAAGTACCATGCCATACGGTTGGGCAGATGTCTTCATGATGATCTCATCTGACTGTGTATAGATCCAACCAATGTCACAATGAAAAATGATCGAAGCCCCCTTCTAGCTGATGTAAAATTCCTTACATCTCCTCCTGTTTATAGGTAAGTGAATGGTGAAGTTCCTCAATCACAACTTCTTTCCAGCGAGGTCAGTAAGTAAGAGCTGCAGAAGGAAGAAACCCAGAATTGCAGAATGAGTCACCCCTCTCCTCTCCTTCTATGTGTGCAGCACGAGTCTCAGATTCAACACTGAAGCTTGGCTCCTCTGTTATATAGTATGATTGGAGTGACGTGCACCTCTTGCTACCAATAGAGACATATGTTTGCAATCTATTGCTGTTAGTGTATGCTTAGTATGAACAATTGCTTTTTCTGCTTTCTTTGCCAAGAAAGCACTTTATTGGCAGCATTAATTGTAGCCCCTGATTAGCTATGAGCTTCTAGAGAGGTTGAAATGCCTGCTGACTGTTGTATCACTTATATAGTTTTAGACAATGTATCTGATTGTTTATGTGTTGGCTATAACATCTGGCATATTGACTACTAATGACTTATTATTAGGACTTATTTTATCATTAGTCACATCAATCATTCTTATTAATGGATGAAGTCAACCCATTGCTTCTGCTACAATTACACAATAACATGTACCTAAAGTGTAATAACTTTATAAAGCATTAAGAACATATCAGGTTTCTGTTTTCTTAGACTCAGTAAGAACTGTATACCACCAGAATTATTATGTCAGATAGAAATATTCTCTACGCAAATCTAATCTAAAGCGCAAAACATAGAAGAAAGATACAGTAAGAAGAAAGAATTGGGTAATGTGTTATATACAGTGTTTATTTTACGTGATTACTGTGAATAGAACTGTAGCAATAGATACATCTTAGCTCGCTGAATCCGCTACTCATTTATTTTCAAGGCCAGATATTGTGTTCTGCCCTGACTCATCTTCATGGTTGGATTCTTGCAATGATGACCACAGGCAATGAGTGTAATAACTACTTTAACTATTCCAGGTTCACGCCAGGGATTGCAATTGCAATGCAAATCTGCAAGATTAAGACGCTTTTATTTAATGTGAAAGATCAGGGCTTCATTGCTGGAATCTCTGATCAGTTCTTCAAGGGAAGAAGAGCTCCAAAATATGTAATTGAACTGAACATGAAAGCATTTTTTTTCCTGTTACATTACATATGAATTCAACAGAGCAAAATCTCTCCTTGCTTCTGTATAAAATTGTATAGAGATACAGTAGACTTCTGTGGGTGCCATATTTTGACTGAGCCCCTGTGTCAGTCCATTGTGAGGCTTGGTGATCAGAGTGAAAACTGTAATATTGTCTCTGCAGAGGTTTCTTTGTAATCTGTTACTTTTGGAGCTGTTATATTAATCAGAGTGATTCGATAGGTTACTCAATTTTGTAACTTGCTCCATATTTGTCATGTTACTCCATTTTGGTAAGTTACTCCATATTTGATATGTTACTCCATGCAACTTTTTTTTAAGAAACATTGGAACAACAAAAAAAAGGAAAGCAATAGTGGAATTACTCCAGTATACTTTCACCGTATTTGCACGCATATTTGCGCATGCAAAAATTGCGGACGCAATATGCAGGGAATAGAACCCAGTAATATCATTAGGTTAATTCTCATTTTCCCTATTTTGCACGTGCATTTCTCTCATGTGCAAAAAAAATAGAACATACTATATTGTGTGTGCATTTGCTCACCAAAGGGCCCCATAGAAGTCTATGGAGGGTGAACAAATGCACACGCAATTCGCAACAGGATGCGTGAAAAAAAAACTGCAGGGAAAAGAACACATCTGGACCTCATTAGGCTAAATAGCCTTTTAAATCATGGGGGAGGTCCAGCTCCCATGTGAACATGCTCTGCAAGCGAAGAATGTACAGTAAAATGATCAATATGCACAAAAAAGAGCCTTGTTCATTTCTGGCTTGGCTAGTGAGAGGCCAGAATCTTACTGCACACTAATGAGGGTCAAAACCCCCGAAACAACTGTCTGTGTATGGATTCTGGCTAGGCTTTCAATTCCAAATCATTGTTACAAGGCTTGTATAAAAAGTCTAACATTGGCTTGCAGGAAAGCTGCATTCCAATAGGTGGTGCTGCAGAGGGATTGTTCCATCTTCCTTATTTGCACATTTTTAGGTGGGGAACAGCTATGGGGTGGGCTTTATGGAAGGGGTAGTGCTTAACAGTCTTTTGGCTCTATAGTTAACAGAGCAGAAGAGAGAGGCTTTTGCTCCATCCAGTTGCCTAACAGCAAAAAAGAGGAGCTTAAGTGAGGAAGTGCGAGAATATGTATCTAATCTTTTTGTGTATTTTCTAAATATAATGTTCCTTTAAACTGATATATTTACAGACAGTCTATAAAAACCTGGAGTTCATTTAATGTCATCTGTAGTATGCAACAGAAAAAAGCAGCACCCAAGACTATTATTTTTCTTCGGAGCTTGAATCGATCATATGCTAGTAAGTGATATGTGCAGTGCAAGCTGCCAGACTTGGAGGGCACTTTGTGGCTTGGACATCAGTGCCCTCCATGCATGATCTGCAGTATCTAAGGCCTCGTTCACACGAGAATGTTTATGTGCGTATGTAGGTTCGCACAAAACCGCGCGCCCACATAGTGCAAAAGCACGGATGAACACAGGTCTGTGTCCATTGAAAGTAATGGGCTGCTGGCAACCCCTGCAGTGATTTTCAGGGAAGAGCTTGAAATATAAGCCTTTCCCTGAAAATCATTCCTGTGTTTGTGTAAAAAATATTAAAAAACATATACTCACCTCTCCGCCGCTGTCGGGGCTCAGGTGCGTCTAGCTGCTTGGGTCCTCGGCAGTGTAGTGAAGTTCTTTCAGCTGGCAGGGATTTAAAATCCCCACCTGTTGAAAGGGCTGTATCTGATTGGCTGAATTCAATGAATGGCCAAGCGCTGTCTGTGATTGGGTGAGCGCTGTGACAAATCACAGGCAGCGCTCAGCTGTCATTCAATGAATGGCTGAGTGCTGCCTGTGATTGGCTGAGCACTCAACCAATCAGATAGAGCCCTTTCAACAGGTGTGGATTTTAAATCCCCGCCTGCTGAAAGAACTTCATTACAGTGCCAAGCGGCTAGACACGCCTGAGCCTCAGCAGCGGCGGAGAGGTGAGTATATATATTTTTTTTATTTTTTACACCAGATAGGATTGATTTTAAGGGAAGGGCTTATATTTAAAGCCTTTCCCAAGAATCACTGTGGGGGTACCGGCATCCTATTGCTTTCAATGGGGACACCGGCAGCGGCGGCTCAATTAAAATCTATGTGAGAGCTTCGGCAGGGGATTCTTTACTCCCTGCGGGGAGTCCCCTTGTCACTGAGCACTGTTACAATGCTGTCAGTGTTCAGTGATGAGGGGACTCCCCACGAGGAATATTGACGCACACCACGGACCTATGGAGCACACATGTCTTATGTTTTACAGGTGTATGTGTTTGCACGCCTGTAAAACACGGACATGTGAACACACTATAGGGAACCAATGGATGCGTGGTCATGCACCCTAAGGGTGGATTCACACAAGCGTTTTTTTGCGCGTACATAGGTGCGCATCTACGTACGAGCAAAAACACGCATGTATGCAGCTGCGTGCATTGTTTTTAATGGAGCCGTGGCTGCTGACGGCAGTTCCATTAAAAACAATGCTCTGCCGCACCCTGAATTGTTTTTCATGGAAGGGCTTTACATATAAATTCTTCCCTGAAAAACAATCATTTTAATGGAAAAAACAATAAGGAAAAAAATACTTACCTCTCCGCCGCTGCCGTGACCCCCGCGGAGATAAAGAACACATCTGTTGCATGCGGCAGATGTTTCCTTCACCCCCGCTAGTTTAAAGAATTCCCTGCTGCTACATCTGCTACATCTGTGGCAGATGCAGGAGAGGAATTCTTCAATTCTCTACCGTAGCTGTCACACATGACAGCTGTGGTAGAGAATCCTGCTGCCGGCATCCCCGTCAATGGATTTCAGGGAAGGGCTTCATAAGCCCTTCCCCGAAAACCTATATAAAATAGAGTAAAACAAAAAAAAAAATACTCACCTACCTTCAGCTGACGGGCTCAGCCACAACTTCTGCCGCTGTCCCCGCCTCCGTAGTTCTGAGCTATCAGCAGCCGGGGATTTAAAAACCCTGCCTGCTGGGAGCTCTGATTGTGATTGGCTGAAGCGCCCTGCCAATCACAATCAGAGCTACCAGCAGGTGGGGATTTTAATCCCCCGCTGCTGATAGCTCAGAACTACAGAGTCGGGGACAGTGGCAGTAGTCGCGGCTGAGCCCGGCAGCTGAAGGCAGGTGAGTATGTATTTTTTTTTTCTTTTACACTATTTTTGCGGATTTTCAGGGAAGGGCTTATGTTTAAAGCCCTTCCCTGAAATCCGATGACGGGGATGCCAGCAGCAGGATTCTCTATCGCAGTTGTCAAGTGTGACAGCTGCGGTAGAGAATTGAAGAATTCCTCTGCTGCATCTGTCATAGATGTGGCAGATGTAGCAGCATGGAATTCTTTTAACTAGCGGGGGTGAAGGAAACATCTGCCACATGCGGCAGTGTGTCCTTCATCCCCGCGGGGTACACGGCAGCAGCGGAGAGGTAAGTTTTGGTTTTTTTCGGGGTTTTTTTACACTAAAATGTTTCTTTTTCAGGGAAGGGCTTATATGTAAATGAAATTATAGTGACCCCTATAATTGTCACAGTGGTACTAGTGCTCCGATAATGGTTCCAATAGTAATAGTAACCCCCATAGTGATCCGGGTAGAGACAGTGACCCCCATAGTGGACTCAGTAGTAACAGTGACCCCCATAGTGGACTCAGTAGTAACAGTGACACCCAAAGTAGCCCCAGTTGTGATAGTTACCCCCATAATAGTCCCAGTAGTTATGGTGACCCCCTTAGAGGACCCAGAAGTAACAGTGACCCCCATAGTGGACTCAGTAGTAACAGTGACACCCAAAGTAGCCCCAGTTGTGATAGTTACCCCCATAATAGTCCCAGTAGTTATGGTGACCCCCTTAGAGGACCCAGAAGTAACGGTGAGCCCCATAATGGTCCAAGTAGTAACAGTGTCCCTCAGAGTGGTCCCATTGGTAATAGTGGATTTTGCTTCAACCCCCGTGTATTTAGGCACTGCCTGCATATCCCCTTTATTAAGCACGGCTGGTGGGCCACATAAAATGAAATGGTGGGCCAGATTCAGCCTGCGGGCCATGTGTTTGACATCTGTGTCTTAGAAGGAACATTGATTGCGTGACACTGCACCCAAGTGGTCACTTATGGGCATCAGGAAAAGCTGCAATCCCAGCAGATAACCCTTTTAAAGACGGCACTTTTTTTCAATTAGTTATGTAGCTATCCTCCAAGTATATAGAAGTTGGGTAGTGTTACCTTAGTTACTCCTTTCTATCTGAAATTCCTGTCCTCTTTCTCCTCAGATGCTCATGTGATCTCAGTTCTGAGCAGATTAGATTTACTTGGGGTTATGCTTTATGAAATTAGTCAATTTCTGAGTTTGTGTGATGCTATTACATGGACCCTACCGCAGAAAGTGTCTAGAGGGGGACATGGACACTCCTATCACAATTACTGATGATGATCACACATTTTCTGTCACACAGGTATAATGGAGAAGATCAAAGCTCATCCTTTTGACTGTATACTTATGGTCTGTAGCCTACTTAGTTGAATATAGGAGGTAATGATAATTAAACTGTACTTCTAGCAGGCAAAACAATATAGCTTCTAGCTAATGCTGCACTGATGCATAATGGAATTGATTTGAAAGTGAAAAATCTTATCAAAATAGTGGGTGATAGCCATCAGAAAGGTATCTGCAATGCATGGAAATGGCTACAATACGCAGAAGATATCTTCCGAGTGTGCCTCGCAATCAGGTGAGGGAGGTAGGGATGGATACATTTGTTTTCACCGGAGTGGCCTTTTAACCCCTTAGTGACCAAGCCTGTTTGCGCCTTAATGACCAGGCCAAATTTTGCAAATCTGACATGTGTCACTTTAACATGGAAAAACACCAGAAAGGTTTTGCATATCCAAGCGATTCTGACATTGTTTTTTCACCACATGTTGTACTTCATTTAGGCGGAAAAAATAGACCGATAGAATTTGTGTTTATTTATTAAAAGCGCCAAAATTGGGAACATTTTGAAAAAATCGTCATTTTTTCACATTTGCAACTGCAATATCTTAAATATGTGCAAACATAATATAGAAGATTTATATTTCCACCCATTTACTTTATTTTGGGCGCACATTGGAAAAACGTTCGTTTTTTTTTAACCATTTAGGAGATGTACAAATTTATCATTACTTTTTAGCATTTTGAGGAACACTTTGTTTTCCTACACCAAGCCAAGATTGGAAAGGCTCATGAGTGTCAGAATAATAGATACCCCACAAATGACCCCATTTTAAAAATTACACCCCTTAGTGTATTCACTGAGGGGTGTCCGGAGTATTTTGACCCCACAGTTTTTTTTCAGGAATTAATTCAATATAGAGGAGAAAAAGTAAAATTTCATATTTTTGCAAATCTGTCATTTTAAAGACATATTTTTTTCCTATAGTTTACATGAAAATGAGGATTTACACCCCAAAATGGATACCCCTATTTCTCCCGTGTCAGAAATTTACGCATTGTGGCCCTAATGTTATGTCTTAGTCCACAACGGGGCCCAAAATGAAAGGAGTAGTCAGTGTCTTTCAAAAGAGAAATTTTGCTTGAAGTCCTTTTAGGCCCCATAGCACACATGTAGAGTTCTTGAGCGCCCAAAACCATAGAAAACCCCCACAAATGACCCCATTTTGAAAACTAGACCCCTTAAGGAATTTATCTAGGGGTGTACTGCATATTTTGACCCCACAGTTTTTGAATGAATTCAGGCCAAGCAAAAGGAAAAAATTGTGATTTTCGTTTTTTTTTTAGCAATTCTGTCATTTTAAAAACAGCTTTTTTTGTACAGCACACATATGAATGAAGACTTGCACCCCAAAATGGATACCCCTGTTTGTCCCGTGTTCAGGAACATACCCATTGTGGCCCTAATATTATGTCTGCATGCACAATGGGGCCCAAAATGAAAGGAGTAATCAGTGGCTTTCAGAACAAAGTTTGCTTGCAGTCCTTTTAGGCCCCATTGCCCACTTGTAGAGTTCTTGAGCGCCCAAAACCATATAGAACCCCCACAAATGACCCCATTTTGAAAACTAGACTCCTTAACAAATTTATCTAGGGGTGTACTGCGTATTTTCATCCCACAGTTTTTGAATAAATTCAAGCAAAGCAAAAGGAAAAAATTAGGATTTTTGTTTTTTTGGTAATTCTGTCATTTTAAAAACAGCTTTTTTTGTACAGCACACATATGAAGGAAGACTTGCACCCCAAAATGGATACCCCTGTTTGTCCCGTGTTCAGAAACATACCCATTGTGGCCCTAATAGACTTACAGGACACATGGCTAGGCCTAAAATGAAAGGAATACCCGTTGGATTTCAGGGTACAACTGAATAAATTTCAGGCCTCATTGCCCACTTATAGAGCCATTGAGCGGCCAAAACTATAAAGAACCCCCTCAAATGACCCTATTTTGAAAACTAGACCCCTTAGCGAATTCATCTAGGGGTGTACTGCATATTTTGACCCCACAATATTTGAATGAATCTAAGCAAAGCAGAAGGAAAAAGTAACGATTTTCAATTTTTTTGGCAATTTTTTAAATTTAAAAAAGTTTTTTGTACAGTGTACATAGGAATGAAGATGTTCACCCCAAAATGGATACCTCCGTTTGTCCTGAGTTCAGAAACATACCCATTATGGCCCTCGTCTACTTACAGGACACATGGCAAAGCCTATAAAGGAGGGAACACCCGTTGGATTTCAGGGCACAACTGAATAAATCCCAGGCCCCATTGCTTATTTGTACAGAATAAAAATTGACTCCCTAAAAAGATCCCCTCCCCCCCGCGCCCTTTTCAGCATTCGCAAATCTTAGATAAAAGTAAAAATGTGAACTGTGTGGTATTTCCGAAGACAGGGGTAATTACGGAGGCTGGTTGGGATGGGTACATGGGGCAATAAAACCGTGTATCCCCCCTCCTCTCATGCTTTTTGGGGGTATTTCGTGACCTCAGTGGCAGGTATGGGGGGTAAAAAGTGGTGCACCGTGAGTCTCCGTAAGCTTGCGGAGGTGCGGCGGTCTCACACAGAAGGCACTCAACAAGCTGCTCCTGGAACTGCATGAAGGCGAGCGTTCCCGGGGCTTCTTGTAAAATACGTATTACAGGTAGCGGTCTGAATAATGCCGTGCTCACACGGCCGTAGGCGGAATCCACTTGTGGAGGCCCGCAGCAGATCCCAGCTGTGAGCCCGGCTGTGACCCTGCGTACGGCCGCGTAATGTACTGTGCATAACTGCGTACTCACACAGGCGGTCATGCACAGTACTTTTTTTGTTTGCATTTCCCGCACCATCGCTTAGCGATGACGCGGGTACCCGCAGCCCGTATACAACGTAGCTGTGTATGGGCTGCAGGTATATCCACGACCATGGAGCACAATAGGCTCTGTGTTGCGGATATCCGCGGTAAAATAGAACCTGCTGCGTTCTCTTTTCTGCGAGTGGATTACACAATTCCAACCCACTAATGTGAGCGGAATTGTGTAATCCAATGCGATTGATCTGCATATTAGCGTGGATCAGACGCATGCGGAATCCATAATTCCTATCCGGTCATGTGAGACCGGACAAAGGTAGATCGCTACTTTTTTATTACGTGACCAGCGATCGCTCAACGAGGCCACCCGTCACTGCTCCAGGCTCTCGGTGACCGTTGGCGACCGTGTCCGGCTTTTTGCCGGCGGTCGCATGTGCAGAATTCGGGAAGGTTCACGGAGGAGGATTGCGTCGGGGTTCAAATACGCAGGCCTCTGGTAAAAAGTTTCATCTCCTCTCACCGATCGAATCGGTGAGGGGAGATGAAACTTCAAATTTTTTTTTTACTTTTACGTGATCGCCATTATTGGATAACGGCGAACACGTGACCAGGAACCGCTCACCGCGGCCCCCCGTGAAATATCCAGGCTCTTGGCTACATTTTGTAGCCAGGAGCAGGGAGAATTTAAATTTTCCTGGCAATCCACAGCTTTTGCGCATGCGTCCACCATTTTGGCGACGGGCGCGTGCGCAGAAGCTGGGGTAAGGTCCGCGGATAAATCCGGGGGCCTTATGTACGTACTTTCATCTTCCCTCATGGATATGATCCATGAGGGGAGATGAAATGTACGCTTTTTAAACTTTTTTTTAACTTTTTTAAACTTTTTTTTACTTTTTTTTTTTACTTTTTTTTTACTTTATATGATCACTGCTATCCATTGGATAACAGTGATCATGTCCCCAGTGACATCCCTTTTCTCCGGGCTACACATGGCAGCCAGGAGAAGAGGGATTTTGAATTTTCCTGGGCTCGAGCCCCTCTGTGCACGCGCCCGATGTCAATCATCGGGCACGCATGCGCAGAGGGGGACTTCGGGTCCCGAAACACCGGGGACATCGGCGGACCTGAGGTGAGTATTTTCACCTCCCCTCATGGATCCGATCCATGAGGGGAGGTGAAACTTAACTTTTTAAAAACTTTATTGCACTTTTCCGCAATTGCCGTTATCCATTAAATAATGGCAATCGCGGTACCGGGGACGGCTCACCGTGGTCCCCGCTGACATCTCCTGCCTACCGGCTACCTACAGGAGCCGGGAGCCAGGATATTTTAAATCTCCCGCGCCGCCGGGCCCTCTGCGCATGCGGCTGACATAATGTCGCCTGGCACGCATGCGCAGAAGACCGGCTTCGGGGCCCGGAGCAGCAGGAGAACGGGGAGCAGCGTGCCGGACCCAGGTGAGTAATTTCAGCTGCCATGATTTCAGCTGAATCTTTAACTTTTTGGGCACTTTTGTGTACTTTTTTGTGATCGGCGCAATGCCGGGGGGGGGGGGGGGGGGGTCCCCGCAGCCCGGGATGACAGCTCCATGCTGTCGGCTACCTGCGGACACCGCATGTTTTTACGTCCTCAGAGAATAAAGCCCACTTCGGGAGAACGTAAAAAGACTATGGCCCGGTCGTTAAGGGGTTAAGTCCCCTGGTCAGCTTTGTATTGGAGATCATATAAGTAAACCAATCACTGCCACTCAAACTCAGGTTAAACATATACTTGACTGCCCAAAAGACAATTATTAGAGTAAAGACAATCAAACACTTAGATATACGACGTTTGGTTATTTTTGTAAAATACACAAGACAAGCCTCTCACTTAATGATCGTATTAATAAATACTTAAAGAAAGCATATCAAAAAAGGTGCTTCATTCAATCTCTTGGGACTCACCCACTTAAGTCGATGAATTCAGTGGCCTTCCTGTTGTAAAATCTTTTTATCCCAGTTGCCATCACAGGGCGATTTTCTAATGACTAGATCTATCTATCTATCTATCTATCTATCTATCTATCTATCTATCTATCTATCTATCTATCTATCTATCTATCTATCTGAGCATTGGGGCGATTGTTGTCCCATGTACAAGCAGCCGACAACTAAAATTACGCATTGGTCAGCATCAGACCAAGTCACTCAGTTTTGGAGCAACTTTCTGCTAACTGTGAATAGAGGCAGTTGCATCAGAACCATCCCCTGTGCACTCCACCTCCATTCACAGAACGATTATTGTTCCTCTGTAAAAGCACAGGAGCAATATTTGCCAATGCACCTGCCAGACAACCTGTGTAAAGGGATCTTAATATTGCTACGTTTTCCCTAATACTACATTTGTCCCCTGTTCTTATCCACTAAAAAGGGGAACATGCATTTGGATATTGTTTTATTTTCTATCTAAAATGGCACGATAGGATGTAATAGGCTTGTTACAGTGGAAAGTCATCAATGAGCAGGGCCGTCCTTGTTAGGGCGATAGTCCCGCAGTTAGGTAAGTAAAGCATTATGGTCATTGCATGAATATGTGTAACCTATTTCTTCGCATTTTTTTGTGATTACTTAAAGGATTGTTCAAAGATTTGATAGACTTATTAGGTGTGAGCTTCCCTACTAACTGTAAATATAATCTGTAATATATATATATATATATATATATATATATATATATATATATATATATATATATATATATATATATATATATATATATATATACCTTATCTTTGCTTGGTTGCATTATATATATATATATATATATATATATATATAACCTATCTATGATTGGGTTGCCTACAGGGTCGTGACTATATATATATATATATATATATATATATATATATATTAGCAGTGGTAACATTATACACTAATTTTAATTTAGAACTTTTTGTGTTTTCACTCAAAATTAAATGCTTCAAAATGATTGTGAATAGAGATGAGCGAGCACCAAAATGCTCGGGTGCTCGTTACTCGGGACGAACTTTTCGCGATGCTCGAGGGTTCGTTTTGAGTAACGAACCCCATTGAAGTCAATGGGCGACCCGAGCATTTTTGTATTTCGCCGATGCTCGCTAAGGTTTCCTTGTGTGAAAATCTGGGCAATTCAAGAAAGTGATGGGAACGACACAGCAACGGATAGAGCAGGCGAGGGGCTACATGTTGGGCTGCATCTCAAGTTCACAGGTCCCACTATTAAGCCACAATAGCGGCAAGAGTGCCCCCCCCTCCCAACAACTTTTACTTCTGAAAAGCCCTCATTAGCATGGCATACCTTTGCTAAGCACCACACTACCTCCAACAAAGCACAATCACTGCCTGCATGACACTCCACTGACACTTCTCCTGGGTTACATGCTGCCCAACCGCCCCCCCTCCCCCCCACAGCGCACACCAAAGTGTCCCTGCGCAGCCTTCAGCTGCCCTCATGCCACACCACCCTCATGTCTATTTAGAAGTGCGTCTGCCATGACGAGGAACCGCAGGCACACACTGCAGAGGGTTGGCACGGCTAGGCAGCGACCCTCTTTAAAAGGGGCGGGGCAATAGCCCACAATGTTGTACAGAAGCAATGAGAAATAGAATCCTGTGCCACCGTCATCAGGAGCTGCACACATGGGCATAGCAATGGGGAACCTATGTGCCACACACTATTCATTCTGTCAAGGTGTCTCTGCATGCCCCAGTCAGACCGGGCTTTTTAATTCATAGACACAGGCAGGTACAACTCCCTATTGTGAAGTCCCTGTCGACCGACAGCATGGGTGGCTCCCTGGAACCCACCGGCGATACACAAAAATATCCCATTGCATTGCCCAACACAGCTGAGGTAGTAATGTCGTGCTTAATGCAGGTGGGCTTCGGCCCACACTGCATGCCCCAGTCAGACTGGGGTTCTTTACAAGTGGAAACAGATGCATTTATAATTCCCTGTGGACCCACAGCATGGGTGGGTGCCAGGAAGCCACCGGCGGTACATAGAAATATCCCATTGCATTGCCCAACACAGCTGAGGTAGTAATGTCGTGCTTAATGCAGGTGGGCTTCGGCCCACACTGCATGCCCCAGTCAGACTGGGGTTCTTTACAAGTGGACACATGTAGGTTAAACTCCGTGTGCACCTACAGCATGGGTGGCTCCCTGGAACCCACCGGCGATACACAAAAATATCCCATTGCATTGCCCAACACAGCTGAGGTAGTAATGTCGTGCTTAATGCAGGTGGGCTTCGGCCCACACTGCATGCCCCAGTCAGACTGGTAATATGTACCTTAACAGTAACCGCGTTGGTGGTAATGTGGTGGTGACTGCGGACCTAGTAGCACGGTTTTATTTTGTTGGTTTTCGGAATGTGGCCAGGATTAAGTGGGCCGTGGCGGGGGATGTTTTTGAGGCACTACGTGTCCTCTCCACGTGTCCGTGGTTATATGCACCTTAACAGTAACAGCGTTGGTGGGAAATGGCCTCGCCGCCATCATGTCTTTGGGAAGCCTCTGTTTCCACACCCCAGAGACATACCATTAGCAGCGGTATAGGCAGAGCCCAGAATTAGTAACATTTCAGCCGTAGCATTAGCGACAGGCCCCACTAACATATCACTAGCAGCATTATAGGGGGAGCACAGTCTTAGTTCCATTTCAGTAATAGTAGCAGCCTACACAGGCCCCAGTAACAATTCCGAAGCAGCAGTATAGTGGGAGCGCAGTCTTCGTTCCATTTCAGTAATAGTAGCAGCCTACACAGGCCCCAGGAACAATTCCGAAGCAGCAGTATAGTGGGAGCGCAGTCTTAGTTCCATTTCAGTAGCTGCAGTATAGCCACGGCCCAAGTTACATTTATGTAGCTAAAGTGTAGGCCAACCCCACACACACTTCTGTACCATGAGTGCAGGCGAAGAACATACAAATTGCTATGATTACACTGTAGGTGAGGGCCCCAAAACATTGGTGTACCAACAGTACTAATGTACCTCAGTAAAAATTGGCCATGCCCAACCAAGATGGCAGGTGAAACCCATTAATCGCTTTGGTTAATGTGGCTTAAGTGGTAACTAGGCCTGGAGGCAGCCCAGTTTAACAAAAAATTGGTTCAAGTTAAAGTTTCAACGCTTTTAAGAGCATTGAAACATATAAAAATTGTTTAGAAAAATTAGATGAGTGAGCCTTGTGGCCCTAAGAAAAATTGCCCGTTCAGCGTGATTACGTGAGGCTTCAGGAGGAGGAGCAGGAGGAGGAGGAGGAATATTATACACAGATTGATGAAGCAGAAATGTCCCCGTTTTGGATGGTGAGAGAGAACGTAGCTTCCATCCGCGGGTGCAGCCTACGTATTGCTTACGTATCGCTGCTGTCCGCTGGTGGAGAAGAGAAGTCTGGGGAAATCCAGGCTTTGTTCATCTTGATGAGTGTTAGCCTGTCGGCACTGTCGGTTGACAGGCGGGTACGCTTATCTGTGATGATTCCCCCAGCCGCACTAAACACCCTTTCCGACAAGACGCTAGCCGCAGGACAAGCAAGCACCTCCAGGGCATACAGCGCTAGTTCAGGCCACGTGTCCAGCTTCGACACCCAGTAGTTTTAGGTGGCAGAGGCATCACGGAGGACGGTCGTGCGATCGGCTACGTACTCCCTCACCATCCTTTTACAGTGCTCCCGCCGACTCAGCCTTGACTAGGGAGCGGTGACACAGTCTTGGTGGGGAGCCATAAAGCTGTCCAGGCCCTTAAAGACTGTTGCACTGCCTGGGCTGTACATGCTGCTCGATCTCCGCACCTCCCCTGCTACCTGGCCCTCGGAACTGCGCCTTCTGCCACTAGCGCTGTCGGATGGGAATTTTACCATCAGCTTGTCCGCCAGGGTCCTGTGGTATAGCAACACTCTCGAACCCCTTTCCTCTTCGGGAATGAGAGTGGGAAGGTTCTCCTTATAGCGTGGGTCGAGCAGTGTGTACACCCAGTAATCCGTAGTGGCCAGAATGCGTGTAACGCGAGGGTCACGAGAAAGGCATCCTAACATGAAGTCAGCCATGTGTGTCAGGGTACCTGTACGCAACACATGGCTGTCCGCACTAGGAAGATCACTTTCAGGATCCTCCTCCTCCTCCTCCTCCTCAGGCCATACACACTGAAATGATGACAGGCAAGCAGCATGGGTACCGTCAGCAGTGGGCCAAGCTGTCTCTTCCCCCTCCTCCTCATCCTCCTCATGCTCCTCCTCCTCCTCCTGAACGTGCTGAGATATAGACAGGAGGGTGCTCAGACTATCCAGCGACATACTGTCTTCCCCCGGCTCTGTTTCCGAGCGCAAAGCGGCTGCCTTTATGGTTTGCAGGGAACTTCTCAAGATGCATAGCAGAGGAATGGTGACGCTAATGATTGCAGCATCGCCGCTCACCACCTGGGTAGACTGCTCAAAGTTTCGAAGGACCTGGCAGATGTCTGCCAACCAGGCCCACTCTTCTGAAAAGAATTGAGGAGGCTGACTCCCACTGCGCCGCCCATGTTGGAGTTGGTATTCCACTATAGCTCTACGCTGCTTATAGAGCCTAGCCAACATGTGGAGCGTAGAGTTCCACCGTGTGGGCACGTCGCACAGCAGTCGGTGCACTGGCAGATTAAACCGATGTTGCAGGGTGCGCAGGGTGGTAGCGTCTGTGTGGGACTTGCGGAAATGTGCGCAGAGCCGGCGCACCTTTACGAGCAGGTCTGACAAGCGTGGGTAGCTTTTCAGAAAGCGCTGAACCACCAAATTAAAGACGTGGGCCAGGCATGGCACGTGCGTGAGGCTGCCGAGCTGCAGAGCCGCCACCAGCTTACGGCCGTTGTCACACACGACCATGCCCGGTTGGAGGCTCAGCGGCGCAAGCCAACGGTCGGTCTGCTCTGTCAGACCCTGCAGCAGTTCGTGGGCCGTGTGCCTCCTATCTCCTAAGCTGAGTAGTTTCAGCATGGCCTGCTGACGCTTGCCCACCGCTGTGCTGCCACGCCGCGCGACACCGACTGCTGGCGACGTCCTGCTGCTGCTGACACATCTAGATTGCGAGACAGAGGTTGAGGAGGAGGAGGAGGAGGGTGCTTTAGTGGAAGAAGCATACACCGCCGAACATACCACCACCGAGCTGGGGCCCGCAATTCTGGGGGTGGGTAGGACGTGAGCGGTCCCAGGCTCTGACTCTGTCCCAGCCTCCACTAAATTCACCCAATGTGCCGTCAGGGAGATGTAGTGGCCCTGCCCGCCTGTGCTTGTCCACGTGTCCGTAGTTAAGTGGACCTTGCCACTAACCGCATTGGTGAGGGCGCGTACAATGTTGCGGGAGACGTGGTCGTGCAGGGCTGGGACGGCACATCGGTAAAAGTAGTGGCGACTGGGAACTGAGTAGCGCGGGGCCGCCGCCACCATCATAGCTTTGAAAGCCTCCGTTTCCACAACCCTATACGGCAGCATCTCAAGGCTGATAAATTTGGCTATGTGGACGGTTAACGATTGAGCATGCGGGTGCGTGGCGGCGTACTTGCGCTTGCGCTCCAACACTTGCGCTAGCGACGGCTGGACTGTGCGGTGCGAGACATTGGTGGATGGGGCCGAGGACAGCGGAGGTGAGGGTGTGGGTGCAGGCCATGAGACGGTAGTGCCTGTGTCCTGAGAGGGGGGTTGGATCTCAGTGGCAGGTTGGGGCACAGGGGGAGAGGCAGCGGTGCAAACCGGAGGCGGTGAACGGCCTTCGTCCCACCTTGTGGGGTGCTTGGCCATCCTATGTCTGCGCATGCTGGTGGTGGTGAGGCTGTTGGTGGTGGCTCCCCGGCTGATCTTGGCGCGACAAAGGTTGCACACCACTGTTCGTCGGTCGTCAGGCGTCTCGGTGAAAAACTGCCAGACCTTAGAGCACCTCGTCCTCTGCAGGGTGGCATGGCGCGAGGGTGTGCTTTGGGAAACAGTTGGTGGATTATTTGGTCTGGCCCTGCCTCTACCCCTGGACACCGCACTGCCTCTTGCAACCTGCCCTGCTGCTGCACTTGCCTCCCCCTCTGAAGACCTGTCCTGTGTAGGCGTTGCACACCAGGTGGGGTCAGTCACCTCATCGTCCTGCTGCTCTTCCTCCGAATCCTCTGTGCGCTCCTCCCTCGGACTTACTGCCCTTACTACTACCTCACTGCAAGACAACTGTGTCTCATCGTCATCGTCCTCCTCACCCACTGAAAGGTCTTGAGACAGTTGCCGGAAGTCCCCAGCCTCATCCCCCGGACCCCGGGAACTTTCCAATGGTTGTGCATCAGTGACGATAAACTCATCTGGTGGGAGAGGAACCACTGCTGCCCAATCTGAGCAGGGGCCCGAGAACAGTTCCTGGGAGTCTTCCCGCTCCTGAGCATGTGTCATTGTAGTGGAGTGAGGAGGCTGGGAGGAAGGAGGAGCAGCAGACAGAGGATTCGGATTTGCAGCACTGGACGGCGCAGAACTCTGGGTGGATGATAGCTTGCTCGAAACACTTTCTGCCATCCACGACAGGACCTGCTCACACTGCTCATTTTCTAATAAAGGTCTCCCGCGTGGACCCATTAATTGGGCGATGAATGTGGGGACGCCAGAAACGTGCCTCTCTCCTAATCGCGCAGCAGTCGGCTGCGACACACCTGGATCAGGAGCTTGGCCTGTGCCCACACCCTCCCTTGGGCCTACGCGTCCTCGGCCTCGTCCACGTCCTCTCGGCCTACCCCTACCCCTCAGCATGCTGTATTACCAGTGATTTCCAAGCTAGGAAAGAAATTGGCGCAACCCTGCAGCCAAAATAGAATTTTTCCCCTTGTTTTTCAAAGGACAAGCCACACTGCGTGTATTCAATGAATACTACTAAGTTTAATAAGTGTGTTGTGGCCCTGCAAATGTGTCAGAGAACTGCAGTGATGCAAAGTTATTGGCTCCAGCAGATCAGGGATTTCCCATGCAGGAAAAAAATTGGCGCAAGCCTGCAGTAAAACGTAGCTGGCTGCGTCTGATTTTTTTTAACGTTCTGCACGCAGCACACACGTACCCAGAGCCCTGAGGACTGTCAGAGGCAGGCGAAATAGAATTTTTTCCCTTGTTTTTCAAAGGACAAGCCACACTGCGTCTATTCAATGAATAATGTATGTCTTCTGGCCCTGCCTACACAATTCTATCCCTGTAGTATTAATGCCGGGTGCAATGGTCTGCACAGCCGGTTTTGAGAAAAAAAAAAAATGCAACACTGCTAACAGCAGCCTGGACAGTACTGTACACGGATAGATGTGGCCCTAGAAAGGACCGTTGGGGTTCTTGAAGCCTACACTCACTGCTAACACTCTCCCTGCCTAACCACCACTTCTGTCCCTATTGCAGGGCGCAATGCTCTGCAGATCCAATTTTGAAAAAAAAAAAAAAATACAGTGCTAACACAGTACTGCACACTGTTAGATGTGGCCCTGAGAAGGACCGTTGGGGTTCTTGAAGCCTACACTAACTCCTAACGCTCTCCCTACAGCAGCTCCAGCACGATACCACTGTCCCTCAGCTAACTCACAAGGCATGTGTGGCGAGCCGCGGGAGGGGCCAACTTTTATACTCGGGTGACATCAGATCTCCCCAGCCACTCACTGCAGGGGGGTGGTATAGGGCTTGAACGTCACAGGGGGAAGTTGTAATGCCTTCCCTGTCTTTCAATTGGCCAGAAAAGCGCGCTAACGTCTCAGAGAGGAAACTGAAAGTAACCGGAACATGAGTAACGAGCATCCCGAACACCCTAATATTCGCACGAATATCAAGCTCGGACGAGTACGTTTGCTCATCTCTAATTGTGAACTGTTATATAATCTACAGCTGGCTCTATGCATTTTAGAGAAATGAACATAACCATTTTATTAAGCCGCAGTAGATATCAGTGTAAACTTCTTAAATAGTCTACATGTGTATGAGATAAAAGTGCACATACATTTTCTTGTCAGATCTGATTTTGCATGAAATAGATATAACCACGGTAATCATTGTATTTAATCTCTCTGTAAATCGTTGAAGATAGCGAGAAATGGAGCTTAGTGATGCTGGACATTCTGCAAACTGCATGCAGGATCAGCTTGACAGGCATTTAATTAAACGAGTTTTGTGATCCATGAGAAGGTAAAAATAGTGTTTAAGGAGAGATTAACGAGACACTCCAAGCTAAATGGTTACGTGATATGTGCGGGGTTTAGCTACTCACTGTAGCTATAAGTAGACTGCAACGGAATGGAAGCAAAAGTAGGAATTTTCAGTGGTGAAAACAACAGTTTCCGGCTATTTTTCTATCTGTTATAGCTATTTTTCCAATGTTCTGACCTGCATCCTTGACATAGATCTTTAGTTATTTAGCCTCACTTAGAAAACGTAAAAACGTAAAAGTTTTATTTCCTAAAACATCCTACTATGGTTTGTGCATTCATACAATGTAGAATCTGTGGAGTGTGTTTGCATACTGATTAGAGATGAGCGAGCGTACTCGCTAAGGCAAACTACTTGAGCAAGTAGTGCCTTATGCGAGAACCTGCCTGGTCGTCTCAAAAGATTTGGGTGCCGGCGGGAAGAGCGGGGAGGAACGGGGGGGGGGGGGGTCCCTCGCATCCCCCTGCTCACTCCCGCGACTCACTGCTCTCCCCAGCTGGCACCCGTAGCTTTTGAGATGAGCGGGCAGGTACTCACATAAGGCACTACTCGCTCGAGTAGTTTGCCTTAGCGAGTATGCTCGCTCATCTCTAATACTGATTGATGGTTGGTAGAGATAAGCGAACGTACTCGGTAAGGCCGATTTCGAAATCGAGCACCACGATTTTCGAGTACTTCACTACTCGGGTGAAAAGATTCGGGGGTCGCCGGGGGGCGTGGCGTGGCGTGGTGGAGCGGAGGGTAGCAGCGCGGAACAGGGGGGGAGCTCTCTCTCCTTCTCCCCCCCACTCCCCTCTGCAACCCCCTGCTCACCCACGGCGCACCCCGAATCTTTTCACCCGAGTAGTGAAGTACTCGAAAATCACGGTGCTCGATTGCGAAATCGGCCTTACCGAGTATGTTCGCTCATCTCTAATGGTTAGACATTATGTCTCCATGTATGCAATGAATCAGTTGGTGCAATCATTGTAATAAACAGTATTATATGATAATATACAGTTTTTTCTTATTTATCATTCTATTCACATTTTCACAATTCACAATTGCAACATTATCATAGTTTAAAGGAGACCAAAGCACATTTATCATAGCCTTCAACTTCTGACCCTTTATTGTAGCACAATATGAAAATTATATGAAATAAATACAAGTATCTAGGCAAATGGATAGAGAAAAAGGTAATGCAACAAATATAAATTATCCTATAGGCAGACAGATGAAAGTTAAAGGAGTTATCCATAATTTTAAAATTGATGGCTTATCTTTAGAATAGGCCACCAGTATCTGATCGGTGAGGATCCTATTAACTTCAATGGGTAAACATTGCAACAGATGCTATGAAAAGCGTCATTTGTGCTGAAATGTTGCTTCTGTATACATTGTTCGGGGGCAATAAAAGACACCAGTTGCAGATGCTGAAATTGTCTTGAATTATTTTATGGAGGTTTCATGGCTGGGCAGGATTTATATGGCTTGATGCGCTTATGCAGCCTGTTGTCGCCATAAGGGCTCTTTCCCATGAGCCTATATCGTCTGGCTGTTATCACGGCCAGCCGATATACGCTGTGATCTGATGCATTGGATTCCAATGCATAAGATCACATGGCCGTATTCCTGAGATGTAAAAGAGCAGCGGCTGGCCAAAATAGCGCAAGGAAAATTCCCTGCTGCGCAAAAGATAGGTCTTGACCTATCTTTTGACTGAAAAATGCAGGAGTGTCCATAGACTTCTAAGGGAGCTTAAAAAAGGGAGGGTGAGGGAGTTTTGTTGCATCTAACGCTAGAAAAAGAAGACAGCTGCCTGCATTTATGAGATTTTTCCCACGAGCGTATATCGGCTGGCCATTTTCAGGGCCGCCCGATATACACTGTGATCTGATGCATTGGATTCCAATGCATCAGATCACACGGTCGTATTCCTGAGACGTAAAAAACGCCTGGCCAGGCCCATATAGCGCTGGGCGTTTTTATGTTGGGCCCTAAAGATAGTCCTGGAACTGTCTTTTGATCTGGAATAGGTCAGCCGCCGCATGGGCTTCTATGGGAGCCCATGGCAGCAGCTGGAGGTCGGAGAGAGTTTAGCAGCGTGGAGGTGGGAGGGAGTTTAGAAGCATGGCTCTCCTCCCACCGTGCAGGCTCAGCTCTGCTCTCCTCCACGCTGGCTCTTTGCAATGGGAGTGGGCAGAGCTAAGTGACGGCCCAGCCTGCCTCCTCCTATTGCTGGCTGCGGACAAGGGGTAGGACGTGGGCGGAGCTAAGCTTTCGCCCTCTCCCCACCCATTGTCCATAGCTATCGATTGGGGGAGGCGGGATGGGCCAGCACTTGGCTCTACCCCACCCCCTCCGATTGCAAAGAACGAGCGGAGAGGAAAGCAGAGGTGAGCCTGCAATGGGGAGGGAGGGGCGACGGAATAGTAGTCTTGGTGTATATGTGCTGGGACCCATGCTGTTTGAACAGGTGCACAAACGTTTGACTTGTGTGCCAGTTCACTAGTTCTAACTATCCCAACGTAGCGTATATCGGCTGGCTGTGAAAACGGCAGCCGATATACGCTCGTGGGAAAGAGCCCTATCTCTGCGAAACAGGTATACCTTACTTGTTTCAAAATTGTTAGAAATGGATAACAGCTGCAGTGGAAATCATGACACGTCACACTCAGTTTGGTGAAATCAGATTGATCTCAGCTTTTTTTATTATCATAGAACAACTTTTATCACTTTAAATCAAAGGGTGTGCACAGGTGTGCCTATCTTCCTAGCCAATAAGAAAGCATGGAAAGTTGTAGAATTTTAGTTCTGCTCCATCGTCTTGCTAGCTCATGTTATGACGTCAATGTTTCTTACCAAGGGTGCTTCTTCTGGCCATGTCATCTAGATAAATGAGCCAAAGAAGCTATGTAAGACGACACCCTGCAGCTAAACAACACTTTAATATAAACCATCTATTTTCTTAAAGCAACACATACCATTTTGATCACAACAAGGGATATAAGCTTAGAAAAGGCATATAAAGATGATGTCAGTCTTGTTACATGAATATATATTTTCTAACAATCCCACTGTAGGGGGTTTACAGTGCTGTTTATATACACATTTGAATCAATGGAAACCACACAGACTTTACCTCTTGCTGACAATCAGTTTACGGTACACCAGATGCATTTTTTAGGCTGTATGACTGTTGAGAGCTACTTAGTTGTTTGATTCTTTAGTTCTATTGGCTCTGATTATCCCCAGGGACTCCTACAGACAGACCTTGTTGTAATTGAAAGGCCATCTCTACATGACCAATGGTTTAGGCTACGCCCTAGGTTATGCTTCCCCAGACACCTCTTACAATGCTACTCACCGCTGCACAACCGAGAACCAAAGACACGGCATGGCTCTTCCAGTCTAGTCGGTTTGTATTTCCCTGGGAACGACCTCTTGAGTGACAATTCCCTCTTTTGTAGGTTATACCTGTAACATCTTATGAAACCCTACTAGTTATTTTGTAATGGTGCAATCAATATATGACACATAGTAGAGAATACTACAATTAGAGAAGACTTCCTCGTATCCTCTCCATCTGAAAGTAATGTTCTTCCAATGCGAAGCTCATTCCAACATCCCTTTCCCTCAACCCTTCTATTGATGCTACTACATGCATAATTAAACCCAATGCATGCTATTTTTGCTGTCTCATATTCCATCATTGGGATTGCTTTAATAATGTGTTTCGGATGGAAACTATTGAGATTCTAAATATCATTGCCTTCCTGGCGTTTTCTGTACGAGGATGTGATTACTTTCCCTTTGCTGGTATCATATATCTAAATCTTGGCTATTTTTCTTTGCAGATATCACCACTAAATTTTAAATTTAATTTATTATCATTAACATAATGAAGAAACTTTTGTTGAATTTAGTCAAGGAACGTTCAACACTATTAAAACACTAGCATTATGGGAATATGTGAGGGCAAGAAGATTGTGTAGCAAGAAATCTGATTTTAATGATGCACACATTAGTATCAATAATGTGTTGAGGAGAAAAGGATATAAAAGTGGATGTTAGAAAAAGCTTCTTACATGTAGCACATCACACATTACTATCAGATAAGGCCACTCTCGCACACACCGTTGTTAAAACACCATGTTTGAAATGTGACAATTTAACACATTTTCTAAATATGTTTTCAAACTCATTTGAAAGCGTTTGACTGCATTATTCAACATTCCACATCATGACAATGGCAGATAAGTGTGTTAAAAAGTGCTAAAACGCACTAAAATAGAGCAGACCATATTCAAAAATGTAACGCCGCATTCAAACACTGGTCTGCGAAGCCCCATTGAAACAATGGAGGCGTTTTACAGCATTTAGCGCAGCATTTGAAATGCCATGGTAAACGCTGTAAAAAGCGTTTTGTGTGAGAGAGGCGTTAGGATACCCGGGAGTCTCCTGTAGTTGTCGTATTCTCAACAGTTTACAGTAATTAGTGATTCCAATTTAAAAAAAGTTATAAATGACAGCCAGTCCTTGAACTCTTGATATCCATAATAAAAGGAGGGGCTAAATGTGCGGCCGAAAGAGGCAAGATTATTGGAGACATTAGTGTGTTTAAGGATGGGACTCCACAATGACTTTGGTTATGCAAGCTTATCAAGCTTTAGGAAATTTGCGCAAACAAAAAATTTGTACAACTCGTCTGCTACTTTCTGCTGTCCAGCGGTTTTTGCATTGCAATTCGGCTGTTAAAATAAAACAGTCAAATCGCAGCCAGCTTGTAGGCAAGTCCCAGTCACACGTGAGTTGCATCGCAGTTTTTGATAGCAAAGTCTTGTGTGACTTGCAACCTGCACTAAAAATTTGACAGTTTGAGATATTTTTCTCCTGTTGTGTGATATTGCACAACAACATTTTTACCTTCGTGTCATGTGACCAAAGTCACTCTCTAGCCCTTCCCTAAAAGATCAGTATCTAATAAAGCATGGTGTTTCCAAAAGAGTTTCTTTAAAGGAGTCTTATCATTAGAAAAAAAATGAATACTTATCTATTCCTCCCCAAGCAGTCTTCTTACTGCATCTTCTCCTTGCTGATCTTCTCCTGGTTCCTCCAGTCCCCCGGGTCACGTCACCTCTAGCTGGCGGATCCTCTTTTTCCGGTGACGTTTTTGGATTTTGGAAATCTGATTATGTGTCACTTTAACAGAAAACAACTCTAAAAGGTATTACACATTCAAGCAATCCTGACATTGTTATTTTGTCACATATTGCACTTTAGGCCCCGTGTCCACGACCATGACGGAATATTGCTAGCGATATTCCGCCACGGGGGAGCTGGAGGGAGAACTGTCAGGTCTCCGTGCTGAGCCTGTCTGACAAATAGGCTCACCGTGGAGAATTGCGGCAAATCACACCATGCCATGATTTGAATCCCACGAGTGGAGAATCGCTATTATTCTCCGCTCTAAGACATCAGGGCTGCGAGCGGAGAATAATAGTGATTATTGCCACGGGTAACGCAGTGAACTATCGCCCGTGGACAGGAGGCCTTATTTAGGTGGTAAAAGTAGACTGTTAAGATTTGCATATATTTATCAAAAAACACAAAAATTGTGAATTGTTTTTTTTAAATTGTCATTTTTTTCATATTTTCACCTGCAGTATGTCACATATTAATATGCACATTGAACTAGTGTTTTATTAAATATCATTTTCCATTTGTTTACTTTATTTTAAAAAATGTTACAGGTTTTTGAGCAATTTAAGAGACTTACTAATTTAACATTAACTTTAATATTTTAAGAGTGAAATATACTGTATATTATTTTTAATTTAATTTATAATTTTTAATTTATATAAATAGTATTGAAGATTAAATTAATTGATGCAATAACTAATTGATGTGATATATCAATGAAAGGGCTCCTGGACACTTGTGTTTTTCATGCGCCTTTTTTTTAACACGATTGTCAATGGGACTTTCTAATGTTAAAAACTAGAGATGAGCGAGCACCAAAATGCTCGGGTGCTCGTTACTTGAGTCGAACTTCCCGCGATGCTCGAGGGTTCGTTTTGAGTAACGAACCCCATTGAAGTCAATGGGCGACCCGAGCATTTTTGTATATCGCCGATGCTCGCTAAGGTTTTCATTTGTGAAAATCTGGGCAATTCAAGAAAGTGATGGGAACGACACAGAAACGGATAGGGCAGGCGAGGGGCTACATGTTGGGCTGCATCTCAAGTTCACAGGTCCCACTATTAAGCCACAATAGCGGCAAGAGTGGGCCCCCCCCCCCTCCCAACAATTTTTACTTCTGAAAAGCCCTCATTAGCAATGCATACCTTAGCTAAGCACCACACTACCTCCAACAAAGCACAATCACTGCCTGCATGACACTCCGCTGCCACTTCTCCTGGGTAACATGCTGCCCAACTGCCCATTTCAGTAATAGTAGCAGTCAAGACAGGCCCCAGTAACAATTCCAAAGCAGCAGTATAGGGGGAGCACAGTATTAGTTCCATTTGAGTAGTAGTAGCAGTCTAGGGTAATAATGAGCGACTACTACCCCCAGCACACACGCAGTAAACTGAAGATGGTTACAGGCAGCCCAAACATAGTATTTTTTCCAATTTTTGGGAAAAAGCCCACTGCCTATATAGCCTGTATATGGATTTCCCTGTTGGAGGATGACTGTGGTTATTGAAAGCACAGTGCAGCCAGAAAAAATTATGCGCAAGGCTGCAGTAACACCTAGCTGGGTAATAGTGAGTGACTACTACCCCCAGCAGACACGCAGTAAACTGAACACGGTCACAGGCAGCCCAAAGATTTTTTTTTCCAATTTTTTTGAAAAAGCCCACTGCCTATATAGCCAGTATATCTCTTTCCCTGTACCACTGTCCCTGCCTCACCAGTACTGCCCCTATACTCAGTAAAATGACTGCAGACTGAGGACGCTATGGTCTGCACGCCTGATATACAAAAAAAAAAAATGTGCAAAACTGCTAAAAGCAGCCTCAACAGTACTGCACACAGTCAGATGTGGCCCTAAGAAGGAACGTTGGGGTTCTTGAAGACGAAGATAACAGCCTCACACTCTCCCTATAGCAGCTACAGCAGGACGGCACTTTCCCTAATGTCTCTCAGCGTGCATCTGTGGCGAGTCGCGGCCGGCCCCAGTTTATATACTCGGGTGTCACCTGATCTCCCCAGCCACTCACTGCTGGGGGGTGGAATAGGGCTGGAACTTCACAGGAGGAAGTTGTAATGCCTTCCCTGTGTTTCTATTGGCCAGAAACCGGCGCAAACTTTTCTGGGAAGAAAATGGATGTGACTCGAACATCGCGTGGTGCTCGTCTCAAGTAACGAGCATCTCGAGTACCCTAATACTCGAACAAGCATCAAGCTTGGACGAGTACCCTCGCTCATCTCTATTAAAAACGCATCGCACAAAATTGCAAAGCTACAACTTGCGATGCGTTTATAACATTAGAAAGTTCCATTGACAATCGTGTGAAGAAAAACCGCAGTGATATCGCGAGAAAAGAACGCGCAAGAAAAACGCAAGTGTGCAGGAGCCCTAAGGGTACATTCACACATAGAGGAATTGGTGTGGATTTCATGCAGTGGAAAGTCCACACCAAAATCAATGTCAAATACCACATTACTTCACCTTTCAATTCAAAGAGTGAAATCAGCAGTGGATCTGCATCAAAATCCTCTGTGGGAACATACCCTTAGGCCCCTTTCACACGAGCATCAGTTTAATGCTCAGATAGCCGCACTAAAAATCGCAGCTATCTGAATGTTAAGTCAAGCTAATGAATAGCAGTTGCCAGCATGGCGTGGCTAGTATTCGTGAGTATGCCACACCCCCTCCCTCACCTTCCCACCCGCTCCCTCTCTTTCCCACCCCCTCCCTTTGCCGGCCGGCTCATATAGACTGCAATAGGCTGTTACAGTGCTCAAATGCTGGGAAAGTTTGTTACTACAACAAACTTTTCCGACCAACACTAGAAGTGGCTGTAACTCTGTTGAGTTCAGTGGGACCGAAAGCAATCAAATCCTGAAGATGGCAACCAAACAATAGGCTGTTATCAACTACCTGTTTTGGGGATTTCACGGGCATGTGTTTGCCCGTGAAGTGAAAAACATAAATTTATCTCACCGCTGCACAGAACCCAACAAGCAGCGATGTAAATTTAAAGTGGGCAGTCTTAAAGTGGTTAAATAATATCTGTGTTTATGCTTTAATCAAAAACCATCAAGTTGGAAACACGTAAGTGTATAGATCCATGTGATTTTGGACTGTTATCCAACACATTTTAATGGATTGCAAACAAAGGACTATATTTCAACTTCAAGTGCTGGATGTTTACAAGGGTTTGGATGCTTGCCTCACTGAGGACCTAGCGTTTGCATATAAAGACTTGGATTAAGTTCACCAATACAGTATGTGAATGGTAATTACCTACTTTCTTTTACCTCTGATGTCTTTCAGTTCCACATCCAAAAAGCAATATTTTACGGGTTCTGCTGCCCAACCAGTTAAACATTGTTGTCATAGCTTGAAATCTGGAATTGCAACATAGCCCCGCATTTAAATGGTAAAAGTGTTTTCAAGTTAATCCTGGAGTTTTTTGCACTCCATAAAAAATGATATCATACAGCCCAAGAATTAAGACATTACCTTAGGTGTTATAATTGAAGAATTATGCTAAAAAAATAAAGCTCTTGCACTAATATTTTAAGAGTATGGATTTGTAGCTGAAACGTCTATGAATATCCCATTCATCGGAATGGGCCTTGCAAAACCTATGTGCTTGCTTAGAAAATAACCCAATTCAGATGAATGCAACTTGTTTTCATAAAAAATTATATGTTTATTTTGTCTTTGATATTTTTGGGTTGTGTTTTTTTAATGGCATAACTAAGGTTACATTCACACCTTCGTTAGGGTCAGTTCAGGGTTTCCATCTCTCTGCTCCGTTTTTGGAGAAGAGAAACTGAAATAAAACTAAAAAAAAAAAGAAACTCAGCTGCCCACACTTTTTTAGTACTCGCAGTCAAGACTGTTTCTTTTACTAACTGCACTTACACTAATCAGCACCAATCAGATTTCCATTGTCTGTTCAGTCAACAGAATTACAAATTGATGAAGTTGTCTGGTGAAATTTAGTATAAGAACTTCACCATATGTACATAGGATTTTTTTGTACAATTCTGCATCCATCACTGTATACTTCAGATCACTAAGGACTATGGCTTCCACATTTCTTTGGAGGCCCTCTTACCAGGATACCAACCAGGCCCCACTGTCTATCACACCCTTCCCCCCCAATCCCATCCACCCTCTACTCCCCCCCCCCCCAACATGCAAAAATATAGACACTAACTTGTTTTTTGGGCATATTACGCTTGCAAACATGGCCATTCACACAAAAATGGCTGTGTTTGACAACATAAAAACAGCCTGTCATGTCTCCACAGCACCCTAGGGTGCTATCAAAACATGTCAGGGACCCAGGGATTTCATGTTACACTTTCCGGGGTCCCTGCTGATAGTCAGTCCTCCTCCGAAGCTGGCGGCATCTCGCTTTAGTACAGTGAAGTGAGAAGTTGCTTGCAGCAGGGGAGAAAATTGGTTGTCAGTGTGGACCCCATCAGTTAAATCACATCCTCTCGGGTTCCTGTCATGTCCCCACAGCATCTTAACTTAGGTTAGTGTAGTGGCCTGAAAAAGGGCACTACATAGTGCTGTTTAGCTGTGGGGACCGGTAATATAATAACTGGCTCTAGAGGTTAATCTGAGTCATTTTACACAGGATAGAAAAAAATGCCTAGAGACTCGACTGATGCAGGTAGTTTAGCAACCAGATAGGTTGTGATTGGCTGCTGACAGACTGGTCAGGTGACAGAGGCGATAAATAGCCGGGAAGACAACGGTTGCAGCAGAGCAAGAGAAAGAGAAGGAAAGACAGAAGCAGGAGAGAAATAGGAGAAGAATTTGAAAAACAATGGAAAGAAGGAGAGTAAGCTGTGACAGTGAGTAGAAGAGAGATAAGAGAGAGCTGAGATGTAGAGAGGAAGATAAAGAGATAAAGAGATGTAAATATGAAGAGGGGTGGAGAAAATAAATTCCGTGTAAACTCCCAGTATATAAACGTGTTTGGACACAAGTATCTTCATTGTTGCAAAATTGTATGTTATTTGTTACTCACTGTGTGTGTTGAAGAGAATTACATCATCTCCCTGTCTGATGGAATAATAACACAGTGTGTACTACTAGTTAAGCAAAATATCTGGCTCTGGTGTGTTATTCAGCACCTCACTACTCACTACTACAAATCGTGCCCAAGGGCACTGATGTTACGTTCATGTGGGCTAATAAGCACCGGGCCCACACAAATGTGCCCAAAAGGGCAGGGATATCACAGACAAACATAGGGACCTTTGACGGCATTCAGACTGGACATGGTGACGGAAACACCAACTAGACGGGAAACTGCATACTGCAGACTGGACTGACGGACAGATATAGCATAAAGACTGACAAATGACCAAAACACTCACCTTGCATACCTGTACACATAAACAGATGATATAGCTATAAAAGTACGAGATATTGGTTTGTACATTGGCCAATGAACTTGAGCCGCAAGGCCACAACAAGGCTCCTCATGTCCTGCAGTCCCTACATTAGCAAGACACATCTACCAGAGGACCCTAAGGGCCACCCTTGCCCAGGTATGGCAAACAACTCAGCAGGACAAAGCAGAGACAAACTGACATGAAACTGACAGAAAATAAACATAAGAACAGACATGAACCAGGAAGACACCAAACACATAGCAAGCTGCAACAGACAAGGATTCATGACTGCTCAGCTTGAACACCAAACACATAGTGATCTCAAACGGACAAGGATACATGACTGCTTACTCTGGACACCAAACAGACACTGACAGGAGCTGGGTTTACATGTGAGCAAAGACCCAGGGGATTGGCTAGCAGGAGATCCCCACACCCAACCAGCACAAATATGTCACACCTGTGGGCTTATGCTGCTAGAAACCCTAGTACTACAGGTCCCAGCAGCACAACCTAACAACTGGCATCCAAACTAAAAAGAAAACAAATCATAATTACCCACTAATAAGCCCACCATATTAGAGTGCTGTGGGGACATGACAGGGTAATATACACTGTGTTTTGCCGCTGGTATCAGAAAAATTATTTTTTCTCCTGGTCAGCTGGAGCCTCCTAGCCATTGGTAGGGCTGTACCCCCACATGTAGGGGCCATGCTAAGGACCTTGGTGGAAGAGGATCAATGGAGAATCCTTGTGGAAAAAGAAGCGATAGGTGACTCTTAATACAAGCAGGCATGGTTTAAAAGACCCTACATTTTTTAATGGTACCCTACAGGCATCATATGAGGCACAATGCAATTCTTTAATATACACTGTGCTGATCATTGAGCTCACAAGGTGGTGCAGCAGTTACAGCAGGTCTGAACCCATGTATGTTGGAGAGCACTTGGTGGGCAAAACAACAGGAATATGCTCGCTTCTACATTTCCTCTCATGTCTCTTCATCAGTATGAGTTAAATGACTCAAAATTATTAGTCTTAGATCCCTTCAGATTCTATAAGCTTTCTGTATGCTAATGTAGGTCTCTAGCTGACTATTCCTTAGCAATCATGTCAAAGTGTAAATTAATATATAGCACAATAGAGAAATATCTGATTGCTGTGAACTGGGCTGAGGAATGCAAGAGAAGCTTTCATTTCTGTCTCTAGCTGTATTAATCCGTATGAAGGCTTATTGGAAGTTATTTGTCATATTTACTACTCAAAAGAGACAGATGCTTTTCATGTCACTCCAAAAATAAGTACAGGCAGAGCATATCAATTCATAAATACAGGGGACTCAACGGAAGATGAAGCTCGCCGACAAATAAAGAGCTGATACAAAACACAAAAAAGTCTTATAAAAAAAGAATCCAAGAACATTTATAAAAAAACGAAAATCACCATTTTGCTTGCATTATGCCACACAAATTACAAAATGGAATGTCATAATAGAAATATTTTCAAGAAAAAATCCTTCTACATTGTGTTTCGGCTCTGACCTAGCATTTGCTGTGTTTTTTAAAGAAAATGTTGCTTCCATGTTATAGAGGTAGTGCATACTTGCAACAGATGTAGTGCATACTTGCAGAGTTGTTAGCACTGTGCCCTTTTTCCCAGTGCCCTATATCGTCCATCACCAAAAAATCTCCCCGTTTATTTGTATCACCCCCTATACCAGTGTGCCTTGGTGCCCCAGATATGTTTAGAGTCCACCAACATCCCTTTATGTCCACAGAACTAAAGAGTTTTGACCATAGAATAAACATAACCGATAAAGGCAAGGTGCTACGGTATATCAATTTGGGGCAAATGTGTATAACCTTTTTCCACCAGAAAAGTGCTGAAGGTGCTAGGTAAGGTGCAACTTATGTTTTTCAGTGTATTTATGCCAGAAAATTGACATAACATTAATAATAATAAATAATTATTTGCTTTTTTCATGGATATAGGCAACAAAATAAGCACCAAGAATGAATTAAAAATATGCAACTTCTTGTCAACAGTGCTTCTATGATATGCTGAATTGTACAAATTAAAGAACATGGATCTGAGTTTCAGGGTGAAGCCAAACGAACGTATATCGGCTCGGTTTTTACGCCGAGCCAATATACGCTGTCCTTGTGTGCAGGGGGGGGGAGGTTGGAAGAGCCAGGAGCAGGAACTGAGCTCCCGGCCCCCTCTCCGCCTCCTCTCCGCCCCTATGCACTATTTGTAATGCTAAGAGGCGGGGTGGGGGCGGGACTAAGTTCCCGCGAATTAGCCCCACCCCCGCCCCGCCTCTCCCCATTGCAAATAGTGCAGAAGGGCGAAAAGGAGGCGGAGAGGGGGCCGGGAGCTCAGTTCCTGCACTTGACCCTTCCATCCTCCTACCCCTGCACACGAGGACAACGTATATCGGCTCGGCGTGAAAACCGAGCCGATATACGTTCGTGTGGCTTCACCCTTACTTTGTGAAAATAGTACATTTTTATACAATAATGGAAAAAAATGTGCATGTTTAGCTGCTAAATACACTCATAGAAATAGTGTACATTTGAGTTTGTTATCGGACCGCACCGATACCAATCTGATGACCTTGTTGCCAGGTGCCAAATTGGTAGATATGGAAGCCCGTGATGAGGAGATTTGCTAGCAATTATCTATCAATAGCATGAAATCACTCCATGTTATGTCAAGACATTTCTCCAGTGAGAATCTCAAGGAAATTCTACTTTATTATGAACATTGCCAACTCTTATACAGAAGGACAAGGGCGAATCAAAATGTTGCTTGGTACAAAGATTAGTGTTACGTAGCTTACTGTTACAAAGGTGAAAATACTTATTGATCACAAGACTTATTGACATCTATCAAATAGTCTTAAAGCTCTTAAGGCCCGTCTCAGACATAGGAATTACCTAGGTCAGGATATTGCTGTTGCATTAGACAACATTTCTGCTATAGTTGTGTGTCCTCTCTGTTAACATAGCTTAGCCTTATTTAATTTGTCTGTTGACTTCTTATCTTAAAATTCTAGTTCCGGGCACTACAAAGCATAGGTTTTAGTCTTCTATTTAAGGGTCAATAGTCCAATACAAGGTAAGAAACATACACTTATTGCATTTTGAAACTTAACACTTTATATTCCATGACATTTCCCCCTTTTGTTTCTTATCTTGTCCCACAACAACAGTAAATATTTGAAGTACTTCAGTCCAGGGGCGTACCTAAAGCCTCAGGGCCCGGGTGCAAAAGTTCAGCTCGGGCCCCCCCCAGGCCCTTTTCCCCCTCGCCCCGTATCTATGCCTGAGGGCCAATGTCCACGTGCGGATTTTATTTATAAAATACGCATGTGGACCCGCATGGGAGATCCGTGCATCTTTCTGCCCATAGGGATGCATTGGCATCGCTAGGGCAGCTAAAAGCATGCAGATGGGATTCCTTCCCGGTTTGCGGGTCACACGCACAGGAAGAAATCGCAGCATGCTCCATTTTTTTGCGGATCTGCCACACGGACGGCTCCTGCGGCTTCCATTGAAGCCTATGGAAGCTGTTCGTATCCGCGGCACAGCCGCAGCTGTTTTTGTGCTGTGCTGCGGATACACGAGAGAACAGGAGATTTTTTAAAATATTGGTGCACATGCACGCGGCACGCTGCCGGCGCGCCGAGCACGTCCGCCGACCGGAAGAAAGAAGATCAGGCCTGCACAGAGGGGAGCCCCACAGCGCCCGGAGAGGTGAGTATAATGTATTTTCCCTCTCCATGTCCGTGGGCTTGCACGGATTTTACTGTGGGATTCAGCAGTGAAATCCGTGCGTGCAAGTGGGCATGAGGCTCCAAGAGTGAGAGAGATAGGAGAGAGATAGGAGAGAGATAAGAGAGAGAGAGAGAGATGGATAGATACCAGGCAAGATGGATAGACAGACACATAGAAAGACATACAGACAGGCAGACAAGCAGATACATACCCTGGTGCCCGGACTACCTCTCTGCTGAGGAGAGCAACTGTACACAGTGTCAGCAGGACGGAAGCAGCAGGGAGATGCCCTCATCCCTGCTCCACTCGATGCCTTGCTGTGCTGTGCCCGTGTGCAGTGAGTCTGCTTCTGTGTCCTCTCTGCTCCTTCCCCTACCCCCTCCTCTTCCCGTCTTCTCTTCAAGTCCTCCCCCTCCCTTCTCCTACTCTACTCTCTGGCTCGTGCTGTCGGCCGGCCGGTACGCACTAACTTAGCAAGCGGCGGCCGACAGTGCGAAGTGAAAGTAAAGCAGTATACGCTGGAGGGGGGGCCCTGGGCCCCCTCAAGTGCAAGGGCCGGGTCGCCGTTGCGACCCCGGCACCCCCTGCCGGTGCGCCTATGCTTCAGTCCATCCTAGTGATGTCTGCCAGCCTTTATCAATAACAATTCACTATTGTTCTGACCAATACAAGAATAATCATAGCCGGCTGAACATAAGAGCTGGGCATACATACCATTTTGTGCTATCATAGTGGGTATCACCTTTTTAGCAGATTTTGCTAATAAGCGGCGTATACAAGATACTACACAACAGCCTACTACTACAAAAGCAATTACTATAATACTCAAAGTAGTAAGAAGAGACGTGATCCAAGCATTTCATTGTCCAAAAATGTCCTCCAACCATGATGTAAATGGATTATAAATAGAGATGAGCGAACGTGTTCGTCCGAACTTGATATCCGTGCGGATATTAGGGTGTTCGGGATGTTCGTTATTCGTAACGAACACCATGCGGTGTTCGGGTTACTTTCACTTCCTTCCCTGAGACGTTAGCGCGCTTTTCTGGCCAATTGAAAGACAGGGAAGGCATTACAACTTCCCCCTGCGTCGTTCAAGCCCTATACCACCCCCCTGCAGTGAGTGGCTGGGGAGATCAGGTGTCCGCCTAATATAAAAGTCGGCCCCTCCCGCGGCTCGCCTCAGATGCCTTGTGAGTTAGTGAGGGACAGTGCTGTTTGTACCGGAGCTGCTGTAGGGAAAGAATTGGTAGTTAGTGTAGGCTTCAAGACCCCCAAAGGTCCTTATTAGGGCCACTGATAGCTGTGTGTTGGCTGCTGTTAGCAGTGGCAATTTTTTTTTCTTCTCAAAATCGGCTCTGCAGAGCGTTGCACCCGGCATTAGGGACAGAAGTGTTGCATAGGCAGGGAGAGTGTTAGGAGTGAGTGTAGCCTTCAAGAACCTCAACGGTCCTTTCTAGGGCCATATTTAACCGTGTGCAGTACTGTGCTGGCTGCTGTTAGCTGTGCTGCATATTTTTTCTTCTTCTCAAAATCGCCTCTGCAGAGCATTGCACCCTCCATTGATACTGCAGGGAAAGAATTGTGTAGGCAGGGCCACAACACAGTTATTATTCATTGAATATACGCAGTGCGGCCTTTTGCTTGTAAAACAAGTGAAAATAATTCTATTTGTCCTGCCTCTGTCCGTCCTAAGGGCGGTGGACACGTGTCGGCTGCGTGTGCAACGTTTAAAAATCAGACGCACCCAGCTACGTTTTACTCCTGGCTTCGCCATTTGCTTTCCTTAATTGGGAAAAAAAATACCTGCTCTGCCAGAGTTAATAACTCTGCTACCCTCAAGTTCTGTGCCACATTAGCAGGGCCACAGCACAGTTATTAAACTTCTCATGTTCATTGAATATACGCAGTGCTGCCTTTTGGTGGAAAAAAACTGAAAATAATTCTATTTGTCCTGCCTCTGTCCGTCCTAAGGGCGGTGGACACGTGTCGGCTGCGTGTGCAACGTTTAAAAATCAGACGCACCCAGCTACGGTTTACTGCTGGCTTCGCCATTTGCTTTCCTTAATTGGGAAAAAAAATACCTGCTCTGCCAGAGTTATAATAACTCTGCTACCCTCACGTTCTGTGACACATTAGCAGGGCCACAGCACAGTTATTAAACTTAGATTATTCATTCACTAGAGGCAGTGGGGCCTTTCGTTTTCAAAAAAGGGAAAAAATTATATTTGGCCTGCAGTCTTGCGCCAATTTATTTCCTGCCTGTCAAATCAAATCACTGGTAATACAGCATGCTGAGGGGTAGGGGTAGGCCTAGAGGACGTGGACGCGGCCGAGGACGCGGAGGGCCAAGTCAGGGTGTGGGCACAGGCCGAGCTCCTGATCCAGGTGTGTCGCAGCCGACTGCTGCGCGATTAGGAGAGAGGCACGTTTCTGGCGTCCCCACATTCATCGCCCAATTAATGGGTCCACGCGGGAGACGGTTATTAGAAAATGAGCAGTGTGAGCAGGTCCTGTCCTGGATGGCAGAAAGTGCTTCGAGCAACCTATCGTCTACCCGCAGTTCTGCGCCGTCCACTGCTGCAAATCCGAATCCTCTGTCTGCTGCTCCTCCTTCCTCCCAGCCTCCTCACTCCACTACAATGACACCTGCTCAGGAGCGGGAACACTCCCAGGAACTGTTCTCGGGCCCCTGCTTAGATTGGGCAGCAGCGGTTCCTCTCCCACCAGAGGAGTTTATCGTCACTGATGCCCAACCATTCGAAAGTTCCCGGGGTCCGGGGGAAGAGGCTGGGGACTTCCGCCAACTGTCTCAACAACTTTCTGTGGGTGAGGAGGGCGATGACGATCAGACACAGTTGTCTTGCAGTGAGGTAGTAGTAAGGGCAGTAAGTCCGAGGGAGCAGCGCACAGAGGATTCGGAGGAAGAGCAGCAGGACGATGAGGTGACTGACCCCACCTGGTGTGCAACACTTACTCAGGAGGACAGGTCTTCAGAGGGGGAGTCAAGGGCATCAGCAGGGCAGGTTGCAAGAGGCAGTGCGGTGGCCAGGGGTAGAGGCAGGGCCAGACCGAATAATCCACCAACTGTTTCCCAAAGCGCTCCCTCGCGCCATGCCACCCTGCAGAGGCCGAGGTGCTCTAAGGTCTGGCAGTTTTTCACAGAGACGCCTGACGACCGACGAACAGTGGTGTGCAACCTTTGTCGCGCAAAGCTCAGCCGGGGAGCCAACACCAACAGCCTCACCACCACCACCATGCGCAGACATATGATGGCCAAGCACCCCACAAGGTGGGACGAAGGCCGTTCAGCGCCTCCGGTTTGCACCCCTGCCTCTCCCCCTGTGCCCCAACCTGCCACTGAGATCCAAGCCCCCTCTGAGGACACGGGCACTACCGCCTCATGGCCTGCACCCACACCCTCATCTCCGCTGTCCTCGGCCCCATCCAGCAGTGTAGTTCAGCGCACCGTCCAGCCGTCGCTTGCGCAACTGTTGGAGCGCAAGCGCAAGTACGCCGCCACGCACCCGCACGCTCAAACGTTAACCGTCCGCATAGCAAAATTCATCAGCCTTGAGATGCTGCCGTATAGGGTTGTGGAAACTGAGTCCTTCAAAAGTATCATGGAGGCGGCGGCCCCGCGCTACTCAGTTCCCAGTCGCCACTACATTTCCCGATGTGCCGTCCCAGCCCTGCACGACCACGTCTCCCGCAACATTGTACGCGCCCTCACCAACGCGGTTACTGCCACGGTCCACTTAACAACGGACACGTGGACAAGCACAGGCGGGCAGGGCCACTACATCTCCCTGATGGCACATTGGGTGAATTTAGTGGAGGCTGGGACAGAGTCAGAGCCTGGGACCGCTCACGTCCTACCCACCCCCAGAATTGCGGGCCCCAGCTCGGTGGTGGTATCTGCGGAGGTGTATGCTTCCTCCACTAAAGCACCCTCCTCCTCCTCCTCCTCCTCTGTCTCGCAATCAATATGTGTTAGCAGCAGCATGTCGCCAGCAGTCGGTGTCGCGCGGTGTGGCAGCACAGCGGTGGGCAAGCGTCAGCAGGCCGTGCTGAAACTACTCAGCTTAGGCGATAAGAGGCACACGGCCCACGAACTGCTGCAGGGTCTGACACAGCAGACCGACCGCTGGCTTGCGCCGCTGAGCCTCCAACCGGGCATGGTCGTGTGTGACAACGGCTGTAACCTGGTGGCGGCTCTGTAGCTCGGCAGCCTCACGCACGTGCCATGCCTGGCCCACGTCTTTAATTTGGTGGTTCAGCGCTTTCTGAAAAGCTACCCACGCTTGTCAGACCTGCTCGTAAAGGCGCGCCGGCTCTGCGCACATTTCCGCAAGTCCCACACGGACGCTGCCACCCTGCGCACCCTGCAACATCACTTTAAGCTGCCAGTGCACCGACTGCTGTGCGACGTGCCCACACGGTGGAACTCTACGCTCCACATGTTGGCCAGGCTCTATGAACAGCGTAGAGCTATAGTCGAATACCAACTCCAACATGGGCGGCGCAGTGGGAGTCAGCCTCCTCAATTCCTTTCAGAAGAGTGGGCCTGGTTGGCAGACATCTGCCATGTCCTTGGTAATTTTGAGGAGTCTACCCAGGTGGTGAGCGGCGATGCTACAATCATTAGCGTCACCATTCCTCTGCTATGCATCTTGAGAAATTCCCTGCAAACCATAAAGGCAGCTGCTTTGCGCTCGGAAACGGGGGCGGTGGAAGACAGTATGCCGCTGGATAGTCAGGGCACCCTCCTGTCTATTTCTCAGCGCGTACAGGAGGAGGAGGAGGAGCATGAGGAGGATGAGGAGGAGGGGGAAGAGACAGCTTGGGCCGCTGCTGACGGTACACCGGCTGATTGCCTGTCATCCTTTCAGCGTGTATGGCCTGAGGAGGAGGAGGAGGAGGATCCTGAAAGTGATCTTCCTAGTGAAGACAGCCATGTGTTGCGTACAGGTACCCTGGCACACATGGCTGACTTCATGTTAGGATGCCTTTCTCGTGACCCTCGCGTTGCACGCATTCTGGCCACGACGGATTACTGGGTGTACACACTGCTCGATCCACGGTATAAGGAGAACCTGCCCACTCTGATTCCCGAAGAGGAAAGGGGTTCGAGAGTGTTGCTATACCACAGGACCCTTGCGGACAAGCTGATGGTAAAATTCCCAGCCGACAGCGCTAGTGGCAGAAGGCGCAGTACCGAGGGCAAGGTAGCAGGGGATGTGCGTAGATCGAGCAGCATGTACATCCCAGGCAGTGCAACAGTCTTTAAGGGCCTGGCCAGCTTTATGGCTCCCCACCAAGACTGTGTCACCGCTCCCCAGTCACGGCTGAGTCGGCGGGAGCACTGTAAAAGGATGGTGAGGGAGTACGTAGCGGATCGCACGACCATCCTTGGTGACGCCTCTGCCCCCTACAACTACTGGGTGTCGAAGCTGGACACGTGGCCTGAACTAGCGCTGTATGCCCTGGAGGTGCTTGCTTGTCCTGCGGCTAGCGTCTTGTCGGAGAGGGTGTTTAGTGCGGCTGGGGGAATCATCACAGATAAGCGTAGCCGCTTGTCAACCGACAGTGCCGACAGGCTAACACTCATCAAGATGAACAAAGGCTGGATTTCCCCAGACTTCTGTTCTCCACCAGCGGACAGCAGCGATACGTAAGCAATACGTAGGCTGCACCCGCGGATGGAAGCTACGTTCTCTCTCACCATCCAAAACGGGGACATTTCTGCTTCATCAATCTGTGTCTAATATTCCTCCTCCTCCTCCTGCTCCTCCTCCTGAAACCTCACGTAATCACGCTGAACGGGCAATTTTTCTTAGGGCCACAAGGCTCACTCAAATAATTTTTCTGAACAATTTTTATAAGTTTCAATGCGCTTAAAAGCGTTGGAACTGTAACTTGAACCAATTTTTCGTTACACTGGGCTGCCTCCAGGCCTAGTTACCACTTAAGCCACATTAACCAAAGCGATTAATGGGTTTCACCTGCCCTCTTGGCTGGCCATGGCCAATTTTTGGGATGTACATTAGTACTGTTGATACAGCAATTTTTGTGGGCCCTCGCCTACAGTGTAATCAAATTAATTTTTAGCCCACCTGCATTCCAGCTGACATTACCTCAGCTGTGTTGGGCAATGCAATGGGATATTTTTGTGTACCGCCGGTGGGTTCCAGGGAGCCACCCATGCTGTAGGTGCACACAGAGTTTTTAACACATCTGTACACTTGTAAAGAACCCCAGTCTGACTGGGGCATGCAGTGTGGGCCGAAGCCCACCTGTATTACGCACGACATTACTACCTCAGCTGTGTTGGGCAATGCAATGGGATATTTCTATGTACCGCCGGTGGCTTCCTGGCACCCACCCAGGCAGTGGGTCCACAGGGAGTTTAACCTACATGTGTCCACTTCTAAAGAACCCCAGTCTGACTGGGGCATGCAGTGTGGGCCGAAGCCCACCTGTATTACACACAACATTACTACCTCAGCTGTGTTGGGCAATGCAATGGGATATTTCTATGTACCGCCGGTGGCTTCCTGGCACCCACCCAGGCAGTGGGTCCACAGGGAGTTTAACCTACATGTGTCCACTTCTAAAGAACACCAGTCTGACTGGGGCATGCAGTGTGGGCCGAAGCCCACCTGTATTACGCACGACATTACTACCTCAGCTGTGTTGGGCAATGCAATGGGATATTTCTATGTACCGCCGGTGGCTTCCTGGCACCCACCCAGGCAGTGGGTCCACAGGGAGTTTAACCTACATGTGTCCACTTCTAAAGAACCCCAGTCTGACTGGGGCATGCAGTGTGGGCCGAAGCCCACCTGTATTACACACAACATTACTACCTCAGCTGTGTTGGGCAATGCAATGGGATATTTCTATGTACCGCCGGTGGCTTCCTGGCACCCACCCAGGCAGTGGGTCCACAGGGAGTTTAACCTACATGTGTCCACTTCTAAAGAACACCAGTCTGACTGGGGCATGCAGTGTGAGCCGAAGCCCACCTGTATTACGCACGACATTACTACCTCAGCTGTGTTGGGCAATGCAATGGGATATTTCTATGTACCGCCGGTGGCTTCCTGGCACCCACCCATGCTGTCGGTCCACAGGGACTTCACAATAGGGAGTTGTACCTGCCTGTGTCTATGAATTAAAAAGCCCGGTCTAACTGGGGCATGCAGACACCTTGACAGAATGAATAGTGTGTGGCACATAGGTTCCCCATTGCTATGCCTACGTGTGCAGCTCCTGATGGCGGTGGCACAGGATTCTATTTCTCATTGCTTCTGTACAGCATTGTGGGCTATCGACCCGCCACTTTTAAAGAGGGTCGCTGCCTAGCCGTGCCAACCCTCTGCAGTGTGTGCCTGCGGTTCCTCCTCATGGCAGACGCACTTCTAAATAGACATGAGGGTGGTGTGGCATGAGGGCAGCTGAAGGCTGCGCAGGGACACTTTGGTGTGCGCTGTGGGGGGGGGGGGCGGTTGGTCAGCATGTAACCCTGGAGAAGTGGCAGCGGAGTGTCATCCAGGCAGTGATTGTGCTTTGTTGTAGCTAGTGTGGTGCTTAGCAAAGGTATGCCATGCTAATGAGGGCTTTTCAGAAGTAAAAGTTGTTGGGAGGGGGGGGGGGGGGCCCACTCTTGCCGGTATTGTGGCTTAATAGTGGGACCTGTGAACTTGAGATGCAGCCCAACATGTAGCCCCTCGCCTGCCCTATCCGTTTCTGTGTCATTCCCATCACTTTCTTGAATTGCCCAGATTTTCACACATGAAAACCTTAGCGAGCATCGGCGAAATACAAAAATGCTCTGGTCGCCCATTGACTTCAATGGGGTTCGTTGTTCGAAACGAACCCTCGAGCATCGCGGGAAGTTCGTTCCGAATAACGAACACCCGAACATTTTGGTGTTCGCTCATCTCTAGTAACTACCGAAAAACTGGACACATACCAATACCTGGAAACAAGATCACACATTGCAGTTTTAGAGGCATGTGTGAGGTCATGTGTTATGGAGGCTAGCACTGGAAATGAGGCTCTTGGAAGACAAGGCTTCCCGTGAAGTGTCCACATGCCACTGGAATCTGAAGTGGCTCCTTTTGCTTACCAACCCGACACTTCATGGGAAGATGCTTGTTTCTGAAAAGACAAAAGAAGATGTTGTGAGACATTTAGCAACGGTGACATGTCCTCTTCTTCTTGGCAGGTGGCAAGAACTGCCGGTTTGAAGGGTAGCAGGGCTGCTTCTTTGGTTGCTTGGTCTGCCAAGGCATATCTAGAGTCCGTGTAAATGTTAACTGTCTTGTGCCAGCATACAGGCGTGTGTCAGGGCCTGCAGTTCAGCCTGTTGGGCTGAGACGTGTGCAGGTAATGTCTGTTGATGAAGGACAGAGGTCTGTGTGGTGACCGCATATTCAGTGTGAAATTGTCCATCTACAGCATACCTGGAGCCATCATTCAACACAGTTAAGTCGGGACTAAGTAGTGGAGTGTCCTTGATGGATTCAAACCCAGAAGTTTCCATCTGCATGAGCTGGGCACAGTCATGAGGTTCTTCTTGAGTCACTTGGTCAGTGTCATCCTGTTCTGGTAAGAGAGTGGCAGGATTCAAAGTCTGACAGCGGGTGATGGTAACGTTGGCAGGCATCAGGAGGGCACATTGGAGTCTCAGGCAATGGGCTGCAGACAAGTACTTGGGCTGAACCTGTGTTAGAATGGCAGAGATATCATGCGGTGCTAACAGTTGTACCTCATGATCCAGGACTATGTCTGCTGACTTGTCCAGCATTTTGGAGACTGCCGCTACTACTCGTAGACAGGAAGGTGATCGTCGGACGACGGGGGTCTAACCTGCTTCAGTAGTGTGAGGACTATTGCTGTGTGTCCATTGTTCTTATTGCTGTAGAACCTGAAGGGTTTGTCGTAGTTGGGTAAGCCCAGGGCTGGGGCTACCAAGATGGTTACTTCTGTAAGTTGGAAGGGTTCTTTCTTGAGACAGTCATACAGCGGCTACATCAGCTGCGAAGCATTCACAGTCCATGGTCTACAATAAGAAACAAGTCCTAGAAAGGTATGTAGTTTAGAGACAGAAGCGGGTACCTTAATGTCCATAACGGCAGATTTACGGTGCTGGGTGAGATCACGAGCTCCTGACGTGAGACAATGTCCAAAAAAAAGTCACAGATAAGCAACAAAACTGGAGCTTCTTCTTTGATGCCTTACATCCGTTCTTTATAAGGAATTGAAGTGAGATTGAAGCTTCTACGCATGAAGCTTTGTCTGGAGCACAGAGCAAAAATCATCAACGTATCATAACAAAACAAAGTCTTTTATGTGTAGGAGTAGATGGAACACCAAATGATTCAGGTTGCCAGCCTTCCAACACTTGACCCATGAGCTGTGAAAACAGGGAGGGTGATATTTGAGCTCCAACCCAGGTGTATTGTTTGCCTATGTGTGTGAAAGCAAACAAATACCTACCATCTTTTATACAGAGGGATAGAGAAATACATGGCAATGGAACTCTTGGTTTCAACCTGACCTGAACTGGAAGTACTGCTAGTCTGCCTATATCCGTTGTTCCCTCACTCCAAAGGCGGGCTGGACCTTGTTGTAAGCATTGTTCCAGCTCCTCCTCTGACAACAAAGGTGTGCATACGGCTATAGGGGTTTCTGAAGACTGACAAAATGCAGCTAGCATACAGATTTCTTTCTCTGCTAACTGACCCGTGATTTTAACCGACCAATCCTCCCTGAACTCTAAAAGGTGTGGATTTTCTGCAGCAAATCCGCTCCTAATAGGTTAAGAGGAGTGGTTTCACTAACCAACAATCGAGTAGTCAGAGAATAATTGGCTGTGAACTTCACTTCCATTGGCTTAGACAAAGTAGTATCTTTTGGTGTTCCATCTACTCCTACACATAAAAGACTTTGTTTATTGACGTCACTCTCTTTGACACGTCTGCTATGTATTACAATAGTGGCTGCTCCAGTGTCTACCAGAAAGGGGAGAGGACCTTCTAAACCTACAGTCAGAGACAATAGGTACTGGGCCCCTTCTGGATTTGCTAACTTGCAAAGGGCAGACATCATCAATGAGTACAGACACTGGATTACCTGTTTCCTAATGGTCAGAGGAGAACGGTCTGGATTTGGACTGTCCATTCTGAGCCTTAGGAGGTGCCCTACATTGTCTACGCATGTGGCCCTGTTTGCCACAGTTGTAGCAAGTGATAGGTTTACAAGTACCGTGGTACAGGAGCCTAGCTCCAAACTGCTGACAACTTAAAGAAGAGCCTGAGGCTCTAGAGTACGCCACTCAGGACGGGCGGCTTCTATTTTGTCCTTCAGGGTCTTTATGAGGCTTGTGTAAGAAGTTGGGCATGTGCTGGGACATTAGGACTGTATCCCAAGTCCCTCCACACTACCAGAATCCTAGACAAACATTTTTCTGCTGATTCTGTCTTCTCCTGCCTAACATCATGCAAGGTAACTTCTAACTCTGTCATACGCTTTGAAGCCCAGTCTTTCAGATGACATAGGAAAATAGCCCCTGAACCTGACACCTTAGGGTCAGGTGGTGGATTAAATTCCTCCATCATCAAGGGGAAGAAGAAGGGATCAGCCTTATGTCTGGCCACATCTTCTAGGTCTTTATAACAGCAGTCATAAACTCCTGCTAACTGTAGACAAGCTCTATAGAACCCCATGGGTTGTTTCTCAGGATCTGGCATTGTTAGTAATATTATCTTCCTCATTCTGTACTTACTGACACCCTCATTTTCAATTCTTTTTTCTATCCTCCCTTTGGCAACCAGGTGGGCACATCTGTCCCAACCTTCAGCTGCCTCCAGGAGTTTAGCATATTTAAAACTGCCTTTATATTCTATCATTCCATTTGACCACAGACTGGGACTAAGGATCCCATGTCTGGTGTCCTGTTTCATGATAGACATCAAAGCCTTACATTCTTTAGCTATCACTTTACCTTCCATATTCCTTACTATGTTTTTGGCCATTATCCATTCTGACTCATCCAAGGTAGCTTTCTTAGACCATCCATTACCCATGTTTCACTGGTACTCTATATGGGTTTTTAATAACCTTTTTCCTCCTTATTTGAGGAGAGGGTAACCCCGTCTGAGGATATCCTGTCGACTATGGCAAGAGATTCTTGTCACAAATCAGACACTTTTCCTACAGACAACATACAGTACAGGTGTTCCCGCTGCGTGACCCTAAAAACTCAGGCTTCACATTGCAGGACCCACCTAAACCATCGGTCCCTCATCAGAGACCGGAACACATTACCAGTACATTAGGGAACTTAGATCATAGAATAGCCACACTAGGACAATTATTCAACCTACTGATATTATTATGGCCTTTAAACACACTGAGTTACACATTCATTCAAACCTAGACAACGAGACAGCTTATTTGACAGGGTTATTTGTCATATAAAATAGACCGAGTTTATACCTTAAATGAACCACTCAATATAAATGAACACACCTACCCAACTTTGACCAGAGAGAATCACAGAGACACAATGAGGGATAAGAATAACAGTTTCTTACCAGCCGGCTTTGTCCTGATTATGGGTCTGTGCATTCTGTCCGTTCGAGAGTAAGTCGGGTCAGAGGTTCCGGTCAGACTCGGTCCCTGTTCCGGGCGTCAGCTGTTATCGGACCACATCGGTACCGATCTGATGACCTCGTTGCCAGGTGCCAAATTGGTAGATATGGAAGCCCGTGATGAGGAGATTTGCTAGCAATTATCTATCAATAGCATGAAATTACTCCATGTTATGTCAAGACAATCCTCCAGTGAAAATCTCAAGGAAATTCTACTTTATTATGAACATTGCCAACTCTTATACAGAAAGATGAGGGCGTATCCAAATGTTGGTTGGTACAAAGATTAGTGTTACGTAGCTTACTGTTACAAAGGTGAACATACTTATTGATCACAAGACTTATTGACATCTACCAAATAGTCTCAAAACTGTCAAGGCCCGTCTCAAACACAGAATTACCTAAGTCAGGATATTGCTGCTGCATTAGACAATAGTTCTTCAAAAATTGTGTGTCTTCTCTGTTAACATAGCTTAGCTTTATTTAATTTGTCTGTTGACTTCTTATCTTAAAATCCTAGTTCCCGGCACTACAAAGCATAGGTTTTAGTCTTCTATTTAAGGGTCAATAGTCCAATACAAGGTAAGAAGCATACACTTATTGCATTCTGAAACTTAGCACTTTATATTCCATGACAGCACCCCAAAATGGATACCACTGTTTGTCCTGTATTCAGAAACATACCCACTGTGGCCCTAATCTTATGTCCGTATGCATAATGGGGCCCAAAATGAAAGGAGCAGCCGTTGGCTTTCAGAACAGAAACTTTGCTTGAACGTGATTTAGGCCCATAGCCCACTTGCAGAGCCCTTTAGCACCCAAAACGATTGATGACCCCCACAAATAACCCCATTTTGAAAACCAGACCCTTTAACGACTTCAGTAAGGGGTGTACTGCGTATTTTCACCCCACAATATTGGGGAAGGAAAAAATTACCCACTTGTAGAGCCATTGAGCGGCCAAAACAATAAAAAAAAAAACACAAATGAACCCATTTTGAAAACTAGACCCCTTAACAAATACCTCTAGGGGTGTACTGCGTATTTTGACCTCACAGCTTTTGAATGAACCTAAGCAAAACAAAAGGAAATAATTAAGATTTTTATTTTTCTGGCAATTGTGTCATTTTAAAAACATTTTTTTTGTACAGCACACACATGAATGGAGACCTGCATCCCAAAATAGATACCCCTGCTTGTCCTGTGTTCAGAAACATACCCACTGTAGCCGCAATCTACTTATAGGGCACATGGCTAGGTCTAAAATGGAGGAAACACCCGTTGGATTTCAGGGCACAACTGAATAAATTATAGCAGTAATAGTGATATCCCACAGCGGCCCCAGTAGTATTAGTGATATCCCACAGCGGTGACAGTAGTAATAGTGTTACGGTATACTACCCGTGATACGCCAGCCCAGGTGCCCTAGATCTCACCCACAACCCCCCCTGCCTACTTGCTTCCACTCCTGGCTAACCCCTAGGAAAAGCAGATGTAAATAACCAAACCGAACAATACTAAGCAGAACTGAGGCAGATGGAAAAACCTGGCGGATAATAGCAAAGTATAGCAGACAAGCTGACAGAAGCAGGAGACCAACAGAGGCAGTCTAGCTAGCATACTGAGGGAAACCAATAACTGGCAGTGATTGCAAGTCTCTGCCCGACCTTTAAACAGAAGCCTCCACCCAGGGGCCGAGGGAAGGAGACAGCTAACTCCCAATAGAACATAATAAAAGGGAGCTCGTGCACAGCAGCTGCACTCACAGGTGCACGCGCGCCGTGCGCCACCAGCACCACGCCGCCCATGCCGACAAGGCACCAGTGCCCCCGGCAGCCGAACAACAAGTCAGGGGGATGCGCCCTGACTGTGGGATACCGCACACCGCTGCCCTGGGAGGACCAGCAACCGCCGCATGGTAACAAATAGTGACATCCCACAGCGGTCCCAGTGGTAATAATGACATCCCACAGCTGTCCCAGTAGTAATATTGACATCCCACAGCAGCCCCAGTAGTATTGGTGACATCCCACAGTGGCCCCAGTAGTAATATTGACATCCCACAGCAGTCCCAGCGGTAATATTGACATCCCACAGTGGTGCAAGTAGTAATAGTGACATCCCACAGCGGCCCCCAGTAGTAATAGTGACATCCCACAGTGGCCCCAGTAGTATTAGTGACATCCCACAGCAGGCCCAGTGATAATAGTGACATCCCACAGTGGCCCCAGTAGTAATAGTGAAATCCCACAGCAGCCCCCAGTGGTAAGTGACATCCCACAGTGGCCGCAGCAGTAATAGTGACATCCCACAGCAGCCCCCAGTACTAAAAGTCACATCCCACAGCAGCCCCCAGTAGAAATAGTGACATTCCACAGTGGCCCCAATAGTATTAGTGACATCCCACTGTGGCCCCAGTAGTTAAAGTGACATCTCACAGCTGTCCCAGTAGTAATAGTGACATCCCAAAAGTGGTCCTAGCGTTAATAGTGACATCCCACAGTGGCCCTAGTAGTAATAGTGACATTCCACAGTGGCCCCAGTAGTATTAGTGACATCCCACAGCAGCTCCCAGTGGTAAGTGACACCCCACAGTGGCCCCAGCAGTAATAGTGACATCCGACAACAGCCCCCAGTAATAAAAGTGACATTCCACAGCAGCCCCCAGTAGAAACAGTGACATCACACAGCAGCCCCCAGTAGAAATAGTGACATTCGACAGCAGCCCCAGTAGTATTTGTGACATCCCACAGTGGCCCCAGTAGTAAAAGTGACATTTCACAGTGGTCCAAGTAGTAATAGTGACATCCCAAAAGTGGTCCTAGCATTAATAGTGACACCCCACAGTGGCCCTAGTAGTAATTGTGACATTCCACAGTGGCCCCAGTAGTATTTGTGACATTCCACAGCGGCCCCAGTAGTATTTGTGACATCCTACAGTGGCCCCAGTAGTAATAGTGACATCCCACAGTGGTTCCAGCGGTAATAGTGACATCGCACAGCAGCCCCAGTAGTAATAATGACATCCCACAGCGGTCCCAGCAGTAATAGTGACATCCCACAGTGGACCCAGTAGGAAAACTGACATCCCACAGAGGCCCACAGGTTTTACATATCCCAGTGATTCTGGCAATGTTTTTTTTGCCACATATTGTACTTCATTTAGGTGGTAAAAAAGTCAGATAGGATTCATGTATATTTATTAAAAGCACCAAAATTGGGAAAATTTTAAAAAATTGTAATTTTTTCACATTTTCAATTGTAATATTTCAAATATTTGCAAACATGCTGTACAAATTTTTGATAAGATATATATTTCCATCTATTTACTTTGTTTTGGATGCACATTTGAAGCCCCTGTTTGTCCTCTGTTCAGAAACATACCCATTGTGGTCCTAATGTTATGTCCGTATGCACAACAGGGCCCAAACCGAGAGGAGAAGCCGGTGGCTTTCAGAACAGTGATTTTGCTTGAAGGTGTTTCAGGCCCCATTGCCCACTTGTAGAGCCCTTGAGCAGCCAAAATGATACAGAACACCCCACAAATGACTCCATTTTGAAAACGAAACCCCTTAACGAATTCATCTAGGGGTGTACTGCATATTTTGACCCCACAGGTTTTGAATGAATCTAAGCAGAGCAAAAGAAGGAAAGCACGATTTTCATTTTTTTGGCAATTGTGGCATTTTAAAAACATCTTTTTTTAACAGCAGACATATGAATGAAGATTTGCACCCCAAAATGGATACCACTGTTTGTCCTGTTTTCAGAAACATACCTGTCGTGGCCCTAATCCTATGTCCGTATGCATAATGGGGCGTAAAATGAAAGGTTGGCTTTCAGAACAGAGATTTTGCTTGAAGGTGATTTAGGCCCCATAGCCCACTTGTGGAGGCCTTGAGCGGCCAAAATGGTTGATAACCCCCACAAATACCCCATTTTGAAAACTAGACCCCTTATCGACTTCATCAAGGGGTGTACTGCGTATCTTGACCCCACGGTATTGGGAAAGGAAAGGAAGGGAAAAAATTACAATTTTCATTTTTTTGGCAATTGTGTGAATTTGAAAAGAGTTTTTTTGTACAGCACTAGGGATGAGCGAGTATACTCGCTAAAGCACTACTTGTTCGAGTAATGTGCTTTAGATTAGTATCCCCCTGCTTGTCCCTGAAGATTCGGGGGCCGGCGGCGGGCGGGGAGCTGCAGGGGAGAGCGGTGAGGAACGGAGGGGAGATCTCACTCTCCCTGTCTCCCGCCACTCTCCCCTGCTCCCCGCCGCAACTCACCTGTCAGCTGCGGCGGTTCCCGAATCTTCAGGGACGAGCAGGGAGATACTCGTCTAAAGCACATTACTCGAGCGAGTAGTGCTTCAGCGAGTATACTCGCTCATCCCTATACAGCACACATATGAATGAAGACTTGCACCCCAAAATGGATACCCCTGTTTGTCCTGTGTGCAGAAACATACCCACTGTGGGCCTAATCTACTTACAGTACACATGGCTTGGCCTGTAACGGAGGAAACACCTGTTAGATTTCAGGGTACAACGGAATAAATTCCAGGCCCCATTGCCCACTTGTAGAGCCATTGAGCGGCCAAAATGATAAAGAACTTCCACAAATGACCCCATTTTGAAAACAAGACCCCTTAACAATTTCCTCTACGGGTGTACTGCGTATTTTGATCTCACAGTTTTTGAATGAATCTAAGCAAAGCAGAAGGAAATAATTAAGATTTTCATTTTTTGGCAATTGTGCCATTTTAAAAACTGTTTTTTTTTTGTACAGCACTGGAGATGAGCGAGCACCCAAATGCTCGAGTCCATGTTATTCGAGTCGAGCTTTTTGTAAAATTCGAGAGCTCTACTCGAGTAACGAACCCCTTTGACTTCAATGGGAGACTCAAGCATTTTTGTATGTGGGACGCCGGGTGCCAAGGTTTTTTCCTAGGTTCGTCTCTCTCTCCCTCTCTCTCTCCCTCTCCCTGTCTACCTCTCCCTCTCCCTCTTCCTCTCCCTCTCGCCTGCTGAACAAAAAATTTGCCAATGACGTATGTCACAGCGGGGAGGAGCCAAAAACTGGGGCGTGGGTCGAACACGGCTTTATGCTCGTTCGAGTAACGAGCACTATCGAGTACGCTAATACTCGAACGAGCATCAAGCTCGGCAGAGTATGTTCGCTCAACTCTATACAGCACACATATAAATGGAGACTTGCATTCCAAAATAGATACCCCTGCTTGTCCTGTGTTCAGAAACATACCCACTGTAGCCCCAATCTACTTATAGGACACATGGCTAGGCCTATAATTGAGGAAACACCCGTTGGATTTCAGGGCACAACTGAATAAACTCTAGGCCCCATTGCACACTTGTGCAGAAAAAAAATTGACTCCTTAAAAATAATCCCCCCCCCAATCTCCTTTTTTTTTCATTCCTTAAATCTTAGATAAATGTAAACTGTGTGATATGTCTGAAGACAGGGGTAATTACGGAGACTGGTTGGGATGGGAACATGGGGCAATAAAACCGGGTATCCCTCCTGCTCCCAGGCTTTTTCAGGGGATATTTCTTGACCCCAGCGGAAGGGATGGGGTGTAAAAAGTGGCGCGCTGTGAGTCTCCGTAATCTTGCTGAGGTGTGATGGTCTCACACAGAAGGCGCTCAACAAGCTGCTCCTGGAACTGCTGGAAGGCAAGCGCTCCTGGATTTTCTTGTAAATTACGTATTACAGGTATGGTTCTGAATAATGCCGGTCTCACACGGTCGAATGTGGAATCCACTTGTGGAGGTCCGCAGCGGATCCCAGCTGTGAGCCTGACCGTGGTGCTGCACACAGGCGTGTACTGCGCATAAATGCGTACTCACTAATTAGCATTGTAAAATTCAATTCATTTGATTGATCTGTGTATTACCGCTGATCAAACGCATGTGGAATCTGCAATTTCTATCCAGTCGTGTGAGTCTGTCCTAAGGGTGAGCACCCACTGGCGTTTGCGTTTTCCGCGGGGAAAAAACGCAGCGTTTTCGCCGCGTTTCCCGCGATTTTTCCATTAATTTCCATTGACTTTCATGGGTGCATTAGGAGAAAAATAAGGACACATGTGCAACTGACAGTTCCTATGTTAAAAACGCAAACGCAACGCAAAAAAAACGCCAGTGGACAGGAACACATGTTATCTCTATGCCTGTGCAGGAAAAACGCAAAACGCAAAACGCAGGTAAAAAAACGCCAGTGGGTGCTCGCCCTAATAGTAGACAGCTACTTTTTTATCAAGTGACCGGGGACGGCTGAATGAGGCCACCAGTCACTGCTCCAGGCACTCGGCGACCGTTGGTGGCCGGGAGCAAGGAAATTTGACATTTCCTGGGCTCCCTGGCTCCTGCGAATGTGTCTGTAATTTTACCAGCGGGCGCATGCATAGAAGCCGGGAGGGTCCATTGAGGAGGATCGCATTTGGATTCAAATGCGGAGGCCTCTGTGAAGATGTTTCATCTCCTCACACCGATTGCATTGGTGAGGGGAGATGAAACTTCACCTTTTAAACTATTTTTTTGAGATCTCCAGGCTCTCCCAGCCAGGAGAGGGAGCTTTAAAATTTCCTGGGTAATCCTTGACTTTTGCGCATGCTGACGGGGGCATGCGCTGAAGTCGGGGGAAGGCCCATGGATAAAGATTCCATTGGGGGACAAATCCGGGGACCTTGGGTATGTAATTTTATCTCCCCTTATGGATCAATCCGTAAGGGGAGATGAACCTTTAACTTTCTAAACTTTTTTTTTTACAATTTTTAACTTTCCATGATCACCTGTATCCGATGGATAACGCTGATCATGTGACCAGGACCCGCATACAGTAGTCCTCAGTGACATCTCCCTGCACTCGGCCATCTTTGACAGCCGGGTGCAGGGGGATTTTGAATTTGACGGGCTCTCCAGCCTTCTGCGCATGCATGCCACATTGGCACATGTGCAGAAGCCCACGGCAGGCCCCAATCGCCGGGGGACATCATGGAAGAGGGGGGTGAGTATTTTCACCTCCCCTCATGGATCCAATCAATGAGGGAAGGAGGTGAAACTTTAACTTTTTAAAACTCTCCTGCCTCCTGGCTACCTTCAGGAGTCCAGAGCCAAAAGCTTTCAAATTTGCTGGGGTTCCTGCCCTTCCGCGCATGCGGCTGATGTAATGACGCCTGGCGCGCAACCGCAGAAGGCCAGCGTCAGGTTCTGGAGGACCAGGTCAGCGGGGCATAGTACGGAGGTCGGGGGTGAGTAATCTCAGCTGCCCCCATGGATCCGATCCATGAGGGCAGCTGAATCTTTAACTTTTTTAAAACTTTTTTTCACTTTAATGTGATCGGTGCTATCCATCAGATAGCGCCAATCGCATTACTGGAGGGTCCCTGCAGCCCGGGATGACAGCTTTGTGTGGTCCGGCTTCATGAGTGTCGGGAGGGGACCCCGTAGAAGACATTTTATATTGAGTTGTGGTTTGTTGGACGGTAGGTGGGAAGTGCATGCAGCATAAAAAAAAGCACCAGAGCTGTGTTCTACAATGGTGTTAACGGTATTGTCCCTGTTCATGATCTCACAAACCAGTAGACATCTCAGAACCTGTACCGCTGGTCCTTAGAAGCATTTTTTGGCTGAGGACCTCAACGCAGAGAAAATAAATCTGGATTAAAAATGCCCCCACCGGATGTCCGGCTTCATCATTGTGACATATGTGATGGATCTTGAGTCCCAAACAGCCTCACCCGAACCAAAGATTGTGAAACAAATACACAAGACACTTTCATTTGATGATAAATTGACAACATTTTATTTGAAATAACATTATATTTTTATTCAGTATCTCAAATATAAATTTAGACCAATTGCTATAAGTAGACGAAAATGGCGCACCTCCGACTCACGAAGAGTCATCGTCCAGCACTCAGGAGAGGAAAACCCCCCTGTGGAGGAAACCTCTGGGGAGCCATGGCTGGAGGACGGCCCTCCCTCCGGGCTTAGGGGGTTAATGCCAATATGTAACAGCATCTTTTATCAGAATTGATACATTTTATCATACTTACAGTCATACATCCTATAACAGAACATTACATATGATGGTTATTAGTAAACAAGGCGAGGGCAAAGCAGAGGCCCAGTGTGATGCCTAATGGAGATATCCAAATGTGACCTCTCCGGGCAGCGGATACTGGATATGACGGAGATCTGGCTGCAGCATCTGTCACCCCATGGATCGCTAGGGATAATAGACATGATCTGGCTGGCTGCGCAGTTATGGCTGATCGGGCTGGCTAGGTAAATATGGCTGATCTGGCTGGCTAGGCGGGCGTCCCCTCCTCCCTCACAGATGGTGAAGCTCCAGGTCTCCAGACACACCAAGCACCACGCTGCATCTGGCCGTGTCCCCTTCCGGCATGGAGTTTTCTTGTGTAGGCTCTTTATGACGTAGGCCTAGCTGTGGATGACATCAGGACAGTTGCCATGGTGACTGCAGGTGTTTATCACCAAGGCCTCATCCACTTGAAGTCACCCATAATTAACTGTTTAATGACTGGTAGTGTGCTTTTCTTCAGAAGTCTATTAAAAAATAAATTTAAATGATTGCAATGTAAGGGCGCCTACCCACTTGCGTTGCCGATTTTCGCGCGTGAAAAACGCAGTGTTTTCGCGCGTTTTTTGCGCGTTTTTCGCGGCGTTTTTTGCAGCCCTCCATTGACAATCATGGGTGCATTAAGAGAAAAATAAGGAGACATATGCAACTGACAGTTCCTATGTGAAAAAATCCCACGAAACGGAAAAAAAACCCCAGATGGACAAGAACACATTCTATACTAATTGCTCTTGAGAAAAAACGCAAAACATCAGAGGAAAATCGCAAGTGGGTAGGCACCCTAAAGTAGGTGTGGTAACTGTTAACCCCTTAGTGACAAAGCTTTTTAGTTTTTTTCTATTTCTGTTTTTTCCTTTCCCCCCTTTTAATAACTCCTTTATTTATCCATCGACGTCGCTGTATGAGGACTTGTTTTTTGCGGGCCGAGTTGTATTTTTCAATGGTACTATTTAGTCTACCATATGATGTTATGAAAAACCTTTTAAAAAATTCTAAGTGGAGAGACATGGAAAAAATTAAATTCCGCTATCTTTCAGTACGTCCTATTTCTATGGCGCACAAACTGCAGCAATAATGACATGATAACTTTATTCTATGGGTCAATACGATTACTGTGATACCAAACGTATACAGTTCTTGTTTTTGCTGTACTACTTGTATTTTTTTTCAAAGATATCTAATTTTTAAAAAATATTCTCTGCCGCCATCTTCTGCGCGCAATAGCTTTTTTATTTTTTTGTTGACATAGTTGTGTGATGGCTCATTTTTTGCAGGATGTCCTGTAGTTTGCGTTGGTACCATACTGGAATACATACGACTTTTTGATCGGTTTTTATTGCATTTTTTCTTGGAGACAGGGTAACCAAAAAAGTGCATTCTTTATTTTTTTTTCTAACGACTAGAGATGAGCGAGCACGCTCGTCTAAGGCCGATGCAGTCTTTTCGAGTAAGCAGGAATCTCTCCCTGACGCTCCCCCCTGCCTACCCCCTTGGATGGTGCTCAGACGAGTAAGCAGTTACTCGAAAAGAACAATGCTCTCTCGAGCATTAGCCTTAAACGAGTGTGCTCGCTCATCTCTACTGACGACGTTCATCGTGCGGGGTAAATAATGCATTACTTTGATAGATCTGACGTTTATGGATCATACCAAATCATACAATGATACCAAATATGTATTTTTGTTTTATTGCTTAGATTCCTTTATTATTAATACAAACATACCTTTACTTTTGTCGTCTTCGCTTTTCACGATTTCCAGTTTCGCTGATTCTTCATTGCTGAATCTTGCCTCTTCTTTCATTGCTTGCTTCTAGATTTGCTGCCAGCCCACGTGACCGTGGTGCTAATTTCCCAGCCATTCATGGATTGCTCCAATCACAGCCATTCATGGATTGCTCCAATCACAGCCATTCATGGATGTATTGCTATGATTGGCTATGATTGAAGCATCCAGCTCTGGCTGTGATTGGCTGAATGGGCTGTCACTCAGCTGACTCAGGCAATCAGAGTAATCTCTTGCTGGAGGCAGGGAATTTCAATCCCCATCACTAGCAAGATGCTCTGATGGCTTGACGAGTGCCCAGCAGACGGCACCCGCTAGGTGAGTACAATGATTTTTTGCCTTTTTCTCAGGCAATGTATCTAGGGCGTTTAGCTCTGCAAAAAACTCGGTACCAAGCCAAAAATGCTGAAACCACTGCCCATTTATTTCAATTGGCAACGCAGGTTCGAAAACGCTTGTGTGAACAGCCCCATTGAAGTGAATGGGAGCATTGTACAGCTTTTAGTGCTGAAAAAGCAGCACTAAATGGTTTAGAAAAATGTGGTTTGGTGTGTTTTTTGGAATGTCTAGAACAAAATAATTGGATTTACATTGATAGGTATTCTGCCATGACAGCCCTGGGGCCTTTCAGAAGGCCCGAGGCTGCCATGATACCCGCCCGACTCCCTGCGATTTCATTGTCGGGGCCATATGGGACGATGTTTGGGGGATCTAAATGCTGCTGTTAAAATTGATTAACTGCTATGTTTGGCTGTAAGAAACAGCCCAAGCCTGCGATGTATGGAGGGTGATCGCCGCGCGATCATTCTTCATATGTTGATTGCCGATACAGGCCATAGGATTACAGGTGACATCATTATCTGTCCTCAGAGTTATCACTGTGTTCTCTGTGCTGTTGCATAGGACTGCAAGTGACATTTTCTATACTACAGTACATCATCTGTCCTCAGCGTTATTACTGTGTTCTCTGTGCTGTTACATAGGAATTCAGATGACATCATTTTCTGTCCTCAGAGTTATTACTACTGGGGCCACTGTAGGATGTCAATCTTACCACTGGGACCGCTGTGGGATGTCAATAATACTACTGGGGCCACTGTGGGATGTTACTATTTCTACTGGGGGCCGCTGTGGGATGTCACTATTACTACTGGGGCCACTGTGGGATGTCACTATTACAGCTGGGACCACTGTGGGATGTCATTATTACTACTGGGATCGCTGTGGGATGTCACTATTACTACTGGAGCCACTGTGAGATGTCGCTAATACTACTGGGGCCGCTGTGGGATGTCTTTATTACCGCTAGGGCCACTGTGGAATGACACTCTCACTGCTGGGGCCATTGTGGGATGTCACTATTACTACTGGGGATACTGTGGGATGTCACTATTACAGCTGGGGCCGCTGGGGGATGTCATTATTACTACTGGGGGCGCTGTGCAATGTCTCTATTACTGCTGGGGCTACTCTGGGATGTCACTATTACCACTGGGGCCACTGTGGAATGTCACTATTATCGCTGGGGCCACTGGGGGTTGCACTATTACTGCTGGGGCCACTCTGGGGAGTCACTCTTACCACTGGGCCGCCATGGGGTACACTATTATTGTTCGAGTATTTTTACATGTGTCGGAAATTACCGTGGCAAATTCTGCAGCATTTCCGCATCCAAAAAGTTGTCAAAATCTGCATGCTATCTATTTTGAAGTGGCATGTCCTTTTTATAATGACGGAGGTAAAAATCATACTTTGTTATGAGCCCCGCCCCCTGACCTATTGGCACTTTGCGATAAATAAGTGGGTTTTGGGTTGCAGTTTGGGCACTCTGTCTCTAAAAGGTTTGTAATCACTGTCATAGGGTACGGAAGTAGGCACAGCCTGGTTGTTACAGTCAGTGGGAAACCAAGATAGCAGGGCAGCTTGGGGATGCATGTGGCACAGAACATTCTGTCACCGACATGTTTCTAGCAGAGTCTTTATTTGGGTGTCCAGTTCCCTCCAGTGTGTAAGAGGGCGATAGACAGAGTACTGAGTATGGAGTTCTTGTAGAGACAGCACAGAGGCATTGCAGTAAGCAACATTGGCAAAGGGCTGGCTGAATCCAGAGAGGTAAGCAGAAATTACCTGATCTCAGCCTACTTGCTTGTTCAACGTTCTGTCTCTTGCTGGAGTATCAACCTAGCCCCATCTTACAGGCTCTTTGGAGCTCTGTAGTACTGTATATTGGACCACATACATTGAATGGCCAACTTCTTAGAACGACCGATCTAGTAGTGTGTTGAGCCTCCTTTGACCTGCAGGACTATGTCAATTCATCATAGGATCAATCCCTATGCATGCATTTGACCAGGTAATGTTTTTCAACTACTCAGTGATTCAATTTTTGCGCACTTTTGTCCACTGGAGTCTTGCCTTTCTTTTTCTCCTAGTCAGCAATGGCACTACAACTGGTCATCTGTGGGGGCGTCCTGCTTGAAGGAGAACTACAAGACAAAGCAAACATTGCAGCAAGTTTTAACACTCTTTACTTGGCACCCAATTAGTGGTCCACTCACTTTTAGTTTCAGACACTGTAATTAAGCAGTGTACAGGAATCAACAGTACAGGCACTTCAGCTGGCTTGTGGGTTTCAATGGTACAAACACTTCAGGTAACATGCAGGCTTCAGTGTTGTAACACAGTTTTGTATACTTTATTAATATAATACTTGGCAACACAAGACTGTAGGATTCTGGTAACACCATCGATTTGCCAGTCTTTGCAGAATCAAGTAAGTCTCTCAACTACAGTCAACTCATCGTACTATCACAGTCTAATTTCATATATATACGAGTATCCACAGTAAAACCTCTACTAGCATTGACATCTACTAAGACCGATTTCAAGGCCGCTTTTTTAGCCAAAATTTTGTCTCTACTAACATTGGTTGCCTCTAATAACACCGGCCCATGTGACCTTACTGCTGAACCCATGTGATCTCCTGCTCGGCGTCTCCTCCTCCTGCTAGTGCAGCCCACCCTTCTCCATCATCGGTGATGGGTAATACACTAGTATAGTACAGTACTGTACAATTGCACTCCAATGTAACAGCACAGAGATAACACAGTAATAACGCTGAGGACAGAAAATGATGTCACCTGCAGTCCGTTGTAACACCACAGAGAACAGAGTGATAACGCTGAGGACAGATAATGATGTCACCTGCAGTCCTATGTAGCAGCACAGAGAACACAGTGATAACGCTGAGGACAGATGATGTACTGTAGTACAGTAGATGTCACCTGCAGTCTTATGTAACAGCACAGAGAACACAGTGATAACTCTGAGGACAGATAATGATGTCACCTGCAATCTTATGGCCTGTATCGGCGGTCTATGTATGAAGAATGATCGCGCGGCGATCTCCCTACATACATCTTGGGCACGGGCTGTTTCTTACAGCCCACACCTAGCGGCAACAGGTGTGATAAACTGCACTGCTCATCGGAGCAGTTAATCATTTGTAACAGCAGTATTTAAATCCCCCACACATCGCCCCATACGACCCCCACGATGAAATCGCAGAGAGTCGTGTGGGTGTCATGGCAGCCTCAGGCGTTCTGAAAGACCCCAGGGCTGTCATGGCAGAATGCCATCAATGTAAATCCAAATAATTCATTCTAGACATTCCAAAAAACACACCAAACCACATTTTTCTAAAGCATTTAGTGCTGCTTTTTCAGCGCTAAACGCTGTACAACGCTCCCATTCATTTCAATGGGGCTGTTCACACAAGCGTTTTCGACAATGTGTTGCTAGTTGAAATGAATGGGCAGTGGTTTCAGTGTTTTTGACTTGGTACCAAGTTTTATTCAGAGCTAACCGCCCTAGATACATTGCATGAGAAAAAAGAAAAAAAATCAACACACTCACCTAGTGGGTGCCGTCGATGTCCTGGGGGCTACTCTCTGGAGCTCCATGCAGGCTGCTGGGCACTTGTCAAGCCATCAGATCCTCTTGCTAGTGACGGAGGATTGAAATTCCCTGCCTCCAGCAAGAGATTACTCTGATTGGCTGAGTCAGCTGAGTGACAGCCCATTCAGCCAATCACAGTCAGAGCTGGATGCTTCAATCATAGCCATGCATCCATGAATGGCTGTGATTGGAGCAATCCATGAATGGCTATAAAATTAGCACCAAGGTTATGTGGGCTGGCTGCAAATCTAGAAGTAAGCGATGAAAGAAGAGGCAAGATTCTGCAATGAAGAATCAGCGAAACTGGAAATCAGTGAAAGACGAAGACGACAAAACTAGCGGTATGACTGTATTAATAATAAAGGAATCTAAGTAATAAAACCAAAATTCACATTTGGTATCATTGTGTGATTTGGTATGATCCATAAAAGTCAGATCTGTCAAAGTAACGCATTATTTACCCCGCACGGTGAACGTCGTCACTAGAGATGAGCGAGCACACTCGTTTAAGGCTAATGCTCGAGAGACTGCTTACTCATCTGAGCACCATGCGAGGGGTGGGCGGGGGGAGTGGCAGGGAGAGAGAGAAAGATCCCTGCTTACTCGAAAAGACAGCCTTAGACGAGCGTGCTCGCTCATCTCTGGTCGTCAGAAAAAAAAATAAAGAACCCCAGAAATGTGCTTTTTGGTTACCCTGTGTTCAAGAAAAAATGCTATAAAAAGCGATCAAAAATTCGAATGTATTCCAATGTGGTACCAACGCAAACTACAGGACATCCTCCAAAAAATGAGTCATCGCTCAACTATGTCAACAGAAAAATAAAAAAGCTATTGCACGCAGAAGATGGTGGCAGAGAATAATTTGAAAGAATGAAATAACTTTTAAAAAAATGCAAGTAGTACAGCAAAAACAAGAACTATATAAGTTTGGTATCGCAGTAATCGTACTGACCCATAGAATAAAGTTATCATGTAATTTTTGTTGCAGTTTGTGCGCCATAGAAATAGGACGTACTGAAAGATGGCAGAATTTAATTTTTTTCCATTTCTCTCCACTTAGAATTTTTAAAAGTTTTTCCAATACTTTATATGGTACATTAAATAATACCATTGAAAAATACAACTCGACCCGCAAAAAACAAGCCCTCATACAGCGACATCGATGGATAAATAAAGGAGTTTTTAAAAAGGGGAAAGGAACACACAGAAATAGAAAAAAAACTAAAACACTTTGTCACTAAGGGGTTAACAGTTACCATACCTACTTTACATTGCAATCATTTTATTTTATTTTTTAATAGGCTTCTGTAGAAAAGCACAGTGCCAGTCATTAAGCAGTTAATTATGGGTGACTTCAAGTGGATGAGGCCTTGGTGATAAACATCTGCAGTCACCATGGCAACTGTGCTGATGTCATCCACAGCTAGGCCTACGTCATAAAGAGCCTACACAAGAAAACTCCATGACGGCAGGGGACACGGCCAGATGCAGCGTGGTGCTTGGTGTGTCTGGAGACCTGGAGCTTCACCATCTGTGAGGGAGGAGGGGACGCCCGCCTAGCCAGCCAGATCAGCCATGTTTACCTAGCCAGCCCGATCAGCCATAACTGCGCAGCCAGCCAGATCATGTCTATTATCCCTAGCGATCCATGGGGTGACAGATGCTGCAGCCAGATCTCCGTCATATCCAGTATCCGCTGCCCGGAGAGGTCACATTTGGATATCTCCATTAGGCATCACACGGGGCCTCTGCTTTGCCCTCGCCTTGTTTACTAATAACCATCATATGTAATGTTCTGTTATAGGATGTATGACTGTAAGTATGATAAAGTGTATCAATTCTGATAAAAGATGCTGTTACATATTGGCATTAACCCCCTAAGCCCAGAGGGAGGGCCGTCCTCCAGCCATGGCTCCCCAGAGGTTTCCTCCACAGGGGGTTTTTCCTCTCCTGAGTGCTGGACGATGACTCTTCGTGAGTCGGAGGTGCGCCATTTTCAGTGTCTTCTTATAGCAATTGGTCTGAATTTACATTTGAGATACTGAATAAAAATATAATGTTATTTCAAATAAAATGTTGTCAATTTAACATCACATGAAAGTGTCCTGTGTATTTGTTTCACAATCTTTGGTTCGGGTGAGGCTGTTTGGGATTCAAGATCCATCACATATGTCACAATGATGAAGCTGGATATCCGGTGGGGGCATTTTTAATTCAGATTGATCTCCCCGACGTTGAAGTCCTCAGTCAAAAAACGCAGTGCGATTTAGAACCTCGTTCCATTTTGCCTCGGGGATCTGATCTAGTTTGGTGCCGATTACCAGCAGAGGGATCTGGTTGCTTGCAAACTGCTCCCGGTCATTGTCTCCGTTGGTCACCAGCACCCCCGTTGGCTATAGATCCCATCCCAAAGCTTCTAAGGACCAGCGGTACAGGTTCTGTGATGTCTACTTGTTTGTGAGATCATGAACGAGGACAATACCATTAACACCATTGTAGAACACGGCTCTGGTGCTTTTCATGCTGCATGCACTTCCCACCTACCCTCCAGCGAACCACAACTTAAAATAAAATGTGTTCTCCTACGGGGTCCCCTCCCGACACTCATGAAGCTGGACCACACAAAGCTATCATCCTCGGCTGCAGGGACCCCCCCAGCAATGCGATTGGTGGATGCATGAGGGCAGTTGAGATTACTCAGCCTCGCCCTCCGTACTATGCCCCGCTGACCTGGTAATCCAGGACCTGACGCTGGCCTTATGCACGCCAGGCGACATTACATCAGCCGCATGCGAAGAAGGCTGAGAACCCAAGGAAATTTGAAATGTTTTGGTTCTGGGCTCCTGAAGGTAGCCGGGAGGCAGGAGAGATCACTGGGGACCAGGGAAAAGTGAAAAAAAAAGTTTTAAAAAGTTAAGGTTTCACCTTCTCCCCTCATGGATCTGATCCATGAGGGGAGGTAAAAATACTCACCCCCCCCCCCCTCTTCTATGATGTCCCCCGGCAATCGGGGCCTGCCGCGGGCTTCTGCACATGTGCCAATGTGGCATGCATGCGCAGAAGGCTGGAGAGCCCGGCAAAATCAAAATCTCCTTGCACTCAGCTATCTTTGACACCGAGGACAGCTGTATGCGGTTCCTGGTCACATGATCACCATTATCCATCGGATAACGTTCATCACGAAAAGTTAAAAATTGTAAAAAAAAAGTTTAAACTGATAAAGTTTTCTCTCCCCTTACGGATTGATCCGTGAGGGCAGATGAAATTACATACCCAGGGTCCCCCGATGGGATCTTTATCCATGGGTCTTACCCCGACTTCAGCGCATGTGCCTGTCAGCATGATGGCGGATACATGCGCAAAGTCAAGGATTGCCCAGGAAATTAAAAATCTCCCTCTCCTGGCTGGGAGAGCCTGGAGATGTCACGGGGAGCCGCGATGTGCGGTTACTGGTCATGTGATCACCGTTATCAAATGGCGATCATATAAAAAATGTTTAAAAAAGTGAAGTTTCATCTCCCTTCACCAACGCAATCGGTGAGAGGAGATGAAACATCTTCCCAGAGGCCTCCGCATTTGAATCCCAATGCGATCCTCCTCCATGGACTCTTCCGGCTTCTGTGCATACGCCCGCCGACTAGACAGAAATCACAGATTCCACATGTGTTTGATCAGTGGTAATACACAGATCAATCAAATGCATTGAATTTTACAATTCCACTCAAATTAGTGAGTACACAGTTATGTGCGGTACACGGCCGCACGCAGCCCCACGGACGGGCTCACAGCTGGAGCATTACTATCCCCCATCACTAGCAAGATGCTCTGATGGCTTGACAAGTGCCCAGCAGCCTGCATGGAGCTCCGGAGAGTGGCCCCCGGGACACCGATGGCACCCGCTAGTTGAGTATATTGATTTTTTTCTTTTTTTTCAGGCAATGTATCTAGGGCGGTTAGCTCTGCAAAAAACTCGGTACCAAGCCAAAAACGCTGAAACCACTGCCCCTTCATTTCAATTGGCAACGCAGGTTCGAAAACGCTTGTGTGAACAGCCCCATTGAAGTGAATGGGAGCATTGTACAGCGTTTAGCGCTGAAAAAGCAGCACTAAATGGTTTAGAAAAATGTGGTTTGGTGTGTTTTTTGGAATGTCTAGAACAAAATAATTGGATTTACATTGATAGGTATTCTGCCATGACAGCCCTGGGGCCTTTCAGAAGGCCTGAGGCTGCCATGACACCCACACGACTCTCTGCAATTTCATCGTGGGGGTCATATGGGACAATGTTTGGGGGGATTTAAATACTGCTGTTACAATTGATTAACTGCTCCGATGAGCCGTGCAGTTTATCACACTTGTTGCAGCTAGGTGTGGGCTGTAAGAAACAGCTCTTGCCTGAGATGTAAGTAGGGAGATCGCCACGTGATCATTCTTCATACATAGACCGCCGATACAGGTCAAAGGATTGCAGGTGACATCATTATCTGTCCTCAGAGTTATCACTGTGTTCTCTGTGCTGTTACATAGGACTGCAGGTGACAACTGTTGTACTACACTGCATCATCTGTCCTCAGCGTTATCACTGTGTTCTCTGTGCTGTTACACAGGACTGCAGGTGACATCATTATCTGGAGTGCCATTGTACAGTACTGTACTATATTAGTGAATTACACGTCGCTGATGATGGAGAAGTGTGGGTTGCACTAGGAGAAACAGGAAGAGGAGATGCCAAGCAGGAGATCACATGGGTTCAGCCACAAAGTCATGTGGGCTGGCACATGCCGGTGTTATAAGAGGCAACCAATGTTAGCAGAGACAAAATTTTGGCTAAAAAAACGGCCTCAAAATTAGTCTTAGTAGATGTCCATGCTAGTAGAGGTTTTACTGTGTATACTCGTATATACAGTGTGTGAAACTAAAAATGAGTGGACCACTAATTGGCTGCCAAGTAAAGAGTGTTAAAACTTGCTGCAATGTTTGCTTCGTCTTGTAGCTCTCCTTCAAGGCGGGGCACCCCCACAGATGACCAGTTGTAGTGCCATTGCTGACTAGGAGGAAAAGAAAGGCAAGACTCCAGTGGACAAAAGTGCACACAAATTGAATCACTGAGCAGTGAAAAAACATTATTTGGTCAAATGAATGCATAGGGTTGGATCCTATGATGAATTGGCATAGTCCTGCAGGTCAAAGGAAGCTCAACACACTACTAGATCGGTCGTTCTAAGAAAGTGGCCATTCATTGTATGTGGTCCAATATACAGTACTAAAGACCTCCAAAGAGCCTGTAAGACGGAGCTAGGTTAATACTCCAGCAAGAGACAGAGCATTGAACATGCAAGTAGGCTGAGACCAAGTAATTTCTGCTTACCTCTCTGGATTCAGCCAGCCCTTTGCCAATGTTGCTTACTGCAATGCCTCTGTGCTGTCTCTGCAAGAACTCCATACTCAGTACTCGGTCTATCGCCCTCTTACACACTGGAGGGAACTGGACACCCAAATATAGACTCTGCTAGAAAAATGTCGGTGACAGAATGTTCTGTGCCACATGCATCCCCAAGCTGCCCTGCTATCTTGGTTTCCCACTGACTGTAACAACCAGGCTGTGCCTACTTCCGTACCCTATGACAGTGATTACAAACCTTTTAGAGACAGAGTGCCCAAACTGCAACCCAAAACCCACTTATTTATCGCAAAGTGCCAACAGGTCAGGGGGCAGAGCTCATCACAAAGTATGATTTTTACCTCCGTCATTATAAAAAGGACAGGCAACTTCAAAATAGACAGCATGCAGATTTTGACAACTTTTTGGATGCGGAAATGCTGCAGAGTTTGCCACGGTAATTTCCTCCACATGTAAAAATACCCCAACAGTAATAGTGACCCCCATGGCGGCCCAGCGGTAATACTGACTCACCACAGTGGCCCCAGCAGTAATAGTGACATCCCACAGTGGCCCCAGTGGTAATAGTGACATTCCACAGTGGCCCCAGTGGTAATAGTGACATCCCACAGTGGCCCCTGTGGTAATAGTGACATCCCGCAGTGGCCCCAGTTGTAATAGTGACACCCCAGAGTAGCCCCAGCAGTAATAGTGACATTGCACAACGGCCCCAGTGGTAACAATGACATCCCACAGCGGCCACAGTAGTAATAGTGACATCCCACAGTGGCCACAGCAGTGATAGTGTCATTCTACAGTGGCTACAGCGGTAATAAAGACATCCTACAACAGCCCCAGTAGTAATAGCGACATCCCACAGTGGCTCCAGTAGTAATAGTGTAATTCCACAGTGATCCCAGTAGTAATAGTGACATCCCACAGTGGCCCCAGTAGTAATAGTGGCATCCCACAGCGGCCCCCACTAGTAATAGTGACATTCCACAGTGGCCCCAGTAGTATTATTGACATCCCACAGTGGTCTCAGTGGTAATAAAGGCATCCCACAGTGGCCCCTATAGTAATAGTGACATCCCACAGTGGCCCCAGTAGTATTATTGACATCCCAGCAGTGCCAGTAGTAATAGTGTTACGGTATACTACCTGTGATACAACAGCCAGGGTGCCCTAGATTTCACCCACAACCCCCCCCCCCCCAGTCTACTTGCGTCCACTCCTGGCTAACCCCTAGGTGGGCAACTGGGCGGTGGTCCCTACTCTAGGTAGGGACCGAAAAAGGGACGCTGGCGTACCTGGATGGAAAGGGTAGAATACCCACAGGAAAGAAAGATGTAAATAACCAAGTCGAACAATACTAAGCAAAACTGAGGCAGATGGAAAAACCTGGCGGATAATAGCAAAGTATAGCAGACAAGCTGACAGAAGCAGAAGACCAACAGAGGCAGTCTAGCTAGCATACTGAGGGAAACCAATAACTGGCAGTGATTGCAAGTCTCTGCCCGACCTTTAAACAAAAGCCTCCGCCCAGGAGCGGAGGGAGGGAGACAGCTAACTCCCAATAGAACATAATAAAAGGGAGCTCGTGCACGGCAGCTGCACTCACAGGTGCGCGCGCGCCAAGTGCCGTGTGCCACCAGCACCACACCGCCCATGCCGACCAGGCACCCGTGCCCCCCGGCAGTCGAACAACAAGCTAGGGGGGACGAGCCCTGACCGCGAGACCCCGCACACCACCGCCCTGAGAGGACCAGAAACCGCTGCATGGTAACAAATAGTGACATCCCACAGCAACCTCCAGTGGTAATAATGACATCCCACAGCAGTCCCAGCAGTAATATTGACATCCCACAGTGGCCCCAGTAGTATTAGTGACATCCCACAGTGGCCCCAGTAGTTAAAGTGACATCTCACAGCAGTCCCAGTAGTAATAGTGACTTCCCAAAAGTGGTCCTAGCGTTAATAGTGACATCCCACAGTGGCCCTAGTAGTAATAGTGACATTCCACAGTGGTGCTAGTAGTATTAAAGACATCCCACAGTGGCCCGAGTAGTATTAGTGACATCCCACAGCGATCCCAGTAGAAATAGTGACATCCCACGGTGGTCCCAGCGGTAATAGTGACATCCCACAGTAGCCCCAGTAGTAATGGTGATATTCCACAGTGGCCCCAGTAGTAATAATGACATCCCACAGCAGTCTCAGCGGTAATAGTGACATCCCACAGTGGTCCCAGTAGTAATAGTGACATCCCACGGTGGTCCCAGTAGTAATAATGACATCCCACAGCATTCCCGGCAGTAATATTGACATCCCACAGTGGCCCCAGTAGTTAAAGGGACATCTCACAGCGGTCTCAGTAGTAATAGTGACTTCCCAAAAGTGGTCCTAGCGTTAATAGTGACATTCCACAGTGGCCCTAGTAGTAATAGTGACATTCCACAGTGGCGCTTGGAGTATTAGTGACATCCCACAGTGGCCCCAGTAGTATTAGTGACATCCCACAGCGATCCCAGTAGTAATAGTGACATCCCACGGTGGTCCCAGCGGTAATAGTGACATCCCACAGTAGCCCCAGTAGTAATGGTGATATCCCACAGTGGCCCCAGTAGTAATAATGACATCCCATAGCGGTCTCAGCGGTAATAGTGACATCCCACAGTGGTCCCAGTAGTAATAGTGACATCCCACGGTGGTCCCAGCGGTAATAATGACATCCCACAACAGCCCCAGTAGTAATGGTGACATCCCACAGTGGCCCCAGTAGTAAAAGTGACATTCCACAGCTTCCAACAGGTTTTACATATCCCAGTGATTCTGGCATTGCTTTTTTTGGGTCATATTGTACTTCATTTAGGTGGTGAAAAAGTCAGATAGAATTTGAGTATATTTATTAAAAGCACCAAAATTGGGAAAATGTTAAAAAATTGTCATTTTTTCACATTTTCAATTGTAATATATCAAATATGTTCAAACATGCTGTACACATTTTTGATAAGATACATAATTCCCTCTGCTTACTTTCTTTTGGATGCACATTGGAAGAGCCCCTGTTTGTCCTTTGTTCAGAAACATACCCATTGTGGCCCTAATATTATGTCCGTATGCACAACAGGGCCCAAACCGAGAGGAGAAGCCGGTGGCTTTCAGAACAGTGATTTTGCTTGAAGGTGTTTCAGGCCCCATTGCCCACTTGTAGAGCCCTTGAGCGGCCAAAACGATATAGAACCCCCACAAATGATCCCATTTTGAAAACGAAACCCCTTAACGAATTCATCTAGGGGTGTACTGCATATTTTGACCCCACAGGTTTTGAATGAATCTAAGCAAAGCAAAAGAAAGAAAACACGATTTTAATTTTTTTGGCAATTGTGCCATTTTAAAAACATCTTTTTTTAACAGCACACATATGAATGAAGATTTGCACCCCAAAATGGTTACCACTGTTTGTCCTGTATTCAGAAACATACCCGTTGTGACTCTAATCTTATGTCCGGATGCATAATGGGGCCCAAAATGAAAGGAGCGGCCGTTGGCTTTCAGAACAAAAACTTTGCTTGAAGGTGATTTTAGGCCCATAGCCCACTTGTAGAGCCCTTGAGCGCCCAAAACGATTGATAACCCCAACAGATAACCACATTTTGAAAACTAGACCCCTTATCGACTTCATCAAAGGGTGTACTACGTATTTTCACCCCACAGTTTTGGGGAAGGAAAGGAAGGGAAAAAATTACAATTTTCATCTTTTTGTCAATTGTGTCATTTTAAAAACATTTTTTTGGTACAGCACACATATAAATGGAGACCTGCATCCCAAAATGGATACCCCTGTTTGTCCTGTGTTCAGAAACATACTGACTGTAGCCGCAATCTACTTATAGGACACATGGCTAGGCCTAAAATGGAGGAAACACCCGTTGGATTTCAGGGCACAACTGAATAAATTCTAGGCCCCATTGCACACTTGTGCAGAAAAAAAATGGGCTCCCTAAAAATAATCCCCCATCTCCATTTTTTGCCATTCTTTAAATCTTAGATAAAAGTAATAATGAAAACTGCGTGGTATGTCTGAAGGGTAATTACAGAGGTTGATTGGGATGGGAACATGGGGCAATAAAACTGGGTATCCCTCCTCCTCCCATGCTTTTTCAGGGGATATTTCTTGACCCCAGCGGAAGGGATGGGGTGTAAAAAGTGGCGCTCTGTGAGTCTCCGTAATTTTGCTGAGGTGTGGCGGTTTCACACAGAAGGCGCTCAACAAGCTGCTCCTGGAACTGCTGGAAGGCGAGCGCTCCTGGATTTTCTTGTAAATTATGTATTACAGGTATGGGTCCGAATAATGCCGGACTCACACGGTGGTATGTGGAATCCACTTGCGGAGGCCCGCAGCGGATCCCAGCTGTGAGCCCGGCCGTGGCGCTGAGTACGGCCGTGTACTGCGCATAACTGTGTACTCACTAATTTGAGTGGAATTGTAAAATTCAATGCATTTGATTGATCTCTGTATTACCACTGATAAAACGCATGTGGAATCCGCAATTTCTATCTAGCCGTGTGAATTTGTCCTAATAGTAGACCGCTACTTTTTTTATCTAGTGACCAGGGACCGCTGAATAAGGCCACCAGTCACTGCTCCAGGCACTCCGCAACTGTTGGTTGCCAAGAGCAAGGAGATTTGAAATTTCCTGGGCTCCCCGACTCCTGCGAATGTGTCTGGCATTTTGCCGGCGGGCGCATGCACAGAAGCCGGGAGGGTCCATTGAGGAGGATCGCATTGGGATTCAAATGCGGAGGCCTCTGGGAAGATGTTTCATCTCCTCTCACCGATTGCATTGGTGAGGGGAGATGAAACTTCACCTTTAAAAATTTTTTTTTATATGATCGTCATTTGATAACGGCGATCACGTGACCAGTAACCGCATATCGCGGCTCCCCGTGACATCTCCAGGCTCGCCCAGCCAGGAGAGGGAGCTTTTTAATTTCCCGGGCAATCTTTGACTTTTGCGCACATGTCCGCCATCATGCTGACGGGCGCATGCGCTGAAGTCGGGGTAAGGTCCTTGGATAAAGATTCCATCAAGGGACAATTCCAGGGACCTTGGGTATGTAATTTCATCTCCCCTCAGGGATCAATCTGTAAGAGGAGATGAAACTTTATCTTTTTGAACTTTTTTTTTACAATTTTAAACTTTCCGTGATGACCGTTATCTAATGGATAATAATGATCATGTGACCGGGAACCGCATACAGCAGTCCCCGGTGACATCTCTCTGCACTCGGCTATCTTTGAATTTGACGGGCTCTCCAGCCTTCTGTGCATGCACGCCACATTGGCACATGTGCAGAAGCCCGGGGGACATCATGGAAAAGGGGGTGAGTATTTTCCCCTCCCCTCATGGATCCAATCCATAAGGGGACGAGGTGCAACTTTAACTTTTTTAAACTTTTTTTTCACTTTTTCCGTGATCACGACGGTCCCCGGTGATATCTCATGCCTCCCAGCTACCTTCAGGAGCCAGGATATTTCAAATTTGCTCAGGTTCCCAGCCTTCTGCGCATGCGGCTGATGTAATGACGCCTGGCGAGCATACGCAGAAGGCCAGTGTCAGGTTCTGGAGGACCAGAGCAGCAGGGGACAGCACAGAGGACAGGGGTGAGTAATCTCAGCTGCCCCCATGGATCCGATCCATGAGGGCAGCTGAATCCTTAACTTTATAAAAAACATTTTTTCACTTTAATGTGAACGGTGCTATCCATCAGATAGCGCCAATCGCATTGCTGGGGGCGTCCCTGCAGCCAGGGATGACAGCTTTGTGTGGTTAAGGGTATTGTCCTCGTTCGTGATCTCACAAACTAGTAGACATCTCAGAACCTGTACCGCTGGTCCTTAGAAGCATTTTTTGGCTGAGGACTAAAGATGAGCGAACACCAAAATGTTCGGGTTCGCGTTATTCGAAACGAACTTCCCGCGATGTTCGGGTGTTCGTTTCGAATAACGAACCCCATTGAAGTCAATGGGCGACCGGAACATTTTTGTATTTCGCCGATGCTCGCTAAGGTTTTCATGTGTGAAAATCTTGGCAATTCAAGAAAATGATGGGAACGACACAGCAACGGATAGGGCAGGCGAGGGGCTACATGTTGGGCTGCATCTCAAGTTCACAGGTCCCACTATTAAGCCACAATAGCGGCAAGAGTGAGACCCCCCCCCCCCTTCCTCCCGCACTGTCAGCATAACGATCGTTCTCCTCTGCTACAGCTGTAACAGCTGTGGCAGAGAAGAACGATGTTAGCCCATTGAATTCAATGGAGCCGTCAATACAGCCGACTCCACTGAATGCAATGGGCTGCCGGCGATCGCGGGATGAATTGTCGGAAAGGGCTTAAATATATAAGCCCTTCCCTGCAATTCATCCAGAAATGTGTAAAAATAAAAAATATATATATACTCACCTGGTGCCGGCAGACTGAGTTCAGCACGGCAGGCTGCAGTTCTCCTGAACTGCTCTGAACAGCTGTGAGTAGTATTCAGCAGCCGGGGATTTAAAATCCCCGCCTGCTGAATAAGATGCCTCTGATTGGTCACAGCCTGACCAATCAGAGGCCAGCCCTCACTCACACCCATTCATGAATTCATGAATGGGTGTGAGTGAGGGCTGGCCTCTGATTGGTCAGGCTGTGACCAATCAGAGGCATCTTATTCAGCAGGCGGGGATTTTAAATCCCCGGCTGCTGAATACTACTCACAGCTGTTCAGAGCAGTTCAGGAGAACTGCAGCCTGCGGCGCTGAACTCCGTCTGCCGGCACCAGGTGAGTATATATATATTTTTTATTTTTACACATTTCTGGATGAATTGCAGGGAAGGGCTTATATATTTAAGCCCTTTCCGACAATTCATCCCGCGATCGCCGGCAGCCCATTGCATTCAGTGGAGTCGGCTGTATTGCCGGTTCCATTGAATTCAATGGGCAAACATCGTTCTTCTCTGTCACAGCTGTTACAGCTGTGGCAGAGAAGAAGGATTTGTCTTCTATATGTTCTCAATGGTGTTGGCGCTGCTGCCGCCGGCCCCATTGAGCGCATATAGAAAAGATTTCTCAGGGAAGAAAGTTAAAGTAACCCGAACATCCGAACATCGTGTGGTGTTCGTTACGAATAACGAACATCCCGAACACCCTAATATTCGCCCGAGCATCAAGCTCGGACGAGTACGTTCGCTCATCTCTACTGAGGACCTGAACGCAGAGAAAATAAATCTGGATTTAAAATGCCCCCATCGGATATCCGGCTTCATCATTGTGACATATGTGATGGATCTTGAGTCCCAAACAGCCTCACCCGAACCAAAGATTGTGAAACAAATACACAAGACACTTTCATTTGATGTTAAATTGACAACATTTTATTTGAAATAACATTATATTTTTATTCAGTATCTCAAATGTAAATTCAGACCAATTGCTATAAGTAGACACTGAAAATGGCGCACCTCTGACTCACGAAGAGTCATCGTCCAGCACTCAGGAGAGGAAAAACCCCCTGTGGAGGAAACCTCTGGGGAGCCATGGCTGGAGGACGGCCCTCCCTCCGGGCTTAGGGGGTTAATGCCAATATGTAACAGCATCTTTCATCAGAATTGATACATTTTATCATACTTACAGTCATACATCCTATAACAGAACATATGATGGTTATTAGTAAACAAGGCGAGGGCAAAGCAGAGGCCCCGTGTGATGCCTAATGGAGATATCCAAATGTGACCTCTCCGGGCAGCGGATACTGGATATGACGGAGATCTGGCTGCAGCATCTGTCACCCCATGGATCGCTAGGGATAATAGACATGATCTGGCTGGCTGCGCAGTTATGGCTGATCGGGCTGGCTAGGTAAATATGGCTGATCTGGCTGGCTAGGCGGGCGTCCCCTCCTCCCTCACAGATGGTGAAGCTCCAGGTCTCCAGACACACCAAGCACCACGCTGCATCTGGCCGTGTCCCCTTCTGTCATGGAGTTTTATTGTGTAGGCTCTTTATGACGTAGGCCTAGCTGTGGATGACATCAGCACAGTTGCCATGGTGACTGCAGGTGTTTATCACCAAGGCCTCATCCACTTGAAGTCCCCCATAATTAACTGTTTAATGACTGACACTGTGCTTTTCTAAAAAAGTCTATTAAAAAATAAAATAAAATGATTGCAATGTAAAGTAGGTATGGTAACTGTTAACCCCTTAGTGACAAAACTTTACAGTTTTTTTTCTATTTCTGTGTGTTCCTTTCCCCTTTTTAAAAACTCCTTTATTTATCCATCGACGTCGCTGTATGAGGGCTTGTTTTTTGCGGGTCGAGTTGAATTTTTCAATGGTATTATTTAATCTACCATATAACGTACTGGAAAAACTTTAAAAAATTCTAAGTGGAGAGAAAAGGAAAAAAATTAAATTCCGCCATCTTTTGGTACGTCCTATTTCTATGGCGCACAAACTGCAACAAAAATTACATGATAACTTTATTCTATGGGTCAGTACGATTACTGCGATACCAAACTTGTATAGTTATTGCTTTTGCTGTACTACTTGTATTTTTTTTCAAAGATATTTAATGTTTTAAAATTATTCTCTTCCGCCATCTTCTGCGCGCAATAGCTTTTTTATTTTTCTGCTGACATAGTTGTGTGATGGCTCATTTTTTGCAGGATGTCCTGTGGTTTGCGTTGGTACCACACTGGAATACATATGACTCTTTGATCGCTTTTTATTACATTTTTTCTTGGACACAGGGTAACCAAAAAAGCGCATTTCTGGGGTTCTTTATTTTTTTCTGATGACTAGAGATGAGCGAGCACGCTCGTCTAAGGCTGATGCAGTCTTTTGGAGTAAGCAGGGATCTCTCTCTCCCTGCCGCTTCTGTTCATTGCAGAATTTTGCCTCTTCTTTCATCGCTTGCTTCTAGATTCATCACCGGCTCACGTGACCTCGGGGCTTATTTCACAGCCATTCATGGATTGCTCCAATCACAACCATTCATGGATGAATGGCTATGATTGAAGCATCCAGCTCTGGCTGTGATTGGCTGAATGGGCTGTCACTCAGCTGACTCAGGCAATCAGAGTAATCTCTTGCTGGAGGTAGGAAATTTCAATCCTCCGTCACTAAAAAATGCTCTGATGGCTTGAGAAGTGCCCAGCAGCCTGCATGGAGCTCCGGAGAGTGGCCCCCGGGACACCGACGGCACCTGCTAGGTGAGTATGTTGATTTTTCTCTTTTTTCTCATGCAATGTAGCTAGGGAGATAGTAACACTGCCAAAAATGCTGTACCAAGCCAAAAACGCTGAAAACACTGCCCATTCATTTCAATTGGCGACACAGGGCCGAAAACGCTTGTGTGAACAGCCCCATTGAAACAAATGGGAGCATTGTACAGCATTTAGCGCTGAAAAAGCAGCGCGAAATGCTTTAGAAAAATGTGGCTTGGTGTGTTTTTGGAATATCTAATTATTTGGATTTACATTGATAGGCATTCTGCCATGACAGCCCTGGGGCCTTTGAGTAGACCCGAGGCTGCCATGACACCCGCATGACTCCCTGCGATTTCATCGTGGGGGCCATATGGGACGATGTTTGGAGGATTTAAATGCTGCTGTCAGAATTGATTAACTGCTCCGATGAGCCGCGCAGTTTATCACACCTGTTTCCGCTAGGTGTGGGCTGTAAGAAACAGCCCTTGCCCACGATGTATGTAGGGAGATCGCCATGCAATCATTCTTCATACATAGACCACCGATACAGGCCATAGAAATGCAGTTGACATCATTATCTGTCCTCAGAGTTATCACTGTGTTCTCAGAGCTGTTACATAGGACTGCAAGTGACATCTGCTATACTACAGTACATCATCTGTCCTCAGCATTATCACTGTGTTCTCTGTGCTGTTACATAGGACTGCAGGTGACATCATTATCTGGAGTGCCATTGTACAGTACTGTACTATATTAGGGAATTACACGTCGCCGATGATGGAGAAGTGTGGGTTGCACTAGGAGAAACAGGAAGAGGAGATGCCAAGCAGGAGATCACATGGGTTCAGCCACAAAGTCATGTGGGCTGGCACATGCCGGTGTTATAAGAGGCAACCAATGTTAGCAGAGACAAAATTTTGGCTAAAAAAACGGCCTCAAAATCAGTCTTAGTAGATGTCCATGCTAGTAGAGGTTTTACTGTGTATACTCGTATATACAGTGTGTGAAACTAAAAATGAGTGGACCACTAATTGGCTGCCAAGTAAAGAGTGTTAAAACTTGCTGCAATGTTTGCTTCGTCTTGTAGCTCTCCTTCAAGGCGGGGCACCCCCACAGATGGCCAGTTGTAGTGCCATTGCTGACTAGGAGGAAAAGAAAGGCAAGACTCCAGTGGACAAAAGTGCACAAAAATTGAATCACTGAGCAGTGAAAAAACATTACCTGGTCAAATGAATGCATAGGGTTGGATGCTATGATGAATTGGCATAGTCCTGCAGGTCAAAGGAAGCTCAACACACTACCAGATCGGTCGTTCTAAGAAAGTGGCCATTCATTGTATGTGGTCCAATATACAGTACTAAAGACCTCCAAAGAGCCTGTAAGATGGAGCTAGGTTAATACTCCAGCAAGAGACAGAGCGTTGAACAAGCAAGTAGGATGAGACCAGGTAATTTCTGCTTACCTCTCTGGATTCAGCCAGCCCTTTGCCAATGTTGCTTACTGCAATGCCTCTGTGCTGTATCTGCAAGAACTCCATACTCAGTACTCGGTCTATCACCCTCTTACACACTGGAGGGAACTGGACACCCAAATATAGACTCTGCTAGAAAAATGTCGGTGACAGAATGTTCTGTGCCACATGCATCCCCAAGCTGCCCTGCTATCTTGGTTTCCCACTGGCTGTAACAACCAGGCTGTGCCTACTTCCGTACCCTATGACAGTGATTACAAACCTTTTAGAGACAGAGTGCCCAAACTGCAACCCAAAACCCACTTATTTATCGCAAAGTGCCAACAGGTCAGGGGGCAGGGCTCATCACAAAGTATGATTTTTACCTCCGTCATTATAAAAAGGACAGGCAACTTCAAAATAGACAGCATGCAGATTTTGACAACTTTTTGGATGCGGAAATGCTGCAGAGTTTGCCACGGTAATTTCCTCCACATGTAAAAATACCCCAACAGTAATAGTGACCCCCATGGTGGCCCAGCGGTAATAGTGACTCACCACAGTGGCCCCAGCAGTAATAGTGACATCCCACAGTGGCCCCAGTGGTAATAGTGACATCCCACAGTGGCCCCAGTGGTAATAGTGACATCCCACAGTGGCCCCAGTGGTAATAGTGACACCCCAGAGTAGCCCCAGCAGTAATAGTGACATTGCACAGCGGCCCCAGTGGTAACAATGACATCCCACAGCGGCCTCAGTAGTAATAGTGACATCCCACAGTGGCCACAGCAGTGATAGTGTCATTCTACAGTGGCTACAGCGGTAATAAAGACATCCTACAGCAGCCCCAGTAGTATTAGCGACATCCCACAGTGGCTCCAGTAGTAATAGTGTAATCCCACAGTGATCCCAGTAGTAATAGTGACATCCCACAGTGGCCCCAGTAGTAATAGTGACATCCCACAGCGGCCCCCACTAGTAATAGTGACATTCCACAGTGGCTCCAGTAGTATTATTGACATCCCACAGTGGTCTCAGTGGTAATAAAGACATCCCACAGTGGCCCCTGTAGTAATAGTGACATCCCACAGTGGCCCCAGTAGTATTACTGACATCCCACAGTGGCCCCAGTAGTAATAGTGACATCACACAGCAGCCCCCAGTGGTAAGAGTGACATCCTACAGTGGCCCCGGTAGTAATAGTGACATCCTACAGTGGCCCTAGTAGTAATAGGGACATTCCACAGTGGCCCCAGTAGTATTAGTGACATCCCACAGTGGCCCCAGTTGTATTAGTGATATCCCACAGCAGTGCCAGTAGTAATAGTGTTACGGTATACTACCTGTGATACAACAGCCAGGGTGCCCTAGATTTCACCCACAACCCCCCCCCCCCCAATCTACTTGCGTCCACTCCTGGCTATCCCCTAGGTGGGCAACTGGGCGGTGGTCCCTACTCTAAGTAGGGACCGAAAAAGGGACGCTGGCGTACCTGGATGGAAAGGGTAGAATACCGACAGGAAAGAAAGATGTAAATAACCAAATCGAACAATACTAAGCAGAACTGAGGCAGATGGAAAAACCTGGCGGATAATAGCAAAGTATAGCAGACAAGCTGACAGAAGCAGAAGTACAACAGAGGCAGTCTAGCTAGCATACTGAGGGAAACCAATAACTGGCAGTGATTGCAAGTCTCTGCCCGACCTTTAAACAAAAGCCTCCGCCCAGGAGCGGAGGGAGGGAGACAGCTAACTCCCAATAGAACATAATAAAAGGGAGCTCATGCACGGCAGCTGCACTCACAGGTGCGCGCGTGCCAAGTGCTGTGTGCCACCAGCACAACGCCGCCCATGCCGACCAGGCACCCGTGCCCCCCGGCGGTCAAACAACAAGCTAGGGGGGACGAGCCCTGACCGCGAGACCCCGCACACCACCGCCATGAGAAGATCAGAAACCGCTGCATGGTAACAAATAGTGACATCCCACAGCAACCTCCAGTGGTAATAATGACATCCCACAGCAGTCCCAGCAGTAATATTGACATCCCACAGTGGCCCCAGTAGTATTAGTGACATCCCAGAGTGGCCCCAGTAGTTAAAGTGACATCTCACAGCAGTCCCAGTAGTAATAGTGACTTCCCAAAAGTGGTCCTAGCGTTAATAGTGACATCCCACAGTGGCCCTAGTAGTAATAGTGAGATTCCACAGTGGCGCTAGTAGTATTAAAGACATCCCACAGTGGCCCCAGTAGTATTAGTGACATCCCACAGCGATCCCAGTAGTAATAGGGACATCCCACGGTGGTCCCAGCGGTAATAGTGACATCCCACAGTAGCCCCAGTAGTAATGGTGATATCCCACAGTGGCCCCAGTAGTAATAATGACATCCCACAGCGGTCTCAGTGGTAAGAGTGACATCCCACAGTGGTCCCAGTAGTAATAGTGACATCCCACGGTGGTCCTAGCGGTAATAATGACATCCCACAACAGCCCCAGTAGTAATGGTGACATCCCACAGTGGCCCCAGTAGTAAAAGTGACATTTCACAGCTTCCAACAGGTTTTACATATCCCAGTGATTCTGGCATTGCTTTTTTTGGGGGGTCATATTGTACTTCATTTAGGTGGTGAAAAAGTCAGATAGAATTTGAGTATATTTATTAAAACACCAAAATTGGGAAAATTTTAAAAAATTGTCATTTTTTTCACATTTTCAATTGTAATATATCAAATATGTTCAAACATGCTGTACACATTTTTGATAAGATACATAATCCCCTCTGCTTACTTTCTTTTGGATGCACATTGGAAGAGCCCCTGTTTGTCCTTTGTTCAGAAACATACCCATTGTGGCCCTAATATTATGTCCGTATGCACAACAGGGCCCAAACCGAGAGGAGCAGCCGGTGGCTTTCAGAACAGAGATTTTGCTTGAAGGTGTTTCAGGCCCCATAGCGCACTTGTAGAGCCCTTGAGCGGCCAAAACGATATAGAACCCCCACAAATGATCCCATTTTGAAAACGAAACCCCTTAACGAATTCATCTAGGGGTGTACTGCATATTTTGACCCCACAGGTTTTGAATGAATCTAAGCAAAGCAAAAGAAAGAAAACACGATTTTCTTTTTTTTTGGCAATTGTGCCATTTTAAAAACATCTTTTTTTAACAGCACACATATGAATGAAGATTTGCACCCCAAAATGGATACCACTGTTTGTCCTGTATTCAGAAACATACCCGTTGTGACTCTAATCTTATGTCCGGATGCATAATGGGGCCCAAAATGAAAGGAGCAGCCGTTGGCTTTCAGAACAAAAACTTTGCTTGAAGGTGATTTAGGCCCATAGCACACTTGTAGAGCCCTTGAGCGCCCAAAACGATTGATAACCCCAACAGATAACCACATTTTGGAAACTAGACCCCTTATCGACTTCATCAAAGGGTGTACTACGTATTTTCACCACCAGTTTCGGGGAAGGAAAGGAAGGGAAAAAATTACAATTTTCATTTTTTTGTCAATTGTGTCATTTTAAAAACATTTTTTTGGTACAGCACACATATAAATGGAGACCTGCATCCCAAAATGGATACCCCTGTTTGTCCTGTGTTCAGAAACATACTGACTGTAGCCGCAATCTACTTATAGGACACATGGCTAGGCCTAAAATGGAGGAAACACCCGTTGGATTTCAGGGCACAACTGAATAAATTCTAGGCCCCATTGCACACTTGTGCAGAAAAAAAATGGGCTCCCTAAAAATAATCCCCCATCTCCATTTTTTGCCATTCTTTAAATCTTAGATAAAAGTAATAATGGAAACTGTGTGGTATGTCTGAAGGGTAATTACGGAGGTTGATTGGGATGGGAACATGGGGCAATAAAACTGGGTATCCCTCCTCCTCCCATGCTTTTTCAGGGGATATTTCTTGACCCCAGCGGAAGGGATGGGGTGTAAAAAGTGGCGCTCTGTGAGTCTCTGTAATTTTGCTGAGGTGTGGCGGTTTCACACAGAAGGAGCTCAACAAGCTGCTCCTGGAACTGCTGGAAGGCGAGCGCTCCTGGATTTTCTTGTAAATTATGTATTACGGGTATAGGTCCGAATAATGCCGGACTCACACGGTGGTATGTGGAATCCACTTGCGGAGGCCCGCAGCCGATCCCAGCTGTGAGCCCGGCCGTGGCGCTGCGTACGGCCGTGTACTGCGCATAACTGTGTACTCACTAATTTGAGTGGAATTGTAAAATTCAATGCATTTGATTGATCTCTGTATTACCACTGATAAAACGCATGTGGAATCCGCAATTTCTATCTAGCCGTGTGAGTCTGTCCTAATAGTAGACCGCTACTTTTTTTTATCAAGTGACCAGGGACCGCTGAATAAGGCCACCAGTCACTGCTCCAGGCACTCCGCAACTGTTGGTTGCCAAGAGCAAGGAGATTTGAAATTTCCTGGGCTCCCCGACTCCTGCGAATGTGTCTGGCATTTTGCCGGCGGGCGCATGGACAGAAGCCGGAAGGGTCCATTGAGGAGGATCGCATTGGGATTCAAATGCGGAGGCCTCTGGGCAGATGTTTCATCTCCTCTCACCGATTGCATTGGTGAGGGGAGATGAAACTTCACCTTTTAAAAATTTTTTTTATATGATCGTCATTTGATAACGGCGATCACTTGACCAGTAACCGCATATCGCGGCTCCCCGTGACATCTCCAGGCTCGCCCAGCCAGGAGAGGGAGCTTTCAAATTTCCCGGGCAATCTTTGACTTTTGCGCACATGTCCGCCATCATGCTGACGGGCGCATGCGCTGAAGTCGGGGTAAGGTCCTTGGATAAAGATTCCATCAAGGGACAATTCCAGGGACCTTGGGTATGTAATTTCATCTCCCCTCAGGGATCAATCTGTAAGAGGAGATGAAACTTTATCTTTTTAAACTTTTTTTTTACAATTTTAAACTTTCCGTGATGACCGTTATCTAATGGATAATAATGATCATGTGACCGGGAACCGCATACAGCAGTCCCCGGTGACAGCTCCCTGCACTCGGCTATCTTTGAATTTGACGGGCTCTCCAGCCTTCTGTGCATGCACGCCACATTGGCACATGTGCAGAAGCCTGGGGGACATCATGGAAAAGGGGGTGAGTATTTTCCCCTCCCCTCATGGATCCAATCCATAAGGGGAGGAGGTGCAACTTTAACTTTTTTAAACTTTTTTTTCACTTTTTCCGTGATCACGACGGTCCCCGGTGATATCTCCTGCCTCCCAGCTACCTTCAGGAGCCAGGATATTTCAAATTTGCTCAGGTTCCCAGCCTTCTGCACATGCGGCTGATGTAATGACGCCTGGCGAGCATACGCAGAAGGCCAGTGTCAGGTTCTGGAGGACCAGAGCAGCAGGGGACAGCACAAAGGACAGGGGTGAGTAATCTCAGCTGCCCCCATGGATCCGACCCATGAGGGCAGCTGAATCTTTAACTTTTTAAAAACTTTTTTTCACTTTAATGTGATCGGTGCTATCCATCAGATAGCGCCAATCGCATTGCTGGGAGGGTCCCTGCAGCCAGGGATGACAGCTTTGTGTGGTCCGGCTTCATGAGTGTCGAGAGGGGACCCCATAGGAGAAGACATTTTATATTGAGTTGTGGGAAGTTGGAGGGTTGGTGGGAAGTGCATGCAGCATAAAAAGCACCAGAGCTGTGGTCTACAATGGTGTTAAGGGTATTGTCCTCGTTCGTGATCTCACAAACTAGTAGACATCTCAGAACCTGTACCGCTGGTCCTTAGAAGCATTTTTTGGCTGAGGACCTCAACGCAGAGAAAATAAATCTGGATTAAAAATGCCCCCACCGGATATCCGGCTTCATCATTGTGACATATGTGTTGGATCTTGAGTCCCAAACAGCCTCACCCGAACCAAAGATTGTGAAACAAATACACAAGACACTTTCATTTGATGTTAAATTGACAACATTTTATTTGAAATAACATTATATTTTTATTCAGTATCTCAAATGTAAATTCAGACCAATTGCTATAAGTAGACACTGAAAATGGCGCACCTCCGACTCACGAAGAGTCATCGTCCAGCACTCAGGAGAGGAAAAACCCCCTGTGGAGGAAACCTCTGGGGAGCCATGGCTGGAGGACGGCCCTCCCTCCGGGCTTAGGGGGTTAATGCCAATATGTAACAGCATCTTTTATCAGAATTGATACATTTTATCATACTTACAGTCATACATCCTATAACAGAACATTACATATGATGGTTATTAGTAAACAAGGCGAGGGCAAAGCAGAGGCCCCGTGTGATGCCTAATGGAGATATCCAAATGTGACCTCTCCGGGCAGCGGATACTGGATATGATGGAGATCTGGCTGCAGCATCTGTCACCCCATGGATCGCTAGGGATAATAGACATGATCTGGCTGGCTGCGCAGTTATGGCTGATCGGGCTGGCTAGGTAAATATGGCTGATCTGGCTGGCTAGGCGGGCGTCCCCTCCTCCCTCACAGATGGTGAAGCTCCAGGTCTCCAGACACACCAAGCACCACGCTGCATCTGGCCGTGTCCCCTGCCGGCATGGAGTTTTCTTGTGTAGGCTCTTTATGACGTAGGCCTAGCTGTGGATGACATCAGCACAGTTGCCATGGTGACTGCAGATGTTTATCACCAAGGCCTCATCCACTTGAAGTCACCCATAATTAACTGTTTAATGACTGGCACTGTGCTTTTCTACAGAAGTCTATTAAAAAATAAAATAAAATGATTGCAATGTAAAGTAGGTGTGGTAACTGTTAACCCCTTAGTGACAAAACTTTTCAGTTTTTTTTTCTATTTCTGTGTGTTCCTTTCCCCTTTTTAAAAACTCCTTTATTTATCCATCGACGTCGCTGTATGAGGGCTTGTTTTTTGCGGGTCGAGTTGAATTTTTCAATGGTATTATTTAATCTACCATATAACGTACTGGAAAAACTTTAAAAAATTCTAAGTGGAGAGAAAAGGAAAAAAATTAAATTCCGCCATCTTTTGGTACGTCCTATTTCTATGGCGCACAAACTGCAACAACAATGACATGCTAACGGTATTCTATGGGTCAGTACGATTACTGCGATACCAAACTTGTATAGTTCTTGTTTTTGCTGTACTACTTGTATTTTTTTTCAAAGATATTTAATGTTTTAAAATTATTCTCTGCCACCATCTTCTGCGCGCAATAGCTTTTTTATTTTTCTGTTGACATAGTTGAGCGAGGGCTCATTTTTTGCAGGATGTCCTGTGGTTTGCGTTGGTACCACATTGGAATACATATGACTCTTTGATCGCTTTTTATTGCATTTTTTCTTGGACACAGGGTAACCAAAAAAGCGCATTTCTGGGGTTCTTTATTTTTTTCTGACGACTAGAGATGAGCGAGCACGCTCGTCTAAGGCTGATGCAGTCTTTTCGAGTAAGCAGGGATCTCTCTCTCTCTCTCTCTCTCTCTCTCTCTCTCCCTGCCGCTCCCCGCACCCACCCACCCACCCCGCATGGTGCTCAGTCGAGTAAGCAGTTACTCGAAAAGAACGATGCTCTCTCGCGCATCAGCCTTAAACGAGCGTGCTCGCTCATCTCTACTGACAACGTTCATCGTGCGGGGTAAATAATGCATTACTTTGATAGATCTGAGGTTTATGGATCATACCAAATCACACAATGATATCAAATATGTATTTTTGTTTTATTACTTAGATTCCTTTATTATTAATACAAACATACCTCTACTTTTGTCGTCTTCGTCTTTCACTGATTTCCAGTTTCGCCGACTGTTCATTGGAGAATCTTGCCTCTTCTTTCATCGCTTGCTTCTAGATTCATCACCGGCTCACGTGACCTCGGGGCTTATTTCACAGCCATTCATGGATTGCTCCAATCACAACCATTCATGGATGAATGGCTATGATTGAAGCATCCAGCTCTGGCTGTGATTGGCTGAATGGGCTGTCACTCAGCTGACTCAGGTAATCAGAGTAATCTCTTGCTGGAGGTAGGAAATTTCAATCCTCCGTCACTAAAAAATGCTCTGATGGCTTGAGAAGTGCCCAGCAGCCTGCATGGAGCTCCGGAGAGTGGCCCCCGGGACACTGACGGCACCTGCTAGGTGAGTATGTTGATTTTTCTCTTTTTTCTCATGCAATGTAGCTAGGGAGATAGTAACACTGCCAAAAATGCGGTACCAAGCCAAAAACGCTGAAAACACTGCCCATTCATTTCAATTGGCGACACAGGGCCGAAAACGCTTGTGTGAACAGCCCCATTGAAACAAATGGGAGCATTGTACAGCATTTAGCGCTGAAAAAGCAGCGCGAAGTGCTTTAGAAAAATGTGGCTTGGTGTGTTTTTGGAATATCTAATTATTTGGATTTACATTGATAGGCATTCTGCCATGACAGCCCTGGGGCCTTTGAGTAGACCCGAGGCTGCCATGACACCCGCATGACTCCCTGCGATTTCATCGTGGGGGCCATATGGGACGATGTTTGGAGGATTTAAATGCTGCTGTCAGAATTGATTAACTGCTCCGATGAGCCGCGCAGTTTATCACACCTGTTTCCGCTAGGTGTGGGCTGTAAGAAACAGCCCTTGCCCACGATGTATGTAGGGAGATCGCCATGCAATCATTCTTCATACATAGACCACCGACACAGGCCATAGAATTGCAGTTGACATCATTATCTGTCCTCAGAGTTATCACTGTGTTCTCAGAGCTGTTACATAGGACTGCAAGTGACATCTGCTATACTACAGTACATCATCTGTCCTCAGCATTATCACTGTGTTCTCTGTGCTGTTACATAGGACTGCAGGTGACATCATTATCTGGAGTGCCATTGTACAGTACTGTACTATATTAGTGAATTACACGTCGCCGATGATGGAGAAGTGTGGGTTGCACTAGGAGAAACAGGAAGAGGAGATGCCAAGCAGGAGATCACATGGGTTCAGCCACAAAGTCATGTGGGCCGGCACATGCCGGTGTTATAAGAGGCAACCAATGTTAGCAGAGACAAAATTTTGGCTAAAAAAACGGCCTCAAAATCAGTCTTAGTAGATGTCCATGCTAGTAGAGGTTTTACTGTGTATACTCGTATATACAGTGTGTGAAACTAAAAATGAGTGGACCACTAATTGGCTGCCAAGTAAAGAGTGTTAAAACTTGCTGCAATGTTTGCTTCGTCTTGTAGCTCTCCTTCAAGGCGGGGCACCCCCACAGATGGCCAGTTGTAGTGCCATTGCTGACTAGGAGGAAAAGAAAGGCAAGACTCCAGTGGACAAAAGTGCACAAAAATTGAATCACTGAGCAGTGAAAAAACATTACCTGGTCAAATGAATGCATAGGGTTGGATGCTATGATGAATTGGCATAGTCCTGCAGGTCAAAGGAAGCTCAACACACTACCAGATCGGTCGTTCTAAGAAAGTGGCCATTCATTGTATGTGGTCCAATATACAGTACTAAAGACCTCCAAAGAGCCTGTAAGATGGAGCTAGGTTAATACTCCAGCAAGAGACAGAGCATTGAACATGCAAGTAGGATGAGACCAGGTAATTTCTGCTTACCTCTCTGGATTCAGCCAGCCCTTTGCCAATGTTGCTTACTGTAATGCCTCTGTGCTGTATCTGCAAGAACTCCATACTCAGTACTCGGTCTATCACCCTCTTACACACTGGAGGGAACTGGACACCCAAATATAGACTCTGCTAGAAAAATGTCGGTGACAGAATGTTCTGTGCCACATGCATCCCCAAGCTGCCCTGCTATCTTGGTTTCCCACTGACTGTAACAACCAGGCTGTGCCTACTTCCGTACCCTATGACAGTGATTACAAACCTTTGAGAGACAAAGTGCCCAAACTGCAACCCAAAACCCACTTATTTATCGCAAAGTGCCAACAGGTCAGGGGGCAGGGCTCATCACAAAGTATGATTTTTACCTCCGTCATTATAAAAAGGACAGGCAACTTCAAAATAGACAGCATGCAGATTTTGACAACTTTTTGGATGCGGAAATGCTGCAGAGTTTGCCACGGTAATTTCCTCCACATGTAAAAATACCCCAACAGTAATAGTGACCCCCATGGCGGCCCAGCGGTAATAGTGACTCACCACAGTGGCCCCAGCAGTAATAGTGACATCCCACAGTGGCCCCAGTGGTAATAGTGACATCCCACAGTGGCCCCAGTGGTAATAGTGACATCCCACAGTGGCCCCTGTGGTAATAGTGACATCCCACAGTGGTCCCAGTGGTAATAGTGACACCCCAGAGTAGCCCCAGCAGTAAAAGTGAAATTGCACAGCGGCCTCAGTGGTAACAATGACATCCCACAGCGGCCTCAGTAGTAATAGTGACATCCCACAGTGGCTACAGAGGTAATAAAGACATCCTACAGCAGCCCCAGTAGTATTAGCGACATCCCACAGTGGCTCCAGTAGTAATAGTGTAATCCCACAGTGATCCCAGTAGTAATAGTGACATCCCACAGTGGCCCCAGTAGTAATAGTGACATCCCACAGCGGCCCCCACTAGTAATAGTGACATTCCACAGTGGCCCCAGTAGTATTATTGACATCCCACAGTGGTCTCAGTGGTAATAAATACATCCCACAGTGGCCCCTGTAGTAATAGTGACATCCCACAGTGGCCCCAGTAGTATTATTGACATCCCACAGTGGTCTCAGTGGTAATAAATACATCCCACAGTGGCCCATGTAGTAATAGTGACATCCCACAGTGGCCCCAGTAGTATTATTGACATCCCACAGTGGCCCCAGTAGTAATAGTGACATCACACAGCAGCCCCCAGTGGTAAGAGTGACATCCTACAGTGGCCCCGGTAGTAATAATGACATCCTACAGTGGCCCTAGTAGTAATAGGGACATTCCACAGTGGCCCCAGTCGTATTAGTGACATCCCACAGTGGCCCCAGTTGTATTAGTGATATCCCACAGCAGTGCCAGTAGTAATAGTGTTACGGTATACTACCTGTGATACAACAGCCAGGGTGCCCTAGATTTCACCCACAACTCCCCCCCCCCCCCCAGTCTACTTGCGTCCACTCCTGGCTAACCCCTGGGTGGGCAACTGGGCCGTGGTCCCTACTCTAAGTAGGGACCGAAAAAGGGACGCTGGCGTACCTGGATGGAAAGGGTAGAATACCGACAGGAAAGAAAGATGTAAATAACCAAATCGAACAATACTAAGCAGAACTGAGGCAGATGGAAAAACCTGGCGGATAATAGCAAAGTATAGCAGACAAGCTGACAGAAGCAGAAGACCAACAGAGGCAGTCTAGCTAGCATACTGAGGGAAACCAATAACTGTCAGTGATTGCAAGTCTCTGCCCGACCTTTAAACAAAAGCCTCCGCCCAGGAGTGGAGGGAGGGAAACAGCTAACTCCCAATAGAACATAATAAAAGGGAGCTCGTGCACGGCAGCTGCACTCACAGGTGCGCGCGCGCCAAGTGCCGTGTGCCACCAGCACCACGCCGCCCAAGCCGACCAGGCACCCATGCCCCCCGGCAGTCGAACAGCAAGCTAGGGGGGACGAGCCCTGACCGCGAGACCCCGCACACCACCGCCCTGAGAGGACCAGAAACCGCTGCATGGTAACAAATAGTGACATCCCACAGCAACCTCCAGTGGTAATAATGACATCCCACAGCAGTCCCAGCAGTAATATTGACATCCCACAGTGGCCCCAGTAGTATTAGTGACATCCCACAGTGGCCCCAGTAGTTAAAGGGGTTGTCCCGCGAAAGCAAGTGGGGTTATACACTTCTGTATGGCCATATTAATGCACTTTGTAATGTACATTGTGCATTAATTATGAGCCATACAGAAGTTATCAGAAGTTATTCACTTACCTGTTCCGTTGCTAGCGTCCTCGTCTCCATGGTGCCGTCTAATTTTCAGCGTCTAATCGCCGGATTAGACGCGCTTGCGCAGTCCGGTCTTCTTCTTTTCTAAATGGGGCCGCTCGTGCCGGAGAGCGGCTCCTGGTAGCTACGCCCCGTCACGGGCCGATTCCAGCCAATCAGGAGGCTGGAATCGGCAATGGACCGCACAGAAGCCCTGCGGTCCACCGAGGGAGAAGATCCCGGCGGCCATCTTCACCAGGTAAGTAAGAAGTCACCGGAGCGCGGGGATTCAGGTAAGCACTGTCCGGTTTTCTTTTTTAACCCCTGCATCGGGGTTGTCTCGCGCCGAACGGGGGGCTGTTGAAAAAAAAAAAAAACCCGTTTCGGCGCGGGACAACCCCTTTAAAGTGACATCTCACACCACTCCCAGTAGTAATAGTGACTTCCCAAAAGTGGTCCTAGCGTTAATAGTGACATCCCACAGTGGCCCTTGTAGTAATAGTGACATTCCACAGTGGCGCTAGTAGTATTAAAGACATCCCACAGTGGCCCCAGTAGTATTAGTGACATCCCACAGCGATCCCAGTAGTAATAGGGACATCCCACGGTGGTCCCAGCGGTAATAGTGACATCCCACAGTAGCCCCAGTAGTAATGGTGATATCCCACAGTGGCCCCAGTAGTAATAATGACATCCCACAGCGGTCTCAGCAGTAATAGTGACATCCCACAGTGGTCCCAGTAGTAATAGTGACATCCCACGGTGGTCCCAGTGGTAATAATGACATCCCACAGCAGTCCCAGCAGTAATATTGACATCACACAGTGGCCCTAGTAGTATTAGTGACATCCCACAGTGGCCCCAGTAGTTAAAGGGACATCTCACAGCGGTCCCAGTAGTAATAGTGACTTCCCAAAAGTGGTCCTAGCGTTAATAGTGACATTCCACAGTGGCCCTTGTAGTAATAGTGACATTCCACAGTGGCGCTAGGAGTATTAGTGACATCCCACAGTGGCCCCAGTAGTATTAGTGACATCCCACAGCGATCCCAGTAGTAATAGTGACATCCCACAGCGATCCCAGCGGTAATAGTGACATCCCACAGTGGCCCCAGTAGTAATAGTGACATCCCACAGTGGTCCCAGTAGTAATAGTGACATCCCACAGTGGTCCCAGCAGTAATAATGACATCCCACAACAGCCCCAGTAGTAATGGTGACATCCCACAGTGGCCCCAGTAGTAATAATGACATCCCACAGCGGTCTCAGCGGTAATAGTGACATCCCACAGTGGTCCCAGTAGTAATAGTGACATCCCACGGTGGTCCAACCGGTAATAATGACATTCCATAACAGCCCCAGTAGTAATAATGACATCCCACAACAGCCCCAGTAGTAATGGTGACATCCCACAGTGGCCCCAGTAGTAAAAGTGACATTCCACAGCTTCCAACAGGTTTTACATATCCCAGTGATTCTGGCATTGCTTTTTTTTGGGGTCATATTGTACTTCATTTAGGTGGTGAAAAAGTCAGATAGAATTTGAGTATATTTATTAAAAGCACCAAAATTGGGAAAATTTTAAAAAATTGTCATTTTTTTCACATTTTCAATTGTAATATATCAAATATGTTCAAACATGCTGTACACATTTTTGATAAGATACATAATTCCCTCTGCTTACTTTCTTTTGGATGCACATTGGAAGAGCCCCTGTTTGTCCTTTGTTCAGAAACATACCCATTGTGGCCCTAATATTATGTCCGTATGCACAACAGGGCCCAAACCGAGAGGAGCAGGCGGTGGCTTTCAGAACAGTGATTTTGCTTGAAGGTGTTTCAGGCCCCATTGCCCACTTGTAGAGCCCTTGAGCGGCCAAAACGATATAGAACCCCCACAAATGATCCCATTTTGAAAACGAAACCCCTTAACGAATTCATCTAGGGGTGTACTGCATATTTTGACCCCACAGGTTTTGAATGAATCTAAGCAAAGCAAAAGAAAGAAAACACTATTTTAATTTTTTTGGCAATTGTGCCATTTTAAAAACATCTTTTTTTAACAGCACACATATGAATGAATGCATTTGATTGATCTGTGTATTACCACTGATAAAACGCATGTGAAATCCGCAATTTCTATCTAGCCGTGTGAATTTGTCCTAATAGTAGACCACTACTTTTTTTATCAAGTGACCAGGGACCGCTGAATAAGGCCACCAGTCACTGCTCCAGGCACTCCGCAACTGTTGGTTGCCAAGAGCAAGGAGATTTGAAATTTCCTGGGCTCCCCGACTCCTGCGAATGTGTCTGGCATTTTGCCGGCGGGCGCATGCACAGAAGCCGGAAGGGTTCATTGAGGAGGATCGCATTGGGATTCAAATGCGGAGGCCTCTGGGCAGATGTTTCATCTCCTCTCACCGATTGCATTGGTGAGGGGAGATGAAACTTCACCTTTTAAAATTTTTTTTTATATGATCGTCATTTGATAACGGCGATCACGTGACCAGTAACCGCATATCGCGGCTCCCCGTGACATCTCCAGGCTCGCCCAGCCAGGAGAGGGAGCTTTTAAATTTCCCGGGCAATCTTTGACTTTTGCGCACATGTCCGCCATCATGCTGACGGGCGCATGCGCTGAAGTCGGGGTAAGGTCCTTGGATAAAGATTCCATCAAGGGACAATTCCAGGGACCTTGGGTATGTAATTTCATCTCCCCTCAGGGATCAATCTGTAAGAGGAGATGAAACTTTATCTTTTTAAACTTTTTTTTTACAATTTTAAACTTTCCGTGATGACCGTTATCAAATGGATAATAATGATCATGTGACCGGGAACCGCATACAGCAGTCCCCGGTGACATCTCCCTGCACTCGGCTATCTTTGAATTTGGCGGGCTCTCCAGCCTTCTGTGCATGCACGCCACATTGGCACATGTGCAGAAGCCCGGGGGACATCATGGAAAAGGGGGTGAGTATTTTCCCCTCCCCTCATGGATCCAATCCATAAGGGGAGGAGGTGCAACTTTAACTTTTTTAAACTTTTTTTTCACTTTTTCCGTGATCACGACGGTCCCCGGTGATATCTCCTGCCTCCCAGCTACCTTCAGGAGCCAGGATATTTCAAATTTGCTCAGGTTCCCAGCCTTCTGCGCATGCGGCTGATGTAATGACGCCTGGCGAGCATACGCAGAAGGCCAGTGTCAGGTTCTGGAGGACCAGAGCAGCAGGGGACAGCAGAGAGGACAGGGGTGAGTAATCTCAGCTGCCCCCATGGATCCGATCCATGAGGGCAGCTGAATCTTTAACTTTATAAAAAACTTTTTTTCACTTTAATGTGATCGGTGCTATCCATCAGATAGCGCCAATCGCATTGCTGGGGGGGGTCCCTGCAGCCAGGGATGACAGCTTTGTGTGGTCCGGCTTCATGAGTGTCGAGAGGGGACCCCATAGGAGAAGACATTTTATATTGAGTTGTGGGAAGTTGGAGGGTTGGTGGGAAGTGCATGCAGCATGAAAAGCAGCAGAGCTGTGGTCTACAATGGTGTTAAGGGTATTGTCCTCGTTCGTGATCTCACAAACTAGTAGACATCTCAGAACCTGTACCGCTGGTCCTTAGAAGCATTTTTTGGCTGAGGACCTCAACGCAGAGAAAATAAATCTGGATTAAAAATGCCCCCACCGGATATCCGGCTTCATCATTGTGACATATGTGATGGATCTTGAGTCCCAAACAGCCTCACCCGAACCAAAGATTGTGAAACAAATACACAAGACACTTTCATTTGATGTTAAATTGACAACATTTTATTTGAAATAACATTATATTTTTATTCAGTATCTCAAATGTAAATTCAGACCAATTGCTATAAGTAGACACTGAAAATGGCGCACCTCCGACTCACGAAGAGTCATCGTCCAGCACTCAGGAGAGGAAAAACCCCCTGTGGAGGAAACCTTTGGGGAGCCATGGCTGGAGGACGGCCCTCCCTCCGGGCTTAGGGGGTTAATGCCAATATGTAACAGCATCTTTTATCAGAATTGATACATTTTATCATACTTACAGTCATACATCCTATAACAGAACATTACATATGATGGTTATTAGTAAACAAGGCGAGGGCAAAGCAGAGGCCCCGTGTGATGCCTAATGGAGATATCCAAATGTGACCTCTCCGGGCAGCGGATACTGGATATGCCGGAGATCTGGCTGCAGCATCTGTCACCCCATGGATCGCTAGGGATAATAGACATGATCTGGCTGGCTGCGCAGTTATGGCTGATCGGGCTGGCTAGGTAAATATGGCTGATCTGGCTGGCTAGGCGGGCGTCCCCTCCTCCCTCACAGATGGTGAAGCTCCAGGTCTCCAGACACACCAAGCACCACGCTGCATCTGGCCGTGTCCCCTTCCGTCATGGAGTTTTCTTGTGTAGGCTCTTTATGACGTAGGCCTAGCGGTGGATGACATCAGCACAGTTGCCATGGTGACTGCAGATGTTTATCACCAAGGCCTCATCCACTTGAAGTCACCCATAATTAACTGTTTAATGACTGGCACTGTGCTTTTCTACAGAAGTCTATTAAAAAATAAAATAAAATGATTGCAATGTAAAGTAGGTATGGCAAATGTTAACCCCTTAGTGACAAAACTTTTCAGTTTTTTTTTCTATTTCTGTGTGTTCCTTTCCCCTATTTAAAAACTCCTTTATTTATCCATCGACGTCGCTGTATGAGGGCTTGTTTATTGCGGGTCGAGTTGAATTTTTCAATGGTATTATTTAATGTACCATATAAAGTACTGGAAAAACTTTAAAAAATTCTAAGTGGAGAGAAAAGGAAAAAAATTAAATTCCGCCATCTTTTGGTACGTCCTATTTCTATGGCGCACAAACTGCAACAAAAATTACATGATAACGGGGGGCGGAGCCTGGACGCCGAGCGCAATGGCTGCTTAATAGCTGCGCTCTCACAAGCAGGCACCCACGGCACCGTACAGCAGCGCACAGCCGACAAGAAGATGGGCAAGACGAGTAAGGAGAAAAGCTCTGACCTGCAGGGCACCCCCCGCCCGGCCAGAACGCAAGCCGACATGAGGGGTTTCTTTAAGGATCGCTCCTCTCGCTCCCCGCGGCCCCTGGCGAAGATGGCGCCGGCACGAGCGCTCGTTCCCGCTCCCAGCCATGTGGATGAAGGAGAACAGTCCTCGGAGGAGGAAGATGGTGAGTCCATATCCAAGGGCTTCATGAAGAATCTGCTGTCACAAGCCCTGCGCCCCATTAGTGCTGATTTAGCAGAGATAAAAGAGGAGTTCAAACTAATGGGGCACAGGGTGGAAGATCTTGAGTCCTCCGCTGCAGCCTTTGCTTCTCACTCTCTGCAGGTTGAGCAAGCCTTAAAGGAACAGCACCAGCAATTAAATAGGTCTCTCCTGCTCCAGGAGGACTTGGAAAACAGGAACAGGCGGAATAATCTGCGCTTTAAAGGCATCCCTGAAGCTTATGCAAACGAATGCCTGGAAAAAGTCGCTAAAGTGATTTTTGCCACCTTATTGGGAGAGGAGAGATCGTCCACTATCTGCGTTGAGAGGATCCATCGGGCCCTCAGACCACCGTCGGGCCCTTCTGAACCGCCTAGGGACGTTATTTGTAAAGTTTTGTCTTTCTCAGACGCAGTAGCGGTCCTTAGGGCGGCCAGAATCTGCAAGGATCTGAAGTTTGAGGGAGCGCCGATCTCGATCTTTCAGGACTTGGCGCCCTCCACCCTGGCGAAGCGCCGAGCCTTGCGTCCCTTGCTGGAAATCTTGAGAGCTCGGGAGATCAGGTACGCGTGGCTGTTCCCTTTTGGCATCGGTGCGACCATCAAGGGTAAGAGGGTCAACATACGCTCCCAAGAAGAGATGCAGGTGCTGTGGGACCTATTGGAAATGGATCCGATCGAGCTTTCCAACTGGCAACCTCTCCCGGATCTACCCCAGTTCCAGCCTTTAGAGGGCCCCGGTGACTGGCTGCTGGCGGGCAGCACGAAATCCCCGAAAGGGAAAAAGAAAAAGCCCAAGCAGGACTCGGGACTCGCTAGTGCCGGAGAATGATATCTCCTGTTTTGCCCCTAGACCCGGTGACAAGCCGTCGGGCCCTTCCTTCCATGGCCAACTCTTGAGCGTCGTGGAACTGGACCCTCGGGGTCGGCTGGTTCAGGTTCCGGTTATGCTTCTTTCTCCGTTTTGTTTTGTTTTTTTTTTTTGTTTTTTTTGCCTGCTAACCTTTGTTCCTATAGCTGGCGACAACGGTTGGCCGACGTCGAGCGGATCTGCGGACCGGTATGGAGTCCCGGACTTTGTGTTCGTGGCGGAGTAACGCTCTTCTTTCGGGACTTGTTATCGCAGATCACATTACCCGGACCGGTGATTATGTAAAATGCTGAAAGAATGTTTTATAGAACGAGGATAAGCTTTGATTGATGCAAGTATTTAGAACCTCCGTTACCTATGTTGGACTGGTTAAAGGCTTTCTTTTCGGTCATTTAATAGTGGGCTGTGGGTGCCTGTTTCGTCCAGGCCGAAACTAATTCGCTGACCTCCCGCCGAGCCATTGCTTGGTGGGATCTCGGCAGACTGCCCCTAGAGTGGGCCCTAAGTAGGGAGTCATTGGACCCCCCCGGGGCACACTCTAAATAAGTTTTCTCTGCCAGCGGAAGCTAGGCTGCAGAGATTTATCTGTACGTTGTTTACTCTGCTGACTTTGATTGTTTGAACCCCCACCTATTTGTGTCTTACTCCCCCTCTTGTCTCACCTACCCCTCCTTCCCTCGCGCCTCTCCCCACCACCAAACCCGGGTATCGCGTAGAAGAGTGCTTGCGGAGCCCGTCCCCACTCTCTACAATTGCTAACTCTGTATCGATTATTCACCTGTGCTTTTCCTCACATATAGTACGGGGTTCTCGTCATGAACGGACTGCGTTTCACCTCCTTCAACGCCAAAGGTCTCAACTCACCCTCCAAACGCCACAGCCTCGAGTTGCTACTGAGGAGGTACGACACTAAAATTCTCTTCCTCCAGGAGACCCACTACAAAGGTAATAAAACTTTTTCCCTACCAGGGAAGACATTCCCCTATGCGTTCCACTGCACTCACCCCTCGTCGGCCTCGAAGGGGGTCTCCATTTTTCTTCATAGAGCAATTAATTTTGCCGAGGAGGCTCAATTCAGAGACGACGAGGGCAGAGTCCTGTTCATCAGGGGCACTCTGAACAACTCTAAAATAACCTTAGCCAATTTATACACACCAAATACAGATCAAATACCTTGGTTGCTAAAGCACCTTGAAATCTTAAAACACTTCAGTCAGGGCCAGATTATTTTAGCGGGCGACCTGAATGTTACCCTCAACCCCACGGTAGACTCCTCCTCGGGCCGCTCACATATTTCCCAAAGAAAACTGAAAAAACTTGGTAACCGGCTCCAGGAATTGGGCTTGGTAGATACCTGGCGTACCTTGCACCCCACCACGAAAGATTTTTCATTTTTCTCCTCCGTGCATTCCACATTCCAGAGACTAGATTACGTCCTGGTCTCCTCCTCCCTTCTTCCGTCCCTAATCAGCTCGAACATTGATACTATGACGATTTCGGATCACGCCCCGGTGCATACTTCTCTGCGTCTCCCCCAGCCTCTAGCCAGGGAGTGGAGATGGTCATTGAACCCCTCCCTTTTAGATCAATTAGAGGATAGGGAATACTTATCAAAATACCTAGAAGAATATTTCTGTCTCAATTCAACAGAAGAGTCGAGTTCACCGGTAGTCTGGGAAGCCCATAAGGCTTATATGCGCGGCCTACTTATAGCCCTGGGCTCACGGATTAAAAAAAGAAACCAGAAAGCCATTGACGAGAAACTTTCACAGATCGCCAGTTTGGAATTGACTGTGAAACTCTCTCAAGCGAAGCAGAACCTTTCTGAACTTGCGGTAGCAAGAGCAGACCTGAAACTCCTGCTCAACGCTAAATTCAACAAAAGTCAGCTGCATTTTAGACACAAAATATACGCCCAGGGAAATAAAGGCAGCAAGCTCATGTCGTCGATGATTAAAAAAGCTAGGGCAAAAAACCAAATCAGAGCAATCAAATCCCCTACGGGGACAACATTGACCTCCTCCAGAGATATTGCAACGGAGTTCCAGAGATTTTACTCGAACCTGTACAACCTTCGAGACACCCATAATACACCCCCGGTAGCGAATCTCGCGGCCCAGGTAGACAAATTTCTGGAGCAACTCAATATGCCGAAACTAGACCCTGCGGGTGCCGCAACTCTGGTAACTCAGGTCACACAGGAGGAAGTGGAGGCGCTGATTTCCTCGAGTCCCCCTAATAAAAGTCCGGGCCCGGACGGCCTACCAATACAATATTATAAAGCCTTCCTCGCTACATTAAAACCAAGACTGACATCCTTGTTTAATGACCTTTTAGGGGGGGCGTCCCTGCCGCGTCAGTCCCAGGAAGCCCATATCACCTTAATCCTCAAAGACAATAAGGACCCGGAGTTATGCGGCAGCTACCGCCCCATATCTTTGATTAATCTAGATATGAAGCTGTGGGCTAAATTGCTAGCGAAAAGACTGGAGCCGTTTATGGCCGGTCTGATTGACCCAGAACAGGCGGGCTTTGTTGGAGGGAGGGAGGGGAGAGACAACTGCATCAAACTCCTCCATGCGGCCAGATTCGCCCAACATCACAGGATTCCACTCGCCCTAGTAGGTACTGACGCCGAAAAGGCTTTTGATAGGGTGGACTGGCTGTACATGGAGAGAGTGCTGCTGGCCTTCGGTCTTCCGGTGCAGTTTACACGAGCGATCTTCTCACTCTATGGCTGCCCAAATGCAAGGCTGAAAATTAATGAGATCCTCTCCCCTCCCTTCCTTATAAAAAATGGCACGCGGCAGGGTTGCCCCCTCTCCCCATCACTGTTCATCTTGTCCCTCGAGCCCCTCCTCCTGAGGGTCAGACAAGACCCGGGATTTAGGGGCCTGTAGGTGGGAGAACAGCAGATTTCGGCGGCGGCTTTCGCCGACGACATCGCCTTTGTGGTCACGGAGCCCCAGAAGAGTCTCCCCAGACTCTCTGAACTGCTTGAAGAGTTCGGGACATTCTCAAATTTTAAGATTAATTTTACAAAATCAACAGCACTGAATGTCTCCATCCCGCAAAGGCAATTTGAAATCTTAAGAAGCAACTCCCCTTTTACTTGGTCGTCCTCCCATTTGGAATACCTTGGGATTAAATTGACCAAAAAAGCGGAAGACCTATACGCTACTAATTTCATTCCCCTCATTGCCCGGGTCAAACAACTGCTCAAGTCATATGACATTCCATATATCTCCTGGCTGGGGAGAAAGAATATTATAAAGTCATATATCCTCCCGCTCATTCTTTACAAAATAAGAATGCTCCCTATTCACCTACCCACCAAATTTTTCAAACTAATGCGTGCGGCTTTTTCGGCGTTCATATGGAGACAGAGGAGACCGAGATTAGCACAGGGGTTGATGACTAGGAAGAAAAGGGAGGGGGGTGTGGACCTCCCCAACCTTTACGATTATTATTGCGCTGCTCAACTACGCTACTGGTGGGACATCTCTAGATTGAGGTATGACGAACCGCTCTCAAGGCTGTTAGTAGAGCATCGTAACGTGCCGCTATCTGAGATGCTATGGCTACCCACAAGTGCCCAATATCGGGCCAAAACGTTTAACCCCCTCCTTAGGGGACCTTGCGAAGTGTGGGATAAGCGCAGAACGGAGCTGGCGCCGTCTCCCTCGCCTATCTCCCCCATTGATGTGATACCTGGATTAATGAACTCACAGGGCGATCGACCCCGGGCACCAGTTTGGAGCAAATGCAGGTCGATCTCCATAGCCAACTTGCAAGCGTTGGCGCATTTAACACCACTGGCGATCCTCCAAAAACTATTCCCCTCGGAATCCCTCTCCTTCTTAGAGGGTTCTCAACTGGCGGCTGTCTTCAAAGAATTTCTCGGGAAGTTCAAATCGACCAGACCCCTCACTGTGTTTGAAAAGTCCTGGGCAGATAATAGAACCTCACACAAAAAGATTTCGTTTATTCGCAGGACCTTTATCTCCCCCTTCCTACCCTACAAACCAGCTTTTCTTACATCGTGGGAGAAGGAGCTGGGCATCCGGCTCACGGAGGAGGAGACCGAGACGATCCTTGATACGTCCTTCGGACTCACCCCCTGCGTAATTGCACAGGAGGCTCATTACAAGGTACTAGTCAGATGGTACCGCACGCCACAATGGCTATTTGAACATAAGCTCGCTCCTCAAGATTCCTGCTGGAGATGTATGAGAGAGACGGGCTCATATCTACACATCTGGTGGGATTGCCCGGTGTTGGCCCCCTTCTGGAGGGATGTAGGGAAAATCATTGAAAAGGTTGCGCCGGGTGTCTGCCTATCCCCTGACCTGGTTTTCTTGTCGAGTAAACATTTCCACCCAAAAAAGAACAAACTAGTTGCCTTACTAATAGACACAGCTAAATCCCTCATTCCCCGCCTTTGGCTTCAGAGTGTTCCCCCTTCGATGGGTCTCTGGAGGGAGAGAGTGGACAGCTTATACTCCTTGGAGGAACTGCACAGCTGGTCAAATAATACCTATGACAAATTCATTGTGACTTGGGCCCCTTGGCGAGAGGTGAGATCCGCGGCGTTGTGGGATGTTTGAGAGGTAACCCCCCTGAACCACCCGCTGTGGTGGTCCCCCCTATTCTACTCCCCTCCCAACCTCCCTCCCCCCTCCCTTACTGTGAGTGTCTGTGTTTGTCTTGTCCTGTTCGTCTTATCTTGAGCAGACGGTTAAAGGTTGAACGTCAGCTCAGTCCATTGCCGGACGTCAAAGCTCCCCAGTTCGATCATTCTAATAGTTAATATTGTTTTAGATTTTTCAAGTGGAGAATAATATGTTCGTAGAGGAGTCATTTTGTGGGAGCGTCGTTACGCATTTGACTGTAGTGCATTCGAATGTCTGCCTGTGTAGAAATGATGTCAGATTCCTTGTATACCCTATGTAAACCATAATAAAATTGGATTTAAAAAAAAAAAAAAATTAAAAAAAAAAAAATAAGTTGAAAAAAAAAAATTACATGATAACTTTATTCTATGGGTCAGTACGATTACTGCGATACCAAACTTGTATAGTTCTTGCCTTTGCTGTACTACTTGTATTTTTTTTTCAAAGATATTTAATGTTTTAAAATTATTCTCTGCCGCCATCTTCTGCGCGCAATAGCTTTTTTATTTTTCTGTTGACATAGTTGAGCGAGGGCTCATTTTTTGCAGGATGTCCTGTGGTTTGCGTTGGTACCACATTGGAATGCATATGACTCTTTGATCGCTTTTTATTACATTTTTTCTTGGACACAGGGTAACCAAAAAAGCGCATTTCTGGGGTTCTTTATTTTTTTCTGATGACTAGAGATAAGCGAGCACGCTCGTCTAAGGCTGATGCAGTCTTTTCGAGTAACCAGGGATCTCTCTCTCTCCCTGCCGCTCCCCGCACCCCCCCCCCCGCATCAGTCGAGTAAGCAGTTACTCGAAAAGAACGATGCTCTCTCGCGCATCAGCCTTAAACGAGCGTGCTCGCTCATCTCTACTGACAACGTTCACCGTGCGGGGTAAATAATGCATTACTTTGATAGATCTGAGGTTTATGGATCATACCAAATCACACAATGATACCAAATATGTATTTTTGTTTTATTACTTAGATTCCTTTATTAATAATACAGTCATACCTCTACTTTTGTCATCTTCGTCTTTCACTGATTTCCAGTTTCGCCGACTGTACATTGCAGAATCTTGCCTCTTCTTTCATCGCTTGCTTCTAGATTCATCACCGGCTCACGTGACCTCGGGGCTTATTTCACAGCCATTCATGGATTGCTCCAATCACAACCATTCATGGATGAATGGCTATGATTGAAGCATCCAGCTCTGGCTGTGATTGGCTGAATGGGCTGTCACTCAGCTGACTCAGGCAATCAGAGTAATCTCTTGCTGGAGGTAGGAAATTTCAATCCTCCGTCACTAAAAAATGCTCTGATGGCTTGAGAAGTGCCCAGCAGCCTGCATGGAGCTCCGGAGAGTGGCCCCCGGGACACCGACGGCACCTGCTAGGTGAGTATGTTGATTTTTCTCTTTTTTCTCATGCAATGTAGCTAGGGAGATAGTAACACTGCCAAAAATGCGGTACCAAGCCAAAAACGCTGAAAACACTGCCCATTCATTTCAATTGGCGACACAGGGCCGAAAACGCTTGTGTGAACAGCCCCATTGAAACAAATGGGAGCATTGTACAGCATTTAGCGCTGAAAAAGCAGCGCGAAATGCTTTAGAAAAATGTGGCTTGGTGTGTTTTTGGAATATCTAATTATTTGGATTTACATTGATAGGCATTCTGCCATGACAGCCCTGGGGCCTTTGAGTAGACCCGAGGCTGCCATGACACCCGCACGACTCCCTGCGATTTCATCGTGGGGGCCATATGGGACGATGTTTGGAGGATTTAAATGCTGCTGTCAGAATTGATTAACTGCTCCGATGAGCCGCGCAGTTTATCACACCTGTTTCCGCTAGGTGTGGGCTGTAAGAAACAGCCCTTGCCCACGATGTATGTAGGGAGATCGCCATGCAATCATTCTTCATACATAGACCACCGATACAGGCCATAGAATTGCAGTTGACATCATTATCTGTCCTCAGAGTTATCACTGTGTTCTCAGAGCTGTTACATAGGACTGCAAGTGACATCTGCTATACTACAGTACATCATCTGTCCTCAGCATTATCACTGTGTTCTCTGTGCTGTTACATAGGACTGCAGGTGACATCATTATCTGGAGTGCCATTGTACAGTACTGTACTATATTAGTGAATTACACGTCGCCGATGATGGAGAAGTGTGGGTTGCACTAGGAGAAACAGGAAGAGGAGATGCCAAGCAGGAGATCACATGGGTTCAGCCACAAAGTCATGTGGGCCGGCACATGCCGGTGTTATAAGAGGCAACCAATGTTAGCAGAGACAAAATTTTGGCTAAAAAACGGTCTCAAAATCAGTCTTAGTAGATGTCCATGCTAGTAGAGGTTTTACTGTGTATACTCGTATATACAGTGTGTGAAACTAAAAATGAGTGGACCACTAATTGGCTGTCAAGTAAAGAGTGTTAAAACTTGCTGCAATGTTTGCTTCGTCTTGTAGCTCTCCTTCAAGGCGGGGCACCCCCACAGATGACCAGTTGTAGTGCCATTGCTGACTAGGAGGAAAAGAAAGGCAAGACTCCAGTGGACAAAAGTGCACAAAAATTGAATCACTGAGCAGTGAAAAAACATTACCTGGTCAAATGAATGCATAGTGTTGGATGCTATGATGAATTGGCATAGTCCTGCAGGTCAAAGGAAGCTCAACACACTACCAGATCGGTCGTTCTAAGAAAGTGGCCATTCATTGTATGTGGTCCAATATACAGTATTAAAGACCCCAAAGAGCCTGTAAGATGGAGCTAGGTTAATACTCCAGCAAGAGACAGAGCGTTGAACAAGCAAGTAGGCTGAGACCAGGTAATTTCTGCTTACCTCTCTGGATTCAGCCAGCCCTTTGCCAATGTTGCTTACTGTAATGCCTCTGTGCTGTCTCTGCAAGAACTCCATACTCAGTACTCGGTCTATCGCCCTCTTACACACTGGAGGCAACTGGACACCCAAATATAGACTCTGCTAGAAAAATGTCGGTGACAGAATGTTCTGTGCCACATGCATCCCCAAGCTGCCCTGCTATCTTGGTTTCCCACTGACTGTAACAACCAGGCTGTGCCTACTTCCGTACCCTTTGACAGTGATTACAAACCTTTTAGAGACAGAGTGCCCAAACTGCAACCCAAAACCCACTTATTTATCGCAAAGTGCCAACAGGTCAGGGGGCAGGGCTCATCACAAAGTATGATTTTTACCTCCGTCATTATAAAAAGGACACGCAACTTCAAAATAGACAGCATGCAGATTTTGACAACTTTGTGGATGCGGAAATGCTGCAGAGTTTGCCACGGTAATTTCCTCCACATGTAAAAATACCCCAACAGTAATAGTAACCCCCATGGCGGCCCAGCGGTAATAGTGACTCACCACAGTGGCCCCAGCAGTAATAGTGGCATCCCACAGAGGCCCCAGTGGTAATAGTGACATCCCACAGTGGCCCCAGTGGTAATAGTGACATCCCACAGTGGCCCCTGTGGTAATAGTGACATCCCACAGTGGCCCCAGTGGTAATAGTGACACACCAGAGTAGCTCCAGCAGTAATAGTGACATTGCACAGCGGCCCCAGTGGTAACAATGACATCCCACAGCGGCCTCAGTAGTAATAGTGACATCCCACAGTGGCCACAGCAGTGATAGTGTCATTCTACAGTGGCTACAGCGGTAATAAAGACATCCTACAGCAGCCCCAGTAGTATTAGCAACATCCCACAGTGGCTCCAGTAGTAATAGTGTAATCCCACAGTGATCCCAGTAGTATTAGTGACATCCCACAGTGGCCCCAGTAGTAATAGTGACATCCCACAGCGGCCCCCACTAGTAATAGTGACATTCCACAGTGGCCCCAGTAGTATTATTGACATCCCACAGTGGTCTCAGTGGTAATAAAGACATCCCACAGTGGCCCCTGTAGTAATAGTGACATCCCACAGTGGCCCCAGTAGTATTATTGACATTCCACATTGGCCCCAGTAGTAATAGTGACATCACACAGCAGCCCCCAGTGGTAAGAGTGACATCCTACGGTGGCCCCGGTAGTAATAGTGACATCCTACAGTGGCCCTAGTAGTAATAGGGACATTCCACAGTGGCCCCAGTAGTATTAGTGACATCCCACAGTGGCCCCAGTTGTATTAGTGATATCCCACAGCAGTGCCAGTAGTAATAGTGTTACGGTATACTACCTGTGATACAACAGCCAGGGTGCCCTAGATTTCACCCACAAACCCCCCCCCCCCCAGTTTACTTGCGTCCACTCCTGGCTAACCCCTAGGTGGGCAACTGGGCGGTGGCCCCTACTCTAAGTAGGGACCGAAAAAGGGACGTTGGCGTACCTGGATGGAAAGGGTAGAGTACCGATAGGAAAGAAAGATGTAAATAACCAAATCGAACAATACTAAGCAGAACTGAGGCAGATGGAAAAACCTGGCGGATAATAGCAAAGTATAGCAGACAAGCTGACAGAAGCAGAAGACCAACAGAGGCAGTCTAGCTAGCATACTGAGGGAAACCAATAACTGGCAGTGATTGCAAGTCTCTGCCCGACCTTTAAACAAAAGCCTCCGCCCAGGAGCGGAGGGAGGGAGACAGCTAACTCCCAATAGAACATAATAAAAGGGAGCTCGTGCACGGCAGCTGCACTCACAGGTGCGCGCGCACCACGCCGTCCATGCCGACCAGGCACTCGTGCCCCCCGGCAGTCGAACAACAAGCTAGGGGGGACGAGCCCTGACCGCGACACCCCGCACACCACCGCCCTGAGAGGACCAGAAACCGCTGCATGGTAACAAATAGTGACATCCCACAGCAACCTCCAGTGGTAATAATGACATCCCACAGCAGTCCCAGCAGTAATATTGACATCCCACAGTGGCCCCAGTAGTATTAGTGACATCCCACAGTGGTCCCAGTAGTTAAAGTGACATCTCACAGCAGTCCTAGTAGTAGTAGTGACTTCCCAAAAGTGGTCCTAGCGTTAATAGTGACATAGCACAGTGGCCCTAGTAGTAATAGTGACATTCCACAGTGGCGCTAGTAGTAATAAAGACATCCCACAGTGGCCCCAGTAGTATTAGTGACATCCCACAGCGATCCCAGTAGTAATAGTGACATCCCACGGTGGTCCCAGCGGTAATAGTGACATCCCACAGTAGCCCCAGTAGTAATGGTGATATCCCACAGTGGCCCCAGTAGTAATAGTGACATCCCACGGTGGTCCCAGCGGTAATAATGACATCCCACAGTGGTCCCAGTAGTAATAGTGACATCCCACGGTGGTCCCAGCGGTAATAATGACATCCCACAACAGCCCCAGTAGAAATGGTGACATCCCACTGTGGCCCCAGTAGTAAAAGTGACATTCCACAGCTTCCAACAGGTTTTACATATCCCAGTGATTCTGGCATTGCTTTTTTTTGGGTCATATTGTACTTCATTTAGGTGGTGAAAAAGTCAGATAGAATTTGAGTATATTTATTAAAAGCACCAAAATTGGGAAAATTTTAAAAAATTGTCATTTTTTTCACATTTTCAATTATAATATATCAAATGTGTTCAAACATGCTGTACACATTTTTGATAAGATACATAATTCCCTCTGCTTACTTTCTTTTGGATGCACATTGGAAGAGCCCCTGTTTGTCCTTTGTTCAGAAACATACCCATTGTGGCCCTAATATTATGTCCGTATGCACAACAGGACCCAAACCGAGAGGAGAAGCCGGTGGCTTTCAGAACAGTGATTTTGCTTGAAGGTGTTTCAGGCCCCATTGCCCACTTGTAGAGCCCTTGAGCGGCCAAAACGATATAGAATTCCCACAAATGATCCCATTTTGAAAACGAAACCCCTTAACGAATTCATCTAGGGGTGTACTGCATATTTTGACCCCACAGGTTTTGAATGAATCTAAGCAAAGCAAAAGAAAGAAAACACGATTTTCATTTTTTTGGCAATTGTGCCATTTTAAAAACATCTTTTTTTAACAGCACACATATGAATGAAGATTTGCACCCCAAAATGGTTACCACTGTTTGTCCTGTATTCAGAAACATACCCGTTGTGACTCTAATCTTATGTCCGGATGCATAATGGGGCCCAAAATGAAAGGAGCAGCCGTTGGCTTTCAGAACAAAAACTTTGCTTGAAGGTAATTTAGGCCCATAGCACACTTGTAGAGCCCTTGAGCGCCCAAAACGATTGATAACCCCAACAGATAACCACATTTTGAAAACTAGACCCCTTATCGACTTCATCAAAGGGTGTACTACGTATTTTCACCCCACAGTTTCGGGGAAGGAAAGGAAGGAAAAAAATTACAATTTTCATTTTTTTGTCAATTGTGTCATTTTAAAAACATTTTTTTGGTACAGCACACATATAAATGGAGACCTGCATCCCAAAATAGATACCCCTGTTTGTCCTGTGTTCAGAAACATACTGACTGTAGCCCCAATCTACTTATAGGACACATGGCTAGGCCTAAAATGGAGGAAACACCCGTTGGATTTCAGGGCACAACTGAATAAATTCTAGGCCCCATTGCACACTTGTGCAGAAAAAAAATGGTCTCCCTAAAAATAATCCCCCATCTCCATTTTTTGCCATTCTTTAAATCTTAGATAAAAGTAATAATGAAAACTGCGTGGTATGTCTGAAGGGTAATTACGGAGGTTGATTGGGATGGGAACATGGGGCAATAAAACTGGGTATCCCTCCTCCTCCCATGCTTTTTTAGGGGATATTTTTTTGACCCCAGCGGAAGGGATGGGGTGTAAAAAGTGGCGCTCTGTGAGTCTCCGTAATTTTGCTGAGGTGCGGCGGTATCACCCAGAAGGCGCTCAACAAGCTGCTCCTAGAACTGCTGGAAGGCGAGCGCTCCTGGATTTTCTTGTAAATTATGTATTACAGGTATGGGTCCGAATAATGCCGGACTCACACGGTGGTATGTGGAATCCACTTGTGGAGGCCCGCAGCGGATCCCAGCTGTGAGCCCGGCCGTGGCGCTGCGTACGGCCGTGTACTGCACATAACTGCGCACTCACTAATTTGAGTGGAATTGTAAAATTCAATGCATTTGATTGATCTGTGTATTATCACTGATAAAACGCATGTGGAATCCGCAATTTCTATCTAGCCGTGTGAATTTGTCCTAATAGTAGACCACTACTTTTTTTATCAAGTGACCAGGGACCACTGAATAAGGCCACCAGTCACTGCTCCAGGCACTCCGCAACTGTTGGTTGCCAAGAGCAAGGAGATTTGAAATTTCCTGGGCTCCCCGACTCCTGCGAATGTGTCTGGCATTTTGCCGGCGGGCGCATGCACAGAAGCCGGGAGGGTCCATTGAGGAGGATCGCATTGGGATTCAAATGCGGAGGCCTCTGGGAAGATGTTTCATCTCCTCTCACCGATTGCATTGGTGAGGGGAGATGAAACTTCACCTTTTAAAATTTTTTTTATATGATCGTCGATTGATAACGGCGATCACGTGACCAGTAACCGCATATCGCGGCTCCCCGTGACATCTCCAGGCTCGCCCAGCCAGGAGAGGGAGCTTTTAAATTTCCCGGGCAATCTTTGACTTTTGCGCACATGTCCGCCATCATGCTGACGGGCGCATGCGCTGAAGTCGGGGTAAGGTCCTTGGATAAAGATTCCATCAAGGGACAATTCCAGGGACCTTGGGTATGTAATTTCATCTCCCCTCAGGGATCAATCTGTAAGAGGAGATGAAACTTTATCTTTTTAAACTTTTTTTTTACAATTTTAAACTTTCCGTGATGACCGTTATCTAATGGATAATAATGATCATGTGACCGGGAACCGCATACAGCAGTCCCCGGTGACATCTCCCTGCACTCGGCTATCTTTGAATTTGACGGGCTCTCCAGCCTTCTGTGCATGCACGCCACATTGGCACATGTGCAGAAGCCCGGGGGACATCATGAAAAAGGGGGTGAGTATTTTCCCCTCCCCTCATGGATCCAATCCATAAGGGGAGGAGGTGCAACTTTAACTTTTTTAAACTTTTTTTTCACTTTTTCCGTGATCACGACGGTCCCCGGTGATATCTCCTGCCTCCCAGCTACCTTCAGGAGCCAGGATATTTCAAATTTGCTCAGGTTCCCAGCCTTCTGCGCATGCGGCTGATGTAATGACGCCTGGCGAGCATACGCAGAAGGCCAGTGTCAGGTTCTGGAGGACCAGAGCAGCAGGGGACAGCACAGAGGACAGGGGTGAGTAATCTCAGCTGCCCCCATGGATCCCATCCATGAGGGCAGCTGAATCATTAACTTTTTAAAAACTTTTTTTCACTTTAATGTGATCGGTGCTATCCATCAGATAGCGCCAATCGCATTGCTGGGAGGGTCCCTGCAGCCAGGAATGACAGCTTTGTGTGGTCCGGCTTCATGAGTGTCGAGAGGGGACCCCATAGGAGAAGACATTTTATATTGAGTTGTGGGAAGTTGGAGGGTTGGTGGGAAGTGCATGCAGCATGAAAAGCACCAGAGCTGTGGTCTACAATGGTGTTAATGGTATTGTCCTTGTTCGTGATCTCACAAACTAGTAGACATCTCAGAACCTGTACCGCTGGTCCTTAGAAGCATTTTTTGGCTGAGGACCTCAACGCAGAGAAAATAAATCTGGATTAAAAATGCCCCCACCGGATATCCGGCTTCATCATTGTGACATATGTGATGGATCTTGAGTCCCAAACACCTTCACCCGAACCAAAGATTGTGAAACAAATACACAAGACACTTTCATTTGATGTTAAATTGACAACATTTTATTTGAAATAACATTATATTTTTATTCAGAATCTCAAATGTAAATTCAGACCAATTGCTATAAGAAGACACTGAAAATGGCGCACCTCCGACTCACGAAGAGTCATCGTCCAGCACTCAGGAGAGGAAAAACCCCCTGTGGAGGAAACCTCTGGGGAGCTATGGCTGGAGGACGGCCCTCCCTCCGGGCTTAGGGGGTTAATGCCAATATGTAACAGCATCTTTTATCAGAATTGATACATTTTATCATACTTACAGTCATACATCCTATAACAGAACATTACATATGATGGTAATTAGTAAACAAGGCGAGGGCAAAGCAGAGGCCCCGTGTGATGCCTAATGGAGATATCCAAATGTGACCTCTCCGGGCAGCGGATACTGGATATGACGGAGATCTGGCTGCAGCATCTGTCACCCCATGGATCGCTAGGGATAATAGACATGATCTGGCTGGCTGCGCAGTTATGGCTGATCGGGCTGGCTAGGTAAATATGGCTGATCTGGCTGGCTAGGCGGGCGTCCCCTCCTCCCTCACAGATGGTGAAGCTCCAGGTCTCCAGACACACCAAGCACCACGCTGCATCTGGCCGTGTCCCCTGCCGGCATGGAGTTTTCTTGTGTAGGCTCTTTATGACGTAGGCCTAGCTGTGGATGACATCAGCACAGTTGCCATGGTGACTGCAGATGTTTATCACCAAGGCCTCATCCACTTGAAGTCACCCATAATTAACTGTTTAATGACTGGCACTGTGCTTTTCTACAGAAGTCTATTAAAAAATAAAATAAAATGATTGCAATGTAAAGTAGGTGTGGTAACTGTTAACCCCTTAGTGACAAAACTTTTCAGTTTTTTTTTCTATTTCTGTGTGTTCCTTTCCCCTTTTTAAAAACTCCTTTATTTATCCATCGACGTCGCTGTATGAGGGCTTGTTTTTTGCGGGTCGAGTTGAATTTTTCAATGGTATTATTTAATGTACCATATAAAGTACTGGAAAAACTTTAAAAAATTCTAAGGGGAGAGAAAAGGAAAAAAATTAAATTCCGCCATCTTTTGGTACGTCCTATTTCTATGGCGCACAAACTGCAACAAAAATTACATGATAACTTTATTGTATGGGTCAGTACGATTACTGCGATACCAAACTTATATAGTTCTTGCTTTTGCTGTACTACTTGTATTTTTTTTTAAAGATATTTAATGTTTTAAAATTATTCTCTGCCGCCATCTTCTGCGCGCAATAGCTTTTTTATTTTTCTGTTGACATAGTTGAGCGAGGGCTCATTTTTTGCAGGATGTCCTGTGGTTTGCGTTGGTACCACATTGGAATACATACGACTCTTTGATGGCTTTTTATTGCATTTTTTTTCTTGGACACAGGGTAATCAAAAAAGCGCATTTCTGGGGTTCTTTATTTTTTTCTGACGACTACAGATGAGCGAGCACGCTCGTCTAAGGCTGATGCAGTCTTTTCGAGTAAGCAGGGATCTCTCTCTCTCTCTCCCTGCCGCTCCCCGTACCCCCCCCCCCCCCCCCCGCATGGTGCTCAGTCGAGTAAGCAGTTACTCGAAAAGAACGATGCTCTCTCGCGCATCAGCCTTAAACGAGCGTGCTCGCTCATCTCTACTGACAACGTTCATCGTGCGGGGTAAATAATGCATTACTTTGATAGATCTGACGTTTATGGATCATACCAAATCACTCAATGATACCAAATATGTATTTTTGTTTTATTCCTTAGATTCCTTTATTAATAATACAGTTATACCTCTACTTTTGTCATCTTCGTCTTTCACTGATTTCCAGTTTCGCTGACTGTTCATTGCAGAATCTTGCCTCTTCTTTCATCGCTTGCTTCTAGATTCATCACCGGCTCACGTGACCTCGGGGCTTATTTCACAGCCATTCATGGATTGCTCCAATCACAACCATTCATGGATGAATGGCTATGATTGAAGCATCCAGCTCTGGCTGTGATTGGCTGAATGGGCTGTCACTCAGCTGACTCAGGCAATCAGAGTAATCTCTTGCTGGAGGTAGGAAATTTCAATCCTCCGTCACTAAAAAATGCTCTGATGGCTTGAGAAGTGCCCAGCAGCCTGCATGGAGCTCCGGAGAGTGGCCCCCGGGACACCGACGGCACCTGCTAGGTGAGTATGTTGATTTTTCTCTTTTTTCTCATGCAATGTAGCTAGGCAGATAGTAACACCGCCAAAAATGCGGTACCAAGCCAAAAACGCTGAAAACACTGCCCATTCATTTCAATTGGCGACACAGGGCCGAAAACGCTTGTGTGAACAGCCCCATTGAAACAAATGGGAGCATTGTACAGCATTTAGCGCTGAAAAAGCAGCGCGAAATGCTTTAGAAAAATGTGGCTTGGTGTGTTTTTGGAATATCTAATTATTTGGATTTACATTGATAGGCATTCTGCCATGACAGCCCTGGGGCCTTTGAGTAGACCCGAGGCTGCCATGACACCCGCATGACTCCCTGCGATTTCATCGTGGGGGCCATATGGGACGATGTTTGGAGGATTTAAATGCTGCTGTCAGAATTGATTAACTGCTCCGATGAGCCGCGCAGTTTATCACACCTGTTTCCGCTAGGTGTGGGCTGTAAGAAACAGCCCTTGCCCACGATGTATGTAGGGAGATCGCCATGCAATCATTCTTCATACATAGACCACCGATACAGGCCATAGAATTGCAGTTGACATCATTATCTGTCCTCAGAGTTATCACTGTGTTCTCAGAGCTGTTACATAGGACTGCAAGTGACATCTGCTATACTACAGTACATCATCTGTCCTCAGCATTATCACTGTGTTCTCTGTGCTGTTACATAGGACTGCAGGTGACATCATTATCTGTCCTCAGCGTTATGGAGTGCAATTGTACAGTACTGTACAATACAAGTGTATTACCCGTCGTCGATGATGGAGAAGGGTTGGCTGCACTAGCAGGGGGAGGAGACGCCGAGCAGGAGATCACATGGGTTCAGCAGTAAGGTCACATGGGCCGGTGTTATTAGAGGCAACCAATGTTAGTAGAGACAAAATGTTGGCTAAAAAAACGGCCTCAAAATCGGTCTTAGTAGATGTCAATGCTAGTAGAGGTTTTACTGTGTATACTCGTATATACATGAAATTAGACTGTGATAGTACGATGAGCTGACTGTAGTTGAGAGACTGTACTTGAGTCTGCAAAGTCTGGCAAATCGATACAGTGTTACCAGAATCCTACAGTCTTGTGTTGCCAAGTATTATATTAATAAAGTATACAAAACTGTGTTACAACACTGAAGCCTGCATGTTACCTGAAGTGTTTTTTGTACCACTGAAACCCACAAGCCAGTTGAAGTGCCTGTACTGTTGATTCCTGTACACTGCTTAATTACAGTGTGCAAGACTAAAAGTGACTGGACCACTAATTGGCTGCCAAGTACAGAGTGTTAAAACTTGCTGCAATGTTTGCTTCGTCTTGTAGCTCTCCTTCAAGGCGATTGGCAATTGTGCCATTTTAAAAACATCTTTTTTTAACAGCAACATATGAATGAGGATTTGCACTGTTATCGGACCACACCGGTACCGATCTGATGACCTCGTTGCCCGGTGCCAAATTGGTAGATATGGAAGCCCGTGATGAGGAGATTTGCTAGCAATTATCTATCAATAGCATGGAAATCACTCCATGTTATGTCAAGACATTTCTCCAGTGAGAATCTCAATGAAATTCTACTTTATTATCAACATTGCCAACTCTTATACAGAAAGACGAGGGCGTATCCAAATGTTGCTTGGTACAAAGATTAGTGTTACGTAGCTTACTGTTACAAAGGTGAAAATACTTATTGATCACAAGACTTATTGACATCCAAAAGCAGAGATGAATTCCCAGCAGCACTGCAATAGTCCTCTTATAGAGCCAGGCAATATAGATGCAAACGCCAGTAAAGGAGCCCAAAGCAGACGAGCTCCACAAATGCAGTCCAGATATAAGTAGTAGTAACCGGCAGCAGACAGGAATGTAGAAAGATACAAAAATGTTTATTTGCCCCATTACAGAAAAAGAGTAGTTCCTAAAGCTAAAAAACTTATTGACATCTACCAAATAGTCTCAAAGCTCTTAAAGGGGTTGTCCCGCGGCAGCAAGTGGGGTTATACACTTCTGTATGGCCATAATAATGCACTTTGTAATGTACATTGTGCATTAATTATGAGCCATACAGAAGTTATAAAAAGTTTTTTACTTACCTGCTCCGTTGCTGGCGTCCTCGTTCCCATGGAGCCGACTAATTTTAGCCCTCCGATGGCCAAATTAGCCGCGCTTGCGCAGTCCGGGTCTTCTGCTCTCTTCAATGGAGCCGCTCGTGCAGAATGCCGGCTCCGTGTAGCTCCGCCCCGTCACGTGCCGATTCCAGCCAATCAGGAGGCTGGAATCGGCAATGGACCGCACAGAAGAGCTGCGGTCCACGGAGGGAGCAGACCCCGGCGGCCATCTTCAGCAGGTAAGTATGAAGACGCCGGACCGCCGGGATTCAGGTAAGCGCTGAGCGGTTTGTTTTTTTAACCCCCCCCCCCCCGTTCGGCGCGGGACAACCCCTTTAAGGCCCGTCTCAGACATAGAAATTACTTAAAGGGGTTGTCCCGCGAAAGCAAGTGGGGTTATACTCTTCTGTATGGCCATATTAATGCACTTTGTAATGTACATTGTGCATTAATTATGAGCCATACAGAAGTTATCAGAAGTTATTCACTTACCTGTTCCGTTGCTAGCGTCCTCGTCTCCATGGTGCCGTCTAATTTGCAGCGTCTAATCGCCGGATTAGACGCGCTTGCCTAGTCCGGTCTTCTTCTTTTCTGAATGGGGCCGCTCGTGCCGGAGAGCGGCTCCTTGTAGCTCCGCCCCGTCACGTGCCGATTCCAGCCAATCAGGAGGCTGGAATCGGCAATGGACCGCACAGAAGACCTGCGGTCCACCGAGGGAGAAGATCCCGGTGGCCATCTTCAGCAGGTAAGTAAGAAGTCACCGGAGCGCGGGGATTCAGGTAAGCACTATCCCGTTTTCTTTTTTAACCCCTGCATCGGGTTTGTCTCGCGCCGAACGGGGGGGCTATTGAAAAAAAAAAAAAAACCCGTTTCGGCGCAGGACAACCCCTTTACCCCTTTCGAATCCAATTTGTATCCTGGTTTTCCTAGGGGGCTTACTCTTTTTCTGTCGTTAAACAGCACTATATGCTGACTAAAGCCAGTACTGCATGAGGTGACACGTTGGATAGGCTCCGACAGCAGAGAGGCTGGCAATATAGAGTAAGAGAACCCCCAATGGATGTCTTCCAACATCGGAGCTGTACAGCCTTAAATCATAATGTCTTCAGAGGTCAGACAGTGGATTGGAAAGGGTTAAAGGGGTTGTCTCGCGGAAGCAAGTGGGGTTATACACTTCTGTATGGCCATATTAATGCACTTTGTAATATACATCGTGCATTAAATATGAGCCATACAGAAGTTATTCACTTACCTGCTCTGTTGCTAGCGTCCACGTCTCCATGGCTCCGTCTAATTTCGCTGGCTTCTTGCTTTTTTAGACGCGCTTGCGCTGTGCGGTCTTCTGCCTGGTGAATGGGGACGCTCGTGCCGGAGAGCTGGTCACCGCGTCGTCATCATAGCTCCGCCCCGTCACGTGTGCCGATTCCAGCCAATCAGGAGGCTGGAATCGGCAATGGAACGCACAGAGCCCATGGTGCACCATGGGAGAAGATGCGCGGTGCACCATGGGAGAAAACCGCAGTGCATCCCTGGGAAAGGACCGGCGGCCATCTTAGGCAGAAGATTTTTAAAACTTCACATTTCAGCACATCGGTGAGTAGCAAGCGGCTTAAAAACCGCTTTAAATTGCTATTTTATGCCAGGGGGGTGACAGGGGGAATGGGGTAAGGTAAAATTTTGATGTTTGCCACGAGACAACCCCTTTAAGTCAGGATATTGCTGATGCATTGGACAACATTTCTGCTATAGCTGTGTGTCTTATCTGTTAACATAGCTTAGCCTTATTTAATTTGTCTGTTGACTTCTTATCTTAAAATCCTAGTTTCCGTCACTACAAAGCATAGGTTTTAGTCTTCTATTTAAGGGTCAATAGTCCAATACAAGGTAAGAAACATACACTTATTGCATTCTGAAACTTAACACTTTATATTCCATGACAAGTTGAAATTCCAATGTTGGTTTAGTGTTGGGAAGCAGCTAAATTATACCATATCCAACCTCGTGCTAGGAGTTAGATTATTGTAGGTAGACAGTGCATTCTCAAATATTTGCATCTGAACTATTCAGGCTATAAGTCTTAGTATGTACAATGAGAATGCTATATTTGTTTGCTACAAATCAAAGGCCCTTGTCAGTTTTAAAGCCTTAAAGACACAGCATTTTTTTCCCATTTTTGTTTTTCCTCCACCTTTAAAAAAAAACAAAAAAACGTAACTCCTTTATTATTTATCGCTGTATGAGTGCTTGTTTTTTGCGGGACAAGTTGTATTTTTCAATGCTGCTATTTAATGCACCATGTAATGTACTGATGAAACTATTTAAAAATTCTTAGTAGAGTAAAATGAAAAAAAAACCAGACATTTTGACATCTTTCGGTACGTCTTGTTTCTATGGCGCACAAACTGCAACAAAAATGACATGATAACTTTGTTCTATGGGTCAGTATGATTACTATTAGAGATGAGCGAGCATACTCGCTAAGGGCAATTGCTCGAGCAAGCATTGCCCTTAACGAGTACCTGCCCGCTCGAGAGAAAAGGTTCGGGTGCTGGCGTGGGGAGTGGTGAGTTGCGGCAGTCAGCAGTGGGGAGCGGGGGTGAGAGAGAGAGAGATCTCTCCTCCGTTCCTCCCCGCTCTCCCCCGCAGCTCCCTGCCCGCCGCCGGCACCCGAACCATTTCTCTCGAGCCGGTAGGTACTCGCTACGGGCGAGTATGCTCGCTCATCACTAATTACTATGATACCAAGCTTATAGAGGTTTTTTTTGCTGTAGTACTTTTATTTTTTTCAAAGACATTTAATTTTTTTTTAGTATTTCCTGCCGTCGTCTTCTGTGCGCAATAACTATTTTATTTTGCCATCAACATAGTTGTGTGACGGCTTAGTTTTTGTGGGACGTCCTGTAGTTTGCGTTGGAATCTTTTAGAAATACAACTTTTTGATCGCTTTTTATTGCTTTTTTTCTTGGAGACAGTGACCAAAAAAGTGCAATTCTGGTGTTCTTTATTTTATTTTTTTGAAGATGTTCTCCATGCAGGGTAAATAATGCATTACTTTGATAGATCGGACTTTTACGGTCACAGCGATACCAAATATGTATTTTTGTTTTATTATTAAGATTCTTTTATTGTAAATATGGCAAAAGGGTTTTTTTTCTTTAACTTTTATTATTTTTTTTTAAATAATTAGTAAAACTTTATTGATTTCATTTTTACTTTTTTTTTAGTAAACATGCAATGCTTTAATCGCTCCTGCCGTATGATGTAATGCCATAGCATTATATCATACTGCTATTGGGAAGGCAGTCTATCAAGCCACTCCATGGGGATGGCTTGATAGGCATTCTGCCAAGACAGCCCTGGGGCCTTTAGGAAGGCCCCCGGCTGCCATTACATCCACACAGCTCCCTATGATCTCATCAAGGGTGGGCTATACAGGAACACTGAACATAGTTCAGGGGATTTAAATGCCGCTGTCAGAAACGACAGCGGCATTTAAAAGGTTAACAGTTACGATCAGCCACGTGGCTGATTGGAGCTGCTGCCGCCAGGTGTCGGCTGTAACAAACAGCCGGTGCCCGTGCTGTATGAAGAGAGATTATCCTGTGATCTTTCTTCATTCCTACCCCGACGCTGCAGGACGTTTCTGCACCCATAAGTAATAATGATGTATGCCTATCCGCCATGGCTTATTGTGCATCTTCACACTTAAATTATTTTTGGAGGTGCAGACCTTTGTTTTGTATATGCAAGTGTTACCATGCGGCGGCTGCTGGGGCCGCGGGTGGTTGGTCGGCGCGGTGTGCGCACTCGTGGGTCCGGGCAGCGACGTGCACGCATGCGCCTGTGAGTGCAACTCTATGCACGAGTCTCTGTTATGAGATTCTGCTAGGAGGTGTCGCCTCCCCCTCTCTGCCCCTGGGCAGAGGCTTCTGTTCATAAGGCTGACAGTGAGGTCCATTCACTGCCAGTTATTGGTTTCTGTCAGTGTGTTTGCTTCCTGCTCTGTCAGTCTCCTGTTTTCAGCTTGTTTGCTATATCTGCCAGGTTATCCCATTTGCCTCGGTCTGCTTATATTTTCTGTTGGTTTATTCATCTGCCCTTCCTGACGGTATTCTACCCTGTTCCATCTTGGTACGCCAGTGTCCCTCCTCGGTCCCTAGAGAGTGTAGGGACCGCCACCCAGTTGCCCACCTGGGGTTAGCCAGGAGTGGAGGCAAGTAGGCAGGGACAGGGGTTGCAGGTAAGTTCTAGGGCAACCCGGGTTGGCGTATCATCGGGTAGGATACTGTAACATAATAACTGGCCTTTAAAATTACCCTGCGTCCTTACTAATCAGTTGCAGGAGCTAGTGGGTGTGATCCAAGACCTATCCAATCGTATGGTGGCCCAGGAGCAGTGGGTGTTGACGCAGGCTCCTGCCGCCCCATCTATTCCTGAGCCCAAGTGTCCTCTCCCTGAGGTATTTTCTGGGGAGAGAAGCAAGTTTTTCATTTTCAGCAGTCATTAGACTATATTTCCGGATGCGGCCCGGATCCTCCGGCTCTGAGTCCCAGAAGGTGCGATTGATTCTGTCCTTACTGCGGGGTCCCCCCCCAGACATGGGCCTACTCCTTACCTGAGAGTTCTGCTTGCCTGCAGTCTGTTGATTCATTTTTTCAGGAACTAGGAGGTATTTTTGATGAGCCGGACAAGGCGGGGTTAGCAGTATCTCACCTCATGGCTTTGCGTCAGGGGCAGCAGTGTGCTGAAGACTATTGCTCTAGGTTTAGACAGTATGCCAGTGAAACCTCCTGAAACGATGGCGCCTTCAAAGATGTGTTTTTGTTGGGTCTTTCTGATGCTGTCAAGGATCTAATTATTTCCCATCCCGCTCCCGTAACACTTAAAGAGGTGATGGTATTGGCAGTAAAGGCTGACAGGAGACTGACATCTAGAGAAAAGGAACATCTGGCCTGTAAAACTAGGGAGTCCTGTAGATCCATGCCCATTTCTTCTATGCCAGCTCCTGGGTCCGAGCCTATGGAAGTGGACCAGCTAAGTCCCGGGGAACTGCGAAGATTCCGGATGACTCACTGTCTTTGCCTCTACTGTGGGGAAGCCGGACATCGGGTAGCAACCTGTCCACAGAAGCAACGGCAACATCAGTCTGAACTGGCGGAAAAACTACAGATCCTAGGCGATTCTTGGAAGGGTCGCCTAGGATCACAGGCACTTCCTAGGTTGTTGGTGCCTTGTCAGGTTGGCTTCCGGAATTTTAATCGGTCCAGTCAAGCCTATATTGATTCGGTTGCTGCCGCCAATCTGATTAATTTAAATTTTGTCAGACCTCTAATGACCGAATTTTTCATACTGAAGCCCCCCATATGCTTCAACGGTATTGATTCGACCCCTCTATCCGCAGGTGTTGTTAAATGGAGGACTCCCATTCTGCAGTTCACTGTGGGTGTTTTCCATTCTGAGAATCTGTCTTTCCTGGTTATGGAAAAGATGTCTTTTGATGTGGTGCTTGGTATGCCCTGGTTGGCACTGCACAACCCACAATTTCATTGGTCCACCCGGGAATTGACTCATTGGGGGTCATCCTGTCATAATCACTTAACTACTATAGCTATGTGCTCAGCAGGTACTGTGTTTGTCCCGAAGTATTTGTCGGATTTGCTGGACGTATTCTGCAAAAAACTGTCTGAGACTTTGCCTCCCCATAGGGGGTGGGACTGTGGTATTGATCTGATTCCTGACAGTCCCTTCCCTAAGGGAGCCATTTTCAATTTGTCAGGGTGTGAGCACGAAGCCCTGGAGTCTTATATCTCAGAGTCTCTGGCCAAACAACATATCCAGCCGTCCAGGTCCCCTGCCAGGGCAGGTCTCTTCTTTGTTGAGAAGAAGGATGGGACATTGAGGCCTTGGGTGGATTATCGGGCCTTGAATAAAATCACAGTGAAGAACCAGTGCTCCTTGCCCCTGATTCCGGACTTGTTGAATCAGGTGGTAGGGGCCCACTGGTTCTCTAAACTGGACTTAAGGGAGGCTTACAATTTAATTCGCATTCAAGAGGGAGATGAATGGAAGACCGCGTTCAACACCCCATTAGGACATTTTGACTCTTTCGGACTCTGTAATGCCCCCGCTGTGTGGCTTTTATGAATGCGGCCTTTCACGACTTCCTGGGGGTATTTCTGGTCATATATCTTGATGACATTCTGGTGTATTCTCCTGACTGGGATTCATATGTGTGGCCACTGAGGTTGGTTATGACTTGTTTGTGCGAGTATCAACTTTTTGTCAAGTTGGAGAAATGTACATTTGGTTCAAAACAAGTGTCTTTTCTTGGTTATGTGATTTCACCCACGGAGATTCAGATGGAGTCTGATAAAGTAGCAGCAATCTCCCAATGGGTCAGACCAGACAAGCTTAAGGCTCTCCAGCGGTTTTTGCGTTTTGCAAATTTTTACCGCAAATTCATTAAGAATTACTCAGTTATTGCTCAACCCTTGACCGATCTGACTAAGAAGGGATACGACTTGGTAAAATGGTCGCCTGCAGCCCTAGAGGCCTTTAGTCATCTATAAAAGGCGTTTACGACTGCCCCGATGCTAATACAGCCGGACGCATGACTAACCTTTTTCATTGAGGTAAATGTGTCTGAGGTGGGGGCAGGAGCAGTATTGTCGCAGGAAGTCAGTGGGAGATCAGGGTATAGTCCATGTGCGTTCTTTTCACAGAAGTTTAGTTCAGCAGAATGCAAGTAGGACATGGGTAACCGTGAGTTACTGGTGATCAAATGGGCTTTAGAAGAGTGGCGACAGCATCTTGAGGGTGTTCGACACCCCATTATTGTGTATACCGATCACAAGAATTTGGTATTGTTAAGGACCGTGCCTGGTCACATAACCTTTCAGGTCAAGAGGTCCAAATTAGAACCGTATCTGGATGCATCCCAGAAACCAAGAACTAGACACTGAGACAGTTGTCAGTTTCTTCAGATAACTAGAGAAGAACCACGGCAGGCAACAAGTAGTTCTCTCTGTAGGAGGGCGATACGTACTAAGCGTTTATTCACCTTTTATAGTTTTCTATACAGGAAAGGAATGTCTTGTTAGTCACAGCCTAAATCTCATTGGGTTAGACACAGATTATGAGTTATGCATTGTTCGGCAACCGCATAGCGTGCGTAAGAGTCTATGAAATGTCCTTCAAATCTCTGTTTATCCAGCGTGATCCTGTTCCTCCCTTGTGATTTAGACGGTCATAGTGTCTTGTTACTACAGTTAGTTCCTTGTCCAAACCTCAAGGCGTGGGTGAGCTTCTACCGATAACAGCTGCACATCAGGCATCCAGATATGCCTATTCACATCTTATAATGCTCCATTTTGTATCTAGCGTCCATTTTGAGGCAGATTCTTTATTTTAAGACACACATACTTCATCAGTATATCTCGCCAATGCTAAAAGACTCACAGCTCGTCAAGCCAGGTGGGCGTTGTTTTTCACCAGGTTTAATTTCGTCGTGACATATATCCCAGGAGAGAAGAACGTGAAGGCGGATGCCTTGTCACGGAGTTTCGGGGCGCCGGAAAGTGAGACTAACTCCTGGCATCTGGCGTGGTCGTGGCAGCTGTAGAATCTAACCTCAACTACAGAATGCTCAGCAGGACGCTCCTTCGGGGGTGCCGGAGGGCCGATGGTTTGTGCCAGAGACCTTACGTCTCAGAGTCATGGAAGAATCTCACTCGTTGGTTTTCACAGGTCATACGGGGTTTCAGGGGACCCTGGATCTTTGTTCTAGACACTTCTGGTGGCCAGGCATGTCTCAGGAGATCCGTGACTTTGTTAAGGGATGCTCTGTCTGTGCACGCAATAAAAGTCGGCGGCGTCCTCCAGAGGGTCCTCTGAGACCATTACCGGTACCTTCTCGTCCATGGTCGCAGTTATCGGTAGATTTTATCACCGATCTACCAGAATCCCAGAAGTTCACCACTATCCTAGTGGTTGTCGACCGGTTCTCAAAAATGGCACATTTTGTGGCGTTAAAGAAGCTACCTTCGGCAAAAGAATTTGCGAAGATTTTTGTAAAAGAAATCACTCGCCTACATGGGGTTCCCCAAAACATTGTATCTGATCGCGGGGTTCAGCTTGTGTTGCAGTTTTGGCAAGCTTTCTGCAGAAACCTGGTCAGACTGAGCGGAAGAACCAAGAGTTAGTGCAATATTTACAGTTATACAAATATTTAAACAACCACACTTGTTCTTCCACTGGGGTATCTCCATTATTTTGTGTATACGGTCAACATCCTTGCTTCCTTACAGCGATTCCTACTCCATCTGTCTGTCCTGCAGCTGACGTCGCCACAGATACGCTGCAGGGAGTATGGAAAGAGGTACAGAAAAACTTGAAAGCAACGGGGGCTCGTATGCAGTTGCGTAGTGGGAGGAGTCTGTCTCTATCTGAACCTTACAGGGTGGGATAGAAGGTATACCTGTCTTCTAAAAATTTCAAATTAAGGGTCCCGTTCTTGAAGCTGGCGCCACGTTACGTGGGGCCCTTTGTCATCACACGTGTGTTGAACCCGCTCGCCTACGAATTGGGTTTGTCAGCTACATGGAGGGTTCACAGGGTGTTCCATAAGTCTTTATTGAAACCTTTTGTCCCTTCGGTGATGCAACTATTTTTATGCAGGCTGAAACTCAGTGATAAATGGCAAGTGAACGAATAGTGCATAATGACCGTTCAATTACATATTACAATTATCGCTCTCTTTCGCTCGTTTGAACACATTTTGAGCGATAATCATTGTGTGTAAATGGGCCTTAAGACTCCTGTTCGCTAATGTAAATTTGTGAAAAGCAGAAAGTGGTCATATACTGTCTGGCTCACTCTCTGCCACTTGTCTCCCCTACTATGTTAACACTGTACTGAGACTGAAACTTTCTTTGACAACCCTACTTCCGAAACATCTAGAGGGTACTTAACCCTAACCTGAAAAACACTGTCTGCTTCTCAGGTAGGCACTACTGCTGTCAAGGCTAGATTACTTAGTCTTAACTGAGAGAATGGACCTTGTAGTGACAGATGCCATAATAGTCACCCTCGCAGTCTCTGATCATGCACCAATGACTAAAACTATTCAACTTATTTCCTTTCACATGAGTGCTCAAAGAGACAATCTTGCAGGATTCTAAAGCAGCTCAAGTTTTCTGAATCTCTACCATATCTCAGATTATTTTATGCAAAATAGCACTCCAGATATCTCTGAACCAATTATTTGGAAGTCCACAATATTGTGTTTAGAAAGGTCTTCATTAATATTTGCACTGGGTTGAAGAAAGAGAGAGAGAAAAAAAGTCCTTCCTTTCGCAATTTTTCATTCTAGAGGACTCTACGCATGATCTTCTTTAAATTCGAAATCAATTAAGAGGTTTTCTTCACATAAAAGCCACTGGAGCATTGCATCTGTAAATTCAAACATTATATCCATGGAGACAAAAGGAAGTAAAGTATCTCAGAAACTAAAACAACATAAAGAAAAGGCTTTTATACACATCATTAAATCCCTCTGGGTCATGACATATTGACACATAAAGCAGCTAAAGAGGGCACATTACTACTTTTCTGCACTTAGTTCACCTATTCACTCTCTCTGATCTTGCTAGACATAAACTTTCATTACCCTTCACCATCCAGGATATTTCTAAAGTTTTATCTACTATTCGAAAGGGCAAGATCTCCGGCTCTAATGGGTTTGCCATCTTATACTACAATAACTATAAAGACATTCTACTTCTTATGTCTGTAGTTCCCTTTTAGCTGGTATTAACTGGTCTAAACATTCACTTGAGGTCTACAGATCAATAATACTTAGAAACATAAGGATCTTAAACTTTTGCAAAGTTAGGGTGACTTTACAAGGGACAACTATCATCTGAATAGTCGCTCATTAGAGCAAATGTAAGCAGCAGTTCTGTGTAAACACAGCTACCAACTAGGTGATGAGCGAAGATTCATCAGCTCGCCTGATAATAGTGGCCGGCTGATTAATTATTAGAGATGAGCGAAGAATCATATCAGCTTGCCTGAAAATAGTCACCGGTTGATTAATTATTAGAGATGAGCAAATGTGCTCATTTAGAGCAATTACTCAATCGAGCATCGCTTTTTTTCAAGTAACTGCCTAATCGGGCGAAAAGATTTGGGGGGTGCCGGGGGTGAGCGGGGGGGGGGGGGGGGTTGTGGTGGGGAGTGTGGAGGGGGGAGAGAAAGTTCCCCCCTGTTCCCCCCTGCCATCCCCCGCTCCACCCGAATCTTTTCACCCGAGTAGGCAGTTACTCGAAAAAAGCAATGCTCGCTTGAGTAATTGTCCTAAATGAGCATGTTCGCTCATCTCTATTAATTATCATCTGTTGTAAACAGGTAATCATTGTCTTTTCAACGACTAGCCAACAACTTTGCAGGGAGACATGGGCTTGTTTGGAGTGCACCTCCCACCAAATGCTGATTGGCTCCCACATTTTGTTGAATATTTTGCCCTCCCATTACACGCATTGGTTACCGAAAACACATAAATATGTGTAAGTGATCGTTGACTGTACAATCCCTGCTGGTCTTTGAAGGAACACTAGCTGCTATGGTTTCTGGCTAGTTTTGATCCAGTGAGAGACCACAGAAGCGAGGGTTCACTCAAAGACCACTCGCAGCTATTTATTTGCATTCAATGGACTCGACAATAATGAGCATGCGCTGGAAAGTTGTCAAAGTTTCAAATGCACGTCTGCCAATGAACCTCCCATCCCCTAACTAGTCGATGAATTACATTTCGTCCCACGTAAAGGCTACCAACAATTTGTTTAGCAATCATTAAATTGAACAAGACGCTCGTATGCTTTAGTGACTATTTTAGGTGACTATTCAGATAGTTGTCCCATGTAAAGCCACCCTTACTATACAGACATATATCTTGCTTATCTGCAAAAAATGGCCAAATTCAAATCAAATCAAAATTGACAATGAGGCCATAGAATGCGTGCAAGACTTCATCTTCCTTGGCTCAAAAATTGACCAGGCTTTAGAATCTATGCCAGAGATAAAACATAGCATAGCATTGGGGCGAAGCACAATGCTAAACATGGACAAAATCTGGAAAAGTAGGGATATCGGTATAGCAACTAAACGCAGGATAGTGCAAACCACTGTTTTCCCCATAGCCATGTATGGATGTGAAAGCTGTACTGTGAAAAAAGCCAATAGGAGGAGGATTGATGCGCTTGAGCTGTGGTGCCGATGAAAGCTGCCGCGTATACCCTGGACGGCGAGAGTAACAAACAGAGAAGTCCTAACTTGTATAAGACCCAATATATCACTGGAGGGCAAGATGACCGGACTCAGACTCACGTATTTTGGCCATGTAATGTGAGCAAAGTCGCTATAAAAAATCTAGAATGCTTCGCTAGATCAGTGGCAAAATAAGACCCGGCTGCCAAAGGACACGATGGCTGATACTGTCAAAGCTGATACTGGCATGGATATCACACAACTGAAAGAAGCAGTGCAAAACCGGAAAACAAGGAGGGAGCTCGACAATAGGATCGTGAACGAATAAACGGTTAACAATAATAAATAATAATAAGTATTAGTCAGGATTAGTAAATTTTGCCTTGTGTATCTCAACATCTTTTTTAAAACTTGCGTTCCCATCTTAATTTGGGTGATCCTCTACCCCTATAAAGAGAGTAAACCATATTAATTGTAAGAACCCATTCAAAAAGAAGATCTATTGGATAAATAAACTCAACACTTTACTCCCCAAGATTATGAATGATTTGCTAAAACATATCTATTAGCAACAATACCAAGTTTTTTTGCACAATTTACCTACTTACTTAGGCCTCCAGCAGACGGCCAGGTCGGATCGAGCTGGGAGAATTCTCACAGAGAGATGTGAGCCGTGCCCCTGCAGTGACCACTGTGGCTCACCTGCTCTGCCATCTCCTCTGCTCTGCTATGTGCCGGTTGCCGCCCAGGCAGCACATGTGCAGAGCAGAGCCGGCGCGTCAGCCGTGACGTTTCTGCGAGGCTAGCACCGAAATAGACATGCTGCAATTTGTATACTGTGCGAGATTTCACATGGTCAAATCGCAGCTGTCTGCATAGGATTGCATTATTATTATTATCAGAATTATTATGATTATTTTTATCCAAATTTTTTATTAGATGGACTACAAAATTTTAAGGATATGCACTTTAGTTATTCATGTGCTTTATCTGTATATCCATTTACTTATTACATGATACTCATATTCCCCTTTAGGCTTTCATTATCATATTGCTCTTTATACTTGGAAGCTTCGCAATCTGCAGAGCACCCTCATTGGAGTGTTACCAGTAATAATTCTGATCTGGATGCTTAACACCTGGTTTACAGAGGTTACTGAACTTCTCTAAGAAATAAGCATCGCTATATACAATCTATATTGGCAGTTTTACAACATGGAAGGCTCTCATGTTTGTGGTAAGAAGAGTGCTGGAGCTGTTCTTAAATATTAAGTTAATATTACTATGATCATTACATTGGAGGCATGTTTACCAGATGATGGAGTGTAACTTCTGGTCTTTGGACATCTGGGTCATAGAGGGTGTTGCCATTCTTGTGGATATGGCAAATATACACAATCTGTAGCATTAGCTACAAAGTATAGAGGGCTTTCATATTTGTTATGACAATTTTGATATTGTTTTTAATTATTAAGTGTAATTAATAAGTGTATACTACTATAATTATGACATTGTATGTACAGAATATTTACAGGATGACATCAGAGCAATATTTACAACTTATGCTGACCTAGGCACTAGGTTGATATTCACACCCATTAAAGATGTATGTACACTTGCCAATTATCATCATAATTCACTAATTTCTCAGCAATCATACTGGCAATTAGTGATGTTAGGGTGTTTTTACATGTTGCAGTTGATCAGCTCACTCATGCAGATCAGTACTAATTACCAGGTGGCATCTGGACTTATTGTTTCATTCGTCAAATCCAGGTGCTGCCTGGAAATTTTGCAGCTTCTGTCATATGAAGAAAGTGGTAGAGTATGGAGAATCTCAAGTGTTTAGTAGGAATATTGAGAAAAATAATCTCCTTGGTGTGTTGGAATACTTGCATAGTGATCTTCTGTACTTTTTGCCAGTATTGACAAAGTTTTGGACAAAGTTACTATATGTTTTAGTAGGAACGAGGGTCTTATTGGCACTGTCAACAGGGGTACCGTAGCAAGGCTTTATTTAAAGGGGTTGTCCCGCGGCAGCAAGTGGGTCTATACACTTCTGTATGGCCATAATAATGCACTTTGTAATGTACATTGTGCATTAATTATGAGCCATACAGAAGTTATAAAAAGTTTTTCACTTACCTGCTCTGTTGCTAGCGTCCTCGTCTCCATGGTTGCCGTCTAACTTTCGCCGTCTAATGGCCAAATTAGACGCGCTTGCGCAGTCCGGGTCTTCTTATCTTCTCAATGGGGCTCCGTGTAGCTCCGTGTAGCTCCGCCCCGTCACGTGCCGATTCCAGCCAATCAGGAGGCTGGAATCGGCAATGGACCGCACAGAAGCCCTGCGGTCCACGGAGGGAGAAGATGCCGGCGGCCATCTTCACCGGGTAAGTAAGAAGTCACCGGAGCGCGGGGATTCAGGTAAGCGCTGTCCGGTGATCTTTTTTAACCCCTGCATCGGGGTTGTCTCGCGCCGAACGGGGGGGGGGGGGGGGGTTGAAAAAAAAAAAAAAACGTTTCGGCGCGGGACAACCCCTTTAATATAGCCACTCTGCAGTTTTATACCATCTGATACTGAGTTTATAGCACATTGCCTGCAGCTTGATGCACCTTGAGGTGCCATATGAGTATTTGAGGGCTTTAAACTCTTCTTGCAGGCTTCTAATACAAATACTGGATGGTTAGAGCTATTCCAAACATTGGGATGAGAAGTATATTAATATTGGCTCATATTTATTTGAATGGTTAGCATGAATAGCTAAAAACATTGTGTTGCCTGAACTGGGCATGTCGTTAGGTTGAAGCCTATGAGTTTAACTTTCTGACTGAAGCAACTTTAAGATACACTATTGAAGGTGCAGATCTTCTTATTGAAAACTTAGAAAACCATATCATAAACCTCAACTGGTATGCCAATAAAAAGCCATCACAAACGGAAGAATAGGAAAAATTACCACTAACACAACTAAGTACAATACACTATGACCCAGCCTTACCAGAAATTAACAGTTAGGAGACCATAGCTTTATATTAAAGTACACTAAGACAAAAAAAAACTAAGCCCAAAAGGCACACAACTTGCAACCAAATGCCTGTAAAGCATGGTCTTGGCCATCTGTTACATATATATCAAGATACTATTGTTATTACTATAATACTATTGAAATACCCACTAGCATACACTAGTTTTTTCCCCACACAAAAAGAATTGGAAAAACAAACTGGAACACCAAACTAGCTAATTGAATGCCTCTCAAGCCCTCTAGAAGCCTTCCCTAGGATTACACATTGGTGATCCAAAGATCTATGTTCAGTTGTTTAGAGTTCAAAATTAAACAATCCAGCTGATTATAAAAGTCAATGCTTCAAAGTCCCAAATGTAGTGAATCTTTTAAAACATCCTGATTTTAGGAGATACCCCCATATCACTGAACTGGATGTCTTCAAGGATCCTTCTTAATTAATCGTAATCATCATAAGTCTACTATTGACAGAAAAAAAGACAATTTCTGCATGGGCTGCTTGAACATAATTTTCTGAAATCCCTTTCATAAATTAAAGATGTGTGCTTTCATAGTGGCAACTTTTCAGCAAGGCTTTCATTCGGAGACCTCCTCTCGGCTACCTCCAGTTGAAATAAGATATTCAAGTTTACTTCTCAGACTTTGACACATATTATATTTACTAAGGCTAATGTAGGTTAGAGAGCTCACAGAAAAATCTTGCATAGGCCCATCAGTGGAATTTGGCTCTGCAGAACATCCTCAAAGAAGTGTCTTATATCTGCTTCTTCTAGGAGTAATGAACTCAACTTCCACAAACTTCTTCTCATCTGAGGAATTTATGACAAATTCAAAAAAGACATAATCATACAGTGATCAGAGCATTCCACCTTCATGTCCAAGATGAGGGCATGGCATCCTGCTTCAAACAAAAGCTGTCTAACTTAGACCTACTAGTATCTTGATAGAAGGTAAATTTCGTGTGGCATATGCCAATTGTGGACATCTACCAGATGAGACTGACTAACTAAGCTTTTAAGGAGGATCTAGTCATGAGCCATCCTGTTGTTGGCACCTGTACTATCACGGGGTCTTCTGAAAAGGCTTAAAAGAATCTTCTCTTTTCTCTTGGTCTGTGGACCATAAGTGTTTACAAGTCATAGTTTTTGATCCTTCATAAGCACATCAAACATTACTTTCCCATACGTTTCTAACTCAATAACCTATTGTTGCGGTGTGTTATCCACAACAGATATGCCTCTAGCCCACCATTGCAGAAGTGCTCTTGGGAGCCATCTGTCACTATAAAAGGTCCCTTATTTGTGTTGCCTGTTAGGAATACATCGGGGGTTTCCATCTTTCTGTTGTAAGATCTACTAAAGTGAATGGGCTAATTGGTGGACGGGAAAGCGTTTCCCCTAGTTGACCAATCAGCAGTAATGTAAGTGCATGAAAAAAATCCAGCTGCACCGAGTAATGTGTGCCAGCTATAATGGTGTTGTCTGCCTGCACAACAGGCATACACAAAGTGAATGACAGCAATATATCCTAAGCATATTGCCCCTTAAAATAGCTCCATATACAGTGACCCTAGCAAAAATGCCAAATGTATAGTGTCTCCTAAAATAGTTGCATACATACAGTAATGCCATATAGCGTGTGGCAAGGGGGTTACTCGCCTGCAGATCGCTAACCTCAAGGTCAGGAAAATGGCACCACACATGTAAAAAAGGCTGCAGGAGACTTGGCTTTCTTAAACATCTGGTGCCTGCCAGCATTTATTTATCAGCACAGCAATGTAAACAGCATATCATACATTCCAGGATACACTAACCCATAGGGTCACCGTCACCAACCCTGCACAAGGCATCTAGAGGGCGTCCTCCTTCATCAGACCAGGTGACAGGCCCAAAGAGATCCGCACAGGAGCCCTTTCAGCTCCAGTGAGCTATCACTTTTTCTCCCTGAATGTGACAGAAACTGATCTTTATATCTCACCTCCTGCCACACCTAGGGTGTTAACCCTCTGCTTTCTTTTTCAATATCAGGTATCAGAATACCTGTTTAGCACCCTCTGCAGGCCATTATAATACTGCACTCCCACAAGTGTCATAAAGATGGCAAGTGCCCCAAAATACATTCATTAAGGATCAATTGTCTGTCCTGAAGGCATCCAGCTGATACACTCATGATGGTATCCTGGGATGTCTAAAGTCTACTTCTTGCTCTCTATCCAATCAGGAGGACAAGGGGCTGTCAGACATCAGGATGTAATGTATGTTAGACTCTGGTACTCTTATTGAGATCTGTGCCTAGATGATTACGTTTAACTGCTTAATATTCATTAATAAACTGTAGAGCAAGGGTGCACAACATGCAGTCCACAATACCATTCTGTACAGTCCCAAACATCTAGGCACAAACATATCTACAGTGGAAATAAAAAGTCTAGACACCCCTGTTAAAATCCCAGGTTTTTGTCATTTATGTATATTAAAAAATCCAACAAAGATGAATCATTTCAGATTTATTTTCACCTTCAATGGGACCCGTTATCTGTACAATGCCATTGTAAAACAAATTGAAATCTTTTAGGGTTGAAAAATTGAAAAAGAAAACTAAAATAATGTGGTTGCATAAATATGCACACCCTAAAACTAGTATTTTCTTGATGTACTCTTTGACTTTATGGCATCATTCAGTTCTTTCGGGCAGGTCTCTATCAGCATGGCACATCTTGATTTGCTAATCTTTACACATTCTTCCTCGCAAAAGTTCTCCAAATCTGTCAGATTGCAAGGAGATCTCATGTTAGCGCCCTCTTCAGGTAAAACTGCAGATTTTCAAAGGGATTTAGGTCTGGGCTCTGGCTGGCGATTCCAAAACTTTGATTGTCTTCTGGCAAAACCATTCTTTTCTTGATTTGCAGGTATGCTTTGGGTCATTGTGCTTAAAGGGGTTGTCCCGCGGCAGCAAGTGGGTCTATACACTTCTGTATGGCCATATTAATGCACTTTGTAATGTACATTGTGCATTAATTATGAGCCATACAGAAGTTATAAGAAGTTTTTCACTTACCTACTCCGTTGCTAGCGTCCTCGTTTCCATGGAGCCTGCCTAATTTTCGGCGTCTAATGGCCAAATTAGACGCGCTTGCGCAGTCCAGGTCTTCTTCTTTTCTCAATGGGGCCGCTCGTGCAGGATGCCGGCTCCGTGTAGCTCCGCCCCGTCACGTGCCGATTGCAGCCAATCAGGAGGCTGGAATCGGCAATGGACCGCACAGAAGCCCTGCGGTCCACCGAGGGAGAAGATCCCGGCGGCCATCTTCACCGGGTAAGTAAGAAGTCACCGGAGCGCGGGGATTCAGGTAAGCGCTGTGCGGTGTTCTTTTTTAAGCCCCTGCATCGGGGTTGTCTCGCGCCGAACGGGGGGGGGGGGTTGAAAAAAAAAAAAACGTTTCGGCGCGGGACAACCCCTTTAAGGGCTCAGTCACACGGGCGCCGATCCGCTCGTGTTCCTGCACGATAAGACAGCTGCACCACGTGCGGACGACTCTCTACATGATCGTCTCCATTGTTGGCCATATGTTCTTTCTTCCGGCAATGCGGAGAGTCATCCGCACCTGCAGTGCAGCGGTCTTAATCGTGCAGGAATGTGGGCAGATCGGCGCCTCTGTGACTGAGCCCTAAAGGTCAAATTCCTCTACATCTTTAGCTTTTTAGCAGAAGCCTGAAGGTTTTGCGCCAAGATGGACTGATATTTGGAACTGTTCATAATACCCTCCACCTTAACTAAAACCCCAGTTCCAACAGCAGAAAAACAACCCTAAAGCATAATGCTGCCTTGACCATGCTACACTGTGGATACTGGGTAGAGAAAAAAAAGACGCTGATTCAGTGGCGCCACCTCTTTTAGAAAATTGTGCACATGCTTGGTTTTTCGGAATAAAGTGTTGCTTTATTTTGAAAAAAATAGCTGAAACGGACAGCGTTTCGAGGCAAAATATGCCCCTTCTTCAGTCACGTTGGATATGAACTATATAGAATATACATGAAATAAAAGTAATGTGTACAATCATTTAAAAAGAAATTGAAGTACAAGAGTTGATAAAAACAAGGAAAAAGGAAAACAAAATACAAAACTTGTGTAAAAGTACATGCAAATAGAATAAAGCAGAAATAAATAAATATGTTGCACATTTGTAGTGGACATACATTAACAGTATAAAATCCAATAATGAAACTATTATATCTCATAGGCCGCCTGCACACGAGCGGGTCGGATCCGGCAGCGAGAATTCTCGCAGCGGGACCCGACCCTAGAGCCTGCAGGGACGAGCGCGTACTCTCCCGCGTCTGGTGGCCCCAGCTCTTTCATGTGCCGGCTGCGGCGCAGCCGCCGCATGCGCAGACCGGAGCCGGCGGCCGGGTGAGCGCGTGCCCCGCACAAAAATAGGACATGTCGCGGTTTGTTTGACGTGCGAGATTTCGCGCAGCCAAACCGCGTCCGTCTGCATAGGAGTGTGTATTGTAATGCACTCCTATTAGAGATGAGCGAACGTACTCGTCCGAGCTTGATATTCGTGCGAATATTAGGGTGTTCGGGATGCTCGTTACTCGTAACGAGTACCACGCGGTGTTCCGGTTACTTTCAGTTTCCTCTCTGAGACGTTAGCGCGCTTTTCTGGCCAATTGAAAGACAGGGAAGGCATTACAACTTCCCCCTGTGACGTTCAAGCCCTATACCACCCCCCTGCTGTGAGTGGCTGGGGAGATCTTATGTCACCCGAGTATAAAAATCGGCCCCTCCCGCGGCTCGGCTCAGATGCCTTGTGAGTTAGCTGAGGGACAGTGGTATCGTGCTGGAGCTGCTCTAGGGAGAGCGTTAGGAGTTAGTGTAGGCTTGAAGAACCCCAACGGTCCTTCTGAGGGCCACATCTAATAGTGTGCAGTACTGTGTTAGCACTGTATTTTTTTTTTTTTTTTCAAAATTGGATCTGCAGAGCATTGCGCCCTGCAATAGGGACAGAAGTGGTGGTTAGGCAGGGAGAGTGTTAGCAGTGAGTGTAGGCTTCAAGAACCCCAATAGTCCTTTCTAGGGCCACATCTATCCGTGTGCAGTACTGTCCAGGCTGCTGTTAGCAGTGTTGCATTTTTTTTTTTTTTCTCAAAACCGGCTGTGCAGACCATTGCACCCGGCATTAATACTACAGGGATAGAATTGTGTAGGCAGGGCCAGAAGACATACATTATTCATTGAATAGACGCAGTGTGGCTTGTCCTTTGAAAAACAAGGGAAAAAATTCTATTTCGCCTGCCTCTGACAGTCCTCAGGGCTCTGGGTACGTGTGTGCTGCGTGCAGAACGTTAAAAAAAATCAGACGCAGCCAGCTACGTTTTACTGCAGGCTTGCGCCAATTTTTTTCCTGCATGGGAAATCCCTGATCTGCTGTAGCGAATAACTTTGCATCACTGCAGTTCTCTGACACATTTGCAGGGCCACAACACAGTTATTAAACTTAGTAGTATTCATTGAATACACGAAGTGTGGCTAGTCCTTTGAAAAACAAGGGAAAAAATTCTATTTCGCCTGCCTCTGACAGTCCTCAGGGCTCTGGGTACGTGTGTGCTGCGTGCAGAACGTAAAAAAAAATCAGACGCAGCCAGCTACGTTTTACTGCAGGCTTGCGCCAATTTTTTTCCTGCATGGGAAATCCCTGATCTGCTGTAGCGAATAACTTTGCATCACTGCAGTTCTCTGACACATTTGCAGGGCCACAACACAGTTATTAAACTTAGTAGTATTCATTGAATACACGCAGTGTGGCTTGTCCTTTGAAAAACAAGGGAAAAAATTCTATTTTGGCTGCAGGCTTGCGCCAATTTCTTTCCTGCATGGGAAATCCCTGATCTGCTGTAGCGAATAACTTTGCATCACTGCAGTTCTGTGACACATTTGCAGGGCCACAACACAGTTATTAAACTTAGTAGTATTCATTGAATACACACAGTGTGGCTTGTCCTTTGAAAAACAAGGGAAAAAATTCTATTTCGCCTGCCTCTGACAGTCCTCAGGGCTCTGGGTACGTGTGTGCTGCGTGCAGAACGTTAAAGAAAATCAGACGCAGCCAGCTGCGTTTTACTGCAGGCTTGCGCCAATTTTTTTCCTGCATGGGAAATCCCTGATCTGCTGTAGCGAATAACTTTGCATCACTGCAGTTCTCTGACACATTTGCAGGGCCACAACACAGTTATTAAACTTAGTAGTATTCATTGAATACATGCAGTGTGGCTTGTCCTTTGAAAAACAAGGGAAAAAATTCTATTTTGGCTGCAGGCTTGCACCAATTTCTTTCCTGGCTTGGAAATCACTGGTAATACAGCATGCTGAGGGGTAGGGGTAGGCCTAGAGGATGTGGACGCGGCCGAGGACGCGTAGGCCCAAGTGAGGGTGTGGGCACAGGCCGAGCTCCTGATCCAGGTGTGCCGCAGCCGACTGCTGCGCGATTAGGAGAGAGGCACGTTTCTGGCGTCCCCACATTCATCGCCCAATTAATTGGTCCACGCGGAAGACCTTTATTAGAAAATGAGCAGTGTGAGCAGGTCCTGTCGTGGATGGCAGAAAGTGCTTCGAGCAAGCTATCATCCACCCAGAGTTCTGCGCCATCCAGTGCTGCAAATCCGAATCCTCTGTCTGCTGCTCCTCCTTCCTCCCAGCCTCCTCACTCCACTACAATGACACATGCTCAGGAGCGGGAAGACTCCCAGGAACTGTTCTCGGGCCCCTGCTCAGATTGGGCAGCAGTGGTTCCTCTCCCACCAGAGGAGTTTATCGTGACTGATGCACAACCATTGGAAAGTTCCCGGGGTCCGGGGGATGAGGCTGGGGACTTCCGGCAACTGTCTCAAGACCTTTCAGTGGGTGAGGAGGACGATGACGATGAGACACAGTTGTCTTGCAGTGAGGTAGTAGTAAGGGCAGTAAGTCCGAGGGAGGAGCGCACAGAGGATTCGGAGGAAGAGCAGCAGGACGATGAGGTGACTGACCCCACCTGGTGTGCAACGCCTACTCAGGACAGGTCTTCAGAGGGGCAGGCAAGGGCAGCAGCAGGGCAGGTTGCAAGAGGCAGTGCGGTGGCCAGGGGTGGAGGCAGGGCCAGACCGAATAATCCACCAACTGTTTCCCAAAGCGCACCCTCGCGCCATGCCACCCTGCAGAGGCCGAGGTGCTCTAAGGTCTGGCAGTTTTTCACAGAGACGCCTGACGACCGACGAACAGTGGTGTGCAACCTTTGTCGCGCCAAGATCAGCCGGGGAGCCACCACCAACAGCCTCACCACCACCAGCATGCACAGACATATGATGGCCAAGCACCCCACAAGGTGGGACGAAGGCCGTTCACCGCCTCCGGTTTGCACCGCTGCCTCTCCCCCTGTGCCCCAACCTGCCACTGAGATCCAACCCCCCTCTCAGGACACAGGCACTACCGTCTCCTGGCCTGCACCCACACCCTCACCTCCGCTGTCCTCGGCCCCATCCACCAATGTCTCGCACCGCACAGTCCAGCCGTCGCTAGCGCAAGTGTTGGAGCGCAAGCACAAGTACGCCGCCACGCACCCGCACGTTCAATCGTTAACCGTCCACATAGCCAAATTTATCAGCCTTGAGATGCTGCCGTATAGGGTTGTGGAAACGGAGGCTTTCAAAGCTATGATGGCGGCGGCGGCCCCGCGCTACTCAGTTCCCAGTCGCCACTACTTTTCCCGATGTGCCGTCCCAGCCCTGCACGACCACGTCTCCCGCAACATTGTACACGCCCTCACCAATGCGGTTAGTGGCAAGGTCCACTTAACTACGGACACGTGGACAAGCACAGGCGGGCAGGGCCACTACATCTCCCTGACGGCACATTGGGTGAATTTAGTGGAGGCTGGGACAGAGTCAGAGCCTGGTACCGCTCACGTCCTACCCACCCCCAGAATTGCGGGCCCCAGCTCGGTGGTGGTATGTTCGGCGGTGTATGCTTCCTCCACTAAAGCACCCTCCTCCTCCTCCTCAACCTCTGTCTCGCAATCTAGATGTGTCAGCAGCAGCAGGACGTCGCCAGCAGTCGGTGTCGCGCGGCGTGGCAGCACAGCGGTGGGCAAGCGTCAGCAGGCCGTGCTGAAACTACTCAGCTTAGGAGATAGGAGGCACACGGCCCACGAACTGCTGCAGGGTCTGACAGAGCAGACCGACCGTTGGCTTGCGCCGCTGAGCCTCCAACCGGGCATGGTCGTGTGTGACAACGGCCGTAACCTGGTGGCGGCTCTGCAGCTCGGCAGCCTCACGCACGTGCCATGCCTGGCCCACGTCTTTAATTTGGTGGTTCAGCGCTTTCTGAAAAGCTACCCATGCTTGTCAGACCTGCTCGTAAAGGTGCGCCGGCTCTGCGCACATTTCCGCAAGTCCCACACGGACGCTGCCACCCTGCGCACCCTGCAACATCGGTTTAATCTGCCAGTGCACCGACTGCTGTGCGACGTGCCCACACGGTGGAACTCTACGCTCCACATGTTGGCTAGGCTCTATGAGCAGCGTAGAGCTATAGTGGAATACCAACTCCAACATGGGCGGCGCAGTGGGAGTCAGCCTCCTCAATTCTTTTCAGAAGAGTGGGCCTGGTTGGCAGACATCTGCCATGTCCTTTGAAACTTTGAGCAGTCTACCCAGGTGGTGAGCGGCGATGCTGCAATCATTAGCGTCACCATTCCTCTGCTATGCATCTTGAGAAGTTCCCTGCAAACCATGAAGGCAGCCGCTTTGCGCTCGGAAACAGAGCCGGGGGAAGACAGTATGTCGCTGGATAGTAAGAGCACCCTCCTGTCTATATCTCAGCGCGTTCAGGAGGAGGAGGAGGAGCATGAGGAGGATGAGGAGGAGGGGGAAGAGACAGCTTGGCGCACTGCTGACGGTACCCATGCTGCTTGCCTGTCATCATTTCAGCGTGTATGGCCTGAGGGGGAGGAGGAGGAGGAGGAGGATCCTGAAAGTGATCTTCCTAGTGCGGACAGCCATGTGTTGCGTACAGGTACCCTGGCACACATGGCTGACTTCATGTTAGGATGCCTTTCTCGTGACCCTCGCGTTACACGCATTCTGGCCACTACGGATTACTGGGTGTACACACTGCTCGACCCACTCTATAAGGAGAACCTTCCCACTCTCATTCCCGAAGAGGAAAGGGGTTCGAGAGTGTTGCTATACCACAGGACCCTGGCGGACAAGCTGATGGTAAAATTCCCATCCGACAGCGCTAGTGGCAGAAGGCGCAGTTCCGAGGGCCAGGTAGCAGGGGAGGTGCAGAGATCGAGCAGCATGTACAGCCCAGGCAGTGCAACAGTCTTTAAGGGCCTGGACAGCTTTATGGCTCCCCAGCAAGACTGTGTCACCGCTCCCCAGTCAAGGCTGAGTCGGCGGGAGCACTGTAAAAGGATGGTGAGGGAGTACGTAGCCAATCGCACGACCGTCCTCCGTGACGCCTCTGCCACCTACAACTACTGGGTGTCGAAGCTGGACACGTGGCCTGAACTAGCGCTGTATGCCCTGGAGGTGCTTGCTTGTCCTGCGGCTAGCGTCTTGTCGGAAAGGGTGTTTAGTGCGGCTGGGGGAATCATCACAGATAAGCATACCCACCTGTCAACCGACAGTGCCGACAGGCTAACACTCATCAAGATGAACAAAGCCTGGATTTCCCCAGACTTCTCTTCTCCACCAGCGGACAGCAGCGATACGTAAGCAATACGTAGGCTGCACCCGCGGATGGAAGCTACGTTCTCTCTCACCATCCAAAACGGGGACATTTCTGCTTCATCAATCTGTGTCTAATATTCCTCCTCCTCCTCCTGCTCCTCCTCCTGAAACCTCACGTAATCACGCTGAACGGGCAATTTTTCTTAGGGCCACAAGGCTCACTCATCTAATTTTTCTAAACAATTTTTATATGTTTCAATGCTCTTAAAAGCGTTGAAACTTTAACTTGAACCAATTTTTAGTTAAACTGGGCTGCCTCCAGGCCTAGTTACCACTTAAGCCACATTAACCAAAGCGATTAATGGGTTTCACCTGCCATCTTGGTTGGGCATGGCCAATTTTTACTGAGGTACATTAGTACTGTTGGTACACCAATGTTTTGGGGCCCTCACCTACAGTGTAATCATCGCAATTTGTATGTTCTTCGCCTGCACTCATGGTACAGAAGTGTGTGTGGGGTTGGCCTACACTTTAGCTACATAAATGTAACTTGGGCCTTGGCTATACTGCAGCTACTGAAATGGAACTAAGACTGCGCTCCCACTATACTGCTGCTTTGGAATTGTTCCTGGGGCCTGTGTAGGCTGCTACAATGACTTAAATGGAACTAAGACTATGCTCCTCCTATACTGCTGCTTCGGAATTGTTCCTGGGGCCTGTGTAGGCTGCTACTATTACTGAAATGGAACGAAGACTGCGCTCCCACTATACTGCTGCTTCGGAATTGTTACTGGGGCCTGTGTAGGCTGCTACTATTACTGAAATGGAACTAAGACTGTGCTCCCCCTATAATGCTGCTAGTGATATGCTAGTGGGGCCTGTCGCTAATGCTACGGCTGAAATGTTACTAATTCTGGGCTCTGCCTATACCGCTGCTAATGGTATGTCTCTGGGGTGTGGAAACAGAGGCTTCCCAAAGACATGATGGCGGCGAGGCCATTTCCCACCAACGCTGTTACTGTTAAGGTGCATATAACCACGGACACGTGGAGAGGACACGTAGTGCCTCCAAAACATCCCCCGCCACGACCCACTTAATCCTGGCCACATTCCGAAAACCAACAAAATAAAACCGCGCTACTAGGTCCGCAGTCACCACCACATTACCACCAACGCGGTTACTGTTAAGGTACATATTACCAGTCTGACTGGGGCATGCAGTGTTGGCCGGAGCCCACCTGCATTAAGCATGACATTACTACCTCAGCTGTGTTGGGCAATGCAATGGGATATTTCTATGCACCGCCGGTGGCTTCCTGGCACCCACCCATGCTGTGGGTCCACAGGGAATTATAAATGCATCTGTTTCCACTTGTAAAGAACCCCAGTCTGACTGGGGCATGCAGTGTGGGCCGAAGCCCACCTGCATTAAGCACGACATTACTACCTCAGCTGTGTTGGGCAATGCAATGGGATATTTCTATGTACCGCCGGTGGCTTCCTGGCACCCACCCATGCTGTGGGTCCACAGGGAATTATAAATGCATCTGTTTCCACTTGTAAAGAACCCCAGTCTGACTGGGGCATGCAGTGTGGGCCGAAGCCCACCTGCATTAAGCACGACATTACTACCTCAGCTGTGTTGGGCAATGCAATGGGATATTTTTGTGTATCGCCGGTGGGTTCCAGGTAGCCACCCATGCTGTCGGTCGACAGGGACTTCACAATAGGGAGTTGTACCTGCCTGTGTCTATGAATTAAAAAGCCCGGTCTGACTGGGGCATGCAGACACCTTGACAGAATGAATAGTGTGTGGCACATAGGTTCCCCATTGCTATGCCCACGTGTGCAGCTCCTGATGGCGGTGGCACAGGATTCTATTTCTCATTGCTTCTGTACAGCATTGTGGGCTATCGCCCCGCCCCTTTTAAAGAGGGTCGCTGCCTAGCCGTGCCAACCCTCTGCAGTGTGTGCCTGCGGTTCCTCGTCATGGCAGACGCACTTCTAAATAGACATGAGGGTGGTGTGGCATGAGGGCAGCTGAAGGCTGCGCAGGGACACTTTGGTGTGCGCTGTGAGGGGGAGGGGGGGCGGTTGGGCAGCATGTAACCCAGGAGAAGTGGCAGTGGAGTGTCATGCAGGCAGTGATTGTGCTTTGTTGGAGGTAGTGTGGTGCTTAGCAAAGGTATGCCATGCTAATGAGGGCTTTTCAGAAGTAAAAGTTTTTGGGAGGGGGGGGGGGGCCCACTCTTGCCGCTATTGTGGCTTAATAGTGGGACCTGTGAACTTGAGATGCAGCCCAACATGTAGCCCCTCGCCTGCCCTATCCGTTGCTGTGTCGTTCCCATCACTTTCTTGAATTGCCCAGATTTTCACACAAGGAAACCTTAGCGAGCATCGGCGAAATACAAAAATGCTCGGGTCACCCATTGACTTCAATGGGGTTCGTTACTCGAAACGAACCCTCGAGCATCGAGAAAAGTTCGTCCCGAGTAACGAGCACCCGAGCATTTTGGTGCTCGCTCATCTCTAACTCCTATGCAAACTTTCAGTGGCGGAAATCCCGCGGAAAATCCCGCGGCAGGATTTCCGCCCGTGTGCAGGCGGCCATAGTAAGTATCAAAATATAATTATAAATACGTGTCAAAAAGTAAAATAAAATATATGGATCTACTAACTGCTCAATAAAATGACACTCTTGGAATAATAGATAAAACATCTCAATAAAATGACACTTTTGGAACAATAGATTAAACATCAGTAAAAGGCAGCAAATCATCCTGAGGGAAATGAACATTCATACTGTTAATATATTTCCACTACAATTGTGCTACATATTTATTTATTCCTATTTTATTCTATTTGCATGTATTTTTACATTATTTTCTAGTTTTGAATTTTGTTTTCCTTGTTTTTATCAATTCTTCTACTTCCATTCTTTATTAAATTATTATACACATTACTTTTATTTCATGTACATTCTATATAGCGTATATCCAGCGTGACTGAAGAAGGGGCCTATTTTGCCTCGAAACGCTGTGCGGTTCAGCTGTTTGTTTTTTTTTCAAAATCAAGCAACACTTTGCTCTAAAAATCCAAGCATTGTGCACAATTTTCTAAAAGAGGTCGCGCCACTCGGTCAGCGTCTTTTTCTTCTCTACCCATTATCTCACTGGCCAACCGATCTAGGTTGCACAGTTGCTGATTTGGCCGCACCTGGAACTTATTGCACCTATTCCTCTTCACCACATACGGAAATAGGAAACCATATGTTGGAACAATTACTCTACTAATCTCCTCAATGGATCTTCATTGGACTAGCTCCACTTCCTTCCTTTTTTTTTCTACGCCACCACTTTTTCACACTGTGGATATTGTGTACTTTTGATGATCCACAGTGTTGGCTTTGCCCCAAACATATCTTTTGGAATTAGGGCCAAAAAGCTCTACCTTGGTCTCATCAGATCATAACATGTTCTCCCACACAATTCTAGCAGATTTGATGGAGGTTTTGGTAAAACCTAGCTGGCTTGGATGTTTTTCTTTGTTAGAAAAGGCTTCCGTCTTGCCATCCTACCCCACAGCTCAAACACATGAAGAATACGGGAGATGGTTGTCACATGCACTAAACAACCAGCACTTGCCAGAAATTCCTGCAGCTCCTTTAATATTTCTGTAGGCCTCATAGGAGCCTCCTGGACCACGTTTTTTCTGTGTTTTTCATCAATTTTTGAGGGACGTCCAGTTCTTGGTAATGTCACTGTTGTACCAAATTGAACCCACTTCTTGATGACCGTCTTTACTGTGTTCAATGGTATATGTAATACCTTGGAAATTTTTTGGTAACCTTCTCCTGACTGATATTTTTTTAACAATCAGACCACTTTGATCTGTTATAAGTGCTTTATGGCTTTTGCTGAAAAATGCAACTAAGAAAATATCAGAAAATCCTACTAGAAGAATGGAACTTTATATGGGGTCGATTAGAATTACTGTAAATAATGGCAGCGGAGTACTGACTACTATTTAACAGAAATTTAAATGTAAGTGGCTAATTCTGAACACAACCACATCCCCCAAAATGCGAGGGTGCTCACACTTAATCAACCACATTATTTTAGTTTTGTCATTTTTATTTTTCCTTCCAAAAAAAGTTACAGTACGTTTTCCATTGTAAACTTAATAGGTCTCATTGAAAGGGGAAATAAAACTGTAATGATTCATCTTTGTCAGATTTTTTAACATGGCAAAAACATGGCATTTTAATGGGTATGTAGACTTTTTATGTCCATGTTTGGGTGAAGAGGAGTGGCACATAGTCAGGCAACAGGAACAGACAAGTACTAAGGGTGCACTGTGTAGGCATGCCTGGGTCCCCTGTATATTAGGACAAGTACTAAGGGTGTACTGTATAGTCATGTCTGGATCCCCTGTATATTAGGACAAGTACTAAGGGTGCACTGTGTAGCCATGTCTGGGTCCCCTATATATTAGGACAAGTACTAAGGGTGCACTGTGTAGTCATGTCTGGGTCCCCTATATATTAGGACAAATACTAAGTGTGCACTGTGTAGTCATGTCTGGGTCCCCTATATATTAGGACAAGTACTAAGGGTGTACTGTTTAGTCATGTCTGGGTCCCCAATATATTAGGACACGTACTATGGTTGCACTGTGTAGCCATGTTTGGGTCCCTATATATTAGGACAAGTACTAAGGGTGCACTGTGTAGCCATGTCTGGGTCCCCTATATATTAGGACAAGTACTATGATTGCACTGTGTAGCCATGTCTGGGTCCCCTATGTATAAGGACAAGTACTAAGGGTGCACTGTGTAGTCATGTCTGGGTCCCCTATATATTAGGACAAGTACTAAGGATGCACTGTGTAGCCATGTCTGGGTCCCCTAATATATTAGGAGAATGAAGTCTCTTGACCTGTTTGGCTCTTCAGAAATGAGTATATGAGTTAGATATCGTATATACTCCATTGTAGTTTATAGGGCTTATGAAATGCCAGGACGTCACCTCGACATCCATTATCTACAATGGAGAAAGCCACATGTCTTGCCTCCTCCTCTCTAGAGTGCTGATTGGGAGGGGAAGGTGAACCCCATTCTCCCAATAGGAGGGAGTCCTGGAAATGTAACTTTGATTTATTATGACATATACTTAGGATATACCATAAATGTCCCAGATGGGAAAACTCTTGTGGCCCTTGGAAGTGATTCAGTATAGCAATTTGGCTCCCAGACCAGAAAACATTGTGCACCCCTGCTGTAGACTAAGAATATTGCAGTAAACATCACACTATAGTGGCACCTTCAGTTTGTAGTAACTCAAAATGAAAACCTTATACATCATAATGGAGCGTATTGACCTTAAGGCCACCTGCAGACGAGCGGGTCGGATCCGGCAGCGAGAATTCTCGCCGCGCGATCCGACCCAAGAGCCTGCAGGGACGAGCGCGTACTCACCCGCGCCTGGCGGCCCTGGCTCTTTCATGTGCCGGCTGCCGCGCAGCCGGCGCATGCGCAGACCGGAGCCGGCGGCTGGGTGAGTGCGTGCCCCACAGAAAATTAGGACATGCCGCGGTTTGTTTGCCGCGCGAGATTTCGCGCGGCCAAACCGCGGCCGTCTGCATAGGAGTGCGTATTTTAATGCACTCCTATGCAAACTTTCAGCGGCGGAAATCCCGCGGGAAATCCCGCGGCGGGATTTCCGCTCGTGTGCAGGCGGCCTATCTCTGAGGTTTCTATATTTATTGTTTAACAGGTCAGAACAGGAAACTATTATTCTGCCTGTCGAAATCAGTGCAATCTAGCAGATGCCAACGAATGGCGCTGTGGTAAAAATGATGGAAGCTAAAAAAAACAAATCTGCCAGTGTGATTAGAAGCTGTCTGTTCTGCTAACATCTAGACAGCAGACAGTGGTGAGTATGATTGCCGATGATTTTATGTCGCACTGCTAAACACTTTTTTTCTATATTTCGCATGTATCTTCTAGTTGTAAAACATGAGCCATTTCTGTGAATTTTCCAAGCCGTTAACAGAGTCCCATATTTGTCTAATCCAGACCTCCTGTTTGTTATAAATTATATATTGATTTACAGCTCAACAATATGAAATTATTTACTTTTCTTTTTTGTCAAATTTTAAAAGAGTAGAAACAATCACGGTTTGGTAAAATTGTTGTAATCACTTATACATGTAAAGATTTGGAAATAATAATGTTGTGCTGATTGATTCATAGATGAATGAAGGTACTCACTACACAATAAAAGCTTCATAGTAATAATTAGCCACTATTACAGACACTTGTCTCTACTAAATGCACCTATTTTTATGATGCGTAGCTTTATGGGGAATTAATTGCTACTTCCTGAAATTATATTCCGTTTTCTTTGACCTTGCTGCCACTGAATAGATGATACACAAAATGATTATTTGAAGCATTTATGCATCTGGAATACAGTACTTGATAAAATATTCCGCTATTACAGCAGCTGCTGTGTATCTGTGTTCTATAAAGGATTGTAAAGATTTAAAAAGCAGATATAGCTTAAAGGGAACCTGCCACCGGGTTCATGCTACCTGAACCATTGGGCAGTATGAACCCAGGACAGATAGGCACATATGGGCATAGACCAGATGAGAGTTATTATACTGAAGGGCAATTTCAAGTGGCAGCATCACAGCAGAATTTGGGAGTACAAATTTATGGCCATGTTTGATACCCACAAGAATGCAATTAACCTCAGCACTGGATTCTTGCATAAGTGGAAAGTATGAAAGGTCTGATGGAGGTCAAGAGGGGTGTTCTCTTTCCAATCATTTTATTTTTTTTTCCTTTCTTTAAAATTTCATAAAAATTCAGAACTTGACTTGTAGTAATGTTGCTATCCAATAGGTGGTGCTGCATCTCTTTCCATGCGCAGGTTGAAGGAGAGATAAGACACATCATAAAACTGTCCTGAGCTCAGTGGACTGATTTATGATTTATGTCTCTGCTCAGTTTGTCTGTTTTAGGTTTTGAGTGCAAAACAGTCTCGAATTTCTGTGTGTGAACATTTATTTAGATCAAGAGGAATGTGTTCCCCTCCCGTCTGCACCTTTATGTTATAGTTATGTGCCATCCAAACTAGTTTCATTTATTGGCCTGACGAAGGGGGGGAGATATCCCCGAAAGTTTGCTGTAACATCATGTATTTTTGTTAGCCATTAAAAGGTATCATATCTACAAGATTACTTGGTTTCTGGGGGCGTGGCCTGGCCGAGCACTGTAATGGCCGCTTAATCTCAGAGCTCCGTGAGCAAAGACTTCCTAAAGCGACAAATAAAGCACTTGTTTCGACTGCCAAACACCGGGAAAAGGCTGACACCGGGCTGCGAAAGGTGGTGGAGACGTGGCAAGCTGTTCGGCACCTTATACAGAAGTCTGGAAGTGCTATTCTACCCGCGCGCTCTCCTGCAAGCTTTAACTCCAGCGACCCTTTGCAAGCTCCCTACGTGCCGGAGAGTGGAGAAACGGAGCTGTCGCCGGACTCCTGTACATCTCAGGTCCTGACACAGCGCTCGGGATAAGAGGTACAGTCACTGCTCCAGCGCGGTGATACTCCACAAGACGTCCCGCTTCCCACACAAACGTCTGACCCCGTGCATTCTCCTGAACATCACAGCTCCGACGGCCCCGTCTCAGATCTCCTTAGTGCCGGGGGGGAGGGGGGAAGGAGCCACCGTCTGACTCCTGTACTTACCGGGTCCCGCAGCAACGTTCGAGGTGAGGGAGACATCCACGACTGCCGCGCTGTGTTACACCACAAGCCATCCTGCTACTCTCACAGACGACTAGTCCCCACGCAATCTCCTGCACCCCACAGCTCTGCCGACCCCATCTCAAGCCACCTACGTGCCGGTAGAAGGGAAGACCGAGCGGCTGTCTGGCTTCGGCATATCCCAGGTCCTGCTGCAGCGATCGAGACAAGAAGAAGGTACCAAGTTACCTCACTTGTTTAAGGCTGTCTCCTGGAGATGTCCCGACGCAGAGGCCAGCGTCTGCATCCAAAAAGGCTGGATGATTTTTTCTCAGCGCCGACAGCCAGACAAGCCCTCGCAGCGAGCGCCCCGCCATCCCCCTCGTCCAGCGTGGGAAGCAGAAGAGAGGGCTCTCTCTCACCCCCAGCTCACAGAAGATCCCCATCAGAACTCTCATCCAGACAAACGGTGAGTGAAAATGCCGATACACCTGCTTCACATAGAAAGGCAGAAAAAAGACACAGCAGTGCCCCACAACATGCCCACAAAATGGCGCCCAGCACTATCAAACATGTCTCACAGGACAATTCTGCACTAAATAGCCCAAATAAACACAAAATAGGGCCCCAAGATCATTCTTCGCCGGAGCGCTCACCATACATCTTAGAAAGCGAGACACAAGTACCTCCTGCACATAATAAAAATGCAGAAAAAAGAATTAGCATATCCTCACATGCTGCCCACAAATCGGCGCCGGCTTCTTCTTCTTCTTTACTCTTATTGGAAGACATGTCTCCCACAGTAAGCCCGCTCAAACAAAGACCCAAGATAGATGATATATTAAATAAAGAGCAACAAACCCCATCTCTAAAAGAATATATTACAGCCCTTCCTTCGTCCTCCCAACCAGCATCCGAATCATTTATTAAAGAGATGGTTATCGCTTTAAGCGACTCCCTACAACTTAACTTCAACTCCTTGAGAAAGTCCCTGAAAACCACAATAGAGGACATAGGAGAAAGAGTATCACACACAGAAAATAAAATGGGAGAATTCTCGCAGTCGCATAATGCGCTAATAGATGCGCATTACGAGCTGGTAGATGAAGTTGCCCAACTAAAAACGAAAATTGCGGACATGGAGGACAGGAACAGGAGAAACAATATCAAAATCCGTGGTGTCCCGGAAAATATTACATCTGAGATTCCTGCCTACTTAAACCGCTTAATGGCTACTTTGCTTCCTAATGCCTCCAATCTAGATCTATCTATAGATAGAGCGCATAGACTACCGAAGCCAAGATATCTTGCCGAGTCCATCCCAAGAGATATCATCGCAAGGGTGCATTTTTTCCAGACAAAGGAAGCTTTAATGTTAGCAGCGCGGAAATCTAATCCGCTACCAGCTCCCTATGAAAATATTCATCTATTTACGGATCTATCTAAAACCACAATGCTGGAAAGGAAGAAATTCTCTTTAATTACCATGGCTTTGCGCCAAGCAAAAATTCCTTACAGATGGGGCTTCCCGACTAAAATTCTGATAAGAAGAGACGATACTACCCATGTCTTTCTCAATCCAGAGGATGCTACCCAGATCTGCAAAAAATGGGGCATAGCTCTCCCCTCGCCACAACACCATCAGCCTCCACCGAAAAAACCTCAAGCAGTTGTTCAAGAATTACTCTATAATTAACTACCACTTAAGAAGAGGAAGTCTTCTCCTTTAAAAAGAATTGGTGGCTGAGCTCGGCGTTCTTCAGGCGAACTTTCTCCCCCCACCATCTTTGTACAGGTTTCTTAACCTGAGACAAATCCTACTTCGTCACTTTACATCTGCAAAGTGATTTGTTTCCTGTCTCTTTTAAACTTATATTCAGTAACGTTATAATTTGTGATAATAACTCAGCTCTATTAAGAAAGTGTTATCATATTGTTGTACAATAGCGAGTTTCTAGTTACCTTTTACAGTAGTAAATTTTTACTTGTTCCCAGGTCCAAATAACAGAGGTTTTTCCACGTCTCAACTCTTTAAATCCCAAACACAGCAGGGGAGGGGGAAAAAAAAAAAGAAAAAAAAAAAAAAAGCCAATTAAAATCCTCTCTTTAAATGCGAACGGCTTGAATTCCCCCTTTAAACGCTCCTCTCTTTGGAGGGAAGCTGTCTCTTCTAGAGCAGACATTCTATGTGTCCAGGAGACCCATCTCACTACCCCCAACTTCCCAGTATTAACCCACAAAAAGTTCCCCAAGATTTACACAGCATGTGCCCCTAAAAAGCAAGCAGGGGTCCTAATAGCATTTAGAGATACTATCAATACTGAAATTCTCTCACAAAATGCGGACTCTGGAGGTAGATACCTTATTTTGACAGGGAAGATAAACTCCAAACCTTTCACTCTAGTGAATTTATATGCACCCAACCACGCCCCACTACGTTTCCTAAATAAAATAATGAGGAAGATCAGAAAATGTGAAACGGGAACTTTAATAATTTGCGGTGACTTCAACGCAGTCCCCGACAAAATACTTGACTCGTCAAGAGGACTCCTGAGATCCTCCCCCTCCTTGCTACCCTGGCTACAGAAAGAGAATCTGTTTGATACATTCAGATGTCTAAATGCATCTTCGAAAGAATTCTCATTTTACTCGGCCAGATATAAGGCATTTTCCAGAATAGACCTTATTCTAGTCAACAAAAACGCTCTCCCGCTGCTTAAAGAAGCCCAAATAGGCACTATAACCTGGTCCGACCATGCCCCAACAGAAATTTCCATAAACCTGGAAAACACACAAGAAAAAGCAAAAACATGGAGGAATAATGTATTTCTCATGAAAATTCCAAAATATCGCGATAAGATACTAACGGACCTTAAGGAATATTTTGCAAAAAACATTACCCCGGAAGTATCCCCACTAACCATATGGAATGCTCATAAAGCATATATTAGAGGAACCCTAATCAAAATTAGCTTGCACCATAAAAAGGAAAAAATGAAACAGTTGAATACACTTACCACACAAATAACAACTACAGAACAAATATTACAAAAATCTCCCACAGAAGACTTACATAAAGAACTTTTTGATCTTAGGCATAAACTTAGAAATATCTTGCTAGACAATTACGACAGAGAACAAAAATCTTCCCGAGCCACTTTCTATATTTCAAACAATAAGCCCTCCCGCATGTTAGCCAGAATAGTTAAAAAAAGAACTCAAAAATCTTCGATTCCCTACATCCTGGATCCAAAAAACAAAAAAACAAAAATATACCATCCTACTCAAATATCAGATGCCTTCCGAGAATATTATAGTAAGCTTTATAACCTAAAAGATGATGCAGAAACACCCCAACCAACAACCCAAATAATAGACTCTTTTTTGGAAGAGATAAAGCTCCCATCCCTCTCACGGAATCAACTTCTCCAACTAAACATTCCCATAACACCATTGGAACTCGAAGATACCATCCACTCTCTAAAACCCCAAAAAGCACCCGGACCAGATGGTTTTTCAAACGACTATTATAAGACTTTTCACTCATCGCTCACATTACACATGGCAGAAGCTTTCAACCAAGGCATACAACAACGCTTTTTTCCTCCAGAGATGTTGGAAGCAACGATTGTGACCATACCCAAAGAAGGGAAAGATCCCGTCTCACCCGCCAACTTTAGGCCCATATCGTTGCTCAACTGCGACACAAAGATTTATGCCAAAACAATTGCCTGCAGACTCCTAAAAATTCTACCCAACATAGTCCACTCGGACCAGGTCGGCTTCACTAGCGGAAGACAGGCATCGGATGCGACTAGAAGGATCATAAACCTGATCCACAAAAATACTATCACACACACTCCTTCAATTCTGGTCGCGCTTGATGCGGAAAAAGCGTTTGATCGCCTCCACTGGGAATTTGCTTTTTCCACACTCAATAAATTCGGATTTAGTGGCACTATCTATAACGCAATAACTGCACTGTATACAAATCCATCCGCAAGGGTACTAGTTGACGGAACCCTATCAAATTCATTCCCCATTACCAATGGTACCCGTCAGGGTTGTCCTTTGTCACCGCTCCTGTTTACGCTGGTCATGGAACCTCTAGCAGAGCATATAAGGAGTAACCCGGACATACAAGGTATCCATGCAGGATTCCGACAACATAAGATTAGCCTATTTGCGGATGATATCTTACTCTCTCTCAATAGTCCACTACATTCTCTCAGGAAAGTCCATCACACCCTTACTAAATTCGCAAAAGCATCCTTCTACAAACTAAACATTACGAAATCCCAAATTTTAGGCATGCATATAAACGACACACTAAAACAAGATATTAGGAGAGAATTCCCGTTTCAATGGCAAACTAAAAGTATCCCGTATTTAGGAATAAAACTATGCTGTCCTATTTCAGATCTAGCAAATGCCAACTACCCCCCCCTGCTAAAACAAATACAGAATGAACTAGACTCCTTCAGCAAACGGCCCTTATCCTGGCTGGGAAGAGTGATATCTTATAAGATGATTATATTACCCAAAATTCTTCACTTTTTCCGAACCCTACCACTACAAATTTCAAAACAAACAATTGAAAGCTTCCAGAAACAACTATCTAAGTTTATTTGGCAAAATAAAAAACCAAGAATGGCTCTATCCACACTATCATTAAACAAAAACCAAGGAGGATTGGGTGTCCCTAACTTGGAATCCTATCGTAAAGCCACGATCCTTAGCCAAATTCCTGCCTGGATACGACACAATCCTAACTTAAGCTGGCCAACTATAGAACTAGAGCACAACAGTCAAAGACCTCTATCACTCCTACTACATGCTCTCACTCTAACCACACTCGCCCCCAACCTTAAAAAACATCTAATATTGACCGGACTCTCACCCCCGATGAAAGCTTCAATAGAAGCCTGGAAAGAACTCCTCCTAAATTCCGAGAGAAACTCTCCTGCTACCTTCTACAACATACCCATTAGAGCATTAGAATTTCTCATACCCAATCTTAGGCTAACTCCATGGATAAACAGTGGAATTCACTACATCTCAGATCTGCTTTCTAAGGACCATTTGTTATCCTTCCAAGATCTTAGATCTAAATTTCATATCCCAGCAACTGAAGGATATAAGCATATGCAAATTGCATCGCTTCTTTACGCACAGAATATTAATTCTCTGAAAATCCCAAAAGTAGTGCTTTCAATATTAAACAACACCCAAATGAACGTAAAGACTAGATTTTTCTATGACATTTTCACTGGTATGCTGAGACCTTCCAAAAAATGCCACTTATTAAACTGGGAGAAAGACCTAGAGCTGGAAATTCCCAGAGATCAATGGCTGAAAGCCTTCAAATGGGCTGGACAAGCCTCGAGAGGGGCAAACTTGATAGAAACCCATTTAAAGGTACTCACGAGGTGGTATTTTACTCCAACTCTTCTGAAACGTAGAAAATTAGCCATAGATGACAAATGTTGGAGGGGATGTGGGGGGCAGGGCTCCCTGCTTCATATTTTCTGGTCATGCCCACAAATAAAACCCTTTTGGAAGGAAACCTTCCAATTATTGCGAGAAGTGTTCGGGGGGAACTTCTCCCTTAGCCCGAAATTGGCCCTCCTTCTGATAGACCCAGGTGGGCTGGACCCCCACTCAAAAAACCTCATAGGACATATCCTATTAGGGGCAAAATATCTAATCACTAAAAAATGGAGGTCCGAAACCCCACCGATTCGCTCAGAACTTATTAATCTGATAATTGAACATAGTTCATACGAGAAAATACTGGCTTTACGCAACGACAGGATTACTAAATTTAATGAGACGTGGAATTCATGGTTAAGAAAATTCTCAAAATTAGAATAAAGTCTGTGTGGTCCTATGTAATAGTTGCTGATTAAGTTTCACTTACAGGCCTTGTTCCAGGCCTTCTTCAAGTCTTTGTCTATCAATATATTTAACCTCCCCTCCCTCTGCTCCCACTCCCTCCACGCCTCCCAAACCCCCCCTCCCCCCCCCCCCCTCCCCTACCCCATGTGTTCCCGTATTAATACTCACCTACTGTCTTCTTTCTTTAGAAAATAGAGAATGCTTTGTGACAAACTTCTAGCTGAGTTCTAAACTCCAACCGACCTATAATGTAATTGGTTCCATATTATATGTCACTTATTGTTACGTTTGTTTGTAAAGTTTAATGAATACAAATTTTCATGTAAGCAAGCTTTTCAATAAAAATTTATTGTTGAAAAAAAAGATTACTTGGTTTCTCTCACTGAGAACAATCACACATTGTGTTATTCCTAACACTTTAAAGGGGTTCTGTCAGCAAAATAAAAAAATATATACTCACCTGCATCCCTTTACAGTCTAACCTGTGGAAACAGAAAAGTTAAAAAAACAAAGCATACTCACCTAATCCTGTTGTATGTTGTCCCTCCATTGTTTAGGTGCCGTGTTCGGGGTGATCTTTTGTGGCTAGTGCGCGTGCATGCACGCTCTTGCTGTCCTGACCGCATCTAACCTCTGCCGTACACAGAGAGTTGACGGCAAGTGCACATGTGCAATGGGAAGAAGTACTCATGCGCACTCGCCGTCGACTCTCCATGGACTGCAGAGGTTAGCCATGGCCAGGCCAATCAGTGGGCGACACATCACTTGTGACATGTCGATCACTGAACAGGGCGGCAGTACTTGCCATCTGGCAGTGGTCGGAGCGAGCAAGGGTGAAAGCTGGCAATTTGCCAGCTTCTGCCCTGCGATCGGACAGCTGCCGGAGGGAGAGGACCTGCAGGATCCTGGTGACCAGCCCCGTGTGGCACAGGTGAGTATAATTTTTTTCTTTTTTTATGACAGAACCCCTTTAAGGTTTAACTAGGAACAGAGCTCTCAAGTTAAAGAGGTGGGCTGTGCTGTCCTCTCCCCACCCATAGCATGTTGTTGACAGCTCTCTTCCTTTAAACAAGGAGCTGTCAATCAGTAGGCTGTGGGCAGGGAGAAACCAGCATGGCCTACCTCTTTGACTCGAACCTCTGTTCTGAGTCAAACTTTAAAGTGTGTTTTTTTTTCTGAAACACCGCAGCGTTTCTAAATATCATATCCGCTGTGTATATCTATCCCAGGTTTATGCTGCCCGTGGTTTGGGTGGCATAAGTCTGGTGACAGTTTCCCTTTAACAAACAGGCAAAACAGAGAGCTACATGTTCTTGTTTAGGCTTATATGCAGCTACCTTAATTTGCATGTATCTGAGGTTACTACTGCTCTTCTGCATGCCTCAGATTTCATATGCACAGAATTCAGGAGAAAAAAAAACTGGTATGCTCCATTGGATATTCCTAGGTCACCCGATGGAGCAGATTGGGGGAGTGCATGGAGGTTGTGCAGCTCCATACTAACAAGCCATACAGACTCAATGCCCTTCCTTCTAGACATTTTGCACGTAGCTCTGCATCACCTTTATCCTTACATTAATACTTTACAATTCATACAGTTAAAGGGGTTGTCCCGCGAAAGCAAGTGGGGTTATACACTTCTGTATGGCCATATTAAAGGGGTTGTCTCGCGGCAGCAAGTGGGGTTATACACTTCTGTATGGCCATATTAATGCACTTTGTAATATACATCGTGCATTAAATATGAGCCATACAGAAGTTATTCACTTACCTGCTCCGTTGCTAGCGTCCTCGTCTCCATGGATCCATCTAAAATCGCTGGCAGCTTGCTTTTTTAGACGCGCTTGCGCAGTCCGTTCTTCTCCTTTCAGCACGAGCCGCTTCAGTGTGCTCCCCGCTACAGCTCTTCTGCGCATGCGCAGACGAGCTGTCACTGCTTGGGAGCGCGCTGGAGCGGCCATTCTGTACCATCCTCTGTTAGAGGAAGGTGCAGAGCCGCCCAGCTGTCCCGAGAAGCCGCCCAGCTGTCCCGCCGTCCTGCCGCCCAGGTAAGTGATGGGCCGGGGGGGCTGCCGCTGCGCCGGGGGGGCTGTGATGGGGGCGCTGTCGCTTGATGGGGGGGCTGCCGCTGTGATGGGGGCACTGTCGCTTGATGGGGGGGGGCTGCCGCTGTGATGGTGGGGGCTGCCGCTGTGATGGGTGATGGGGGCGCTGTCGCTTGATGGGGGGGGCTGCCGCTGTGATGGGGGCGCTGTCGCTTGATGGGGGGGCTGCCGCTGTGATGGGGGCGCTGTCGCTTGATGGGGGGGGCTGCCGCTGCGATGGGGGGGCTGCCGCTGCGATGGGGGGGCTGTCGCTGCGATGGGGGGGCTGCCGCTGTGCCGGGGGGGGGGGGGCTGCGCCGGTTACCTGCTGCCTGGCGGTGGGTGACTGGTCGGCCGTGTTCACTCCAGGGGTCCGGTCGGCAGCTGCGGGGCGTCTGGTTGTCAGGGAGACACAGCTGGTAGCGTCTCGGGAGCGCGCACGTCGGGCTACAGCAAGCGACGGGAAAAGAGCCGGCGGCCATCTTGGGAAAATTTTTATAAGTTGCTGAAACGCTGGAACGGTAAGTACAAACCAGCTAGAAAAGTCATTTACAGGGGGGCTTAGTAATGTTTGCTTAATTAGGGGGACTGGGCAATAAAAAAAAATCCACTCCTGCCTCGAGACATCTCCTTTAATGCACTTTGTAATGTACATTGTGCATTAATTATGAGCCATACAGAAGTTATTCACTTACCTGTTCCGTTGCTAGCGTCCCCGTCGCCATGGTGCCGTCTAATTTCAGCGTCTAATCGCCCGATTAGACGCACTTGCGCAGTCCGGTCTTCTCCCTGGTGAATGGGGCCGCTCGTGCCGGAGAGCTGGTCTTCGTAGCTCCGCCCCGTCACGTGTGCCGATTCCAGCCAATCAGGAGGCTGGAATCGGCAATGGACCGCACAGAGCCCACGGTGCACCATGGGAGAAGACCCGCGGTGCATCGTGGGTGAAGATCCCGGCGGCCATCTTAGTAAGGTAAGGAAGAAGTCGCCGCAGCGCAGGGATTCGGGTAAGTACTAAACGTTTTTTTTTTTTAACACATGTATTGGGTTTGTCTCGCGCCGAACGGGGGGCCTATTGAAAAAAAAAAACAAACCAGTTTCGGCACGGGACAACCCCTTTAATTGCTTACTATGCATCATGCATATAATAAGCTAAAGTGCAACTATAGAGTACTTACATGTCAGGACATTAGGGTGGTTTAACATCTGTGCCGGAACCTTTGGCCGGAAGTTCCACTGTAGATCCGACTCAGTCTGCAGTGGAGGTAAGAGGGGCCTGTATAGCTCCTTGCACCTCCAACAGGCCGAGGAGAGGGGAGTGAAGGGGGATAATGCCAGAGGAAGAGGGATGATTAGGGGGTAAAATGCTGCTGCTAGTGAGGGAGAAGTGGGAAGGGGGAATTAAATGCTGCCACCAATGTTTGAGGAGTGGTATAAAATACCGCTGCTGCACTGTGGTAATCCTCTGGCATTTCTAAGGTGTTACTTTATGCTGCACTGTAGCAGTTCTTTGGTAAAATCATGTGGCCATTGGCCGCTGTGGATGGCTGCAGGATGAACTGTAGTTTCATTGGTACCATATGGCTACATGTGATTTTTTTTTATCACTTTTTATTGCGTTTCTGGGCATACAGAAGACCAAAAAATAGTTATTCTAACATTGTTCTTTTTTAACAGCATGCACCGTGCGTTATAGTATGTTAACTTTTTTATTAGGTCAATACGATAACGGCTGGTGGAGTCGAGCATAGGCTCTACATAAGCCAGATTCTGACATTACATTTGTTAACTGTGCCCGATTGGTGGACGGCAGCTTCATGATTAAACACTAAAGATTCCATGAAACCATTGCTTTCCATTAGAATGTTGCTTCACTTTGTTGTCCGGTTCCAGGACGGGTAACAATTGTAATCAGTGGGGATAACATCAAATACATTTGCGCAGAATCTCCCATACTGTCAGGTCTGAGATGTCCAATTCTCTGCTTGCTTTGACGGTAGATTTCTGAGGACTTTGCGTGAGACTTGCATGGACAAGCTCCACTATTTCCACGCTTACTGGTGGACTTCAAGTTCATTTTTGCTTATAGATGCAGACTTTTTCCTTAAACTTAGAGTACCACATGCATTGTCTGCCCGCTGGGTGGATCTCTGTATGTCAGATTCTGCAGAGACAGGTTCTGCCTGAAAGACGTTATCATGGTGGTTTGGGCTGGATGAAGAAGAAAACAATTGGGGAGTCACATACTGGGGAAGACTATATTATTGTATTACATTTTTTTGCTGTATTGAATAGTGTAGGAGGCCATGCTTTTCAGTGTAGCAAAATAAACAAACATTCTCTAGCTGTACCCAAATACACATATGCTATACGGACACCCTAATGGTACTTCTTTTCCCCATAGAAGGCTTTAGGCACAGTGCAGTATCTGGATGTTATTTTCTCATGTATGCTGTAAATGAACACACTTTTCTATTCTGACAGCAAAAAGCCTTTGCATATCTCCATTACTACAATAGGTTCCATGCACTTGTGCCCCGTTTACATGCAAAGATGATTGCTCAAAATACGTTCAAAACATAGGGGGAATGATAGTTTGAGCTATCATTTTGCATAAGTTGCTAATGGGTACTAATGCCCATTAGTAGCTTACTATCTTCATTTGCATGTAAATGAAGCTCCCCTTGATGTATGCAGATAACAGCAGGTAGTCTGTTATCTGATTACACCCCCTTTGTTCTGCTGCGGGACAGCAGCTGAAAACAATGTAATCAGCGCTCCCATGGAAAATCACAGCCTGAGGTCCCTACCATAAGCTGCCCAGCAGAATGATGGATTTTAAATTCAACATAAAATCATCGTTCGGCCAAAAAGCAAATGTTGGTAGCATTTACACGCAATGATTGTTACTCAAAAGACATTGTTTGATCGAATTTTCAGTGATAATGGTCTCGAGTAAATAGGACTTCATATAGGTGTTTTCTTACTGATCCTACAACTTCGAGGCTGTAAAACAACCATAGGCATGAGGTGTAGAGATGAGCGAGCACCAAAATGCTCGGGTGCTCGTTACTCGGGACAAACTTTTCGCGATGCTCGAGGGTTCGTTTCGAGTAACGAACCCCATTGAAGTCAATGGGCGACCCGAGCATTTTTGTATTTCGCCGATGTTTGCTAAGGTTTCCTTGTGTGAAAATCTGGGCAATTCAAGAAAGTGATGGGAACGACACAGCAACGGATAGGGCAGGCGAGGGGCTACATGTTGGGCTGCATCTCAAGTTCACAGGTCCCACTATTAAGCCACAATAGCGGCAAGAGTGGGCCCCCCCCCCCAAAAAAAACAACTTTTACTTCTGAAAAGCCCTCATTAGCATGGCATACCTTTGCTAAGCACCACACTACCTCCAACAAAGCACAATCACTGCCTGCATGACACTCCACTGCCACTTCTCCTGGGTTACATGCTGCCCAACCCCCCCCTCCCCCCCACAGCGCACACCAAAGTGTCCCTGCGAAGCCTTCAGCTGCCCTCATGCCACACCACCCTCATGTCTATTTAGAAGTGCGTCTGCCATGACGAGGAACCGCAGGCACACACTGCAGAGGGTTGGCACGGCTAGGCAGCGACCCTCTTTAAAAGGGGCGGGGCGATAGCCCACAATGCTGTACAGAAGCAATGAGAAATAGAATCCTGTGCCACCGCCATCAGGAGCTGCACATGTGGGCATAGCAATGGGGAACCTATGTGCCACACACTATTCATTCTGTCAAGGTGTCTCTGCATGCCCCAGTCAGACCGGGCTTTTTAATTCATAGACACAGGCAGGTACAACTCCCTATTGTGAAGTCCCTGTCGACCGACAGCATGGGTGGCTCCCTGGAACCCACCGGCGATACACAAAAATATCCCATTGCATTGCCCAACACAGCTGAGGTAGTAATGTCGTGCTTAATGCAGGTGGGCTTCGGCCCACACTGCATGCCCCAGTCAGACTGGGGTTCTTTACAAGTGGAAACAGATGCATTTATAATTCCCTGTGGACCCACAGCATGGGTGGGTGCCAGGAAGCCACTGGCGGTACATAAATATATCCCATTGCATTGCCCAACACAGCTGAGGTAGTAATGTTGTGCTTAATACAGGTGGGCTTCGGCCCACACTGCATGCCCCAGTCAGACTGGGGTTCTTTACAAGTGGACAGATGTAGGTTAAACTCCGTGTGCACCTACAGCATGGGTGGCTCCCTGGAACCCACCGGCGGTACATAAAAATATCCCATTGCATTGCCCAACACAGCTGAGGTAGTAATGTCGTGCTTAATGCAGGTGGGCTTCGGCCCACACTGCATGCCCCAGTCAGACTGGGGTTCTTTACAAGTGGAAACAGATGCATTTATAATTCCCTGTGGACCCACAGCATGGGTGGGTGCCAGGAAGCCACCGGCGGTACATAAAAATATCCCATTGCATTGCCCAACACAGCTGAGGTAGTAATGTCGTGCTTAATACAGGTGGGCTTCGGCCCACACTGCATGCCCCAGTCAGACTGGGGTTCTTTACAAGTGGACACATGTAGGTTAAACTCTGTGTGCACCTACAGCATGGGTGGGTGCCAGGAAGCCACCGGCGGTACATAAAAATATCCCATTGCATTGCCCAACACAGCTGAGGTAGTAATGTCGTGCTTAATGCAGGTGGGCTTCGGCCCACACTGCATGCCCCAGTCAGACTGGGGTTCTTTACAAGTGGAAACAGATGCATTTATAATTCCCTGTGGACCCACAGCATGGGTGGGTGCCAGGAAGCCACCGGCGGTACATAGAAATATCCCATTGCATTGCCCAACACAGCTGAGGTAGTAATGTTGTGCTTAATACAGATGGGCTTCGGCCCACACTGCATGCCCCAGTCTGACTGGGGTTCTTTACAAGTGGAATCAGATGCATTTATAATTCCCTGTGGACCCACAGCATGGGTGGGTGCCAGGAAGCCACCGGCGGTACACAGAAATATCACATTGCATTGCCCAACACAGCGGATGTAACGTCAGCTGTAATGCAGGTGGGCTAAAAATTCATTTGATTACACTGTAGGCGAGGGCCCACAAAAATTGCTGTATCAACAGTACTAATGTACATCAAAAAAATTGGCCATGGCCAACCAAGAGGGCAGGTGAAACCCATTAATCGCTTTGGTTAATGTGGCTTAAGTGGTAACTAGGCCTGGAGGCAGCCCAGTTTAACTAAAAATTGGTTCAAGTTAAAGTTTCAACGCTTTTAAGAGCATTGAAACATATAAAAATTGTTTAGAAAAATTATGAGTGAGCCTTGTGGCCCTAAGAAAAATTGCCCGTTCAGCGTGATTACGTGAGGTTTCAGGAGGAGGAGCAGGAGGAGGAGGAGGAATATTAGACACAGATTGATGAAGCAGAAATGTCCCCGTTTTGGATGGTGAGAGAGAACGTAGCTTCCATCCGCGGGTGCAGCCTACGTATTGCTTACGTATCGCTGCTGTCCGCTGGTGGAGAAGAGAAGTCTGGGGAAATCCAGGCTTTGTTCATCTTGATGAGTGTTAGCCTGTCAGCACTGTCGGTTGACAGGCGGGTACGCTTATCTGTGATGATTCCCCCAGCCGCACTAAACACCCTTTCCGACAAGACGCTAGCCGCAGGACAAGCAAGCACCTCCAGGGCATACAGCGCTAGTTCAGGCCACGTGTCCAGCTTCGACACCCAGTAGTTGTAGGGGGCAGAGGCGTCACCGAGGATGGTCGTGCGATCGGCTACGTACTCCCTCACCATCCTTTTACAGTGCTCCTGCCGACTCAGCCTTGACTGGGGAGCGGTGACACAGTCTTGCTGGGGAGCCATAAAGCTGGCCAGGCCCTTAAAGACTGTTGCACTGCCTGGGCTGTACATGCTGCTCGATCTACGCACCTCCCCTGCTACCTGGCCCTCGGAACTGCGCCTTCTGCCATTACCGCTGTCGGATGGGAATTTTACCATCAGCTTGTCCGCCAGGGTCCTGTGGTATAGCAACACTCTCGAACCCCTTTCCTCTTCGGGAATGAGAGTGGGAAGGTTCTCCTTATAGCGTGGGTCGAGCAGTGTGTACACCCAGTAATCCGTAGTGGCCAGAATGCGTTGAATGCGAGGGTCACGAGAAAGGCATCCTAACATGAAGTCAGCCATGTGTGCCAGGGTACCTGTACGCAACACATGGCTGTCCGCACTAGGAAGATCACTTTCAGGATCCTCCTCCTCCTCCTCCTCCTCCTCCTCCTCAGGCCATACACGCTGAAATGATGACAGGCAAGCAGCATGGGTACCGTCAGCAGTGGGCCAAGCTGTCTCTTCCCCCTCCTCCTCATCCTCCTCATGCTCCTCCTCCTCCTCCTCAACGCGCTGAGATATAGACAGGAGGGTGCTCTGACTATCCAGCGACATACTGTCTTCCCCCGGCTCTGTTTCCGAGCGCAAAGCGGCTGCCTTTATGGTTTGCAGGGAACTTCTCAAGATGCATAGCAGAGGAATGGTGACGCTAATGATTGCAGCATCGCCGCTCACCACCTGGGTAGACTGCTCAAAGTTTCGAAGGACCTGGCAGATGTCTGCCAACCAGGCCCACTCTTCTGAAAAGAATTGAGGAGGCTGACTCCCACTGCGCCGCCCATGTTGGAGTTGGTATTCCACTATAGCTCTACGCTGCTCATAGAGCCTAGCCAACATGTGGAGCGTAGAGTTCCACCGTGTGGGCATGTCGCACAGCAGTCGGTGCACTGGCAGATTAAACCGATGTTGCAGGGTGCGCAGGGTGGCAGCGTCCGTGTGGGACTTGCGGAAATGTGCGCAGAGCCGGCGCACCTTTACGAGCAGGTCTGACAAGCGTGGGTAGCTTTTCAGAAAGCGCTGAACCACCAAATTAAAGACGTGGGCCAGGCATGGCACGTGCGTGAGGCTGCCGAGCTGCAGAGCCGCCACCAGGTTACGGCCGTTGTCACACACGACCATGCCCGGTTGGAGGCTCAGCGGCGCAAGCCAACGGTCGGTCTGCTCTGTCAGACCCTGCAGCAGTTCGTGGGTCGTGTGCCTCCTATCTCCTAAGCTGAGTAGTTTCAGCACAGCCTGCTGACGCTTGCCCACCGCTGTGCTGCCACGCCGCGCGACACCGACTGCTGGCGACGTCCTGCTGCTGCTGACACATCTAGATTGCGAGACAGAGGTTGAGGAGGAGGAGGAGGGTGCTTTAGTGGATGAAGCATACACCGCCGAACATACCACCACCGAGCAGGGGCCCGCAATTCTGGGGGTGGGTAGGACGTGAGCGGTCCCAGGCTCTGACTCTGTCCCAGCCTCCACTAAATTCACCCAATGTGCCGTCAGGGAGATGTAGTGGCCCTGCCCGCCTGTGCTTGTCCACGTGTCCGTAGTTAAGTGGACCTTGCCACTAACCGCATTGGTGAGGGCGCGTACAATGTTGCGGGAGACGTGGTCGTGCAGGGCTGGGACGGCACATCGGGAAAAGTAGTGGTGACTGGGAACTGAGTAGCGCGGGACCGCCGCCGCCATCATAGCTTTGAAGGACTCCGTTTCCACAACCCTATACGGCAGCATCTCAAGGCTGATAAATTTGGCTATGTGGACGGTTAACAATTGAGCGTGCGGGGGCGTGGCGGCGTACTTGTGCTTGCGCTCCAACAGTTGCGCTAGCAACGGCTGGCCTGTGCGGTGAGAGACATTGGTGGATGGGGCCGAGGACAGCGGAGGTGAGGGTGTGGGTGCAGGCCATGAGACGGTCGTGCCTGTGTCCTGAGAGGGGGGTTGGATCTCAGTGGCAGGTTGGGGCACAGGGGAAGAGGCAGCGGTGCAAACCAGAGGCGGTGAACGGCCTTCGTCCCACCTTGTGGGGTGCTTGGCCATCATATGTCTGAGCATGCTTGTGGTGGTGGCTCCCCGGCTGATCTTGGCGCGACAAAGGTTGCACACCACTGTTCGTCGGTCGTCAGGCGTCTCGGTGAAAAACTGCCAGACCTTAGAGCACCTCGGCCTCTGCAGGGTGGCATGGCGCGAGGGGGCGCTTTGGGAAACACTTGGTGGATTATTCGGTCTGGCCCTGCCTCTACCCCTGGCCACCGCACTGCCTCTTGCAACCTGCCCTGCTGCTGCCCATGCCTCCCCCTCTGAAGACCTGTCCTGTGTAGGCGTTGCACACCAGGTGGGGTCAGTCACCTCATCGTCCTGCTGCTCTTCCTCCGAATCCTCTGTGCGCTGCTCCCTCGGACTTACTGCCCTTACTACTACCTCACTGCAAGACAACTGTGTCTCATCGTCATCGTCCTCCTCACCCACTGAAAGGTCTTGAGACAGTTGCCGGAAGTCCCCAGCCTCATCCCCCGAACCCCGGGAACTTTCCAATGGTTGGGCATCAGTGACGATAAACTCCTCTGGTGGTAGAGGAACCACTGCTGCCCAATCTGAGCAGGGGCCTGAGAAAAGTTCCTGGGTGTGTTCCCGCTCCTGAGCATGCGTCATTGTAGTGGAGTGAGGAGGCTGGGAGGAAGGAGGAGCAGCAGACAGAGGATTCGGATTTGCAGCAGTGGACGGCGCAGAACTGTGGCTGGACGATAGGTTGCTCGAAGCACTTTCTGCCATCCACGACAGGACCTGCTCACACTGCTCATTTTCTAATAAAGGTCTCCCGCGTGGACCCATTAATTGGGCGATGAATGTGGGGACGCCAGAAACGTACCTCTCTCCTAATCGCGCAGCAGTCGGCTGCGACACACTTGGATCAGGAGCTCGGCCTGTGCCCACACCCTCACTTGGCCCTCCGCGTCCTCGGCCGCGTCCACGTCCTCTAGGCCTACCCCTACCCCTCAGCATGCTGTATTACCAGTGATTTGATTTCCCAGGCAGGAAATAAATTGGCGCAAGCCTGCAGGTCAAATATAATTTTTTCGCTTTTTTGCAAAGGGAAGGCCCCACTGCGTATATTCAATGAACAATACGTTTAATAACTGTGGTGTGGCCCTGAAAAAGTGTCACACAACTTTAGTGTAGCAGAGTTATTAACTCTGGCAGAGCAGGTATTTGCCAGTCAGGAAAGACAATGGCGCAAGCCTGCAGTAAACCGTAGCTGGTTGCGTCTGATTTTTGTACGTTCTTCACGCAGCACACACGTACACGGAGACCTTAGGACTGACACAGGCAGGCCAAATATAATTTTTTCGCTTTTTTGCAAAGGGAAGGCCCCACTGCGTATATTCAATGAACAATACGTTTAATAACTGTGGTGTGGCCCTGAAAAAGTGTCACACAACTTTAGTGTAGCAGAGTTATTAACTCTGGCAGAGCAGGTATTTGCCAGTCAGGAAAGACAATGGCGCAAGCCTGCAGTAAACCGTAGCTGGTTGCGTCTGATTTTTGTACGTTCTCCACGCAGCACACACGTACACGGAGACCTTAGGACTGACACAGGCAGGCCAAATATAATTTTTTCGCTTTTTTGCAAAGGGAAGGCCCCACTGCGTATATTCAATGAACAATACGTTTAATAACTGTGGTGTGGCCCTGAAAAAGTGTCACACAACTTTAGTGTAGCAGAGTTATTAACTCTGGCAGAGCAGGTATTTGCCAGTCAGGAAAGACAATGGCGCAAGCCTGCAGTAAACCGTAGCTGGTTGCGTCTGATTTTTGTACGTTCTCCACGCAGCACACACGTACACGGAGACCTTAGGACTGACACAGGCAGGCCAAATATAATTTTTTCGCTTTTTTGCAAAGGGAAGGCCCCACTGCGTATATTCAATGAACAATACGTTTAATAACTGTGGTGTGGCCCTGAAAAAGTGTCACACAACTTTAGTGTAGCAGAGTTATTAACTCTGGCAGAGTAGGTATTTGCCAGTCAGGAAAGACAATGGCGCAAGCCTGCAGTAAACCGTAGCTGGTTGCGTCTGATTTTTGTACGTTCTCCACGCAGCACACACGTACACGGAGACCTTAGGACTGACACAGGCAGGCCAAATATAATTTTTTCGCTTTTTTGCAAAGGGAAGGCCCCACTGCGTATATTCAATGAACAATACGTTTAATAACTGTGGTGTGGCCCTGAAAAAGTGTCACACAACTTTAGTGTAGCAGAGTTATTAACTCTGGCAGAGCAGGTATTTGCCAGTCAGGAAAGACAATGGCGCAAGCCTGCAGTAAACCGTAGCTGGTTGCGTCTGATTTTTGTACGTTCTCCACGCAGCACACACGTACACGGAGACCTTAGGACTGACACAGGCAGGCCAAATATAATTTTTTCGCTTTTTTGCAAAGGGAAGGCCCCACTGCGGATATTCAATGAACAATAACTGTATTGTGGCCCTGCCTACACAATTCTGTTCCTGTAGTATCAATGGAGGGTGCAATGCTCGGCACAGACGATTTTTAGAAAAAAAACAAAATGCAGCACAGCTAACAGCAGCCAGCACAGTACTGCACACGGTTAAATTTGGCCCTAGAAAGGACCGTTGAGGTTCTTGAAGGCTACACTCACTCCTAACACTCTCCCTGCCTAAGCACCACTTCTGTCCCTAATGCCGGGTGCAATGCTCTGCACTGCCGATTTTGAGAAAAAAAAAAAAAAAACACTGCTAGCAGCAGCCTGCACACAGGTAGATGTGGCCCTAAGAAGGACCTTTGGGGTTCTTGAAGCCTACACTAACTCCTAACGCTCTCCCTACAGCAGCTCAGGAACCAGCAGCACTGTCCCTCAGCTAAGTCACAAGACATCTGAGGCGAGCCGCGGGAGGGGCCAACTTTTATACTCGGGTGACATCTGATCGCCCCAGCCACTCACAGCAGGGGGGTGGTACAGGGCTTGAACGTCACAGGGGGAAGTTGTAATGCCTTCCCTGTCTTTCAATTGGCCAGAAAAGCGCGCTAACGTCTCAGAGAGGAAACTGAAAGTAACCGGAACACCGCGTGGTACTCGTTACGAGTAACGAGCATCCCGAACACCCTAATATTCGCACGAATATCAAGCTCGGACGAGTACGTTCGCTCATCTCTAATGAGGTGTTAAAGAGACCCTATCACCTAAAGCTACCTATTTTTATTTAAAACTCACTAGCCCCCCCAACCCGAAATAAACCTTAATAATTGGAGACCCATTAAAAAAAATTAAAAAGGCTCCGTATTACCTTGCAACTATAGTGACTTTTCTAGCCAAGCACTTCTGTTTTTTGTCTTTCGATATACCGAGTGTCTATTCTGCCTTCCTCTTCAGACTGTCTCAGAATACAAGATCTCAGAATGCAATTTATCATAAGATTTTGTGTTCTGACTAAAAGTGCGCTATTTACTGCTATAATAAAGCAGTAAGCGACCGATAAGCAATAGTTTAGTGATATGAATACAGTTTCTATAGAAACAGTTCTGCAACATTTTTTCTGCTATTGTAGAATACAGGAAAGAAACCTCCTGTATGATATCCGATATTCATACTAATATGCATGTCATGTTCCATTTTATACAGCTAAATATTGCATAAAAACAATTGTAAGGTGGCGGAATCATATGGCCCGGAGGAGTACCGCCAAGCTATTATGGGGAATACCAGTGTGATGGGACAACCTGGGGGCACAGGAGGCGCTATGTCAAGCTACTTAGGTGTCCCCAGGGACGATCTATACAGCAGTCCTGTTACTGTGCAGTTAGTTGCGTGTACACTACGATTGAAGTAAGCAGCAGGACACAGTAGCAAGTTGCTGAATTCAGAGGCATTATGTCTCGGGCCTGTGAAGAATGCCAGTCCAGGGAGCATCTGGTCTCTGTAACTTGCCAGAGGGTGTGCTTGAAGACAAGTAGAAGCAGGCAGATTGATAAGCAGCAAAATCAAGTAAAGTATGGCCTAAGACTAAGTGAACCTTGTGCTGTGTACCACCATTGCCTGTGTTAGGCGGGTTGGAAATCCGGAAGTTGACAGACTAATTATGTAGTTATGGTGCTGATACTTCCCACAAAAAGTACTATTTATTTGGAATCTAGATTTTCCTTTTTCTCACATGCAAAAACCAGTGATCCAGCTGTTCCATTGCCCTGACACTTTACAATATCTCAAAAGAATATATATCAAGAAAAATCTTTTGCACACTCATGAAAAGCAGAAAATTGTTATTGTGTTACTGTGAACACAATTAGTAGGATTGATAAAAAGATATTTACTGTGCAGAAAACTATATGATTATGATTGCCTGTGCTGGAGGACACCGCATGAGCGAAACTGGTTCCCGGGAGAAGGCACGGGTAGTGGGCAGTGTCAGCAAGTAGCAAAGGAGAGTGCGGTGCAGAGCACTGCGTGTATCATAACTTAGGGCTCCACATGGGTGTATGTACAATTGCGTGTGACTTGAAGCAGCCTATTTGCGCTATGAACATTTTTTTTTTTTGTGTAATATTTTACTGTATTTTTTGCACACAGGACACAACCAAGCCCCAATTTAAATGGCTGTTTAGCCTAATGTGTTCCAAATATGTTCTTTTTCCAGCAGAATTGAACATCGTCTTGCAGACTTCTATTGTGTGCTATCAATCCCATGATGCATCAGCACAGCATTATATGAGCAGCTATGCTGCAAGAAAAACACTGACATTACATTCTGTATGCACCTAAATAAGCTGCAGTCCGGGGGGCGTGGCTAGCTTATGGAGGAGTGGGACGCTCAGCAGCTCAGCTCCCGCTGCCGACCCGAACAATCCAAGCTGTGAATGACCCAGACCCGGCTACTTACCATCATGGCAAGGGGAAAGAGGAGAGGCACCCCGCGGGCTATCCCGGAGAATGACAGGAGGAACATCACCGCCTTCATGAGGAGACCGACCGGAGTGCCCGCAAAGTCCCCGGCTGCAAAGGCAAGCGCTGGCTCTGAAGAGGAGCTGCCGCACAATGAGGAGACCTGGAGCGAAGCCGGCGGCAGCAGCGGCCGCTCCACAGACTCCAGCCCCGATGGCGGAAAATACAGCAGTGGGAGAGAGGAGGCTCCGAAAGTGAGTAAGACGCCGGAGATGGGCGGCGGCGCTGCCAGAGGAGGGGGAGAAAGAGCAGCGAGCCGATCCCAGTACACAGATCGCAGATCAGCTGGAGCGGTGAGTGCAAGCAGCGGGGCAGAGCCGGGTGAAGGGGCTGACAAGGACTCACCAGAGACTGTGACACCGGACATCTGGGAGTCCCCCCCACACCGCCCCCCCCAAATCTCCCCAGAAGTTCATGAGTCTGGGAGTGCAGCACACAGCAGTGGAAGCTCACTGCAGTCTCCCCTGACAAAGGAGTTGCCATTGCATTACAGAGTGGCGCCCACAGACCCTGCTAAACACAAGCCCCCCAGAGGACTCCATAGAAGCCCTGCATACCCACAACCACAAGGGCAGGAGGGAGAATCCCCCCAAAGTGAGGCCCCTTGGGCTAACCCCTGCTCCCCCCCCCCCCCCCCCTGTCAGAACCGCTGGTTGCGCATCAGAAGGAAAGCGACCCTGCCCAGGGCTCAGCAACCAGCCCCAGCCCAACGGACCCGGCGCCTCAGCTCCCCAGCGGCTCCTCTATCCCCCCCTACCACAGAGAAGCAATAGTCAGAGAAGGCCCACACAAGCCGATACCCAGATCTCTGTGACCTCCATAGACCCCAACTCTTCCACCAGAGAACCGAACCAGCAGACAAATAAATATGAACAACCCAAAAGTAAAGGGAGACAACCGCCGCCTACTCTACAAAATTCCCAAAACCTACCCTCCAGCCCTTCTAGTATGCCTGACAGAGACAATGAATGGGATTGGAAGAAGCATCTAAAGGCCATGCCGACATAGAGCCATATCGACTATCTATTCCAGCAACTCGAAACCGCACGCAAGAAAGACGTAGCGTCCCTCCAACATGAGATTCGACCAATAGGCCAGAGAGTGGAGGCGGTTGAGGAGGCCCAGGAAAAGACCGCCGAAATCCTTGAGACACACAACCAAGAGCTGCATATACATTCCCAACAGATTATGGAATTGTTCACCCACATAGATGACCTGGAAAATCAACACCGTAGAAACAATCTGCGAATCAGAGGCCTCCCAGAAGACATAGAACCCTCACAACTAGAACCATGGGCCCAATCTTTTTTCAACAACATACTAAAAAGACCTGAGACGTCTACTCTAGAAATTGACAGAATACACAGATCTTTAGGCCCGAAATCATACGACCCCAGCAGACCCAGGGAAGTGGTCTGCAGAATACACTTTTATGAGAGAAGAAGGACTTGATCCTGCAGAAAATCTGTCCTCTCAAAGACCTATCGTTTAAAGGGACTCCGATCCAGATACTCCCAGAACCCTACAACTACATAAGGCTTTGAAAAGCCTACTGTCACTTCTTCAGGAAAGGGAAATCCCCTATCGTTGGGGCTTTCTTTTCCAACTACACACCTCCTGGAATGGCAAGTCAGCTACGTTCAGGGGCCTGGGAGACCTCCCGAACTTGCTGGGTTCCCTCGAACTCCCAGCGGTCCAACTCCCGGATTGTCCAAGGTTAAGCTCCCTCCCAGTGATACTACCCCAGAATGCCTGGCAGACGACAACAAGAAGACCCAAAATACAACGCAAAGATCCCAATCAAGAAGAGAGGGGCTCCACTAGAAATGAAACAGGAGAATAAAGCAGCCGAACCTACAGCCCTCTCTAGATTTACCATGCTCTCAATTTGCTCTCCTTTTTTCCCTACCTATCCCTCCTTCTCCCTACCGCTAGGAAGTAGGGACTTCTAGTCTGCATCATCGGGGGGGATTTTAGGCCCGGCCGGGTCGGGGTGTGATCACAGACACTTTCAACAGTCCCACGACAGGAAACACGTGGGTTAATAATTGACAGTGGGTCGAGTAGCGGGGAGGGGAGCATACCTCTCTTACCTCTCTCTGGCCCCCATACTCCCACTTAGGGCAAACAGCGACTTAAAGCTGTTTTACATCGCCAACTTTAGGCGAACTCTTAGTTAACGGGATTCTCAGGAGACCCATTTTTGTTATTGCTTGTGTTTTTGTCCCATGTCTTCCCCACTCATTCCTACCTCATGTGTATCCCCACCCCCCTCCCTCCCCTACCCTACACCAGCCCACCTGGGGAGAAACGAGAGGCATTTGAACACCCACACACTAAAACATAGATGGCAAACTTAACTTTCTGCACATTTAACAAAGGCCTAAAGAGCCCCAGAAAAGACGACAACTCCTGTACCACCTGCACAAAAAAAGGTGATGTTGGCTCTGTTACTGGAGACCCATTTTAGAGCGGGGTGTGTGCCCACCTGTTCCTCCTCGTACTACCCAACATGGATACATGGCACCAACCCTTTAAGAAAAGCGGGGGGGGGGGGGTCTCTATTGCCCTGCATAGGTCCCTCCAGAATCAACATATAGACTCCCGGATCGACCCGGGAGGCAGATTTATCTTTCTCAAGCTAGAAATAACAGGCATTGCTATTACCTTTGCTAACCTCTATCTCCCCAACCCGAACCAAGTCCCGTCCGCAACAAGAGCACTGAACGACCTGATTTCGCAGGAGGTTCGCAGATTGTCCTGGGGGGAGACCTTAACCTGGCTTTGGACCCCGACATGGATACCACATCAGGTAAGTCCTCTGTCTCACGAGCAGCAACACGAACACTCAAGAAAAAGCTAGCTACCCTACACCTGGTAGACCTCTGGAGACTTCTACACCCAGAGATGCGAAACTACACTTTCCACTCAGCAGCTCACAACTCCTACAGCAGGATCGATTATCTCCTGGTTTCACATAGCCTCCTTGATAGTGTCCCGACCTGCTCACATGGGGACCTAATATGGTCAGACCACTCCCCAGTATATGGAGGCCGTGCGCGGTGAGGAGCAACCCCAAGGTGCCTCTCATGGAGACTCAACGATAATCTCCTAAGAGACCCCATATGTGTAGCAGCTATCAGCAAGTCAATAGAAGACTTCAAAGAAGCACACCAGACAGACCAAACACCTGCCCCGATAAAATGGGAGGCACTCAAATGCACATTGAGAGGGGTGCTAATATCCCAAGGTCCCAGAATCAAAAAGGAGAGATCGGCCACTCTGTTGGGCTTACTAACCACTCTGAGAGCCAAAGAGGTAGCCAACAAATGCCAACAAAACGACATCTTGAGACCAGAGACCTCCTCCATTCGGCAGCAGATACTCGAGATCCTCGATCAACGCTCGTTGGCTCTCAGAGACAAGCTCAAGAGGGGGTCCTTTGAGTATGGAGATAAATGTGGGAGCCACCTTGCCAAAATCCTACATCCTAGGACCCCTCTTACTTACATCCCCAAAATCCAATCTAACAAAGGACACATGGTTCACAGTACCATGGATATCCTAGAGGAATTCAAATCTTATTATAACAAACTATGCAACATAGACACCGACCCCCAAACCTCAGCAATGTCCCATAGAAAAGAGATGGATGCGTATTTAACCAAACACACCCCTAAGAATTTGATGCAAACGGAGGCAGAAGACCTAGAATCAGATTTCTCATCCCAAGAGCTATTAGACATAATTAGAGATGAGCGAACGTGTTCTTCCGAGCTTGATATTCGTGCGAATATTAGGGTGTTCGGGATGTTCGTTATTCGTAACGAACACCATGCGGTGTTCTGGTTATTTTCACTTCCTTCCCTGAGACGTTAGCACGCTTTTCTGGCCAATTGAAAGACAGGGAAGGCATTACAACTTCCCCCTGTGACGTTCAAGCCCTATACCACCCCCCTGCTGTGAGTGGCTGGGAAGATCAGGTGTCACCCGAACATAAAAGTCGGCCCCTCCCGCGGTTCGCCTCAGATGCGGTGTGAGTTAGATGAGGGACAGTGCTGTTTGTACCGGAGCTGCTGTAGGGAAAGAATTGGTAGTTAGTGTAGGCTTCAAGACCCCCCAAAGGTCCTTATTAGGGCCACTGATAGCTGTGTGTTGGCTGCTGTTAGCAGTGGCAAATTTTTTTTTCTCAAAATCGCCTCTGCAGACCGTTGCACCTGGCATTAGGGACAGAAGTGCTGCATAGGCAGGGAGAGTGTTAGGAGTGAGTGTAGCCTTCAAGAACCTCAACGGTCCTTTCTAGGGCCATATTTATCCGTGTGCAGTACTGTCCAGGCTGCTGTTAGCTGTGCTGCATTTTTTTTTGCTTCTCAAAATCGCCTCTGCAGACCATTGCACCCTCCATTGATACTGCAGGGAAAGAATTGTATAGGCAGGGCGACAACACAGTTGTTATTCATTGAATATACGCAGTGCTGCCTTTTGGTGCCAAAAAACTGAAAACAAATCTATTTGTCCAGCCTCTGTCCGTCCTAAGGGCTGTGGACACGTGTGAGCTGCGTGAACAACATTGCTAAATCAGACGCACCCAGCTACGCTTTACTGCTGGCTTCGCCATTTGCTTTCCTTAATTGGGAAAAAAATACCTGCTCTCCAAGAGTTATAATAACTCTGCTACCCTCACGTTCTGTGACACATAAGCAGGGACACAGCACAGTTATTAAACTTCTCATGTTCATTGAATATACGCAGTGCTGCCTTTTGGTGGAAAAAAACTGAAAACAAATCTATTTGTCCAGCCTCTGTCCGTCCTAAGGGCGGTGGAGACGTGTGAGCTGCGTGAACAACATTGCTAAATCAGACGCACCCAGCTACGCTTTACTGCTGGCTTCGCCATTTGCTTTCCTTAATTGGGAAAAAAATACCTGCTCTCCAAGAGTTATAATAACTCTGCTACCCTCACGTTCTGTGACACATAAGCAGGGACACAGCACAGTTATTAAACTTCTCATGTTCATTGAATATACGCAGTGCTGCCTTTTGGTGGAAAAAAACTGAAAACAAATCTATTTGTCCAGCCTCTGTCCGTCCTAAGGGCGGTGGACACGTGTGAGCTGCGTGAACAACATTGCTAAATCAGACGCACCCAGCTACGCTTTACTGCTGGCTTCGCCATTTGCTTTCCTTAATTGGGAAAAAAATACCTGCTCTGCCAGAGTTAATAACTCTGCTACCCTCACGTTCTGTGACACATTAGCAGGGACACAGCATAGTTATTAAACTTAGATAATTCATTCACTAGAGGCAGTGGGGCCTTTCGTTTTCCAAAAAGGGCAAAAATTATATTTGGCCTGCAGTCTTGCGCCAATTTATTTCCTGCCTGTGAAATCAAATCACTGGTAATACAGCATGCTGAGGGGTAGGGGTAGGCCTAGAGGACGTGGACGCGGCCGAGGACGCGGAGGGCCAAGTCAGGGTGTGGGCACAGCCCGAGCTCCTGATCCTGGTGTGTCGCAGCCGACTGCTGCGCGATTAGGAGAGAGGCACGTTTCTGGCGTCCCCACATTCATCGCCCAATTAATGGGTCCACGCGGGAGACGGTTATTAGAAAATGAGCAGTGTGAGCAGGTCCTGTCCTGGATGGCAGAAAGTGCTTCGAGCAACCTATCGTCTACCCGCAGTTCTGCGCCGTCCACTGCTGCCAATCCGAATCCTCTGTCTGCTGCTCCTCCTTCCTCCCAGCCTCCTCACTCCACTACAATAACACCTGCTCAGGAGCGGGAACACTCCCAGGAACTGTTCTCGGGCCCCTGCTTAGATTGGGCAGCAGCGGTTCCTCTCCCACCAGAGGAGTTTATCGTCACTGATGCCCAACCATTCGAAAGTTCCCGGGGTCCGGGGGAAGAGGCTGGGGACTTCCGCCAACTGTCTCAACAACTTTCTGTGGGTGAGGAGGACGATGACGATCAGACACAGTTGTCTTGCAGTGAGGTAGTAGTCAGGGCAGTAAGTCCGAGGGAGCAGCGCACAGAGGATTCGGAGGAAGAGCAGCAGGACGATGAGGTGACTGACCCCACCTGGTGTGCAACGCTTACTCAGGAGGACAGGTCTTCAGAGGGGGAGTCAAGGGCATCAGCAGGGCAGGTTGCAAGAGGCAGTGCGGTGGCCAGGGGTAGAGGCAGGGCCAGACCGAATAATCCACCAAGTGTTTCCCAAAGCGCCCCCTCGCGCCATGCCACCCTGCAGAGGCCGAGGTGCTCTAAGGTCTGGCAGTTTTTCACAGAGACGCCTGACGACCGACGAACAGTGGTGTGCAACCTTTGTTGCGCAAAGCTCAGCCGGGGAGCCAACACCAACAGCCTCACCACCACCACCATGCGCAGACATATGATGGCCAAGCACCCCACAAGGTGGGACGAAGGCCGTTCACCGCCTCCGGTTTGCACCCCTGCCTCTCCCCCTGTGCCCCAACCTGCCACTGAGATGCAACCCCCCTCTCAGGACACAGGCACTACCGCCTCATGGCCTGCACCCACACCCTCATCTCCGCTGTCCTCGGCCCCATCCAGCAGTGTAGTTCAGCGCACCGTTCAGCCGTCGCTTGCGCAAGTGTTCGAGCGCAAGCGCAAGTACGCCGCCACGCACCCGCACGCTCAAACGTTAACCGTCCGCATAGCAAAATTCATCAGCCTTGAGATGCTGCCGTATAGGGTTGTGGAAACTGAGTCCTTCAAAAGTATCATGGAGGCGGCAGCCCCGCGCTACTCAGTTCCCAGTCGCCACTACTTTTCCCGATGTGCCGTCCCAGCCCTGCACGACCACGTCTCCCGCAACATTGTGCGCGCCCTCACCAACGCGGTTACTGCCACGGTCCACTTAACTACGGACACGTGGACAAGCACAGGCGGGCAGGGCCACTACATCTCCCTGACGGCACATTGGGTGAATTTAGTGGAGGCTGGGACAGAGTCAGAGCCTGGGACCGCTCACGTCCTACCCACCCCCAGAATTACGGGCCCCTGCTCGGTGCTGGTATCTGCGGAGGTGTATGCTTCCTCCACTAAAGCACCCTCCTCCTCCTCCTCCTCCTCTGTCTCGCAATCAAGATGTGTTAGCAGCAGCATGTCGCCAGCAGTCGGTGTCGCGCGGTGTGGCAGCACAGCGGTGGGCAAGCGTCAGCAGGCCGTGCTGAAACTACTCAGCTTAGGCGATAAGAGGCACACGGCCCACGAACTGCTGCAGGGTCTGACACAGCAGACCGACCGCTGGCTTGCGCCGCTGAGCCTCCAACCGGGCATGGTCGTGTGTGACAACAGCCGTAACCTGGTGGCGGCTCTGCAGCTCGGCAGCCTCACGCACGTGCCATGCCTGGCTCACGTCTTTAATTTGGTGGTTCAGCGGTTTCTGAAAAGCTACCCACGCTTGTCAGACCTGCTCGTAAAGGCGCGCCGGCTCTGCGCACATTTCCGCAAGTCCCACACGGACGCTGCCACCCTGCGCACCCTGCAACATCACTTTAAGCTGCCAGTGCACCGACTGCTGTGCGACGTGCCCACACGGTGGAACTCTACGCTCCACATGTTGGCCAGGCTCTATGAACAACGTAGAGCTATAGTCGAATACCAACTCCAACATGGGCGGCGCAGTGGGAGTCAGCCTCCTCAATTCCTTTCAGAAGAGTGGGCCTGGTTGGCAGACATCTGCCATGTCCTTGGTAATTTTGAGGAGTCTACCCAGGTGGTGAGCGGCGATGCTACAATCATTAGCGTCACCATTCCTCTGCTATGCATCTTGAGAAATTCCCTGCAAACCATAAAGGCAGCTGCTTTGCGCTCGGAAACGGGGGCGGGGGAAGACAGTATGCCGCTGGATAGTCAGGGCACCCTCCTGTCTATTTCTCAGCGCGTACAGGAGGAGGAGGAGGAGCATGAGGAGGATGAGGAGGAGGGGGGGGAAGAGACAGCTTGGGCCGCTGCTGACGGTACACCGGCTGATTGCCTGTCATCTTTTCAGCGTGTATGGCCTGAGGAGGAGGAGGAGGAGGAGGATCCTGAAAGTGATCTTCCTAGTGAAGACAGCCATGTGTTGCGTACAGGTACCCTGGCACACATGGCTGACTTCATGTTAGGATGCCTTTCTCGTGACCCTCGCGTTGCACGCATTCTGGCCACGACGGATTACTGGGTGTACACACTGCTCGATCCACGGTATAAGGAGAACCTGCCCACTCTGATTCCCGAAGAGGAAAGGGGTTCGAGAGTGTTGCTATACCACAGGACCCTTGCGGACAAGCTGATGGTAAAATTCCCAGCCGACAGCGCTAGTGGCAGAAGGCGCAGTACCGAGGGCAAGGTAGCAGGGGATGTGCGTAGATCGAGCAGCATGTACATCCCAGGCAGTGCAACAGCCTTTAAGGGCCTGGCCAGCTTTATGGCTCCCCACCAAGACTGTGTCACCGCTCCCCAGTCACGGCTGAGTCGGCGGGAGCACTGTAAAAGGATGGTGAGGGAGTACGTAGCGGATCGCACGACCATCCTCGGTGACGCCTCTGCCCCCTACAACTACTGGGTGTCGAAGCTGGACATGTGGCCTGAGCTAGCGCTGTATGCCCTGGAGGTGCTTGCTTGTCCTGCGGCTAGCGTCTTGTCGGAGAGGGTGTTTAGTGCGGCTGGGGGAATCATCACAGATAAGCGTAGCCGCTTGTCAACCGACAGTGCCGACAGGCTAACACTCATCAAGATGAACAAAGGCTGGATTTCCCCAGACTTCTGTTCTCCACCAGCGGACAGCAGCGATACGTAAGCAATACGAAGGCTGCACCCGCGGATGGAAGCTACGTTCTCTCTCACCATCCAAAACGGGGACATTTCTGCTTCATCAATCTGTGTCTAATATTCCTCCTCCTCCTCCTCCTGCTCCTCCTCCTGAAACCTCACGTAATCACGCTGAACGGGCAATTTTTCTTAGGGCCACAAGGCTCACTCAAATAATTTTTCAGAACAATTTTTATAAGTTTCAATGCGCTTAAAAGCGTTGGAACTTTAACTTGAACCAATTTTTCGTTACACTGGGCTGCCTCCAGGCCTAGTTACCACTTAAGCCACATTAACCAAAGCGATTCACCTGCCATCTTGGTTGGGCATGGCCAAATTTACTGAGGTACATTAGTACTGTTGGTACACCAATTTTTTGGGGCCCTCACCTACAGTGTAATCATAGTAATTTCTATGTTCTTCGCCTGCACTCATGGTACAGAAAGGTGTGTGGGGTTGGCCTACAGTTTAGCTACATAAATGTAACTTGTGCCTTGGCTATACTAAGGCTACTGAAATGGAACGAAGACTGCACTCCCGCTATACTGCTGCTTCAGAATTGTTAATGGGGCCTGTCCTGAGTGCTACTATTGCTTACATGGAACGAAGACTGGGCTCCCGCTATACTGCTGCTTCAGAATTGTTAATGGGGCCTGTCCTGAGTGCTACTATTGCTTACATGGAACGAAGACTGCGCTCCCGCTATACTGCTGCTTCAGAATTGTTAATGGGGCCTGTCCTGAGTGCTACTATTGCTTACATGGAACGAAGACTGCGCTCCCGCTATACTGCTGCTTCAGAATTGTTAATGGGGCCTGTCCTGAGTGCTACTATTGCTGACATGGAACGGACACGTGGAGAGGACACGTAGTGCCTCAAAAACATCCCCCTCCTCCTCCAACAGGGAAAACATTCTTGGCAAATGCCTTTGCATTGGTTCGTCTGGTGGCAGTCCAAGAATTTCACCTTTACCGACACAACAAGAGAGCCCCCACACCATCCCCCCGCCACGGCCCACTTAATCCTGGCCACATTCCGAAAACCAACAAAATACAACCGTGCTACTAGGTCCACAGTCACCACCACATTACCACCAACGCGGTTACTGTTAAGGTGCATATAACCACGGACACGTGGAGAGGACACGTAGTGCCTCAAAAACATCCCCCTCCTCCTCCAACAGGGAAAACATTCTTGGCAAATGCCTTTGCATTGGTTCGTCTGGTGGCAGTCCAAGAATTTCACCTTTACCGACACAACAAGAGAGCCCCCACACCATCCCCCCGCCACGGCCCACTTAATCCTGGCCACATTCCGAAAACCAACAAAATACAACCGTGCTACTAGGTCCGCAGTCACCACCACATTACCACCAACGCGGTTACTGTTAAGGTGCATATAACCACGGACACGTGGAGAGGACACGTAGTGCCTCAAAAACATCCCCCTCCTCCTCCAACAGGGAAAACATTCTTGGCAAATGCCTTTGCATTGGTTCGTCTGGTGGCAGTCCAAGAATTTCACCTTTACCGACACAACAAGAGAGCCCCCACACCATCCCCCCGCCACGGCCCACTTAATCCTGGCCACATTCCGAAAACCAACAAAATACAACCGTGCTACTAGGTCCGCAGTCACCACCACATTACCACCAACGCGGTTACTGTTAAGGTGCATATAACCACGGACACGTGGAGAGGACACGTAGTGCCTCAAAAACATCCCCCTCCTCCTCCAACAGGGAAAACATTCTTGGCAAATGCCTTTGCATTGGTTCGTCTGGTGGCAGTCCAAGAATTTCACCTTTACCGACACAACAAGAGAGCCCCCACACCATCCCCCCGCCACGGCCCACTTAATCCTGGCCACATTCCGAAAACCAACAAAATACAACCGTGCTACTAGGTCCGCAGTCACCACCACATTACCACCAACGCGGTTACTGTTAAGGTGCATATAACCACGGACACGTGGAGAGGACACGTAGTGCCTCAAAAACATCCCCCTCCTCCTCCAACAGGGAAAACATTCTTGGCAAATGCCTTTGCATTGGTTCGTCTGGTGGCAGTCCAAGAATTTCACCTTTACCGACACAACAAGAGAGCCCCCACACCATCCCCCCGCCACGGCCCACTTAATCCTGGCCACATTCCGAAAACCAACAAAATACAACCGTGCTACTAGGTCCGCAGTCACCACCACATTACCACCAACGCGGTTACTGTTAAGGTGCATATTACCAGTCTGACTGGGGCATGCAGACACCTTGACAGAATGAATAGTGTGTGGCACATAGCTTCCCCATTGCTATGCCCACGTGTGCAGCTCCTGATGGCGGTGGCACAGGATTCTATTTCTCATTGCTTCTGTACAGCATTGTGGGCTATCGCCCCGCCCCTATTAAAGAGGGTCGCTGCCTAGCCGTGCCAACCCTCTGCAGTGTGTGCCTGCGGTTCCTCCTCATGGCAGACGCACTTCTAAATAGACATGAGTGTGGCGTGGCATGAGGGCAGCTGAAGGCTGCGCAGGGACACTTTGGTGTGCGCTGTGGGGGGGAGGGGGGGCGGTTGGGCAGCATGTAACCCAGGAGAAGTGGCAGTGGAGTGTCATCCAGGCAGTGATTGTGCTTTGTTGTAGCTAGTGTGGTGCTTAGCAAAGGTATGCCATGCTAATGAGGGCTTTTCAGAAGTAAAAGTTGTTGGGAGGGGGGGGGGGCCCACTCTTGCCGGTATTGTGGCTTAATAGTGGGACCTGTGAACTTGAGATGCAGCCCAACATGTAGCCCCTCGCCTGCCCTATCCGTTGCTGTGTCGTTCCCATCACTTTGTTGAATTGCCCTGATTTTCACACATGAAAACCTTAGCGAGCATCGGCGAAATACAAAAATGCTCTGGTCGCCCATTGACTTCAATGGGGTTCGTTGTTCGAAACGAACCCTCGAGCATCGCGGGAAGTTCGTTCCGAATAACGAACACCCGAACATTTTGGTGTTCGCTCATCTCTAGACATAATCCAAAACTTGAAGGTAAACAAAGGTCCAGGGCCAGATGGCTACACAGCCAGATTCTATAAACTTTTCGCGGAGGACCTATCACCAATAGCATTAGACACATTCAACTCAATTAACAGAGGCCAACTGTTCCCCCGACAAGCATTACAGGCCCATATAACAATCATTCTCAAACCAGGTAAGGACCCCTCGGTCTGCGGAAGCTATAGGCCAATCTCATTAATAAATGTAGACATCAAAATGTTTGCCAAATTGATTGCCAATAGACTTCAGAATATAATCCCACGTTTAATTCATCTCGAGCAGGTCGGTTTCATCCCAGGCAGAGAGGCAAGGGACAACACTATCAAAACGATGTCCCTAATAGCTAGAGCTAAGTCTACGAAAACCCCTCTCTGTCTCCTGGCAATTGACGCCGAAAAGGCGTTTAATAGGGTGAGTTGGAGTTTCCTCTCTGCCACATTAGAAAGAATCGGACTGGGCCCACGCATGCTCCAGAGAATCATGGCATTATATCAAGATCCCACAGCAAGGATCAGGGTAAACGGAGCTCTATCCAAACCATTAAAAATAAACAACGGGACTAGACAGGGGTGCCCACTCTCCCCATTTCTCTACATACTGACAATGGAAGCCCTAGCTAACGCCATTCGAAGCAACAAATCGATCAAAGGACTCACAATTGGGTCTGTGGAACATAAAATGGCCTTATTTGCGGATGACCTACTACTATATCTCTCTAACCCCCGAGTTGGCATGCCCCTGCTATTAAAGGAATTTGAAAAATTTGGAAGGGTTAATATTTACAAAATAAATGCACAGAAATCAGAGGCACTAAACATTTCACTTCCGCAGGCCGAAGCCTCTCAACTGGGGTCGGCTCTCCCATTTGCTGGGTCAACTCACATTTAAAATACCTGGGAGCTATGATCCCAACAGAGCCCTCACAAGCTTATAAACTAAACTTCATTCCCTTCATAGAGAAGCTGGAGAGAGATTTAAGTAAATGGGGACCCCTGTACCTCTCCTGGAATGGCCGAGTCAATGCAATAAAAATGGACGTGTTGCCCAGATTTTTATACCTCTGCCAAACAATCCTGATCGGGCTCCCGAGAACATTTTTCAAGAAAGTTAAATCCTTAATCACCACATTCGTGTCGACTGGCCACAAGCCACGACTACGCTTCTCTATACTAACAAGGGAAAAAGAGAGAGGAGGCCTGGGCCTCCTGGACTTTTCCCTCTACCACAAGGCCAACATCGTGAATTGCGCCCTCGACATCCTCAAAAATAGGAGCTCAAGACTCTGGGTAGAAATAGAGCATGCAGGTGATATTGATGGACTATACGGGGCCCTATGGATCCCTCCTAAACAGATAAAACTCATACCAAACATCTCCCCCTTCGGCCTCCAACTAATTAAGACATGGGCAGGTTTTGCACCCAATCTCGGACTGGTCACAGTACCAGGCCCTCTAACTCCACTCACAACCAACTTACGTCATCAGAGACTATTATCTCTACCTACTGAACCGCCCCCTAGACTGAGAGATGTCCTGACTCAGGAAGGTCTAAAACCCATGGCAGAAATTCTGGGGCAGAATCCCTCACAGCCAGGTTCCTGGCTTCAATACCTGCAATTGAGGAGTTATGTGAGCTCGCTGATACCGAAAGATAATCTAACAGCGCCACTTACGGCCTTTGAACAGCTTTGTCTATCAAACACAAATCAGAGACATATGATTTCTAGACTTTACAAGATGTTGCTAGCTCGAGAGACAGAGGATGAGACCCTGAAATACAAAGAGGCTTGGGAACTAGAACTAGGCTCTAGCCTCTCAGAGGAAGAGTGGTCGAAAGTGTGGGCCCTCACACATAAACTATCCTCAGCAGGCAGGATCCAAGACCTCCACTACAAGATAGTCTCAAGATGGTATAGGACACCTGACCAGCTCCAGACGATCTTTCCCCAGACCTCATCCTTGTGCTGGAGGTGTGGCAGGAGTAGAGGCACAATGACTCATATCTGGTGGGACTGCCAACCAGTGGCCGCCCTCTGGAATGAGGTGACAACCCACTTCAACTACATTAACCACACAAGGGTGTCTATGACCCCAAAACTGACTCTACTTTCATTATTCCCAGGGTCGGTAAAAGACGCCAAAACAGGTCTATTGAGACATTTCATAATAGCAGTGAGAAGACTAATCCCGAGGTTCTGGCGCTCTCCAACCACCCCCACTAGAGGCATGTGGGTGGAGGAACTCCACACTCTCATGAGATATGACGAGCTGGGAGCCGACGACCCCAAAGCTTGGAAACCACCCACAAGACCTGGCAGTCTTGGGTAGCATTCAAAGACTCAGACACCCTCAAAAGTTGGGTAGACGATGGTTCACTCAACTAGACAACAGGTCAATGGATAAACAGAAGAGACTCGGCACCTAGAAGCCATGCTGCAGAGTTCCCAGTGGATATATCCAGCAGTCCCTCTCGTTTCTCCTCCCTCCCTCCCCTACCATCCCTTCCTCATTCCCCTCTTTCCCCCCCAGTATGTTAAGTTGTTTAAATTTCACACACTCAAAGGGAGAATTTCCCATCATCATTCCGACAGGGACCGTAACAAGTTCCTTCAACATGAACCCCAAGGGTAGACGAGGTTGAAGGGAAGGAAGGAGTTCACACTAGAGCTGAAAGTCTCATCAAGCTTCACTAGATCTACACGTTCCTCCTCCTGAAACCCCTTCCCCCTACCTCCTTCCCTTCTATCCATCCAGATGTTTACGAAGTTTGTTTTTTAACTTGATGTTTCCATGACTAATGCAGAAACTATACAATGTCTGACTTAAATACCTAATAAAACTTATTTGAACCTAAATAAGCTGCAGACCATAAGTCAGGAGGAGGAGCTGTGATTTCCTTCATTATAACTGTGTGATAGGAGTGTCTATGTCCCCCTTTGAAGAGCTTGTGTGGTAGGGTTTGTATAGTAGTATCACACAGATATTAGGTTGACTGGAAAAATGACTCACAGAGCTGAGTAAGGCTTGCCTCACATGAGCATATCTTGCAATGTACAGGCTGCAAGATATACATACACGGGATGCAGTCAGTATGTAATTATATTGCACAGTGGCTGCATGTTGCTCACTGCCATGTACTATTTTGGCACATATGCTCATGTAATATGTGCCAAGATAGACATGCTGCAATTTTTCTTGCGCGTGAATTTTGTGCAAGTCATGCCACATGGCAGATGGGTACAGTTTATTATGCGTGCACGACCCAAGCGCGAAATATGCTGTACTGGCACACTTGTTTGAGCCGGGCCTAAGGGTGATTACCCACTACAGTTTTTTTTCACTGCGAAATTCGCACCGGTTTTTTTTCTGCAGGGGTCTATGGGACTTGTAATGTTAAAATCGCAATCGCGCAAAATTGCAATTTCGCGGTAAATTGCGATTTTAACATTACAAGTCCCATAGACACCTGCAGAAAAAAACTGCTGCAAATTTCGCTGTGAAAAAAAACTGTAGTGGGTAGTAGTCACCCATAATCTGTGCTGGTCAGAATTGAAATCACATGACCACCCGGGGAATAAAGGCCAGAAGTTTTAGATGGCAAGGAATAACTCACCAAGGTAATATTAGCTGATTTATATACACTGGGGATAGCCATATAACGAATAATTTTTAAAAATCCATTAGGGTGGCCCTGTTATGACGCTGCCATTTTAATTTTTTTATTTTTGTTTTTTCCCCACCATTTGCAAAATAAATCACTTTTTTACTTTTCCATTGATATAGTTATAGATCTTGATATCGTTGGACAAGTTGTATTTTTTAAAGGTACTATTTAATGCATCATATGATGTACTGAAAAATGTGTCAGTAGATTGAAATGGAAAAAAACGCCATTCTACCATCTTTGGAGGAATTTTTGTTTTTGCAGCGTACACACTAAAGCAAAAATTGTATGATAACTTTATTCTGTGGCTCAGTACAATTTGTGATACAAAATTTATATAGGTTTTTATTTACTACTTTTAAAAAATAAAATATCTTTGAAAAAAAAAAGTATTTTCTGCCGCCACATTATAGACAAAAATGACAGGTTTCACAATCTACGCAGAGCAGTGCACATAATCTACAGTTAGACAGAGCACTGCACATGTCCCAACTAGAGATGAGCGAACACCAAAATGTTCGGGTGTTCGTTATTCGAAACGAACTTCCCGCGATGTTCGAGGGTTCGTTTCGAATAACGAACCCCATTGAAGTCAATGGGCGACCAGAACATTTTTGTATTTCGCCGATGCTCGCTAAGATTTTCATGTGTGAAAATCTGGGCAATTCAAGAAAGTGATGGGAACGACACAGCAACGGATAGGGCAGGCGAGGGGCTACATGTTGGGCTGCATCTCAAGTTCACAGGTCCCACTATTAAGCCAGAATACCGGAAAGAGTGCCCCCCCCCTCCCAACAACTTTTACTTCTGAAAAGCCATCATTAGCATGGCATACCTTTGCTAAGCACCACACTACCTCCAACAAAGCACAATCACCGCCTGCATGACACTCCACTGCCACTTCTACTGGGATACATGCTGCCCAACCGCCCCCCATCCCCCCCACAGCGCACACCAAAGTGTCCCTGCGCAGCCTTCAGCTGCCCTCATGCCACACCACCCTCATGTCTATTTAGAAGTGCGTCTGCCATGACGAGGGACCGCAGGCACACACTGCACAGGGTTGGCACGGCTAGGCAGCGACCCTCTTTAAAAGGGGCGGGGCGATAGCCCACAATGCTGTACAGAAGCAATGAAAAATAGAATCCTGTGCCACCGCCATCAGGAGCTGCACACGTGGGCATAGCAATGGGGAACCTATGTGCCACACACTATTCATTCTGTCAAGGTGTCTGCATGCCCCAGTTAGACCGGGCTTTTTAATTCATAGACACAGGCAGGTACAACTCCCTATTGTGAAGTCCCTGTCGACCGACAGCATGGGTGGCTCCCTGGAACCCACCGGCGGTACACAAAAATATCCCATTGCATTGCCCAACACAGCTGAGGTAGTAATGTCGTGCGTAATACAGGTGGGCTTCGGCCCACACTGCATGCCCCAGTCAGACTGGGGTTCTTTACAAGTGGAAACAGATGCATTTATAATTCCCTGTGGACCCACTGCCTGGGTGGGTGCCAGGAAGCCACCGGCGGTACATAGAAATATCCCATTGCATTGCCCAACACAGCTGAGGTAGTAATGTCGTGCGTAATACAGGTGGGCTTCGGCCCACACTGCATGCCCCAGTCAGACTGGGTTTCTTTACAAGTGGACACATGTAGGTTACACTCCGTGTGCACCTACAGCATGGGTGGCTCCCTGGAACCCACCGGCGGTACACAAAAATATCCGATTGCATTGCCCAACACAGCTGAGGTAGTAATGTCGTGCGTAATACAGGTGGGCTTCGGCCCACACTGCATGCCCCAGTCTGACTGGGGTTCTTTAGAAGTGGACACATGTAGGTTAAACTCCCTGTGGACCCACTGCCTGGGTGGGTGCCAGGAAGCCACCGGCGGTACATAGAAATATCCCATTGCATTGCCCAACACAGCTGAGATAACGTCAGCTGGAATGCAGGTGGGCTAAAAATTAATTTGATTACACTGTAGGCGAGGGCCCACAAAAATTGCTGTATCAACAGTACTAATGTACATCCCAAAAATTGGCCATGGCCAGCCAAGAGGGCAGGTGAAACCCATTAATCGCTTTGGTTAATGTGGCTTAAGTGGTAACTAGGCCTGGAGGCAGCCCAGTGTAACGAAAAATTGGTTCAAGTTAAAGTTCCAACGCTTTTAAGCGCATTGAAACTTATAAAAATTGTTCAGAAAAATTATTTGAGTGAGCCTTGTGGCCCTAAGAAAAATTGCCCGTTCAGCGTGATTACGTGAGGTTTCAGGAGGAGGAGCAGGAGGAGGAGGAGGAATATTAGACACAGATTGATGAAGCAGAAATGTCCCCGTTTTGGATGGTGAGAGAGAACATAGCTTCCATCCGCGGGTGCAGCCTACGTATTGCTTACGTATCGCTGCTGTCCGCTGGTGGAGAACAGAAGTCTGGGGAAATCCAGCCTTTGTTCATCTTGATGAGTGTTAGCCTGTCGGCACTGTCGGTTGACAAGCGGCTACGCTTATCTGTGATGATTCCCCCAGCCGCACTAAACACCCTCTCCGACAAGACGCTAGCCGCAGGACAAGCAAGCACCTCCAGGGCATACAGCGCTAGTTCAGGCCACGTGTCCAGCTTCGACACCCAGTAGTTGTAGGGGGCAGAGGCGTCACCGAGGATGGTCGTGCGATCGGCTACGTACTCCCTCACCATCCTTTTACAGTGCTCCCGCCGACTCAGCCTTGACTGGGGAGCGGTGACACAGTCTTGGTGGGGAGCCATAAAGCTGGCCAGGCCCTTAAAGACTGTTGCACTGCCTGGGATGTACATGCTGCTCGATCTACGCACCTCCCCTGCTACCTTGCCCTCGGTACTGCGCCTTCTGCCACTAGCGCTGTCGGCTGGGAATTTTACCATCAGCTTGTCCGCAAGGGTCCTGTGGTATAGCAACACTCTCGAACCCCTTTCCTCTTCGGGAATGAGAGTGGGCAGGTTCTCCTTATAGCGTGGGTCGAGCAGTGTGTACACCCAGTAATCCGTTGTGGCCAGAATGCGTGCAACGCGAGGGTCACGAGAAAGGCATCCTAACATGAAGTCAGCCATGTGTGCCAGGGTACCAGTACGCAACACATGGCTGTCTTCACTAGGAAGATCACTTTCGGGATCCTCCTCCTCCTCCTCAGGCCATACACGCTGAAAGGATGACAGGCAATCAGCCGGTGTACCGTCAGCAGCGGGCCAAGCTGTCTCTTCCCCCTCCTCCTCATCCTCCTCATGCTCCTCCTCCTCCTCCTGTACGCGCTGAGAAATAGACAGGAGGGTGCCCTGACTATCCAGCGGCATACTGTCTTCCCCCGCCCCCATTTCCGAGCGCAAAGCAGCTGCCTTTATGGTTTGCAGGGAATTTCTCAAGATGCATAGCAGAGGAATGGTGACGCTAATGATTGTAGCATCGCCGCTCACCACCTGGGTAGACTCCTCAAAATTACCAAGGACATGGCAGATGTCTGCCAACCAGGCCCACTCTTCTGAAAGGAATTGAGGAGGCTGACTCCCACTGCGCCGCCCATGTTGGAGTTGGTATTCGACTATAGCTCTACGTTGTTCATAGAGCCTGGCCAACATGTGGAGCGTAGAGTTCCACCGTGTGGGCACGTCGCACAGCAGTCGGTGCACTGGCAGCTTAAAGTGATGTTGCAGGGTGCGCAGGGTGGCAGCGTCCGTGTGGGACTTGCGGAAATGTGCGCAGAGCCGGCGCGCCTTTACGAGCAGGTCTGACAAGCGTGGGTAGCTTTTCAGAAAGCGCTGAACCACCAAATTAAAGACGTGGGCCAGGCATGGCACGTGCGTGAGGCTGCCGAGCTGCAGAGCCGCCACCAGGTTACAGCCGTTGTCACACACGACCATGCCCGGTTGGAGGCTCAGCGGCGCAAGCCAGCGGTCGGTCTGCTGTGTCAGACCCTGCAGCAGTTCGTGGGCCGTGTGCCTCTTATCGCCTAAGCTGAGTAGTTTCAGCACGGCCTGCTGACGCTTGCCCACCGCTGTGCTGCCACACCGCGCGACACCGACTGCTGGCGACATGCTGCTGCTAACACATCTTGATTGCGAGACAGAGGAGGAGGAGGAGGAGGAGGGTGCTTTAGTGGAGGAAGCATACACCTCCGCAGATACCACCACCGAGCTGGGGCCCGCAATTCTGGGGGTGGGTAGGACGTGAGCGGTCCCAGGCTCTGACTCTGTCCCAGCCTCCACTAAATTCACCCAATGTGCCGTCAGGGAGATGTAGTGGCCCTGCCCGCCTGTGCTTGTCCACGTGTCCGTTGTTAAGTGGACCGTGGCAGTAACCGCGTTGGTGAGGGCGCGTACAATGTTGCGGGAGACGTGGTCGTGCAGGGCTGGGACGGCACATCGGGAAAAGTAGTGGCGACTGGGAACTGAGTAGCGCGGGGCCGCCGCCTCCATGATACTTTTGAAGGACTCCGTTTCCACAACCCTATACGGCAGCATCTCAAGGCTGATAAATTTTGCTATGCGGACGGTTAACGTTTGAGCGTGCGGGTGCGTGGCGGCGTACTTGCGCTTGCGCTCCAACAGTTGCGCAAGCGACGGCTGGACGGTGCGCTGAACTACACTGCTGGATGGGGCCGAGGACAGCGGAGATGAGGGTGTGGGTGCAGGCCATGAGGCGGTAGTGCCTGTGTCCTGAGAGGGGGGTTGCATCTCAGTGGCAGGTTGGGGCACAGGGGGAGAGGCAGGGGTGCAAACCGGAGGCGCTGAATGGCCTTCGTCCCACCTTGTGGGGTGCTTGGCCATCATATGTCTGCGCATGGTGGTGGTGGTGAGGCTGTTGGTGTTGGCTCCCCGGCTGAGCTTTGCGCGACAAAGGTTGCACACCACTGTTCGTCGGTCGTCAGGCGTCTCTGTGAAAAACTGCCAGACCTTAGAGCACCTCGGCCTCTGCAGGGTGGCATGGCGCGAGGGTGCGCTTTGGGAAACACTTGGTGGATTATTCGGTCTGGCCCTGCCTCTACCCCTGGCCACCGCACTGCCTCTTGCAACCTGCCCTGCTGATGCCCTTGACTCCCCCTCTGAAGACCTGTCCTCCTGAGTAAGCGTTGCACACCAGGTGGGGTCAGTCACCTCATCGTCCTGCTGCTCTTCCTCCGAATCCTCTGTGCGCTGCTCCCTCGGACTTACTGCCCTTACTACTACCTCACTGCAAGACAACTGTGTCTGATCGTCATCGTCCTCCTCACCCACAGAAAGTTGTTGAGACAGTTGGCGGAAGTCCCCAGCCTCTTCCCTCGGACCCCGGGAACTTTCGAATGGTTGGGCATCAGTGACGATAAACTCCTCTGGTGGGAGAGGAACCGCTGCTGCCCAATCTAAGCAGGGGCCCGAGAACAGTTCCTGGGAGTGTTCCCGCTCCTGAGCAGGTGTCATTGTAGTGGAGTGAGGAGGCTGCGAGGAAGGAGGAGCAGCAGACAGAGGATTCGGATTTGCAGCAGTGGACGGCGCAGAACTGCGGGTAGACGATAGGTTGCTCGAAGCACTTTCTGCCATCCAGGACAGGACCTGCTCACACTGCTCATTTTCTAATAACCGTCTCCCGCGTGGACCCATTAATTGGGCGATGAATGTGGGGACGCCAGAAACGTGCCTCTCTCCTAATCGCGCAGCAGTCGGCTGCGACACACCTGGATCAGGAGCTCGGCCTGTGCCCACACCCTGACTTGGCCCTCCACGTCCTCGGCCACGTCCACGTCCTCTAGGCCTACCCCTACCCCTCAGCATGCTGTATTACCAGTGATTTGATTTCACAGGCAGGAAATAAATTGGCGCAAGACTGCAGCCAAATATAATTTTTTCCGTTTTTTGAAAACGAAAGGCCCCACTGCCTCTAGTGAATGAATAATCTAAGTTTAATAACTGTGCTGTGTCCCTGCTAATGTGTCACAGAACGTGAGGGTAGCAGAGTTATTAACTCTGGCAGAGCAGGTATTTTTTTTCCCAATTAAGGAAAGCAAATGGCGAAGCCAGGAGTAAAACGTAGCTGGGTGCGTCTGATTTTTGAACGTTGCACATGCAGCCGACACATGTCCACCGCCCTTAGGACGGACAGAGGCAGGACAAATAGAATTATTTTCAGTTTTTTTCCACCAAAAGGCAGCACTGCATATATTCAATGAACATGAGAAGTTTAATAACTGTGCTGTGGCCCTGCTAATGTGGCACAGAACGTGAGGGTAGCAGAGTTATTAACTCTGGCAGAGCAGGTATTTTTTTTTCCCAATTAAGGAAAGCAAATGGCAAAGCCAGGAGTAAAACGTAGCTGGGTGCGTCTGATTTTTAAACGTTGCACACGCAGCCGACACGTGTCCACCGCCCTTAGGACGGACAGAGGCAGGACAAATAGAATTATTTTCAGTTTTTTTCCACCAAAAGGCAGCACTGCGTATATTCAATGAACATGAGAAGTTTAATAACTGTGCTGTGGCCCTGCTAATGTGGCACAGAACGTGAGGGTAGCAGAGTTATTAACTCTGGCAGAGCAGGTATTTTTTTTCCCAATTAAGGAAAGCAAATGGCGAAGCCAGGAGTAAAACGTAGCTGGGTGCGTCTGATTTTTAAACGTTGCACACGCAGCCGACACGTGTCCACCGCCCTTAGGACGGACAGAGGCAGGACAAATAGAATTATTTTCAGTTTTTTTCCACCAAAAGGCAGCACTGCGTATATTCAATGAACATGAGAAGTTTAATAACTGTGCTGTGGCCCTGCTAATGTGGCACAGAACGTGAGGGTAGCAGAGTTATTAACTCTGGCAGAGCAGGTATTTTTTTTCCCAATTAAGGAAAGCAAATGGCGAAGCCAGGAGTAAAACGTAGCTGGGTGCGTCTGATTTTTAAACGTTGCACACGCAGCCGACACGTGTCCACCGCCCTTAGGACGGACAGAGGCAGGACAAATACAATTATTTTCAGTTTTTTTCCACCAAAAGGCAGCACTGCGTATATTCAATGAATAATAACTGTGTTGTGGCCCTGCCTACACAATTCTTTCCCTGCAGTATCAATGGAGGGTGCAATGCTCTGCAGAGGCGATTTTGAGAAGAAAAAAAAAATGCAGCACAGCTAACAGCAGCCAGCACAGTACTGCACACAGTTAAATATGGCCCTAGAAAGGACCGTTGAGGTTCTTGAAGGCTACACTCACTCCTAACACTCTCCCTGCCTATGCAGCACTTCTGTCCCTAATGCCGGGTGCAACGCTCTGCAGAGGCGATTTTGAGAAAAAAATTAATTGCCACTGCTAACAGCAGCCAACACACAGCTATCAGTGGCCCTAATAAGGACCTTTGGGGGTCTTGAAGCCTACACTAACTACCAATTCTTTCCCTACAGCAGCTCCGGTACAAACAGCACTGTCCCTCATCTAACTCACACGGCATCTGAGGCGAGCCGCGGGAGGGGCCGACTTTTATATTCGGCGGACACCTGATCACCCCAGCCACTCACAGCAGGGGGGTGGTATAGGGCTGGAACAACACAGGGGGAAGTTGTAATGCCTTCCCTGTCTTTCAATTGGCCAGAAAAGCGCGCTAACGTCTCAGGGAAGGTAGTGAAAGTAACCCGAACACCGCATGGTGTTCGTTACGAATAACGAACATCCCGAACACCCTAATATTCGCATGAATATCAAGCTCGGACGAACACGTTCGCTCATCTCTAGTCCCAACCTATACAGAACACTGTGCACATCACACAATGTAGACAAAATAATGGAAATGTCACAATTAGAGATGAGCGAGCATACTCACTAAGGCTAACTACTCGAGCGAGTAGTGCCTTATGCGAGTATCTGCCCGCTCGTCTCTAAAGATTCGGGGGCCGGCGCGGGTGACAGGTGAGTTTCGGGAGTGAGCAGGGGGGCGCGGGGGGGAGAGAGGGAAAGAGAGATCTCCCCACCATTCCTCCCCGCTCTCCCCCGCCGCTCCCCGCCCGCCGCCGGCAGTCGAATCTTTAGAGACGAGCCGGCAGATACTCGACTAAGGCACTACTCGCTCGAGTAGTTAGCCTGAACGAGTATACTCGCTCATCTCTAGTCACAATGAAGACAGAACACTGCAGTTTCCACAATCTAGATCATGTAAAACAATGTAGATGGGGCACTGTGCATGTCACAATTTAGAATCTAGAGAGAACACTTTTCCTTTCCTAAGGTTAAACAGAACTTTGCTGGATTCACAATGTACACAAGATATTAAGTGTGCGTGTTACAATAAAGACAGAACTCTGTCAATTTTGCAGTCTTGAAAGAATACTTCACAATCTGGACAATTATTGTATGCCACATGTCACAGTGCTCATTCCACAATCTACACATAACACTGCGCATGTAAAACAACGTACAACCTAAATCGCAAAAAAGTTAGAACACTGTAAAATGTAAAGACACACGTTCCCAAAACGAAAAAGAGCCCCGGCGCTCGCGGATTCCCAGGATATTAACGGACCCAAATGCCCATATAATATAATTATATTTTTATTATAGACGTTAACTACGCGTTTCGGCGGTCTCAGCCGCCCTCTTCAAGCATGCTTGAAGAGGGCGGCTGAGACCGCCGAAACGCGTAGTTAACGTCTATAATAAAAATATAATTATATTATATGGGCATTTGGGTCCGTTAATATCCTGGGAATCCGCGAGCGCCGGGGCTCTTTTTCGTTTTGGGAACGTGTGCATACAAACAGCCGGAATTGGGCTGTCTCCCCGATGATCGCTCTCCAGTGAACACCGGATAGGAAACCGCAGGATAATAATACAAGCGAACAAGGACATAGGTGCCGGTGGATCCTCTGGGCAGAGGATCACACCGAGCACCAGGTGAGTGCTTTCAGTATCCAGCTGAAAATTTGATTTTACTTGACCGAGTAGGCGCTGATTTTGTTTTGTAAAATGTAAAGAAACGTAAAGAAAAAATAATGCAGTGATTTGGAAATCTCATATAACTATATTGTATTCACAATAGAACACAGAACACATATCAGAAGGTGAAAAGGATACATTTATCCATTTAATTTAACCCTTTGCAATCCAATTTTGGATTCAGGGTTTCCTAGGGGGCTTTCTATTTCTGCCATTATACAATGGCGCTGTCTGCTGGCTAGAGCCAATACTGCGATATGGCACATGCTGGAGAAGCCCCTGACAACAGAGCAGCCACTAATATATAGTAAGAATACCCTGCCGGACGTCTTCCGACATCGGAGCTGTACAGGCTTCAATCAGAATGTCTTCAGACGTCAGACAGTGGATTGGAAAGGGTTAAAAATATCTCATGGCAGCAACGCATCTCAAAAAAAGTGGGCCAGGGCCCTGTCTACCATTGTGTAGCATCTGCTCTTCGTTTTACAACCATCTGTAAACGTCTGGGAAGTGAGGAGACCAATTGCTGGAATTTTGGGAGAGGAATGTTGCCCCATTCTTGTCTGATGTAGGATTGTAGCTGCTCAACAGTCCGGGGTCTTTTTGCCTGATTTTTCATTTCATAATGTGTCAAATGTTTGCACTTTGTGAAAGGTCTGAACTGCAGGCGGCCAGTTCAGCCCCCAGACTCTTCTTCTGCAAAGCCATGCTGTTGGGATGGATGCAGTATGTGGTTTAGTATTGTCTTGGTGAAATACGCAAGCCCTTCTCTGACAGAGACGTTGTCTGCATAGAAGCATATGTTGTTCTAAAACCTCTATATACTGCTTAGCATTGATGGTGCCTTTCAAGATATGTAAGCTTCCTGTGCCATAGGCACTAATGCAACCCCATACCATCAGAGATGCCAGCTTTTGATCTGTGCTCCGATAACAAGCTGGATGGTCCCTCTCATTTTGAGTTCGCAGGACACGATGTCTGTGGATTTCAAAAATAATTTTAAATTTTGATTCATCTGACCACAGAACAGTTTTTGATTTTGCCTCAGTCTGTTATAAATGATCTTTGGCCCAGAAAAGACATTGGCATTTCTGGATTGTGTTGATATATGGTTTCTTCTTTGCATGATACAGCTATAACTTGAATTTGTGGATTGCACAGCCAACTGTGTTCACAGACAGTGATTTCTGGAAGTATTCCTGAGCCCACGTAGTCATGTGCTTTACAGAATCATGCCTGTTTTTAATGCAGTGACACCTGAGGGCCCCTAGATCTCGAGCATCCAATATTGACCGTTGTCCTTGTCCCTTGTGCACATGAATTTCTGCAGATTCTCTGTATCTTTTGATGACATTTTGTACTTTAGATGGTGGGATATTCAAAGTCTTTGCAATTTTTTGTTGAGGAACTTTTTTTGAAATTGTTCCACAATTTTTAGATGCGGTTTTTCACAGATTGGTGAACTGCTGACCATCTTTGCTTTTCAGAGACTCTGCCTCTCTAACATGCTCTTTGTATACACAGTCTTCTGACTTAGGCCGGCTGTCCACGGGCGTTGCGAAGTTCCGCGGCAGATCTCCGCAACGGGAGCCGCCGAGTAGGAGCAGGAGTCACACACGAATCTCCGCCGGTCAGCCTAATCTAATAGATAGGCTGACCGTGTAGAATCTGGGCAATTCACAGCATGCTGCGAATTGCCTGCCACGAGCGAGAATCACAATAATTCTCCGCTCGTGGACATGGGCCCGTCGATTTCCACAGCAACGCTATGGAAAGCTTCAGCCTGCGTGATTCGACGGCGATTTTTTGCCGGCGAATTCACGGTTGTGGACTGGGGGCCTTAGTAGACAATTGACACTCCAGCTGTTTTTCATTAGTACCACTTACTTTTTGTTATCCCTGTCTCACCTTTTGTGAGATTTATTGCTACCATCAATTTCTAAATTTTTTATTTTTTTTTACATGAGATAGAAAAATACCTCCATTCTATGTTCTATTGTGAATAAAATATGGTTATATGAGATTTCTAAATCCTTGCATTCTCTTCTTGTTTTACATCTATTTACATTATACACAGTGACCCAACTTTTTTGGAATTGGGGTGATAGACATAACATTGTGTGTGTCACAATCTAGACAGAACACGATGTTTGTGACAAAATGTAAACAGAACACTGCATGTGTCACAACCTGGACAGAACATTGCAAGTATTACAATGTAGACAGAATACTGCATGAGTCACACTGTAAACAGAACACAGCATGTTTCACTCTTGAGAGAACACTGTGTGTGACACAGGGTAGACAGAACACAATGCTTGTCACAATCTACTGTTTGTTACAATCTTGATTGAACAATGGATGTCTTACAATCAAGACAGAATACTGCATAGGTGGCATAATGTTGTCAGAAAACTGTGTGCACCAAATGTAGACAGACTACCATCCATTCAAAATTTAGACAGAACATAGCATGTAACCAGAACATGGAGCATGTACCTGGGGGCTCAGAGTCTATAAACTGGTGTATTGGTTAAGGATTTACTCCCTCTTTTTCATTTTCTTATTATGGGAGTGAGAAATGAAAAATTTTTGATTGATATGAAAGGGTGTAGCCAGCCCACAAAACATCACACCTTCCCAGAAGATGTACAATTACATGAAGTGAATGTAAGAAAAAGTGGTTGTAGGCACAATCCCTTTTTCTCTTTTCCTAGAGAGGCACAAGACATGATGAGAGGAGGAAAATGTCGCCGGCACCATGCGGGAGGAGGTGCTGCCGGCAAACACCACAGCGACGGAGCAGCGCTCAGCAGACCAGAGCCCTCCTCAGCTGCTCTCTACTGCTTAAAGGGGTTGTCTCGTGAAAGCAAGTGGGGTTATACACTTCTGTATGGCCATATTAATGCACTTTGTAATATACATCGTGCATTAAATATGAGCCATACAGAAATTATACACTTACCTGCTCCGTTGCTAGCGTCCTCGTCTCTATGGCTCCGTCTAATTTCGCTGGCTTCTTGCTTTTTTAGACGCGCTTGCGCTGTGCGGTCTTCTGCCTGGTGAATGGGGCCGCTCGTGCCGGAGAGCTGCTCACCGTGTCGTCATCGTAGCTCCGCCCCGTCACGTGTGCTGATTCCAGCCAATCAGGAGGCTGGAATCGGCAATGGAACGCAAGGAAGGAGAAGAAAATCCACGGTGCACCATGGGAGAAGACCCATGGTGCACCGTGAGAGAAGACCTGCGGCACCATCTTTAAAAGAAGAATAGAAGAAGCTGCAGAACGCTGATGCAGGTAAGTGCAATGTGCTTTTTAAAAACTAACCCATGCTTTCTTTTTAACAGGGCAGAATGCGGGGGTAAGTGAAAAAAAATTTTTTCCGCTTTAGCCGTGAGACAACTCCTTTAATGGGCTGTCGGCAGAGGAAGAGGAGAGCCCATCCAGCAAGCAGGCTCCAGAGGCAGTTCCCCCAGCTCCCCACAACCTAGCCCCACGTGGCAGACAGCAGCTGTAGTGCAGAGGAGTGAGAAGCTGACCCCTGAAAGCAGAAGGCAGGAGAGACCAGGTATGACTGTGGGGGCAGTTGAGGGAGACCCTCCACAACCTTCAAGAGGTGGCTAACACCCTAGTCTCCCTGGGATTGACTGCCAGCCCTCACCTGCCATGCCCTGCATGTCAGCTCAAGACTACTACCCCCAACCTCCACCACTCCATAGAGCAGCAATATGAATGTGGGGACTGAAGAGGGAACACAGCCAAGTCTGATAAGAAGGGGCTCCGACCCTGGTTATCCTGGGACTGGTCACCAACTCTCTCCAGCAGTGCACCTCACATATGGCTCAGAGGGACTATCACCCTCAACTTTCACCTCTTCACAGACCGGAAGCATGAGCCGTTTGGCAGCCTCCACGCTGGCAGCCCCTGCGCAGCTGCCACGACATACTCCACTCTCCTCGGAGCGGGGAGCGGGCTACATCAATCCCTGTAAGCGGCTCATCCATCAGCTGCAGATGTCCCTTCACTCTGATGCTGCCATGCTGAATGACCAGGGCTCGGAGATGCAGCAGGCAGAGGTGCAGCCCTCAAGTGATGTGTGCGATTCTCCCCCTTCTCTATCTCAGAAACAGATCAGGATCTTACGATATCTGAATTCCGTGAACTGCGAGCTCAGTTGCGATCTATTCCTACTAGGGAGAGGATATGGAAGCATATATATTGCATGTAGAATCTGCATACAAGACCAAAATTTGCTCCGTCCGTCAGGATGTCCACCACATTGGTCAAAGGGTCTCGTCAATGGAGGGCGCTGTTGCATCTCTTGTCGATAAAGTGGAGAATCATGAATCTGCTCTGGCTACCGTATCTCACCAGCTGTACTTCCTGATGGACTCCCTTGATGATATAGAGAATGGGGGGTGCAGAAATAACGTTCGCATCAGAGGCTTCACTGAAGCTGTAGAGTCTTCCCAATGGAAAGAAACAATGCAACAAAATTTTAATGATCTACGAGGAGCCCCCCATGCTGCCACAGGGCCCTTGGTCATCGTTATAGAGATCTGGACCATCCGCACGATAACGTCTGCAGGCTCCACTGGTTCCAATTGAAGGAAGCCATTATGAGGGAAGCTTGTGAGCAACAGGCTATACTATATGAAGGGTCACAGCTCCAGATCTTGCCAGATCTCTCCAGATTCACTCTGGCCAAAAGAAGAGCTCTTCGCCCTCTATTGGAGGAACTCTGCCAATGGGACATGGCATATAGCTGGGGATTCCCCTTTCGCCTGCAGGTTCACCACCGGGGAGTCACAAGGACACCCAGGTGAGGCTCCAGACTTCTGCGCGGCGCTGGGTATCCCTGTGAGGGACATTGCGGGCTGGCCCATTCTGCCCACCCTACCCACCAACGAATTCCCCCAACAAGCACGCAGGGGTCCCAGAAGAAGACAGCGATGTCGAGAGGGTCAAGGCAATGTGCAATCCCTGCCAGGCTCCCCACGTGACTGACCAGCGCAGGTTAAAGGAACTTTGCCTATATATTTTTTCTTGCAAAGTTTTTTTATGCTACTAGAATAATGTTTAGCATGTTTTTTCAGTGTTTGTTTTTTGGTGGGTGCAGTTTGTTGCTGTGGCTGTTCTGTGGTGGGCTGGGAGGTGCTTTTCGGGAGGGGACTTCCTGCCTTTGGAAAGCGCGCTCTAGACTGGGGGGCCCGGGACCGGCTTCTTGGCCTTTCCACAGACAGTTTTTCTTCACTCCCCCCTTCTTCTTTTTGTGGGGTCCAGGCGTCCCCCCCCCCCTCGCATTTTGGTGGGAAGGTGGTGCAACCCGGTTAGAGAGGTGGTTGCCGTTTTCACCAATTTGGCTGCTGGCACCTATTTTGGGGGTTATCCCAAGTAATCGTTTGTCTTTCGTATTATCTGTTGCTCTCTTTTCTACTGTTTGTTTGTCTGTTGTCGGTCTTGGGTGAACCCCAAATAACTGCCTGTGTCTGGATTGATTGCCATCCTTCCTTTCTTATTGTTTGCCTGATCCCTTATTTTTTTCCCCCTCCTCTCCTTGTCTTCTCTCCTTTCTCTCTTTGCTCTTCTTTTTATTGGTTGCCCGCCCTCTGTACCCAGCATCCCCTGTGGCCTCCATCGTGCCATAGTTAATGTCACCAGACATGTCTAAACTAAATTTCCGGTCCCTGAATGTGAGGGGGCCTCAATGTAGCGCAAAAAAGAAGTCAGATTCTGTATCAGTTGCATAAGCTAAAATCTCATGTCTTGTTTCTTCAGGAGATGCACCTTCGTACAGGACACGTACTGGTGCTGAGAGACAGAGACTTTACAACATGGTTCTGTCATGGAATATAAAGTTTTAAGTTTCAGAGTAACAATAAGTGTATGTTTCTTACTTTGTATTGGACTATTGACCCTTAAATAGAAAACTAAAACCTATGCTTTGTAGTGCCGGTAAAGTGCCGGTAACTGGGATTTTAAGATAAGAAGTCAACAGACAAATTAAATAAGGCTAAGCTATGTTAACAGAGAAGACACACAACTATAGCAGAAATAGTGTCTAATGCAACAGCAATACCCTGACTGAAGTAATTTCTATGTCTGAGACAGGCCTTAAGAGCTTTGAGACTATTTGGTAGATTGCAATAAGCCTTATGATCAATAAGCTTTGTCACCTATGTAACACTAATCTTTGTACCAAGTAACTTTTGTATATGTCCTTGTCTTTCTGTATAAGACTTGGTAATGTTGATAATAAAGTAGAATTCATTCAGTTCTCATGGAGAAGTGTCTTGAATCTTGACATAACATGGAGTGATTTCATGCTATTGATAGATAATTGCTAGCAAATCTTCTCATCACGGGCTTCCATATCTACCAATTTGGCACCTGGCAACGAGGTCATCAGATTGGTACCAGTGTGGTCCGATAACAGTTCTATAGCACGTATCTGGCAACTATGTCTAGAGGGGTGTTGATACACAGAACGGTACCCCATGAGGTTCTGGGTGAAGTAACTGATCTGGAGGGTCGTTTTATCTTCTTAAAGGTCAGAATGTGGGGTAAACTCCTTACTCTTGCGGCGTGGTACTCCCCCCAATCAGAGTCCTGTGCAAATGGGTAGAACCATACTACGCAAGTCAACGAACTTTGCGAAGGGGGTCTTGGAGCTGGGGGGGGGTGACTTTAATTTCCAATTAGATCCTGAGAAAGACTGCACATCGAGATGGGTGAAAGTCTCAACCACACAGCTCCGTCTGTTTCACAAGGCTCTTAGGCAGTTACAGTTGGTAGATATCTGGAGGGTAACTCACCCCTCAGAACTTGACTATTCTTACTTCTCCCCTGCACAGCACTCACATAGCCTCATTGATCTTATAACCACGAGTCATCATGCCCTAACCTGGGGCCCGGTGGCTTCCATTGGGTCAGCAATATGGTCAGACCATGGGAGTGGAACTTGGGAGACTTGGGGGTTGGGAGAGGGACTTGGGAGTGGAGATGCAGGACTCTGATTGGGAGAGAGCTTTCACATTCGCACATAAACTACCCTTGGCATTTGTGACGCAAGAGAAAAATTTTAAGCTCCTCTCTAGGTGGTACAGATAACCCAGACCTGATTCACCGCATATTTCCCTCAGTCTCAAATGCATGTTGGAGAAGTGGGTCTGAGCCTGGTACCATGCTACATATATGGTGGGAATGTCCACTCATTCAACCTTTCTGGGAAAATATCTTTGAGTTATATGGGGAGGAGTCCCGTGGCACAGTGGAGGTCACTCCACAGCTGACACTGTTTTCTGTCATTCCTGGCCCCTACGCCACAATTAAAAAAGGTCTGTTGCGCCATTTCCTCATTGTGGCCAGGGCTGTAATTCCATGCCATTGGTGGAGTAATGTCACCCTCATCGATCTTGGAATTTATCCAGGAGCTTAATCAATTGATTTATATGGAGGAGTTGGTGGACGAGAGCTCTGAGGCTGCATGCTCAAACGGACGCGCCTGGGTACTATGGAACGCATTCCATGACTCACTCGAATTCCAAAATATAACGAGATGGTAGAGAAATGGGTCCTGAGGGGTTCATGAGGAGGCCTGTATGGGGACCCTCATCTTGGTGACACATAGCAACGTTCTGATCAGCTATATCCCTGCCGCTATTAGCAGGGTTCCCCCTCCTTCCCCTCTTTTTCTTATTTTCTTCTCTCCTGGTACCCAAGACCTACTAATTCTATTTTTGTTTAATCTAAAAAAAATTATTTTTTCCATCTTTAATGGTAGCAGGTGTTTAAAAATTGCATTATTCTATGAGCACAAGAAATTGTTAGGCCTGGGGGCCTGATCTTACAGTGTTTTATTATGTATGTATAAGTTATATTGGATGTACCGGAAGGATATGCAGAAGAAATTAATGTGGTATTACTAGGTACAATATCCTTTTCTTTTTTAATCTATAAGCTATTATTGCGGTCCTGCGAGACCTTCTATATGTTGGAGTTTTTTCTCATTTGTTTATGTGTAAAATTACGCAAAAGCTCTAATAAAAAAATATTAAACATAAAACAAAAGATAAAGGAATGTGTTTGGAAGGACGAATATGTGGAAATTATTTCTGTCCTTTCACTTGATAAATTTAACTTGGACAAAGCAAGTAGGATGAGAGTAAGGAGAAAGAGGATAAATTTGCTAATTGGTTGCAAGTATTTGTGATTTTGGCTAGCATGATAGGAGAAAATGCACCTCCTACATGGATTCCATCGGGGAAGGATTCTGGGCCTATGGGGACAGGCTTTGCTCCATTATGATGAACCATTTAGGCAAAGGAAGGCGGCGCACCCTAGTATTAGATGGGAGTATAAGGAAATTGACTTGTGGCTCTGCATGACCACTCCAGTGAAATCTTGTCCATTCTTTCCTGGGAGTAGTGGAGCCTTGTGGGGAGGTTCCAATTTGGTGGTTTCCTGGCAGTTCAGTAAGGGACAGTGCAAATTTGGAGCAACTTGCAAGTTCAAACATTCTTGTTTCCATTACAACGCCACCTCTCATGAAGCATCTCATTGTCTTAACCAAGGCAAAAGGTTGGAAGGAATTGCTCGTTCCTCTGGCAATGAGAATGTCTTTGTTGAAGTTGGATAGAATGGCCCTTTTTCTAGATAGATACACAGTGAGTGGTGTTAGTGGGGAGCACTGTTCTTACCCCTCCTTCTGGGTTGAGGCAGTTACAAGGCAATATGTTGGGGTATGGACAAGATGGGGTATGGTGCATTGGGGATGGGAATTGCACAGATTTTGTGCATATGTTAGTACTCATTTGTTTTGAAGTATTGGAGGGGCTTTCAGCTTTTCACCTTTTGTTGGTTGGGATTGTCTGTTTGTGTGACTGGGGGTGTAAGTAAGTCTGTTGCTTAGGTTAATTTATTGCTTTCGTTTTCCAGGTCTATGCTTTTGCCTGATTTTAATATTAGAAACTTTGTATGTAAGGTAGGAGCACTGTTCTTCTCTCCCCCTTACAGAATGAAACGGCACAGCTGCTAGTATCAGCAGCCCGATGGCCACATTAAGCTCTGTCCTATTTCCCATGTTACTTGGACAGAGGGAACAGAAAGGAATGCGCTGAAAACTCTGAACACTCCGCCTTAGCGATGCCATTGTATTAAGCCCTACCCCCTCCATGATGGAATCATTGGGCTGGACAGCCCAAAAATGGGAATGTCCCAGATGTTTCTGGGGTGCTATAGCCTGCAGAGGAGAGTGCAAGGATCTGAAGCAGAACTGTGGCTACTGTGAGGATGCTGAGTACTCCTAGTTGTGAACCAGAGAGTGCTTGCAACAGCAGAACTCTTACAGAGGTGCAACGGTTTCCAGGAATGCCAACGCTTAAGGTACAATGATCTTCAGCTGAGAGTTCAGAGCTGCACTAAAAAGCCAATAGATACCAAGGAGTTCAACCACATTGGGTTGTATGCAGTCTAATATTGACTTTCCAATTAGGTAATAGGCCTGCAACGTGTTAAGAAGAGTTTGAGCACCAAGTATACGGAGGTTCAGGATTTATCCATGTCTTGACAGGTAGTAGTGGACTGTGTTTGGGACATTCCTATGCATGTGTCATTTGATTACATGTTACAGTATACATCAATCTATGGCAGACTATTTATTTGGAACAGGACTATGATAAATCATCTACAATTTACATTTATTTGTTTAAAAATTGCATAATTGCAACTTTGTCTTGGGGAGAGTTGGTGGAGGGTGATGGAGGGAGAAGATGGCTAGAAGTTTGAAGGAGTGTTTAAAGTAGGAACTGGGGGAGTGATAGAGGGGCAGACAGCGTAGACAGTGATCTGGGTCTAATCAATAAGAACGAGGGTAGAGAAGTAGAATGGTGAGAGGGGTTAATATAGTTAGAACTGGCAGAACAGTTAATAGGGATACACTTATTATAAAAACTAACTATGGTGACTATTGCTAGAAGTCTGACCAATAAGGTTAATGAACTGGAAGTAATAATGTCTGAAGAAAACTATGACATAGTGGGAATAACGGAGACATGGTTGCATGCAAGCTAAGACCGGAGTTTACAGGATTATAATTTGTTCAGAAGGGATTTTAGTAACCAGAAATGGGAGGGGTTTGTCTTAATGTAAAATCCTGTTTAAAACCTATACTACAAAAAGATATATTTGAAGGAGATAAACATGTGGAGTCTCTATGATTAGAGATGCATGGAGGGAAAAGCAATCGTAAAATCCTCATAAGGGGTTTCTACAGACCACCAAATATACCAGAAGCCAATGAAAAGCTCTTACTGATTACTGTGGGAGACTTTAGCTATCCAGATATAAACTGTGAAATTGAAATCTGCGTATCTTATAAAGGTACCTACACAGCTTATCAACTAGGACAATGCCCTCAGAAAAAAAGAGCACAGTCAATAAATGGAAAATGTTTAAAACTATCTTAAATACTCACTGTGAGCGATTCATATCCTACAGAAATAAAAGGGTTAGGAATAAGAGAAGACCAATGTGGCTCAATAAAGCTCTTAAGGGGACAATAGGCAACAAAAATCGAGTATTCAAACTACTAAAATAAGAATGCAATAAAGCAGAAATAAAAACATATCAGGAAACAAATAAATAATGTATAAGGCAGGTAAAAACAGCAAAAGTGCGGACAGAGAGACACATTGCCACAGAGAGTGAAACTAACCCTAAACTGCTCTTCAATTATATAGTCAAAAGATTAATACGGAAAGGGATGGCCTTTAATAAATAATGTAGGAAAAATTGTAGAGGGTGATGAGGTGAAAGTAAATCTATTAAATATTTTTTTCCAGTGTATTCATTCAGGAAAATGAAATGTCAGTAAACATAAAGTAAACTCTAATTGAATGTCACCAGCCTCACCAGGAAGAAGTGCAGAGTCACCTTAAAAAGATTAATATAGATAAATCGCTTGGTCCTGATGGCATACACCCCTGGGTTCTAAGGGAATTAAAGGGGTTGTCCCGCGAAACAAAGTGGGGTTATACACTTCTGTATGGCCATATTAATGCACTTTGTAATGTACATTGTGCATTAATTATGAGCCATACAGAAGTTATTCACTTACCTGTTCCGTTGCTAGCGTCCTCGTCTCCATGGTGCCGTCTAATTTTCAGCGTCTAATCAGCGGATGGGGCCGCTCGTGATGGAGAGCGGCTCCTCGTAGCTCCGCCCCGTCACGTGCCGATTCCAGCCAATCAGGAGGCTGGAATCGGCAATGGACCGCACAGAAGACCTGCGGTCCACTAAGGGTGAAGATCCCGGCGGCCATCTTCACAAGGTAAGTAAGAAGTCACCGGAGCGCGGGGATTCAGGTAAGCACTATCCGGTTTTCTTTTTTAACCCCTGCATCGGGTTTGTCTCGCGCCGAACGGGGGGGGGCTATTGAAAAAAAAAAAACCCGTTTCGGCGCGGGACAACCCCTTTAAGTAATGCGACAGACATACCATTGTTTCTTATATTTACAACTCTATAGTGACAGGATCTGTTCCACTGGATTGGTATATAACAAATGTGATGCCAATATTCAAAAAGAGGTCAAGAAGTGAAACTGAAAACTACAGGCTAGTAAGTCTAACTTTTTTTGTAGGTAAAATGTTTGAGGAGTTTCTAAGTGTGTCTATCCTGGAGTGTCTCAATGAAAATAGCTGTATAACTCCATATCAGCCTGAGTTTATGAGGGGTTGCTCCTTTTAAACCAAAGTAACCTAGGACAAGACCAATTCAGACTGTGAGTGACTCATTGGATGGGTAGATCACATGTTATCAATTTCTTTTTTTTAAATAAATGAATTTTAAAAGTATTTCAAGCATATTGTAAATACAGTATTAATATCATATTTTCATATATTTAAATATTTTTATTCTACTTACAGGGGTTGACCGTGGGAAGACAGACTCTTAACAATGGTTTCATACAAAGTGGATTTTGGAAAAACCTCACTGTAGTTTTTTCAGCAAAAGTGGATCCAACAAAAAGGAGAAGTACATGTCTTTTCTTTATAGTTTCCATTCATTTTCAATCCAATGCTGGCTTTGGTTCACAAAAAGTCATCAAAAACTGTGTTGTTTAAACAAAGTAAAGGGTGAAACCACATTTAAGGGTTAAAATTGGCATACAGAAATTATTGCATAATCATAATTTCTGCTCAATATTAATTTTACAGTTTAATTGCCACTACTGCCAGCCTATTTTGTTATAATATGAATGTATCATGAAGAACAATGCGTATCTTCTCATACAAATTAATTAAATGATTACATTCATCCAAATTGCTCTCTTTACCAGCAGAGAGAACTGGCTTGTGTGATTGTAATTCTCTGTGCATATTCTTTCAAGCACTATCAGCAGAATGCAGACGCTACTTAGGACATCTACATTCTCTAAAGAGGAGAAAAGTGAATATTGTGATATGCCAACTTGCATAACAGCCTTTGACACAATCAGGCTCCCTTCACATGAGCATATAGCTATTTTACTGCACTTTTTCTACCCGCAAGGCATGTTCTTCTGCATGAGCCAAACAAAGACGCACCGATCGAAATGGCTCAAAAGTCAAATGAGTTCCATATTTTCGACAACCTAATGCACCGTGTATGACTTTTTAAAGAGAACTCTGATTTTGTTTCAATTCGCAAAACGGAACAAAAGGAAACCATGCATTTCAACAGTTACCTTTTCACTAGCGGGATTCTAACGCATTAATACTATGCGTGACAAAAGATAGGACTTGCCCTGCCTTTCTTGCACGTAGTTTTTCTATGTGCAAGAAAGATATCTTTCCGCTTTTATTTTCAAATTTGCGTGCATTAGTGCGGAGTTTGAATAGTTAAAAAAAAAAAAAAAAAAAACTGGTTCATGCGCTAATACGCTCCGTACTGTCTGTTTAAGCCCTGCGTCTGTAGTCTGAAACGCCTCCTCCTGCTTTGGAAAAAAAACAGCTTACTAGGATTAATTCACACCTGTGTTGTGTTGCGATGGAGCCTCCAATACAGTTGGGGACAGACTTATTTGCTGTTTCTTTCTTTTGGCCTCATGTCCACAGCTGGGTTGGATTCCCCATGCGGGAGCCTGCAGCAGAATCCGTCCCTGCCCGCAGCCACGACCCTGCTTACCTGTCCGGGAGTTTTTTCTCTACAGCAGATGTGTGCCGGCACACATGCTCAGTAGAGGGATTTTTTTTACCAAATTCCTGCTTTCCCACGGAATCTGTGGGCCGTCTTTACTGACTTCAATGGACACCAGTGCTGGTGCAAGCTTAGGAGTTGTGCCCACACCATAACTTTTGGATGCCAGCTCACAATCCGGCAGTTAATCCCTTAGATGCTGTGGTCAATGCTGACTGGGGAATTTCAGTGATTAACAGAGGGGGCTCCCTCTGTCACTAAATAGGCTTCTATGATGCAATCGCAGGGATCAAGCAGATGCCATAGCATGTGGAGGTTTAACAATGGCATCAAAGTCTGCCATGGCTGTCAAAGTACATTAATACTAATACACTGCAATACAGAAATATTGTAGCAAATTACATGAGCAGGATCACGTTCAGGCTCCTACTGATCAATGACACTTCATAAATACCACCACAGTATTGAATTTTATACTATGTGGTTGTTGTATTCAGTGCATGTATAACACAGTAATTAATGTGTCATTGGTTAGCATTAGAGATGAGCGAACGTACTCGGTAAGGGCGATTTCGCAATCGAGCACCGCGATTTTCGAGTACTTCACTACTCGGGTGAAAAGTACTCGGGTGCGCTGTGGGTGAGCGGGGGATTGCAGGGGGGAGTGGGGGGGAGAGGGAGAGAGAGAGGGCACCCCCCTGTTCCCCGCTGCTACCCCCCACTCCCCTCTGCAACCCCCCGCCCCACAGCGCACCCGCGTACTTTTCACCCGAGTAGTGAAGTACTCGAAAATCGCGGTGCTCGATTGCGAAATCGCCCTTACCAAGTACGTTCGCTCATCTCTAGTTAGCATGTATTTTAACCCTTTCCAATCCAGTTTGTATCCTGGTTTTCCTAAGGGGCTACTATTTTTCTGCCATTATACAACAGCGCTATATGCTGGCTAAAGCCAGTACTGCATGAGGGGACACATTGGATAGGCTCCGACGGCAGAGAGGCTGGCAATATACAGTAAGAGAACCCCGACGGACGTCTTTCAAGATCAGAGCTGTACAGCCTTAAATCATAATGTCTTCAGACGTCAGACAGTAGATTGGAAAGGGTTAAATATGCCAGTGTATGTATAAACTGCAGCCACAAGTAAAAGCGGGATCACTCAAAATTAATAGGAAGTTTGCTGACCGTCATGCTTAGTAAAGTTCTGAAGTCGTAATTATTTGGGTGATGTCAGGTATAAATCTGTATATTTTATACCAATGTATACAGAATGAAGTTAACATGCCAACTATAGCATACAGTGAACATTGTAAGGCCTCTTTCACACAAGCGAAGCGCCTCCACACTGGCCGCATCGCGGCCGAAAATCGTGTGGTGAAGAATAGCATAAAAAAAGGTCGTTAGTTCGTTCGCTTGTGATTAGGTTTTAATAGCAGTCGTTCAAATAACTGGAGGGGGAGGGGTGATTGTTTGCCCAGCTATACACAATGATTCAAAAACCAATCCCCATATTGCAGCAGTAGGCAATGGCTTTTTCTTCGCACTAATTAAAAACTTCCTGCCTGGAGATCATTTGAAAGCAAAAAAGTAATTGAGTCGTTCACTCGTTCAAACGACAATCATTGTGTGAAAATGGGCCATTAGTCTTTTTTGGGGCCTTGTGGTCACTTTGGGGTGCCTGTACACACTGATTGTTCACCACTAATGTGTGGTGACCAGACTTGTTGTTGTTTAATTGTCCAAATACCACCTGGCAATAAGAGTAATCCGCATTCAGTTATAGCAGATCAATCGTAATATGTATAGGGACCATAAAGCCTCGTTCACATGGACGATTTTGGGCAGCTTAGTTACCCGCGCTAAAAAAAAATCACAAATAATAGAACCAATGGTTTCCTACAGAGACGTTCAAATAAATGATTTAAGGTCACGCAAAAAAAAAAAATCACTGAACTCAGCGACTGAAATTCCCTGCTGCGCAAAAGATAGGTCTTGATAAATCTATTGACTGAAAAATGCAGGAGTGTCCATAGACTTCTATGGGAGGTGGAAAAAAAGGGAGGGTGAGGGAGTTTTGCTGCATCTAACGCTCGAAAAAGAAGACAGCTACCTGCGTTTATGGGATCTTGCCAACGAGTCCGATCTTTACGTTTTTACGGCTGGCTGATATACGCTGTGATCTGGATTCCAACGCATCAGATCACATGGCAGTATTCCTGAGACATAAAAACACCTGGCCAGGCCCATATAGCGCTGGGCATTTTTACATGAGGCCCAAAAGATAGTTCTGTAACTATCTTTTGGGACAGAATACATCGGCTACTGCATGGGATCCTATGGGAGCCCATAGCAGCGGCCGGAGGTAGAAAGGAGTTTAGCGTGGCTGCTAAACTCCCTCTGCTCTACTCCCCCTGTGCAGGATCACCTCTGATTTCCTCCCTGCTCCTTCTTTGCAATGGAAGGGTGTGTGTGTGTGTCGGGGGGGGGGGGGGGGGGGGGAGGGCACAGGGGCAGAGCTAAGCGCCGACCAATCCTGCCTTCTCCCATTGCTGGCTGCGGACAGGAATGTGGGCGGGGATAAGCTTCAGCCCTCTCCCCACCCCTTGTCCATAGCCATCAATGGAGGCAGGGCGGGAATTCCGAAATAGCAGCGCATAATTTTTTACCAACGCACTGCCCCTGATCATGTGAATGGGCGATTTAAACGCTAATGGGGCTTCGAACTTCATCGCAAAAAATCGTCCGTTCACGCAATTTTTGGGTGATTTTGCTGCAATTTTTTTTTTGCATCGCGAACTCCTGCGTGATTTTGATGCTCATGTGAACAGGCTCTAACTTTGTTGTGTTGTTGCAGAAGTTTGCTAACTTTACCACATTCTATTTTCCTAGTTAAGGGCTTTTAAGGACTTGTCAGTAAGCTGGAGTAGTAAAGCTCATCTAAGCTTAATTACATATACCGAATCCTTACATATTAATAAGTGTAGCTCACACTTTATGTAAAAGCAGCAAGGAAAATGATCAGCAGATGTGGATTTAAAAATAGAAGGACGTGAATAGTGAATCAGGATCTGATAGACATTGTATGATGTTCTCTCCAGCTGGCTAAATAACAGTGGATAGACCGATGTGCGTCTAGTTCCCAGGCGCTGGCAATAATATGCATTCTATTGTCCTGTCTTGAAACTTGTTCAGGATTTCTGGGTTATGGGTATAGTAACTTCTCATATGGTAGAGCTCATAGTTGAACATTTTAATGAATTCTTTGTTTTAGCGACCATCTTTCGGACGCTCTTCATTGTCGCAAATATATTTAAAATGTCACAATGGGTATATTTGAAAACGTTATAATTCTCAGAATGTTCATAAATAGACATAACAAGCTTTAGACTCATTCTAGAAATTTCTCCGACTAAAAAAAAAATCAGTTTTGTACATCTGTAGCATGTCAATGGATTTCAGCAAACCTCATTCAGATAATTGGAGCAGAAATTTCTGCAACAAATTTGCAGTGTGGGAATATACCCTTCGGGCTCAGTCAGACGAGTGAATTTTTCATGTATGTATAGACGTAGGAAGAAAAAAAAAAATCGCACATCACACGTAGAAAAAATCGTGTGACCCAGTGCATTTGCACTCGCATGTCCGATCTTTTGCAGATGCGAATTTTAAGCGCTTCCAAAAAAACAGACATGTGATCGCTTTTATTGGAAAGCATTGGTTCTAATAGAGCCGTTTTTGAAACGCGCCTATACATGCGTAAAAATAATGCTCATCTGACTGAGCCCTTATAGGGTTCTTTCACATGACCGTATGCGTTTTTATGGTTGCCCATCTGAGCATGAATGAAGAATTGCCGTGATCAAGTCCCAATCTTTAGCCGCGTATATTCTGCCGACCACACGGGCGGCTGCTGCGTATCGGCAAAACAATGTGCTGCAGTGCGGAATTCAATTGATCCGCAAAAATCTTCAAATGACTACTAATGCCTAAATAGAGCCAGCTGTCTTCTTTTTCTAGCGTTGGACGCAGGTAAACTCCCTCCCCCCTTTTTTTAGCTTCTATAGGAGTCTATGGGTGCTTCCAGTGTATCTCGACAAAAGATAGAACAAGACCTATTTGGGCGCAGCGTATAAAATGTGCTATTTTTCCTGGCACAATTTTCCCACATGGTCAAAAAATCATTCGTCTGAATGAATATATTGGAATCCAATGCTTCAGATGGTCATTGGTCATGATTTTGGGGCATTTTTTGACACTGCTAAATAGCGGCATATATATGGTAGTGGGAAAAAAAACTTACAATGAGCAACTGTCATCCAATTAGTGGCCCAGAAGAGTTGTTGAAGAGTTTGAACAAAAGTTGGTTGAAAGCTCTTACATTGAGCCAGAACTGTCCATTATCAGTTATACCAGAAATTGGGAGAGGGAGATTCGTTTGCAAGTCCTTCAAATATAAACAATTATGCTCCTTTTACACTGGGCAACTTTTCATCAACCAATGAATATTATTTATGAGCAGAGAAACAATGAGTGAATCATCGCCTGTCACCCATTTGGTCGCGGTGTTTAGATGGAACAACTGTTTGCATCCATTCGTTCTAGCGATTATTTGGCCAATAGTCGTCCCGTGTAAAGGTACCTTAAGGCAAGACTTTCCAACTAGAGGCACCGGGGGCCACATGAGTCTCGCCCCCCTCCCCCCTCCAGCAGAGTGGCACATTGTAGGGGCCCTGAGTTATATAACAATTGGCACTGATCACAATATTGGAGATATATTCTTTACAGTGTACATTTCCTGATATTATTAGACATCTCTCTCCGCTCTAGCGTTGACGTGTAACCATGACACCAAGGTCTCTGCATGTCCAGTCCTGTTCCTGCCTGACTATCCTCCATCAGGCTCCTCTGACCACATCTAAGAGTTGTTATTTGAGAATGCTTTTTGCTACAAGGACAAACATTTTTGCAGAGGAGGAGGATGAAGCTCATGGATTCCTTAATTGCTACAACGCAATTTAATCTGTAAGGGCAAGGAGAGACCCCTCTGCTAGTTTTGGAACATCGTGTTTGCTATATAGTGCATTAACGCATTAACCCCTCTGCTTCAGGGAGTCATTAGTTAGCCATTCGACACTACTTGTCTCAATGGAACTGCACATTATGTCATATCTAGTGTGATTTTTCCCCTAATTTTTGCGACTGACAGCGAGAAGATGCGGCTTCAATCGCCAAGCTTATAGTAGTTATTTTTGTATGGTATGACAGTTACACCTAATTATTTAGAGCTATTTTATATTGCTCAGTATCTTATCTATTACTTGGGGACACGGATTGTTGGTTTATTTTAACTTGTTAGTGACCACCCATACGTGTTTTCACATCCAGGGTGTCTGCACTTTCTTTTACAGGGTTGTGAAAATACAACGACCCTATAGAATAAAGATGCGGGAGTGTGTCACAGGTCCCTGCTGTCGGCTACCGGAGCTGTCACCGGAAGTTGTGGTGTGCAGTCCGCTGGTCACGTGATCACGTTATTTAATGGATAACCGAGATCACTTGAAAGTGTGTTAGAAACTTTAAAAAGTTAAAGTTTCATCCCCCCTCACTGATCTGAAAGGTGAAAGGGAATGAAACTTTTTAGCTGAAGCCTCTGGCGATGTCCCTGATGCGATCTTCAGTCCGGAGCCCCTCTGCTATTCTGCGCATGCACTAGAAAACTGGTGGGTGCATGCTCAGTAGAGCTATACGGTACATAGTAACTAGCAGGGACCAGAGTGATTGGTCCCTGCTAACATGGATAGCTGTGATACACCTGTCACAGCCATCCATGTTATTTTTATGTAAATACAGTACAAGATTAGTGCTGTTTATTTCTCTCCCCTCACTTACCGCATTTGTGAGAGGATAGAGATATAGGATGACTAATCCTGTGCTGTAGAGAGTTAAAGAAAGTATCCCTCTCACCCCGAATCACCGCCCCTCACACCCTAATTGCCCCCCCCCCATCACCCACAAAGTGAAGAATAGAGATGAGCGAACGTGTTCTTCCGAGCTTGATATTCGTGCGAATATTAGGGTGTTCGGGATGTTCGTTATTCGTAACGAACACCATGCGGTGTTCTGGTTATTTTCACTTCCTTCCCTGAGACGTTAGCGCGCTTTTCTGGCCAATTGAAAGACAGGGAAGGCATTACAACTTCCCCCTGTGACGTTCAAGCCCTATACCACCCCCCTGCTGTGAGTGGCTGGGAAGATCAGGTGTCACCCGAACATAAAAGTCGGCCCCTCCCGCGGCTCGCCTCAGATGCGGTGTGAGTTAGATGAGGGACAGTGCTGTTTGTACCGGAGCTGCTATAGGGAAAGAATTGGTAGTTAGTGTAGGCTTCAAGACCCCCCAAAGGTCCTTATTAGGGCCACTGATAGCTGTGTGTTGCCTGCTGTTAGCAGTGGCAAATTTTTTTTTCTCAAAATCGCCTCTGCAGACCGTTGCACCTGGCATTAGGGACAGAAGTGCTGCATAGGCAGGGAGAGTGTTAGGAGTGAGTGTAGCCTTCAAGAACCTCAACGGTCCTTTCTAGGGCCATATTTATCCGTGTGCAGTACTGTCCAGGCTGCTGTTAGCTGTGCTGCATTTTTTTTTGCTTCTCAAAATCGCCTCTGCAGACCATTGCACCCTCCATTGATACTGCAGGGAAAGAATTGTATAGGCAGGGCGACAACACAGTTGTTATTCATTGAATATACGCAGTGCTGCCTTTTGGTGCCAAAAAACTGAAAACAAATCTATTTGTCCAGCCTCTGTCCGTCCTAAGGGCGGTGGACACGTGTGAGCTGCGTGAACAACATTGCTAAATCAGACGCACCCAGCTACGCTTTACTGCTGGCTTCGCCATTTGCTTTCCTTAATTGGGAAAAAAATACCTGCTCTCCAAGAGTTATAATAACTCTGCTACCCTCACGTTCTGTGACACATAAGCAGGGACACAGCACAGTTATTAAACTTCTCATGTTCATTGAATATACGCAGTGCTGCCTTTTGGTGGAAAAAAACTGAAAACAAATCTATTTGTCCAGCCTCTGTCCGTCCTAAGGGCGGTGGACACGTGTGAGCTGCGTGAACAACATTGCTAAATCAGACGCACCCAGCTACGCTTTACTGCTGGCTTCGCCATTTGCTTTCCTTAATTGGGAAAAAAATACCTGCTCTCCAAGAGTTATAATAACTCTGCTACCCTCACGTTCTGTGACACATAAGCAGGGACACAGCACAGTTATTAAACTTCTCATGTTCATTGAATATACGCAGTGCTGCCTTTTGGTGGAAAAAAACTGAAAACAAATCTATTTGTCCAGCCTCTGTCCGTCCTAAGGGCGGTGGACACGTGTGAGCTGCGTGAACAACATTGCTAAATCAGACGCACCCAGCTACGCTTTACTGCTGGCTTCGCCATTTGCTTTCCTTAATTGGGAAAAAAATACCTGCTCTCCAAGAGTTATAATAACTCTGCTACCCTCACGTTCTGTGACACATAAGCAGGGACACAGCACAGTTATTAAACTTCTCATGTTCATTGAATATACGCAGTGCTGCCTTTTGGTGGAAAAAAACTGAAAACAAATCTATTTGTCCAGCCCCTGTCCGTCCTAAGGGCGGTGGACACGTGTGAGCTGCGTGAACAACATTGCTAAATCAGACGCACCCAGCTACGCTTTACTGCTGGCTTCGCCATTTGCTTTCCTTAATTGGGAAAAAAATACCTGCTCTCCAAGAGTTATAATAACTCTGCTACCCTCACGTTCTGTGACACATAAGCAGGGACACAGCACAGTTATTAAACTTCTCATGTTCATTGAATATACGCAGTGCTGCCTTTTGGTGGAAAAAAACTGAAAACAAATCTATTTGTCCAGCCTCTGTCCGTCCTAAGGGCGGTGGACACGTGTGAGCTGCGTGAACAACATTGCTAAATCAGACGCACCCAGCTACGCTTTACTGCTGGCTTCGCCATTTGCTTTCCTTAATTGGGAAAAAAATACCTGCTCTCCAAGAGTTATAATAACTCTGCTACCCTCACGTTCTGTGACACATAAGCAGGGACACAGCACAGTTATTAAACTTCTCATGTTCATTGAATATACGCAGTGCTGCCTTTTGGTGGAAAAAAACTGAAAACAAATCTATTTGTCCAGCCTCTGTCCGTCCTAAGGGCGGTGGACACGTGTGAGCTGCGTGAACAACATTGCTAAATCAGACGCACCCAGCTACGCTTTACTGCTGGCTTCGCCATTTGCTTTCCTTAATTGGGAAAAAAATACCTGCTCTCCAAGAGTTATAATAACTCTGCTACCCTCACGTTCTGTGACACATAAGCAGGGACACAGCACAGTTATTAAACTTCTCATGTTCATTGAATATACGCAGTGCTGCCTTTTGGTGGAAAAAAACTGAAAACAAATCTATTTGTCCAGCCTCTGTCCGTCCTAAGGGCGGTGGACATGTGTGAGCTGCGTGAACAACATTGCTAAATCAGACGCACCCAGCTACGCTTTACTGCTGGCTTCGCCATTTGCTTTCCTTAATTGGGAAAAAAATACCTGCTCTCCAAGAGTTATAATAACTCTGCTACCTTCACGTTCTGTGACACATTAGCAGGGACACAGCACAGTTATTAAACTTAGATAATTCATTCACTAGAGGCAGTGGGGCCTTTCGTTTTCCAAAAAGGGCAAAAATTATATTTGGCCTGCAGTCTTGCGCCAATTTATTTCCTGCCTGTGAAATCAAATCACTGGTAATACAGCATGCTGAGGGGTAGGGGTAGGCCTAGAGGACGTGGACGCGGCCGAGGACGCGGAGGGCCAAGTCAGGGTGTGGGCACAGCCCGAGCTCCTGATCCCGGTGTGTCGCAGCCGACTGCTGCGCGATTAGGAGAGAGGCACGTTTCTGGCGTCCCCACATTCATCGCCCAATTAATGGGTCCACGCGGGAGACGGTTATTAGAAAATGAGCAGTGTGAGCAGGTCCTGTCCTGGATGGCAGAAAGTGCTTCGAGCAACCTATCGTCTACCCGCAGTTCTGCGCCGTCCACTGCTGCCAATCCGAATCCTCTGTCTGCTGCTCCTCCTTCCTCCCAGCCTCCTCACTCCACTACAATAACACCTGCTCAGGAGCGGGAACACTCCCAGGAACTGTTCTCGGGCCCCTGCTTAGATTGGGCAGCAGCGGTTCCTCTCCCACCAGAGGAGTTTATCGTCACTGATGCCCAACCATTCGAAAGTTCCCGGGGTCCGGGGGAAGAGGCTGGGGACTTCCGCCAACTGTCTCAACAACTTTCTGTGGGTGAGGAGGACGATGACGATCAGACACAGTTGTCTTGCAGTGAGGTAGTAGTAAGGGCAGTAAGTCCGAGGGAGCAGCGCACAGAGGATTCGGAGGAAGAGCAGCAGGACGATGAGGTGACTGACCCCACCTGGTGTGCAACGCTTACTCAGGAGGACAGGTCTTCAGAGGGGGAGTCAAGGGCATCAGCAGGGCAGGTTGCAAGAGGCAGTGCGGTGGCCAGGGGTAGAGGCAGGGCCAGACCGAATAATCCACCAAGTGTTTCCCAAAGCGCCCCCTCGCGCCATGCCACCCTGCAGAGGCCGAGGTGCTCTAAGGTCTGGCAGTTTTTCACAGAGACGCCTGACGACCGACGAACAGTGGTGTGCAACCTTTGTTGCGCAAAGCTCAGCCGGGGAGCCAACACCAACAGCCTCACCACCACCACCATGCGCAGACATATGATGGCCAAGCACCCCACAAGGTGGGACGAAGGCCGTTCACCGCCTCCGGTTTGCACCCCTGCCTCTCCCCCTGTGCCCCAACCTGCCACTGAGATGCAACCCCCCTCTCAGGACACAGGCACTACCGCCTCATGGCCTGCACCCACACCCTCATCTCCGCTTTCCTCGGCCCCATCCAGCAGTGTAGTTCAGCGCACCGTTCAGCCGTCGCTTGCGCAAGTGTTCGAGCGCAAGCGCAAGTACGCCGCCACGCACCCGCACGCTCAAACGTTAACCGTCCGCATAGCAAAATTCATCAGCCTTGAGATGCTGCCGTATAGGGTTGTGGAAACTGAGTCCTTCAAAAGTATCATGGAGGCGGCGGCCCCGCGCTACTCAGTTCCCAGTCGCCACTACTTTTCCCGATGTGCCGTCCCAGCCCTGCACGACCACGTCTCCCGCAACATTGTGCGCGCCCTCACCAACGCGGTTACTGCCACGGTCCACTTAACTACGGACACGTGGACAAGCACAGGCGGGCAGGGCCACTACATCTCCCTGACGGCACATTGGGTGAATTTAGTGGAGGCTGGGACAGAGTCAGAGCCTGGGACCGCTCACGTCCTACCCACCCCCAGAATTGCGGGCCCCAGCTCGGTGGTGGTATCTGCGGAGGTGTATGCTTCCTCCACTAAAGCACCCTCCTCCTCCTCCTCCTCCTCCTCTGTCTCGCAATCAAGATGTGTTAGCAGCAGCATGTCGCCAGCAGTCGGTGTCGCGCGGTGTGGCAGCACAGCGGTGGGCAAGCGTCAGCAGGCCGTGCTGAAACTACTCAGCTTAGGCGATAAGAGGCACACGGCCCACGAACTGCTGCAGGGTCTGACACAGCAGACCGACCGCTGGCTTGCGCCGCTGAGCCTCCAACCGGGCATAGTCGTGTGTGACAACGGGCGTAACCTGGTGGCGGCTCTGCAGCTCGGCAGCCTCACGCACGTGCCATGCCTGGCCCATGTCTTTAATTTGGTGGTTCAGCGGTTTCTGAAAAGCTAGCCACGCTTGTCAGACCTGCTCGTAAAGGCGCGCCGGCTCTGCGCACATTTCCGCAAGTCCCACACGGACGCTGCCACCCTGCGCACCCTGCAACATCACTTTAAGCTGCCAGTGCACCGACTGCTGTGCGACGTGCCCACACGGTGGAACTCTACGCTCCACATGTTGGCCAGGCTCTATGAACAACGTAGAGCTATAGTCGAATACCAACTCCAACATGGGCGGCGCAGTGGGAGTCAGCCTCCTCAATTCCTTTCAGAAGAGTGGGCCTGGTTGGCAGACATCTGCCATGTCCTTGGTAATTTTGAGGAGTCTACCCAGGTGGTGAGCGGCGATGCTACAATCATTAGCGTCACCATTCCTCTGCTATGCATCTTGAGAAATTCCCTGCAAACCATAAAGGCAGCTGCTTTGCGCTCGGAAACGGGGGCGGGGGAAGACAGTATGCCGCTGGATAGTCAGGGCACCCTCCTGTCTATTTCTCAGCGCGTACAGGAGGAGGAGGAGGAGCATGAGGAGGATGAGGAGGAGGGGGAAGAGACAGCTTGGCCCGCTGCTGACGGTACACCGGCTGATTGCCTGTCATCCTTTCAGCGTGTATGGCCTGAGGAGGAGGAGGAGGAGGAGGAGGATCCTGATAGTGATCTTCCTAGTGAAGACAGCCATGTGTTGCGTACAGGTACCCTGGCACACATGGCTGACTTCATGTTAGGATGCCTTTCTCGTGACCCTCGCGTTGCACGCATTCTGGCCACGACGGATTACTGGGTGTACACACTGCTCGATCCACGGTATAAGGAGAACCTGCCCACTCTGATTCCCGAAGAGGAAAGGGGTTCGAGAGTGTTGCTATACCACAGGACCCTTGCGGACAAGCTGATGGTAAAATTCCCAGCCGACAGCGCTAGTGGCAGAAGGCGCAGTACCGAGGGCAAGGTAGCAGGGGATGTGCGTAGATCGAGCAGCATGTACATCCCAGGCAGTGCAACAGTCTTTAAGGGCCTGGCCAGCTTTATGGCTCCCCACCAAGACTGTGTCACCGCTCCCCAGTCACGGCTGAGTCGGCGGGAGCACTGTAAAAGGATGGTGAGGGAGTACGTAGCGGATCGCACGACCATCCTTGGTGACGCCTCTGCCCCCTACAACTACTGGGTGTCGAAGCTGGACATGTGGCCTGAACTAGCGCTATATGCCCTGGAGGTGCTTGCTTGTCCTGCGGCTAGCATCTTGTCGGAGAGGGTGTTTAGTGCGGCTGGGGGAATCATCACAGATAAGCGTAGCCGCTTGTCAACCGACAGTGCCGACAGGCTAACACTCATCAAGATGAACAAAGGCTGGATTTCCCCAGACTTCTGTTCTCCACCAGCGGACAGCAGCGATACGTAAGCAATACGTAGGCTGCACCCGCGGATGGAAGCTACGTTCTCTCTCACCATCCAAAACGGGGACATTTCTGCTTCATCAATCTGTGTCTAATATTCCTCCTCCTCCTCCTGCTCCTCCTCCTGAAACCTCACGTAATCACGCTGAGCGGGCAATTTTTCTTAGGGCCACAAGGCTCAGTCATCTAATTTTTCGAAACAATTTTTATATGTTTCAATGCTCTTAAAAGCGTTGAAACTTTAACTTGAACCAATTTTTCGTTACACTGGGCTGCCTCCAGGCCTAGTTACCACTTAAGCCACATTAACCAAAGCGATTAATGGGTTTCACCTGCCCTCTTGGCTGGCCATGGCCAATTTTTGGGATGTACATTAGTACTGTTGATACAGCAATTTTTGTGGGCCCTCGCCTACAGTGTAATCAAATTAATTTTTAGCCCACCTGCATTACAGCTGACGTTACCTCAGCTGTGTTGGGCAATGCAATGGGATATTTTTATGTACCGCCGGTGGGTTCCAGGGAGCCACCCATGCTGTAGGTGCACACTGAGTTTTTAATACATCTGTACACTTCTAAAGAACCCGTCTGACTGGGGCATGCAGTGTGGGCCGAAGCCCACCTGTATTACGCACGACATTACTACCTCAGCTGTGTTGGGCAATGCAATGGGATATTTCTATGTACCGCCGGTGGCTTCCTGGCACCCACCCAGGCAGTGGGTCCACAGGGAGTTTAACCTACATGTGTCCACTTGTAAAGAACCCCAGTCTGACTGGGGCATGCAGTGTGGGCCGAAACCCACCTGCATTAACCCTTTCCAGTCCACTGTGTGACCTGTGAAGACATTAGGGTTTAAGGCTGTACAGCTCCGTTGTTGGTAGACGTCCGTCGGGGTTCTCTTACTGTATATTGCCAGCCTCTCTGCTGTCGGAGCCTATCCTACGTGTCAGCTCATGCAGTACTGGCTTTAGCCAGCATATAGCGCCGTTGTATAACAGCAGAAAAAGAGTAAGCCCCCTAGGAAAACCATATACAAATTGGATTGGAAAGGGTTAAGCACAACATTACTACCTCAGCTGTGTTGGGCAATGCAATGGGATATTTCTATGTACCGCCGGTGGCTTCCTGGCACCCACCCATGCTGTAGGTGCACACGGAGTTTTTACTACATCTGTACACTTATAAAGAACCCCAGTCAGACTGGGGCATGCAGTGTGGGCCGAAGCCCACCTGCATTAAGCACGACATTACTACCTCAGCTGTGTTGGGCAATGCAATGGGATATTTCTGTGTACCGCCGGTGGGTTCCAGGGAGCCACCCATGCTGTGGGTCGACAGGGACTTCACAATAGGGAGTTGTACCTGCCTGTGTCTATGAATTAAAAAGCCCGGTCTGACTGGGGCATGCAGACACCTTGACAGAATGAATAGTGTGTGGCACATAGGTTCCCCATTGCTATGCCCACGTGTGCAGCTCCTGATGGCGGTGTCACAGGATTCTATTTCTCATTGGTTCTGTACAGCATTGTGGGCTATCGCTCCGCCACTTTTAAAGAGGGTCGCTGCCTAGCCGTGCCAACCTCTGCAGTGTGTGCCTGCGGTCCCTCGTCATGGCAGACGCAATTCTAAATAGACATGAGCGTGGTGTGGCATGAGGGCAGCTGAAGGCTGCCCAGGGACACTTTGGTGTGCGCTGTGGGGGGGGAGGGGGGGCGGTTGGGCAGCATGTAACCCAGGAGAAGTGTCAGTGGAGTGTCATGCAGGCAGTGATTGTGCTTTGTTGGAGGTAGTGTGGTGCTTAGCAAAGGTATGCCATGCTAATGAGGGCTTTTCAGAAGTAAAAGTTGTTGGGAGGGGGGGGGGGGGCCCACTCTTGCCGGTATTGTGGCTTAATAGTGGGACCTGGGAACTTGAGATGCAGCCCAACATGTAGCCCCTCGCCTGCCCTATCCGTTTCTGTGTCGTTCCCATCACTTTGTTGAATTGCCCAGATTTTCACACATGAAAACCTTAGCGAGCATCGGCGAAATACAAAAATGCTCTGGTCGCCCATTGACTTCAATGGGGTTCGTTGTTCGAAACGAACCCTCGAGCATCCCGGGAAGTTCGTTCCGAATAACGAACACCCGAACATTTTGGTGTTCGCTCATCTCTAGTGAAGAACACTCATGTTCATTTTTTTTTCTAACTACAGTTTAAGTCCCTGAGGTGCCTCAGTGTTTAGCATTACATTCCACCCTTAGGACCTACAATCACTGAAAACAGCCATATACTTACTGACTCAGGAGGGCAAACATGTGCACCACCTGAGCATGCAGGTAGCAAACTGCCAAATGAGGGAGCTAATTACCCCTGTGAGGGACACTGATGAAACAGCCGCTTACACAACCTCCTAATATAGAGGGGGGTGGCTGCTTGGTGTATACTCCCACACAGAGTAAATATAAAGTGCCAAACCATTTTGATACATGCAGTGCACTATGCAGACCAGCAACCTATTAAGGGCGCCCACCCACTGGCGATTTTTTTTTCTTTGCGTTTTTTCTGCAGAGCAATTAGAATTGAATGTACTCCTGTCCACTGGCGTTTTGCGTTGCGTTGCGTTTTTTAACATAGGAACTGTCAGTTGCATATGTGTCCTTATTTTTCTCCTAATGCACCCATGAAAGTCAATGGAAATTAATGGAAAAGCCGCGAAAACGCGGCAAAAAACGCCGTGAAAAACGCGCGAAAAACACAGCGAAAACGCAGCGTTTTTCACGCACGAAAAACGCAAACGCCAGTGGGTGGGCGCCCTAATGATGCCATAATAGTTCAGTGGGCTGCTCTGCACCTCAATAAGTGAACCACAATGGTAATGCCACCCTGTGCTCCCCCAGGCATTTAAAAGCCGCACTGCATGTGAATAATATAAAATAAATGCAAGTGGATTAATTGGATTTTGGCCAAAATACATCAGCTCACATGCCGCATCAAGGCTCCTTGCGTGTTGTGAGTCCCTACACTACTATAAATATGACACAGAAGGGGAAATATAAAAACAAACAATCACTGAAAACGGCCATATACCTACTGACTCAGAAGGGCAAACTTGCGGCATGTGAGCTCATGTATTCTGGCCAAAATCCAACCAATACCTTGCATTTATTACATATTATTCACATGCAGTGCGGCTTTTAAAAGCCGAGGGAGCCCAGGGTGGCAGTACCAATGTGGTTCACTTATTGAGGTGCACCACTATTATGGTGTCATTAATAGGTTGCTGGTCTACATGGTGCACTACATGTATCAGAATGGTCTGGCACTTTGTATCTACTCTGTGTGGGAGCCTTGTCTATGCTGGACAATTTATTGCAGAACATCGCACCTCTGTCTATTCCAGACTATGGACCCCCATAAGTGTCCAGAAATAAAATAAAAAAATTGGGGGAATTGTATTTGTAATGGGTTTAGTTAAAAAAAATCCTGATCCACTCCTGTGCATGCAACCCCTGTATTTGCTACCGTTATGCCCTGACACCACTTTTAAATGCTAATGCATTTCCTCCATTTCTCCAATAATTTCCAAGTCCCCCCAAGAGATGACTCTGCCTACGACAGAAAGAATCGTTTAAAAATATATACCCCCCCCCAAGTAGAACCAGTTAGATGACGAGTCCCTGATGAGCTTCATGGTCCGGCTTTTCTCACTGCAATTTATCCCATCTAAACGCATCAGGTATGGCGTCAAATTATAAGGTGTGCTAGAGCCGGACATACCTCCGATTTCTTTATATATGAAGGCAGGGACCACCACCTTATTTCCCCAGGCTACTATGGCATTAACTGGAAAATTGTTTGGGAGCTCATGAGGCTGTTTTTATAAAAGGGGTACCGTGTATACATGGACAATTACTACACCAGTGTCCCACTATACAAATCTCTCCATGCTGCAACTACAGAGGCCTGCAGGATAATAAGGAAAACCAGAGCGTGATTCCAACAAGCCCTGGTATCCAGGAGTGTAGAAAAGGGGGCATCATATGTGCATGCAAGTGACCCACCGCCCGCAGTCAAATGGCGCAACAAAAAGGACATCAACATGCTCTCGACTGTGTATGCAGACACCTCAGTAGCAGTAAGAGAGGGGCTGCCATGGACAAAAGAAAACCTGTCTGTGTCCCAAACTATAATAAATTTATGGGGGGTGTAGACCTGTCCGACCAGGTGCTTCAGCCATACCTAGTGAAGCGAAAGACCATGGCCTGGTATAAATTGGTAGGAATCTACTATATTGAGATCACTACCCATAATGTTATTTACAAGAAGCCCGGGAATGCTCACATTCCTGCAGTTCCAGGAGCAGCTTGTTGAATGCCTTATGTTTAAAACCACCGCACCTCAACAAGCTTATGACCCCATTCACAAATCGCACACGATTTTCTTGCCCAAGTGAAGCCGGCCTCAGACAGATACCACAAATACCACATAACATTATGTTGGCATAATTTTTTAAAGAATATTTTTGTTTTTCAGGATGTTGCAAGACTTATATCCTTGATAATATGTCATAGAGCGGAGTGAGAGGGAGTCTTAGGTTGCAGAGGCTTACCTGCTCAGTCCAGTGATTTATCAGTCAGACGATTGGTTGGCGTCTAGCGCCAGAAATAAAGTACTTACATATGAGGGGGACTACTCCCAGTTTCTGCTTGAGAATGTAGTAGGTGCTGGGGTAAGAGGGAGTCCCGGGGTGCAACGGGTTAACAGCTCATACTAGCACTTTAGTCGCCAGAAGTTTGGTCGCTGTGTAGCATAAGCAATAAAGTAGCCACAGATAAGGAGGATGTTACGATTGTGAGGGCAAACTAATCACAAGGCTGAAGGATGGATACACACGGGTTTCAGACAACTGGCCCTGAACTACAGGAAGGATAACATGGCCCTACTTTAGCGGGGACTTCGCCCAGATAAAGGGTGGCCCAGCGGTCTATGGATCTGGGCCCTAGCTACTCCTAGGAACCACACACCAGAACAGGATACATACACATGCCACATGACAGGGATAGAACAACAGGACACACAGAGCCAGAAAACAGCATGCAGCAGCCAAAATGCAACCACTAGTAACAGATAGTAAGTAGAGATGAGCGAGTATACTCGCTAAGGCACATTACTCGAGCGAGTAGTGCCTCAGCCGAGTATCTCCCCGCTCGTCTAAAGATTCGGGGGCCGGCGCTGGTGACAGGTGAGTTGCGGCGGGGAGCAGGGGTGAGCGGGGGGGAGAGAGGGAGAGAGAGGAGAGAGATCTCCCCTCCATTCCTCCCCGCTCTCCCCCGCCGCTCCCCGCCCCCCAAATCTTTAGAGACGAGTGGGGAGATACTCGGCTAAGGCACTACTCGCTCGAGTAATGTGCCTTAGCGAGTATACTCACTCATCTCTAATAGTAAGCTGAATATAAATACCAGGTATTAGTTGACATTTTGATCAAAACATGGAAGCTAGTGGGCCACTTCACGGCTCCTGGCTATACTGCTAGTCTCTACACTAACCAGGAGTCCAGCAGCACCGGACACAGCAAGCTGCAACAGGACATAACAGAACACAGATCACACAGCAAGCTGCAACAGGACAGAACAGAACACAGATCACACAGCAAGCTGCAACAGGACAGAGCAGAACACAGATCACACAGCAAGCTGCAACAGGACAGAACAGAACACAGATCACAGAGCAAGCTGCACCAGGGCGGACTCTACCAGGGCAGACTTTACCGGCACAGACTCTAACATATACAACCACACAGACTCCACCCAGAGCTCACATGCACACAGATGAAACTCCACAGCAAGTCCAAGTGTCCTCATACAGGGGGGATAGACAGTCAGCCACCATGCTGACATAGGGAACTGTGTCAGGGATCCACCAATTAACACACAGAGCGAGACATAAGATATTTGGAGGCCGCACCTGTCAAGAGGAAGGGAAAAGGGCGCTGCATGTGCTGCAGACTAGGACTACAGGTGTCCAAACCATCTTTAGAGTAGCAGAGAGACACAACAGACCTACATGCAAACACAGATCTGAGTGGGAACAAAACAGATACATCCAAACAGTCCAAGACCAGCCTCAACTACTGACAGGAGCTGGGTTTATATGTGCTGCAGACTAAAGGGGTTTGGCTGCCAGAGAATACCACACCCAGCCAGCTCAATTAACCCCAACCTGGGGAGCTGTGCTGCTAGGAACCTTAGTACTACAGATCCCAGCAGCATACCCTAACAGAGGACAACTCCCAATATCTGCTTGATGGTGTGTCAGATATTGGGGTTAGGAAGAGTCTGGAGTTGCAGTGGTTAACAAGTCTTTTCAGTGGTCTGATGGATGGTAGCTATCCAGCTCATGTAATAGAGAGCCACAGATGAGGGGAACAACTCCTACCCTCTTCCAGAGCAGGTTACTTCAGGAGCAGGGCATTCAGTTTCAAAAATGGTGGCTGCTCTAAGACGGCTGCTGCATGTGGCTGGCTAGACTTGCAGGGTTGGGAGAGCCAGCATATATATATATATATCAGGCCTGCCTCTTATGTTATTCCCAAGGCAGGGTGACCTGAGTGCATCCCTCTGGTGTAATGAGGGGAGTCCTAGAAGGCCAGGCCTAGAGCACAGCAACGACCAGGGAGGCCTCACTAAATACCACTCCTTGTAACTGCAGGCACGTCTCTCATTGATTTCAATGGGAGACGTGCCTGCAATTACGCCGGTCACTGCATGGGAGGTCGACGTGGAGGTCTGCACTCTGACCTCTATTATTGCGACGCTGACAGCTTGCGCCCGCTCAACTGATCAGTCGGGCTCCTGAGCGGCAGACCACAGCCGCTCAACTATTGATGACCTATCCTGATAATAGGTCATCAATAGTATTTTTGACCGGAAAACCCCTTTAAAACAAAGGTAGGTGAAATAGAAAGATTTTAATTTTTGATTAAAAAAAAAGACATACTCATCCGTTGGGAGGTTCCACAAACTATTTAGGACTGTATTTTCTTACCTCTGGGTATATGGACATGCTCATACATGTGTCTGGCACTGGCTGATCATTGGTTTGAGAAACTGAGACCAGAGATTAGGCAGTGCCAGTCACATATGCAGCACATATTGGCCAGCCCAAAAGTAAAAAGTTACAGTCCTGAACACCTTGGGGAACTCCCAACAGGTGAGTATGTGGGATTTTCTTTTTTAAACCAGAACAAAAACTGCTGCAAGGTTTATTCACGGGCATGCTTAACAGTGGTGGGATGGTTGTGGTAAGTTAAAGGGAGGGGGGTGCCTCATCATAATTCATTGCCCTTTATCATAGACGGCCATTTTTGGCCCAGTGCATGGAGTATGCAAGATATTGTTGTATGAAAGGGGTCAAGTTCTGAAGGAGAATATAAGAAGAGAGGTAAGTGGAGAAGAGTTCTAGCGGATCTAGAAGACAAAGTAGGCTGCGTTAGTGAAATGGATATGACTCAATTTCCCCTATCCATTTTATACTATGCTCTTTCCATTTTGTATGATATAGTCTGTGTCAATGTTTTGTACTTTTCATTTAACAAGATTTGCTGAAATGTATTGAACAATACATGGTTGGAACATTCCACAGTCCGAGATTGAATGGCTTGGCTCGTAGCGCCCTGTTCTCCCATTTGTACCTAAACAACTTATTGCTTACCATTACTGTACTTTTGTGTTCTGAGAATCTAATCATATATGATCCCATTGCGCCGGCGTTTGTTTCTTTGGCATTTTAGATGTTAAATTCTTTATCTTTCATATTCATATTTTATGTTTTAATTTATGAACTAATGGTAATAAATTAATTATAATAAATTTGAATTATTGAAATAGAGGCATGTGCCTCTATAAAAACTGCTGCCTGTCAATAAAATAGGGATACTTTTTGATCACATCCAGTCGTGTTTGTGGTTTATCAGTTGTTTCTGAGCTCAGAACAGGATACGCAAGTGGGTGGTGTTGTACTGTTATTGGCAATTCCTATGTGTTAACTGAATGCAAAAATGAGGTGATTTATCTAAAAGTAATAGGATGGTCTTCTCTTGGCAAGAAATTCTGAAATAACAGACATCTGTTTATCACTAAACATATGGCGACTTAATTTTTATTGTAACCTTATTTATCACTTTCTTCAGCAATTTACAAGTACAGAAAAAGAAAAATTGGTAGAGGAGACGATGCCAACTGCGTAACGCTAAAGTACATTTTGTACTTTACATACACCAAGATGTTATTTATGTCATGCAGAGGTATCATCACCATTTCCATGTCCTCAAAGACTTGGCATATTCTAGTTCTGGCTAAAAATTCCAGTGCAATAAAATGCAAAATGAATTTGACATGAGCATTGATTTTAGAACAGGTAATGTTGGCTGCAAGTGGGTATAGAATCGTAGAACACTAGAATTGGAAAGGACCTCCAGGGTCTCCAGGTCCAACCCCCTGCTAAATGCAGGCTTCCCTAAATCATCCCAGACAGATGTCTGTCCAGTCTCTGTTTAAAGACTTCCATTGAAGGAGAACTCACCACCTCCCGTGGTAACCTGTTCCACTCATTGATCACCCTCACTGTCAGAAAGTATTTTTCTAATATCTAATCTGTGTCTCCTCCCTTTCAGTTTTATCCCATTGCTTCTAGTCTTTCCTTGTGCAAATGAGAATAGGGCTGATCCATCTGCAGTGTGACAGCCCTTCAGATATTTGTAGACAGCTATTAAGTCTCCTCTCAGCCTTCTTTTTTTGCAAGCTAAACATTCCCAGATCCTTTAACCGTTCCTCATAGGACATGATTTGCACACTGCTCACCATCTTGGTAACTCTTCTCTGAACTTGCTCCAGTTTGTCGATATCCTTTTTAAGTTGGGGTGCCCAAAACTGGACACAGTATTCCAGATGAGGTCTAACATCAGATGGTTACGTGACTTCTCTTCAGCATCTTTGGTGTCCTGCAATGTAATATTAGTAAATATATTTTTAAAGTTAAGATTTGTGTCCTTGACTTGGCTCATACTGTTAATTAAATCTCAAGGCTCTTGAATGGGTGGGACATTAACTTACAATGTAGATACCTTGCAGCGAAACTACAGAGATAGTTTCCTTCCTTCTGGAGGAGAGCTAATTTGCATGAATTTTCCAGTGTATGATGGAGCATGTTTTTTTTTTTAAAGCCCAATTCACAGACGTGACTAACTTCCCTAGCCTACCATCAAGGCGAAGGGTCATGCTCTTTTTTTTTTTTTTTGCTCTTCCTTGAGCCCTACATCTGGGGGAATTGCTGGGGTTGCTTGCTAGAAACTGCTGACTAGGAACTTGCTGACTTGAATCAGAACTTGGGTTGGAACTAGCACTAAAGCTTAGCCGGCTTCTTAAAAATCATGCACCGCGTTTAAAAGTGCATTTAGGTCTAGTGATCAAGACATATATTTATGTCTCATCCCTATATTTATGACCTAAATTTAAGCACTTAGGGTGGAATTCAGCACAATAGACCATACTGCTGAAAAGCTATGCATGGCGTCTAGAGCCCATTGAATTGAGTCAGGAGATTGAGACACACATACTGTGTCTCCTCTCTGCATCACTGACCAAAGCCTTAACTTTGGTATGTTAACTATTTAATACTCCGGATATATCTAATGGAGTATTTCTTCTGTGCCTGACTCCAACTCACAAGCGGACCGATAGGTCAAGACAAGGTTCTCCCGATACCTTCGTGGCTTTGTCTGCTCAAATTCCATATCTGTATCGACTTGCATAGCGGGAAACCAAGACATTTAATTTTGTCACCTCTATGCATTATCCACCTATAGAGCACTAGCATGTAATTTACCTCCAATCAGAAATTCATGCACGCAGGCTCCCAACTGCAAGAGCAATTGTATGTTCTGGTCAATGGGGACATCCATCCCTGTCACTACATTGACCATTACATAAATCTCGCTGCATCTTTAGAAATCTGAGATTCAGCTTTTTTCTCTAACTCAGACTGATGGTCTCCTCGATATATTGAATCTCTTCTACCTTTGAATTTTAAACTCTAGTACTATACCTCCTGATGATCCACTAAACTATTGGTGAAACGCGTAGAGTTAAAGTACTGATCACTATAAGTGTGCGAGTCTAAGTACTGATCAGAGTCTCATCACTGATCACTACAACTGAGCGAGTCTAAGTACTGATTATTACAAGTGAGAACTCAAGCAAGTCTATGTACTGACCACTACTAGCGAGTGAGTCTAAGTACTATTTGTTACAAGCGAGAAATCAAAATGGTGATCTTGTCTTGCTTGTATATAAAATAATTTTGGAGTTGGAGTTCGGACCACTAATAATGTGATTGTCCGGATCATTACAAGTGTTAGTTCGAATCGACACCTTGTTCTTCTTGTATACAATATACTCAGGACTCCCAACTCCGATTTTTGAATTATCCTATGTTCTCTTGAAACTATCTCGGGTAGAGCGTGTTTGTTATAACATACAATCACTTCTTACTCTTAGGGTGCGTTCACACGAGCGCATAAACTTCGCGTTTTTGCGACCAAACGTATATACGTGACCATCTGAGGCAATGGTTTCGAATGTATTCGTTCACATGGGCGATTTTACGGCGCGTAAAAACAGCAACCCGAAAAAAAAAACGGAACATATGCGACCGAAATACGTGCCAACGCATATTCGATGGCCGAAAAGATAGTTTGCAAAGTAGGAACAAACGAAAATACGCTTTCTAGCTCTGGTCGTGATCGGTGAAAAATGTTCTCTCGGGCGATTATACGTTGCGCTCGTGCGAACGTAAATACGCCTACGCTCGTCTGCCCGCACCCTTATTGAGTGGAAAATAATTGCAGGACCCCAGTGGTACTCACCTCCTACAATTGTTAGGTGTTGGAGGAACCTGGTATATGTGTGTTGTCATTGTAGTGCCCAGTTTATGTGTTTTAATATAGTTATTAATAAATATACGTTTTTAGAGTTAGTCACGTCTGTGAATTGGGCTTTATATTCTTTTGTTGACTTTAACTGCCCCCTCTGTGAAAGTCATGTTTTTTTTTTAAATTTCAGAATCTGAAAATGTCCTCAGTAGATATCTCCATAATACTGTCTCCTAGAGAGTAACATACATCAGAACAGACCCGCAAAGTCCACAATTGCTACAGTATAGCCTTCTGCAGAAGGCTGTACTGTATGAGTGAGGTCCAATACAACCACTAAAACAGTTGTATCCCTGAGCTTCACTTACAAGTAGTAAAAATTTGGCCACTACAGTCAAATTTTTCAGATCATAGTGAATATTAAAACTTATCTTTCATGCATTCCTCCTAGGCTCAGAACTACTGCAATCCTCCTCAACGAGTGTCTTTTGTACTCGCTCTCCCTTCAGTGGGACACTACTGATCATCATAAGCAGTCAATTCAAACCAAAGTGAGTGCATCTATCTTCTCATATGTCCAATGTCTACCAAGCTTTAAAACTCAAAAGTGCATTAAAACATTAATCAAGTCCATCAAGGATTATTTTCCCCTATTGGTTTCACCAATCTAATTAGCGATACAAACATGAATAAAAACCATTGTTGCATATAACAATTGTATTGGTCTTACATAAATTTATAAGTATGTGTATTTTTATAAGGCATAATGTGGATTTGAAAATATAGCGTCAACATTTTGAGTTGCAAGCTTTTGAGAGAATTTTGCAATTAACTCTGTTCTGACTTCTGAATTGTTATAGAATTATATATTTTTAATAAGACTATATGATCTGTAAGTAGTGGGAATGTAAATGGGTAGCTGTGTCCACCACACCCTTACCAGTCGTCTGTCAGCCACTTGCACCCTGCAGCCCTCAGACATGAGTTCGGACCCAAACTCTTCTGGTCCGGTATCTGGCTAGGGAATGGGGGGGGGGGGGGGGTTAGCGGGGAGAGACAGGGGACTAGCACTTGTCAGCACTGATCAGAAGAGACCAACCTACTGAAGGAAAACTTCCCCTTTGCCAACCAGGATTACGTCCGGAGAGGGGAGGCAGGCAAAATCAGCTGTTTCAGGTGCCATTTTGGAGCACATTTTGGCTTAGCCTTATAGAATCTGAAGAGAGGGTGTCCCATTCATTTGTTGTGTAGAAATAGCTAGCATGTCACCGCTCCGAAGACACAGCTCCAACATCATGCTTCATTGTAGGCATGGTGTTCTTTTTAATGTATGCTTCATTCTTCCTCCTCCAGACACACAATACCACTGATCCATAGTCCTGAAAAGTTCCAGTTTTGTCCCATTGCTCCACAGAACTGAATCCTTTAACTTTGAACTTGTGAACTATGCATCCTCCAACTGTATCTCTAGGAACATTCAGTGCCTTTACTATATTTTTGTATCTTTTTTTGTGAAAAATAAGGATGTAGTCTCTTAACTGTTTGGACAAATCTTTAGACTACATTTCTAACATGCAATCAAATGTCACAGTCAACAAAGCCACAGCCAGTCCTGGTGCCTGATGTGTTTTATCTCAAGTGCATCTGAAGTAACTAATGAAGCCCTTGATTGGTTGCATCAGATGTGCTTGAGACAACAACTAATTTGCAAATGTATGTTCTCATAAGAGAATCTATTCAGTGAGTTTAATAATTCTGAGACTGCAGTAGTCATTAGAAGTGGCATTTTGTTTTGAATTTGGAGAAACTACTTGTTACAATATATTAGTTGTGGCAAGCTACTTAAATTGCTCTTGTTTGATTAGTTTTTTTGCAAGTAGCTGAAAGTTTTGTAAATTTGGCAAATAAACCTAATTTGCAATAGGGGTTGAATACTTTTGATATCAACTGTATATGTGTTTATGTGTGGGCATCTAGTGGTTGTGTTGTGGTTTGTAGCCTGTCAAAGGTTTTGCTATCATGTTGCAATATTGTATTCAATTAGTTTCATGATTAATTGGAATCTTTAACCAAATTAAAGCTGACATAAAGGTGGACAGTCAGGTGTGGGACAAATTCCAAGATAAAGGTGTAACAACCAACACCAAGTATATTCCTTAAAACTACTTCTTTATTGGTAGCATTTTAAAAACTCAGTTGGTAAGAAAGCAGTAATGCTCAGACATTACAAGCAGACATGTTCTCGGTAACAGCCGTGACTAAGAGCATATTTGCTCTAAATTTTTTAAATCTCAACAATAAAGCAGTGGTTTTGACAGATATCTTTGGTGATGAGTGTCAAGTCTTTATCTTAGAATCTACTCATATAATGGTGGCATTTTAAATTGTATGACGGTAACATCCATACCCAAATGGTTCTTTTAGTTCTATGGTGACCTCATTTCGGTTCAGATAATATGCCTAAAGGTATATTTAAATGGAATGGTAATCTTTACAAAAATTTGCTAGATCATTCAAATTTGAATGATAATCATTCAGTTTAACAATTGAATGATGGATGATAATTTGTTTGCTTATTGTTCATTTCATGCAAGCATGAAAATCATTGTTGGCTCATTCACTAATCATTCTGTTTAAATACTGATTGTTCAGTCATTCTCATTCACTGGTACAGAGATTTAGGCATCTTTCACACGAGCGCATATTGGCCTGCATTTTCACGGCCGGCCAATATGCGCTGTGATCTGATGCATTGGATTCCAATGCATCAGATCACATGGAAGTATTACTGAGACGTAAAAGTGCCCAGCCAGGCCAATATAGCGCTGGGCGTTTTTACGTCAGGCGCTGCATGGGGTTTTATGGGAGCCCAAAGCAGGGGCCATAAGTGGAAGGGAGTTTAGCAGTGTGGCTGCTAAACTCCCTCCCTCTGCTCTCCAGCCCCCTGTGCAGGCTCACCTCTCATCCCCTCCCCGCTCGTTCTGTACAATGGAAGGGGGCAGGGTGGAGCTAAGTGCCATCCCACCTCCTTCCATTGATTGCTACCGCCCTCTCCCCGCCCCTTGTCCATAGCCATCAATTGAAGGAGGTGGGACGGGCTGCTGCTTAGCTCTGTCCCCCATTACCCCCTTCCATTGCAAAGAATGAGCGGGGAGGACACGAGTGGTGAGCCTGCAATGGGGAGGGGGGGAAATGGGCGACTGCATGGTGAGCTCGGTGCATACAGCTGTTTTCATAGTTACTGATTGGGTGGCTGGTAACAATAGCAGTGGCTTCCCAACCCAACTATAAAAATCCAAGATGCGAATACCCCTTTAACACAATAGAACCAATGAAAAAAGCTATTGAAAAAGCAATTCAAATGTATATGCCACAGTTTATTCAATGCATTAATGTGTCAAGTTAAACTTTGCTAATTCTGTACAAGCATTAATCACAGCATTTAAAAAACAGACGTAGATGCTTTTCTAATGACAGATGGCATTGAGGGCTGAAATGAATTTAACAATAGATGGCATACAACTTTAGAAATTGTCCAACTGCTGTGAGGAGAAGGTGCAACTGGGAATTCTTGTTTGCCTTCTTCTAAGTCAAAGAAAAGTTGCATTTGAAGACTAAGTGTCATTTTGCATCTTAAGTAACTCTTACTTTGTACCTTATTAAAACAGTCAAAAATGACAAAATGACAGCTGTCCTCATCATGCCTTATGTAATATTTTCCTAACGGTAGTTATCCTGTTTTTGTGTCCATAATTGTGAGTCATAGAACAGGCTACTGCATTAATGTTGTTACAATGATGAAGCCAGCTCTGCCTACACAATGTTTGGGGTGCTTTGTAGATTGGGCTTCAAGCTAGTGAAGGTTTTCTCTTTTGTGCACTGAAATGTTATTGCCTATATGCTTTGGCTTAAATAATGTAATGCATATGAATGTAACAAAGGTGTTTGCATTAGTAATGATAATACATAGAAAATAATAGATTACTTTTAATGGACTGATGACTCATTAAATATATTACAGTGAGCAGCTTACACAGAATGCTTCATTTTCATTATTATAGTATGATTAACCAAGATTCATAAACTTTTCTACTAATGTTCATTGCAATATAAAGTGTATTTGCATGGCTTAATCATTTGCTTGAACATTTATTAGCGTGATGTTCTGTTCGTATGGGCAAATAAGCACCAGGTCCACACAACGTGACCCAAAAGGGTTAGGGACAACCGGGAACAGTGTCAGGAAACGGACTCCGACTGGACGTACCAGCAGAAGACACAAACAGGAACTGACTGATGACACACACTCACGATGCATGCCTGTATACATAAGTAGATGATATAGCTATCAAAGTACGAGGTTTTGGTTCATATATTGGCCAAAATACTTAAGCCCGCAAGCCATGATCAAGGCTTCTCGTTGCCTTGCGGGTCCCTACACTAGCAAGACAACATGTATCAGAGGACCCTAAGGGCCAGCCTAACCCTAGAAATGGCAAACAACCGAGCAGGACACAGCAGAGACAAACTGACATAAAAGTGACAGGAAAAAAAAACGTACAAACAGACATAAACCATACAACACACCAAACACACTAGGGCTAGCATGCAAGACAGAACAACCCCAGAACAGGACTATCCGCACCTGATATCTGGCCACCTGCACAGACACTGCACAAGACGCTGTTCACAACATAACACATATACAGGCATGCAAGACTACAAACCCTAGAGAGAAGAGATACCAGCTTCTGGGGGCTGGTGTGTATATATATATATATATATATATATATAGGCAGCAGACCCGTTGGGATTGGCTGGCAGGAGGAACTCCACACCCAGCCAGCTCAATTATCCCTCACCTGTGAAGGTCTGCTCCTGGAACCATGTAGAACAACAGATCCCAGCAACACAACCTGACAGTACCTACCCTTTAAAAAAGGGGCCTCTGGACCCTTAAGGCATAAACAAAAAATAAAATTTATGCAACTCCTCCAAAAGACACCCACGAAGTACAGGACTTACCCAACGGCCTAGTACTACCGTACATATGTCACTAACAGGATAGACGTAGCGCAGGACTTATCCAACGGGCCTGCCACAAACACCCATCATATCCTGACCAGGAGGAAGCAAAATATTGTGCAACAACTAAGCAGAACCACTGCGCCTTATGCAAAAGGCCACTGAACAGTAGCCTGCACAGAAATGCACCAGTCCAAAGGGAGAAAATGGAAACCCTTCTGCTGATATAGCGTGCACAGGACCTACCACTACGGGCCTGATGTGGGCGCTAGCCAGTTAACAGGAGAAGGGATAAAGCTCAGGTATATCTCACAGCAGTCTGGTGCAAACGATAGTAGGTTGGTCATTAATTTACATCTGCTGGGCGCACCTCGCCGCAGCACAGACGGGGAAGTGGTATTGCATTCCCACAGGAATATTTTAATCCGCAAAGAGTAACCAGGCAAAGGGTTTACTATTGGATCAATGGCTTCCTCAGGACAAATAAAACAACACATTTAATCAACAAAACCATTAAACTGAAAAAAAAATTCATTAGTAGGTATTAGAGATGAGCGAGCACCAAAATGCTCGGGTGCTCGTTACTCGGGACGAAATTATCACGATGCTCGAGGGTTCGTTTCGAGTAACGAACCCCATTGAAGTCAATGGGCGACCCGAGCATTTTTGTATATCGCCGATGCTCGCTAAGGTTTTCATTTGTGAAAATCTGGGCAATTCAAGAAAGTGATGGGAACGACACAGCAACGGATAGGGCAGGCGAGGGGCTACATGTTGGGCTGCATCTCAAGTTCCCAGGTCCCACTATTAAGCCACAATAGCGGCAAGCGTGCCCCCCCCCCTCCCAGCAACTTTTACTTCTGAAAAGCCCTCATTAGCAATGCATACCTTAGCTAAGCACCACACTAACTCCAACAAAGCACAATCAATGCCTGCATGACACTCCGCTGCCACTTCTCCTGGGTTACATGCTGCCCAACCCCCCCTGCACGACCCAATGTCCACAGCGCACACCAAAGTGTCCCTGCGCAGCCTTCAGCTGCACTCATGCCACACCACCCTCATGTCTATTTATAAGTGCGTCTGCCATGAGGAGAAACTGCAGGCACACAATGCAGAGGGTTGGCACGGCCAGGCAGCAACCCTCTTTAAAAGGGGCGGGGCGATAGCCCACAATGCTGTACAGAAGCAATAAGAAATCCAATCCTGTGCCACCTCCATCAGGAGCTGCACACGTGGGCATTGCAATGGGGAACCTATGTGCCACACACTATTCATTCTGTCAAGGTGTCTGCATGCCCCAGTCAGACCGCGTTTTTTTAATAAATAGTCACAGGCAGGTACAACTCCGCAATGGGAATTCTGTGTGCACCCACAGCATGGGTGGCTCCCTGGAACCCACCGGCTGTACATAAATGTATCCCATTGCAGTGCCCATCACAGCTGAGGTAACGTCCGATTAAATGCAGGTGGGCATCGCCCCACACTGCATGCCCCAGTCAGACTGGGGTTCTTTAGAAGTAGACACATGCAGTTACAACTCCCTGTGGACCCACAGCATGGGTGGCTCCCTGGAACCCACCGGCAGTACATAAATATATCCCATTGCAGTGCCCAACACAGCTGTTGTAACATCAGCTTTAATGCAGGTGGGCAAAAAACTAATTGGATTACACTGTAGGCGAGGGCCCCAAAAAATTGGTGTACCAACAGTACTACTGTACGTCAGAAAAATTGCCCATGCCCAACCAAGAGGGCAGGTGAAACCCATTAATCGCTTTGGTTAATGTGGCTTAATTTATAACTAGGCCTGGAGGCAGCCCAGTTAAAATAAAAATTGGTTCAGGTGAAAGTTTCAACGCTTTAATGACCATTGAAACGTATAAAAATTGTTTACAAAAATTATATGACTGAGCCTTGTGGGCCTAAGAAAAATTGCCCGTTCGGCATGATTACGTCAGGTTTCAGGAGGAGGAGCAGGAGGAGGAGGATGAAAATTATACACAGATTGATGAAGCTAAAAAGTCCACGTTTTTGATGGTGATAGAGAACAATGCTTCCATCCGCGGGTGCAGCCTACGTATTGTTTAGGTATCGCTGCTGTCCGCTGGTGGAGAAGAGAAGTCTGGGGAAATCCAGGCTTTGTTCATCTTGATGAGTGTAAGCCTGTCGGCACTGTCGGTTGACAGGTGGGTACGCTTATCTGTGATGATTCCCCCAGCCGCACTAAACACCCTCTCTGACAAGACGCCAGCCACAGGACAAGCAAGCACCTCCAGGGCATACAGCGCGAGTTCAGGCCACGTGTCCAGCTTCGACACCCAGTAGTTGTAGGGGGAAGAGGCGTCACGGAGGACGGTCGTGCGATCGGCTACATACTCCCTCACCATCCTTTTACAGTGCTCCCGCCGACTCAGTCTTGACTGTGGAGCGGTGACACAGTCTTGCTGGGGAGCCAGAAAGCTGTCAAAAGCCTTAGAGAGTGTTCCCCTGCCTGTGCTGTACATGCTGCCTGATCTCTGCGCCTCCCTTGCTACCTGGCCCTTTGGAACTGCGCCTCCGGCCACTAGCGCTGTCAGATGGGAATTTTACCATAAGTTTGTCCGCCAGGGTCCTGTGGTATAGCATCACTCTCGAACCCCTTTCCTCTTCGGGTATGAGAGTGGAAAGGTTCTCCTTATACCGTGGGTCGGGCAGTGTGTACACCCAGTAATCCGTAGTGGCCAGAATGCGTGTAATGCGAGGATCACGAGAAAGGCATCCTAACATAAAGTCAGCCATGTGTGCCAGGGTACCTGTATGCAACACATGGCTGTCCTCACTAGGAAGATCACTTTCAGGATCCTCCTCCTCCTCCTCCTCCGGCCATACACGCTGAAAGGATGACAGGCAAGCAGCATGGGTACCCTCAGCAGTGGGCCAAGCTGTCTCTTCCCCCTCCTCCTCATCCTCCTCATGCTCCTCCTCCTCCTCAACGCGCTGAGATATAGATAGGAGGGTGCTCTGACTATCCAGCGACATACTGTCTTCCCCGCCTCTGTTTCCGAGCGCAAAGCGTCTGCCTTTATGCTTTGCAGGGAACTTCTCAAGAGGCATAGCAGAGGAATGGTGACGCTAATGATTGCAGCATCGCCGCTCACCAACTGGGTAGACTCCTCAAAGTTTCCAAGGACCTGGCAGATGTCTGCCAACCAGGCCCACTCTTCTGTAAAGAATTGAGGAGGCTGACTCCCACTGCGCCGCCCATGTTGGAGCTGGTATTCCACTATAGCTCTACGCTGCTCATAGAGCCTGGCCAACATGTGGAGCGTAGAGTTCCACCGTGTGGGCACGTCGCATAGCAGTCGGTGCACTGGCAGATTAAACCGATGTTGCAGGGTGCGCAGGGTGGCAACGTCCGTGTGGGACTTGCGGAAATGTGCGCAGAGCCGGCGCACCTTTCCGAGCAGGTCTGACAAGCGTGGGTAGCTTTTCAGAAAGCGCTGAACCACCAAATTAAAGACGTGGGCCAGGCGTGAGGTTGCCGAGCTGCAGAGCCGCCACCAGGTTACAGCCGTTGTCACACACGACCATGCCCGGTTGGAGGCTCAGCGGCGCAAGCCAGCGGTCGGTCTGCTCTGTCAGACCCTGCAGCAGTTCGTGGGCCGTGTGCCTCTTATCTCCTAAGCTGAGTAGTTTCAGCACGGCCTTCTGACGCTTGCCCACCGCTGTGCTGCCACGCCGCGCGACACCGACTGCTGCCGATGTGCTGCTGCTGACACATCTTGATTGCGAGACAGAGGTTGCGAAGGAGGAGGAGGAGGGTGGTTTAGTGGAGGAAGCATACACCGCCGCAGATACCACCACCGAGCTGTGGCCCGCAATTCTGGGGGTGGGTAGGACGTGAGCGGTCCCAGGCTCTGACTCTGTCCCAGCCTCCACTAAATTCACCCAATGTGCCGTCAGGGAGATATAGTGGCCCTGCCCGCCTGTGCTTGTCCACGTGTCTGTTGTTAAGTGGACCTTGGCAGTAACCGCGTTGGTGAGGGCGCGTACAAAGTTGCGGGAGACGTGGTCGTGCAGGGCTGGGACGGCACATCGGGAAAAGTAGTGGCGACTGGGAACTGAGTAGCGCGGGGCCGCCGCCGCCATCATACTTTTGAAAGCCTCCGTTTCCACAACCCTATACGGCAGCATCTCCAGGCTGATAAATTTGGCTATGCGCACATTTAACACTTGAGCGTGCGGGTGCGTGGCGGCGTACTTGCGCTTGCGCTCCAACACTTGCGCTAGCGACGGCTGGACGGTGCGCTGACAGACATTGGTGGATGGGGCCGAGGACAGCGGAGGTGAGGGTGTGGGTGCAGGCCAGGAGATGGTAGTGCCTGTGTCCTGAGACAGGGGTTGGATCTCAGTGGCAGGTTGGGGCACAGGGGGAGAGGCAGCGGTGCAAACCGGAGGCGGTGAACGGCCTTCGTCCCACCTTGTGGGGTGCTTGGCCATCATATGTCTGCGCATGCTGGTGGTGGTGAGGCTGGTGGTGGTGGCTCCCCGGCTGATCTTGGCGCGACACAGGTTGCACACCACTGTTCGTCGGTCGTCTGCACTCTCAGTGAAAAACTGCCAGACCTTTGAGCACCTCGGCCTCTGCTGGGTGGCATTGCGCGAGGGGCCGCTTTGGGAAACAGTTGGTGGATTATTCGGTCTGGCCCTGCCTCTACCCCTGGACACCGCACTGCCTCTTGCAACCTGCCCTGCTGCTGCCCTTGCCTCCCCCTCTGAAGACCTGTCCTCAGTAGGCATAGCAAACCAGGTGGGGTCAGTCACCTCATCGTCCTGCTGCTCTTCCTCCGAATCCTCTGTGCGCTCCTCCCTCGGACTTACTGCCCTTACTACTATCTCACTGATAGACAACTGTGTCTCATCGTCATCATCCTCCTCACACACTGAAAGGTCTTGAGACAGTTGCCGGAAGTCCCCAGCCTCATCCCCCGGACCCCGGGAACTTTCCAAAGGTTGGGCATCGGTCACGACAAACTCCTCCAGTGGGAGAGGATTCGGAACCCTTGCTGCCCATTCTGGGCAGGGGCCCGGGAACAGTTCCTGGGAGTCTGCCTGCTCCTCAGAATGTGTCATTGTAATGGAGTGAGGAGGCTGGGAGGAAGGAGGAGCAGCAGCCAGAGGATTCGGAGTTGCAGCAGTGGACGGCGCAGAACTCTGGGTGGTCGATAGATTGCTGGATGCACTTTCTGCTATCCACGACAGGACCTGCTCACACTGCTCATTTTCTAATAAAGGTCTGCCGCGTGGACCCATTAATTGTGAGATGAATGTGGGGACGCCAGAAACGTGCCTCTCTCCTAATCCCGCAGCAGTTGGCTGCGATGCACCTGGATCAGGAGCTCGGCCTGTGCCCACACCCTGACTTGGGCCTCCGTGTCCTCGCCCGCGTCCACGTCCTCTAGGCCTACCCCTACCCCTCAGCATGGTGTATTACCAGTAGTGCAGAAACAGAACGCTGTAATTAAATGTGCCGCTTATTGGCCTGTGCTTGGAGGCTGACTTCGCTTACGGAACACACAGCAGAGCCAGGAAATAATTTTGCGCAAGCCTGCTGTAACACTTAGCTGGCTGCGTATGAATTAGGACAACTACCCCCAGCACAGACCCAGTAGACTGAGGACAGTCACAGGCAGCCCAAATAGATTTTTTTTCCCAAATGTTTTTGGAAAGGCCCACTGCCTATATACACTGTATATGTCTTCTCTCTCTGCATCACCACTACTGGCCCTGGAGTATGTAAAATAACTGCAAACTGTTGCACTGTGGACTGGAATACAGCGGTGATGTAACAGCTAACACAGAGCCAGGAAATAATTTTGCTCAAGCCTGCTGTTACACTTAGCTGGCTGCGTATGAATTAGGACAACTACCCCCAGCACAGACCCAGTACACTGAGGACAGTCACAGGCAGCCCAAATAGATTTTTTTTCCCAAATGTTTTTGGAAAGGCCCACTGCCTATATACACTGTATATGTCTTCTCTCTCTGTGTCACCACTACTGGCCCTGGAGTATGTAAAATAACTGCAGACTGTTGCACTGTGGACTGGAATACAGCGGTGATGTAACAGCCAACACAGAGCCAGGAAATAATTTTGCGCAAGCCTGCTGTAACACTTAGCTGGCTGCGTATGAATTAGGACAACTACCCCCAGCACAGACCCAGTACACTGAGGACGGTCACAGGCAGCCCAAATAGATTTTTTTCCCCAAATGTTTTTGGAAAGGCCCACTGCCTATATACACTAAATATGTCTTCTGTCCCTGCCTCACCACTACTGGCCCTGGACAATGTAAAATTACTGCAGGACGCAATGCTCTGCACGGCCGATATACAAAAAAAAAAAAAAGTGCAACACTGCAAAAAGCAGCCTCCGCACTACTGCACACGGTTAGTTGTGGCCCTAAGAAGGACCGTTGGGGTTCTTGAAGCCTAAAATAACTCCTAACACTCTCCCTATAGCAGCTCCGGCACCAGCAGCACTGTCCCTGATCTCTGTTAGAATGCATCTGTGGCGAGCCGCGGGAGGGGCCGATTTATATACTCGGGTGACACCTGATCTCGCCAGCCACTCACTGCAGGGGGGTGGTATAGGGCTTGAACGTCGCAGGGGGAAGTTGTAATGCCTTCCCTGTCTTTCTATTGGCCAGAAAAGCGCGCTAACGTCTCAGAGATGACAGTGAAAGTAACTCGAACATCGCGTGGTACTCGTCTCGAGTAACGAGCATCTCGAACACGCTAATACTTGAACGAGTATCAAGCTCGGACGAGTACGTTCGCTCATCTCTACACGTAACCTATCCACAATCGCCTGATATTCAGTCTTCCTATCTGTTCTAAACACAACCTCCTAACTCACATTACAACTGTGTATCCCTAATGTGAAAATAGGAGTTATCAGTCCGCCCCAAAAATTGACGAAGGACTTTATAGCTCTAGCTCAAGAATCCTGATGAATCAATTGCATATTTTTTGCAATTGAGGAAACGCGTTGATTTTTTGACTACTTCAGGAGCTTATTTTTCTAGAACCTGACTAATCAGGTATCAGCAACATGGTACCTGTAGTACTTTTGCACTAAATGTCATAAGAGCCATAAGGCCCCTTTCATCTGTGGTCCTTGATTGAACAGTAATTATTGTATGTAGACAGACTTATTCTCTATTCAACGGAGTGTTATAGATCCTAATTAACAGGACACACAAACTCCGTTGTTTCTCTCTTTTATAACTAACTAGCGTACCCGTCGCGCGTTGCTGCGAAGACAGACATACATACATTAGTTTTTATATATCTAGATAACAACCAATCACAGCGCAGCTTTTTTAGGTTACCTCAGTGGTATAATATATAACAACCAATCACAGCGCAGCTTTCATGTTACCTCAGCTTTATAATATATAACACCCAATCACAGGACATCTTATATGTTACCTCAGCAGTATAAAATATAACAACCAATCACAGTGCAGCTTTCATGTTACGTCAGCGGTATAATATATAACAACCAATCACAGTGCAGCTTTCATGTTACGTCAGCAGTAAGAGAAATAACAACCAATCACAGCGCAACTTTTATTCTGCCTCAGCAATATAAAAAATAGCAACGAATCACAGCGCAGCATTCATTTTACCTCAGCGGTATAATATATAGCAACCAATCACAGCACAGCTTTCATGTAACCTCAGCAGTATAAGAAATAGCCACCAATCACAGCACAGCTTTTATTTTACCTCAGCATTCTCAATATCCAGCAATTGTCTTGTGAAACGTTCGGCGGATGCATCATTTTGTAGTTGAACACTCATCCCGTTGCTCGTAATGCCTTTTGCTTTTGTGCTTGAGATGGAAATCAAACGATCTTTGTCTGGGGGGGCATAACTGTCGACGACGCTCGCACGCGCGGCACCTATCGTAGGATAGATGTACTATGCCAGTAATCTTCCCAGGAATGTACTCAACAACTTCCCATTAACTTTTCCTATTTATGACATAATCAATGCGCGTGCCAAATTTCAAGTTTCTATTACATCGGGAAGCGAGAAAATTCGATTGCGTATGTAAAATTCGGACGCCAATTGTTTTGCGCATAGAATTGAATAATCGAGTTGGGACCGATTAGCTTTTCCTATTTATGACATATTCAATGCTCGTGCCAAATTTCGAGTTTCTATGACATTGGGAAGCGAGAAAATTACTTTCCGTACGTAAAATTTGGACGCTAATTCTTTTGCGCATAGAATTGAATAATCGAGTTGGGACCCATTAACGTTTCCTATTTATGACATAATCAATGCTCCTGCCAAATTTCACGTTTCTATGTGAGAAAATTACATTCCGTACGTAAAATTTGGACGCTAATTCTTTTGCAAGAGAAACTTTCTTATCAACTTCCCTGTTACTCTATGATAACCCAGTACCTGTATTTAATTGATTAATTGCTTTAGTGGTCAGTATTTATCGCTGAAACCCACGGACATAACCTGGGCAATTCTCGACACTTTATGTGTATTAAGTGTTCGTGTTTGTAATAGTGAGTTCCACTTTTTTAAAATATCCTTATTAAAAGTTAATTTTTCATCAAACAAGTCGTGGGTTTTCTCAGTGAATCCTGTAAGTTGTACAGTTAACCCTTCTGTCTCAGTGAATATAAAGTAGTTGTCCAGTTGTAAACTATTGATGGCCTTTTGTTAATCTGTCAACCGCATAGAAGCCGCTGTCACTATTAACAGGGTAAAATGGGGTCAAATGGTCATGATCAGATTTATCTCTGATCTTAGCTGCTGCAGTAGAGTGTCAGCTGTAATATCAGTGTCAGCTTACTGACACTGACCAAAAGATCAGGTGGAGAGGTGACAGGGAAGATTCATACAGAACCTTATCTGTACAAAGTTGATACCTTGTCCTATCTAGAACTGCAGCAGTACAATACAGGTGTCTATTGCTATTATTTTTCCATCCTCCTAATGACAATGAGATAACTCTGCTGACACTGTCCCAGTCTACACAGCAAAGCTGACAAATGAGCTGGGAAAAAAATTACATCTGTGCTTATTGTATGTGTAACGGTAGCTACTGAAAAAATTGAAAATTTCAGGGGTCTTCATGGCTGGTCCGTAACAAAAACAGAAAACAATGAATAAAATATGTTTCGTAAAAGAGCCTGATTTAAACAATGTGTAATTTTCTAATAATATCACACAACAATCTATTGCTGTTTGTTTTCCTTGCAAAGACATTTATCACATTTTTGACACCATATTTCTAGAAACTAAGTATGGTATGTCAGCAGTAACTTTATTGACATAGATAATGCAACAGGGATTAGCAACTCCTACATCAAAAGAGTAAGTAGATGACAGTAAATATATTTACACATGCATACTTCCTAACAAATAATATCAGCTCCACTGAATAGTTTTCAATGAAAGAAGAAAGTTGGATCTGGAAATTGAAGAAGTCACTACCACCACACTAAAGGAGAGTTAAAGGGAACCTGTCAGCTACTTTGAACCCTGTAAGCTAAGTTTATGGGCTCACAGTAGCTGAGTTCATGGGTTTTATACTTACCCTCCTATCCGTTTCCTCAGTATCAGCTCCCAAACCCGCCACTGAACTATTTAGTGCACACTAGAGATGAGCGAACACCAAAATGTTCGGGTGCTCGTTATTCGGAACGAACTTCCCACGATGCTCGAGGGTTCGTTTCGAACAACGAACCCCATTGAAGTCAATGGGCGACCAGAGCATTTTTGTATTTTGCCGATGCTCGCTAAGGTTTTCATGTGTGAAAATCTGGGCAATTCAACAAAGTGATGGGAACGACACAGCAACGGATAGGGCAGGCGAGGGGCTACATGTTGGGCTGCATCTCAAGTTCACAGGTCCCACTATTAAGCCACAATACCGGCAAGAGTGGCCCCCCCCCCCCCCCCTCCCAACAACTTTTACTTCTGAAAAGCCCTCATTAGCATGGCATACCTTTGCTAAGCACCACACTACCTCCAACAAAGCACAATCACTGCCTGCATGACACTCCACTGACACTTCTCCTGGGTTACATGCTGCCCAACCGCCCCCTCTCCCCCCCACAGCGCACACCAAAGTGTCCCTGGGCAGCCTTCAGCTGCCCTCATGCCACGCCACGCTCATGTCTATTTAGAATTGCGTCTGCCATGACGAGGGACCGCAGGCACACACTGCAGAGGTTGGCACGGCTAGGCAGCGACCCTCTTTAAAAGGGGCGGGGCGATAGCCCACAATGCTGTACAGAAGCAATGAGAAATAGAATCCTGTGCCACCGCCATCAGGAGCTGCACACGTGGGCATAGCAATGGGGAACCTATGTGCCACACACTATTCATTCTGTCAAGGTGTCTGCATGCCCCAGTCAGACCGGGCTTTTTAATTCATAGACACAGGCAGGTACAACTCCCTATTGTGAAGTCCCTGTCGACCCACAGCATGGGTGGCTCCCTGGAACCCACCGGCGGTACACAGAAATATCCCATTGCATTGCCCAACACAGCTGAGGTAGTAATGTCGTGCTTAATGCAGGTGGGCTTCGGCCCACACTGCATGCCCCAGTCTGACTGGGGTTCTTTATAAGTGTACAGATGTAGTAAAAACTCCGTGTGCACCTACAGCATGGGTGGGTGCCAGGAAGCCACCGGCGGTACATAGAAATATCCCATTGCATTGCCCAACACAGCTGAGGTAGTAATGTTGTGCTTAACCCTTTCCAATCCAATTTGTATATGGTTTTCCTAGGGGGCTTACTCTTTTTCTGCCGTTATACAACGGCGCTATATGCTGGCTAAAGCCAGTACTGCATGAGCTGACATGTAGGATAGGCTCCGACAGCAGAGAGGCTGGCAATATACAGTAAGAGAACCCCGACGGACGTCTACCAACAACGGAGCTGTACAGCCTTAAACCCTAATGTCTTCACAGGTCACACAGTGGACTGGAAAGGGTTAATGCAGGTGGGTTTCGGCCCACACTGCATGCCCCAGTCAGACTGGGTTTCTTTATAAGTGGAAACAGATGCATTTATAATTCCCTGTGGACCCACAGCATGGGTGGGTGCCAGGAAGCCACCGGCGGTACATAGAAATATCCCATTGCATTGCCCAACACAGCTGAGGTAGTAATGTCGTGCTTAATGCAGGTGGGCTTCGGCCCACACTGCATGCCCCAGTCAGACTGGGGTTCTTTAGAAGTGGACACATGTAGGTTAAACTCCCTGTGGACCCACTGCCTGGGTGGGTGCCAGGAAGCCACCGGCGGTACATAGAAATATCCCATTGCATTGCCCAACACAGCTGAGGTAGTAATGTCGTGCGTAATACAGGTGGGCTTCGGCCCACACTGCATGCCCCAGTCAGACTGGGGTTCTTTAGAAGTGGACACATGCAGTTACAACTCCCTGTGGACCCACAGCATGGGTGGCTCCCTGGAACCCACCGGCGGTACATAAAAATATCCCATTGCATTGCCCAACACAGCTGAGGTAACGTCAGCTGTAATGCAGGTGGGCTAAAAATTAATTTGATTACACTGTAGGCGAGGGCCCACAAAAATTGCTGTATCAACAGTACTAATGTACATCCCAAAAATTGGCCATGGCCAGCCAAGAGGGCAGGTGAAACCCATTAATCGCTTTGGTTAATGTGGCTTAAGTGGTAACTAGGCCTGGAGGCAGCCCAGTGTAACGAAAAATTGGTTCTAGTTAAAGTTCCAATGCTTTTAAGCGCATTGAAACTTATAAAAATTGTTCAGAAAAATTATTTGAGTGAGCCTTGTGGCCCTAAGAAAAATTGCCCGTTCAGCGTGATTACGTGAGGTTTCAGGAGGAGGAGCAGGAGGAGGAGGAGGAGGAATATTAGACACAGATTGATGAAGCAGAAATGTCCCCGTTTTGGATGGTGAGAGAGAACGTAGCTTCCATCCGCGGGTGCAGCCTACGTATTGCTTACGTATCGCTGCTGTCCGCTGGTGGAGAACAGAAGCCTGGGGAAATCCAGCCTTTGTTCATCTTGATGAGTGTTAGCCTGTCGGCACTGTCGGTTGACAAGCGGCTACGCTTATCTGTGATGATTCCCCCAGCCGCACTAAACACCCTCTCCGACAAGACGCTAGCCGCAGGACAAGCAAGCACCTCCAGGGCATACAGCGCTAGTTCAGGCCACGTGTCCAGCTTCGACACCCAGTAGTTGTAGGGGGCAGAGGCGTCACCAAGGATGGTCGTGCGATCGGCTACGTACTCCCTCACCATCCTTTTACAGTGCTCCCGCCGACTCAGCCATGACTGGGGAGCGGTGACACAGTCTTGGTGGGGAGCCATAAAGCTGGCCAGGCCCTTAAAGACTGTTGCACTGCCTGGGATGTACATGCTGCTCGATCTACGCACATCCCCTGCTACCTGGCCCTCGGTACTGCGCCTTCTGCCACTAGCGCTGTCGGCTGGGAATTTTACCATCAGCTTGTCCGCAAGGGTCCTGTGGTATAGCAACACTCTCGAACCCCTTTCCTCTTCGGGAATCAGAGTGGGCAGGTTCTCCTTATACCGTGGATCGAGCAGTGTGTACACCCAGTAATCCGTCGTGGCCAGAATGCGTGCAACGCGAGGGTCACGAGAAAGGCATCCTAACATGAAGTCAGCCATGTGTGCCAGGGTACCTGTACGCAACACATGGCTGTCTTCACTAGGAAGATCACTTTCAGGATCCTCCTCCTCCTCCTCCTCCTCAGGCCATACACGCTGAAAGGATGACAGGCAATCAGCCGGTGTACCGTCAGCAGCGGCCCAAGCTGTCTCTTCCCCCTCCTCCTCATCCTCCTCATGCTCCTCCTCCTCCTCCTGTACGCGCTGAGAAATAGACAGGAGGGTGCCCTGACTATCCAGCGGCATACTGTCTTCCCCCGCCCCCGTTTCCGAGCGCAAAGCAGCTGCCTTTATGGTTTGCAGGGAATTTCTCAAGATGCATAGCAGAGGAATGGTGACGCTAATGATTGCAGCATCGCCGCTCACCACCTGGGTAGACTCCTCAAAATTACCAAGGACATGGCAGATGTCTGCCAACCAGGCCCACTCTTCTGAAAGGAATTGAGGAGGCTGACTCCCACTGCGCCGCCCATGTTGGAGTTGGTATTCGACTATAGCTCTACGCTGTTCATAGAGCCTAGCCAACATGTGGAGCGTAGAGTTCCACCGTGTGGGCACGTCGCACAGCAGTCGGTGCACTGGCAGCTTAAAGTGATGTTGCAGGGTGCGCAGGGTGGCAGCGTCCGTGTGGGACTTGCGAAAATGTGCACAGAGCCGGCGCGCCTTTACGAGCAGGTCTGACAAGCGTGGGTAGCTTTTCAGAAAGCGCTGAACCACCAAATTAAACACATGGGCCAGGCATGGCACATGCGTGAGGCTGCCGAGCTGCAGAGCCGCCACCAGGTTACGGCCGTTGTCACACACGACCATGCCCGGTTGGAGGCTCAGCGGCGCAAGCCAGCGGTCGGTCTGCTGTGTCAGACCCTGCAGCAGTTCGTGGGCCGTGTGCCTCTTATCGCCTAAGCTGAGTAGTTTCAGCACGGCCTGCTGACGCTTGCCCACCGCTGTGCTGCCACACCGCGCGACACCGACTGCTGGCGACATGCTGCTGCTAACACATCTTGATTGCGAGACAGAGGAGGAGGAGGAGGAGGAGGAGGGTGCTTTAGTGGAGGAAGCATACACCTCCGCAGATACCACCACCGAGCTGGGGCCCGCAATTCTGGGGGTGGGTAGGACGTGAGCGGTCCCAGGCTCTGACTCTGTCCCAGCCTCCACTAAATTCACCCAATGTGCCGTCAGGGAGATGTAGTGGCCCTGCCCGCCTGTGCTTGTCCACGTGTCCGTAGTTAAGTGGACCGTGGCAGTAACCGCGTTGGTGAGGGCGCGTACAATGTTGCGGGAGACGTGGTCGTGCAGGGCTGGGACGGCACATCGGGAAAAGTAGTGGCGACTGGGAACTGAGTAGCGCGGGGCCGCCGCCTCCATGATACTTTTGAAGGACTCCGTTTCCACAACCCTATACGGCAGCATCTCAAGGCTGATGAATTTTGCTATGCGGACGGTTAACGTTTGAGCGTGCGGGTGCGTGGCGGCGTACTTGCGCTTGCGCTCCAACAGTTGCGCAAGCGACGGCTGGACGGTGCGCTGAACTACACTGCTGGATGGGGCCGAGGACAGCGGAGGTGAGGGTGTGGGTGCAGGCCGGGAGACGGTAGTGCCTGTGTCCTGAGAGGGGGGTTGCATCTCAGTGGCAGGTTGGGGCACAGGGGGAGAGGCAGGGGTGCAAACCGGAGGCGCTGAACGGCCTTCGTCCCACCTTGCGGGGTGCTTGGCCATCATATGTCTGCGCATGGTGGTGGTGGTGAGGCTGCTGGTGTTGGCTCCCCGGCTGAGCTTTGCGCGACAAAGGTTGCACACCACTGTTCGTCGGTCGTCAGGCGTCTCTGTGAAAAACTGCCAGACCTTAGAGCACCTCGGCCTCTGCAGGGTGGCATGGCGCGAGGGGGCGCTTTGGGAAACACTTGGTGGATTATTCGGTCTGGCCCTGCCTCTACCCCTGGCCACCGCACTGCCTCTTGCAACCTGCCCTGCTGATGCCCTTGACTCCCCCTCTGAAGACCTGTCCTCCTGAGTAAGCGTTGCACACCAGGTGGGGTCAGTCACCTCATCGTCCTGCTGCTCTTCCTCCGAATCCTCTGTGCGCTGCTCCCTCGGACTTACTGCCCTTACTACTACCTCACTGCAAGACAACTGTGTCTGATCGTCATCGTCCTCCTCACCCACAGAAAGTTGTTGAGACAGTTGGCGGAAGTCCCCAGCCTCTTCCCCCGGACCCCGGGAACTTTCGAATGGTTGGGCATCAGTGACGATAAACTCCTCTGGTGGGAGAGGAACCGCTGCTGCCCAATCTAAGCAGGGGCCCGAGAACAGTTCCTGGGAGTGTTCCCGCTCCTGAGCAGGTGTTATTGTAGTGGAGTGAGGAGGCTGGGAGGAAGGAGGAGCAGCAGACAGAGGATTCGGATTGGCAGCAGTGGACGGCGCAGAACTGCGGGTAGACGATAGGTTGCTCGAAGCACTTTCTGCCATCCAGGACAGGACCTGCTCACACTGCTCATTTTCTAATAACCGTCTCCCGTGTGGACCCATTAATTGGGCGATGAATGTGGGGACACCAGAAACGTGCCTCTCTCCTAATCGCGCAGCAGTCGGCTGCGACACACCTGGATCAGGAGCTTGGCCTGTGCCCACACCCTGACTTGGCCCTCCGCGTCCTCGGCCGCGTCCACGTCCTCTAGGCCTACCCCTACCCCTCAGCATGCTGTATTACCAGTGATTTGATTTCACAGGCAGGAAATAAATTGGCGCAAGACTGCAGGCCAAATATAATTTTTTCCCTTTTTTGAAAACGAAAGGCCCCACTGCCTCTAGTGAATGAATAATCTAAGTTTAATAACTGTGCTGTTTTCCTGCTAATGAGTCACAGAACGTGAGGGTAGCAGAGTTATTAACTGTGGCAGAGCAGGTATTTTTTTTCCCAATTAAGGAAAGCAAATGGCGAAGCCAGGAATAAAACGTAGCTGGATGCGTATGATTTTTACAGGTTGCAGACCAAGCCGACACGTGTCCACCGGCGTTAGGACGGACAGAGGCAGGACAAATAGAATTATTTTCCGTTTTTTTGCACCAAAAGGCAGCACTGCGTATATTCTATGAACATGAGAAGTTTAATAACTGTGCTGTTTTCCTGCTAATGTGTCACAGAACGTGAGGGTAGCAGAGTTATTAACTGTGGCAGAGCAGGTATTTTTTTTCCCAATTAAGGAAAGCAAATGGCGAAGCCAGGAGTAAAACGTAGCTGGGTGCGTATGATTTTTACAGGTTGCACACGCAGCCGACACGTGTCCACCGGCGTTAGGACGGACAGAGGCAGGACAAATAGAATTATTTTCCGTTTTTTTGCACCAAAAGGCAGCACTGCGTATATTCTATGAATATGAGAAGTTTAATAACTGTGCTGTGGCCCTGCTAATGTGGCACAGAACGTGAGGGTAGCAGAGTTATTAACTGTGGCAGAGCAGGTATTTTTTTTCCCAATTAAGGAAAGCAAATGGCGAAGCCAGGAGTAAAACGTAGCTGGGTGCGTATGATTTTTACAGGTTGCACACGCAGCCGACACGTGTCCACCGGCGTTAGGACGGACAGAGGCAGGACAAATAGAATTATTTTCCGTTTTTTTGCACCAAAAGGCAGCACTGCGTATATTCTATGAACATGAGAAGTTTAATAACTGTGCTGTTTTCCTGCTAATGTGTCACAGAACGTGAGGGTAGCAGAGTTATTAACTGTGGCAGAGCAGGTATTTTTTTTCCCAATTAAGGAAAGCAAATGGCGAAGCCAGGAGTAAAACGTAGCTGGGCGCGTATGATTTTTACAGGTTGCACACACAGCCGACACGTGTCCACCGGCGTTAGGACGGACAGAGGCAGGACAAATAGAATTATTTTCACTTGTTTTACAAGCAAAAGGCAGCACTGCGTATATTCTATGAATAATAACTGTGTTGTGGCCCTGCCTATACAATTCTTTCCCTGCAGTATCAATGGAGGGTGGAATGCTCTGCAGAGGCGATTTTGAGAAGAAAAAAAAAATGCAGCACAGCTAACAGCAGCCTGGACAGTACTGCACACGGATAAATATGGCCCTAGAAAGGACCGTTGAGGTTCTTGAAGGCTACACTCACTCCTAACACTCTCCCTGCCTATGCAGCACTTCTGTCGCTAATGCCAGGTGCAACGCTCTGCAGAGCCGATTTTGAGAAAAAAAAAATGGCACTGCTAACAGCAGCCAACACACAGCTATCAGTGGCCCTAATAAGGACCTTTGGGGGGTCTTGAAGCCTACACTAACTACCAATTCTTTCCCTACAGCAGCTCCGGTACAAACAGCACTGTCCCTCATCTAACTCACACCGCATCTGAGCCGAACCGCGGGAGGGGCCGACTTTTATGTTCGGGTGACACCTGATCTTCCCAGCCACTCACAGCAGGGGGGTGGTATAGGGCTTGAACGTCACAGGGGGAAGTTGTAATGCCTTCCCTGTCTTTCAATTGGCCAAAAAAAGCGCGCTAACGTCTCAGGGAAGGAAGTGAAAGTAACCAGAACACCGCATGGTGTTCGTTACGAATAACGAACATCCCGAACACCCTAATATTCGCACGAATATCAAGCTCGGAAGAACACGTTCGCTCATCTCTAGTGCACACCTATGTAGTCTATGAATGCATAGCATAGGCAGGTTTGAGAGCTGACAGCAGGGGAACAGCTGGAAAGGTAAGTATAAAACTTACATCCCTAGAGTCAGCATGTCAGCTACTTTGAGCCCATAAGCTTTTCTTATAGGGCTCAATTAGCTGACAGAGTCTCTTTAAAGTTTTGATCAAACTCTAGTAACAATTTTGAAAAACATAATAGTTTACACATCGAAAAAGATTAAATGAAATCCCAATATAATAGAAAGTGCATATACAAGATGAGCAAGCTACCTATGTAGCAAACTTTAACTTGACGCTTAACATGTTACATATTATTTATTTCAATAAATTGTAACCAAACTGCGACATTTTTCTGCAGTTTTGCTGTAATTGTGCAATAAACTATGATTTAATGCCTATATCTATAGTAATTTATTTAATATTATTTAATTCTAGGGTGTACTGGGGGAGAAGATAGCAGGCTCCAGACGCTCTAAAGAGGGTCAGGCATGTCTGCAAGGCAAAACAGGAAAGTGGCAGGGGCAGCAACTAAGACTGGCAGCTGCAGGACCATGGCAAACACTTGCTAAAGGGGACACAGACTAAGCAGCTACTTGTATCCAGGAGGAGGACACTGCAGAGATGGGAGAATCAGAGCAACGGAGTTAGGCTGCAGTGGGGTTGGTACTCTACCTTAACGAATGTGATTGTTCTCAGTAAGAGAAACCAAGTAATCTTGTAGATATGATACCTTTTAATGGCTAGCAAAAATACATGATGTTATAGCGAGCTTTCGGATCTTCTCTAGACCCTTCATAAGGAAGATTTCAGCCTGATGAAGGGTCCATAGAAGATCCGAAAGCTCGCTATAACATCATGTATTTTTGTTATCCATTAAAAGCTATCATATCTACAAGATTACAGTCCTGTTCTTGCTGGGAGCAATCACACTTTGCTCTACTAGCAAACACCCTAATAAACTTTTTTTTTTTCATTTTACCTTATTGAATGAAGCGTCAACCTCCCTCCACTATGTGAATATAAACACATCTGCCCTTGAATACCGTGGGTCATGGATGGCAGGTCATTAAAGAGGATGGATGCTTTAGGCAGCCATAGGCCCCAGATGTATTCATTATATTCCGCCACTGGAAACATGTTAAAAGTCAAGTTAAAGCACGCATCATAAAATGTTCGCCAGAATTTAGCTGCATAACTGAAAATGTTGAATAATCTAAGAAGGCATTCAGTTGCCCACATTTACTAAGATTTGTGTTCTTTTTTACTCTAAATAAAGGTGGCACTTGGAGTATTTCTAAATAAATTTGGTAAATTTTAAGCTAGCAGTCAGAAAATGACATCTATACTTACTATCATTAGGTGTACAGTTCTGCCAAAATGTGAGCCATTTTCAACATTCCAGTTTAGAAATTTGAACTAAACAGCATCTTGTTCGCAGATCAAACCCACTTTTCTCTTTTTGAATTAGGCAAGCAATAAAAAATATTGCAAATTTTCTTGATAAAATGTTGCATATCATCATTTGTCAGCATCAAACACACAGTGGAGAAAACGACAACGCCTATTACAATAAAGGAGAAATGTATCCAAAGGACTTGGAACAATAATGACTTTCCTCATTGAAGGCTGTACTACACATTTTAAACCCATAATGGGGACTTTTTCATTAAAGGGGTTGTCCCGCGGCAGCAAGTGGGGTTAAGCACTTCTGTATGGCCATATTAATGCACTTTGTAATATACATCGTGCATTAAATATGAGCCATACAGAAGTTATATACTTACCCCCTCCCGGTGTTGGCGTCCCCGTCTCCATGGCGACGAACAAACTTCTTCTCTGGTCGCAGGAACAGTTGCGCTTGCGCACAGAGGATTCTTCGCATGGATGGTCCGGGCTCACGAGCTGCGTCCTGGCTCTTCCCCTTCTCAGCGTCATCGCGTAGCTCCGCCCCGTCACATGGTGCCGATCAGCCAATGGGGTGGCTGTAATCGGCAGTGAAACGCAGACAGCAGGTGCACCATGGGAGAAGACCCGCGGTGCACTGTGGGAGAAGACCAGCGGCAGCCATCTTGGACAGAAGATTTTTTAAAGTTGCTGAACAGAGAGTCAGGTAAGGGATTTTTTTTTTTTTTTTTAATAACACATGGATGCGGTTTTCCTTTACAGGTATTGGGGGACTGGGTAAAAAAAAAAAGTTAGCTTTCGGCATGGGACAACCCCTTTAAGTTACCACAAGCATCACAAACATATACTAAAAATGGGCGGGAACATCATTTGCATTCATTAGACATAAGACACATATCTATGATCATTAGCATTAAGAGAATGTACAGATAGAGTTCAGATTAAAAAATAATAATTCTATGTATTATTATTCACAAAAAAGCAGTACAACACAAGCATGAGATCACAGCTTGGTGGATCGTCCTGATGACGCATTGGGAACCACCGGGGAACCTAGAATCTCATTATGTATCAGGGTAAGATGTGTGCAGAGCCCAGCAATGTAGCCTTTTGTAACGGACACATGTTAAGTTTGTCAATATTGAGTTGTTTCAAGTGCCGCTCAAGGTCTTTAGGCATGGCACCCACTGTGCCAATTACTAGTGGGGACTGCCAGCTTGTGCCAGAGATGCTGCATTTTGACCTTCAAATATTCATATTTGGCCATTTTCTGTTGTTTCTCCTTGACCCTACCAGGTATAGCAATGTCGATGAGCCAAGATTGTCTGTTTGTATATGGAAATCCCACAGAATTTTTACTGCTTAATTTTCAACCATATTAATTAATTTATTTTAAGGTGCTATTAATTCCGGGGTGCTGTATATATGAAAAAGGTATCAGTAACATAGGGTTTACGGGGGAAGTGGGAAGGAGACAACAGGTGAGGATAGAAGCTTCTTGTTTAGTAGTGTAGTGGCAGTAGGGTTACTGCAGGTTGTAGGTAGACAAACCTTCAACATATAGAAACCCTACTGCCAACACAAGATGAGCACCTTCTACCCTCACCTACTGTTTTCTTCCGCTATACACAGTTAGTCCTTGCGGTCAGAGTCCTCTCTTCCTCTTTAACAATTTGTTAGTCATTTAGTGAATATTTACTGTTTCTGTTTTATATATGTAATGTGGCTATATGAGTAGTAGCTGTACCTTATATGTAGTATAATGTAGTTTAACCCTTTGCAATCCAATTTTGGATTCAGGGTTTCCTAGGGGGTTTTCTCTTTCTGCCATTATACAACGACACCATCTGCTGGCTAGAGCCAGTACTGCAGTATGGGGCATGCTGGAGAGGCCTCCGACAACAGAGCGGCCAGTAATATACAGTAAGAATACCCTGCTGGACGTATTCCGACATCGGAGCAATACAGTCTTCAATCAGAATGTTTTTAGATGTCAGACAGTGGATTGGAAAGGGTTAAGCCTATTCTCCAGTTGTACAGCGCCTTGGAATTAATAATGCTTTAAAGCTATAATAAATAATAATAGGCTTATCTGCAGAAGTGACTTTTCAGGTTACTTATGCAGGTTTCAATTCTTTCTGATTGTTTGGAGGAACTGAGTTCCAGAGTTTGGGGGACGCACATGAGAAATCTTGTGAGGAGCAGACAAGCAGAGAGTAGGAAAGAGGTCTTCTGAGGACTGGAGATTAGATACCAAGAAAAAGAAATATTTAGGTCATGTAAAATGTGCATCGACCTCTGACCCTAAGTATTCGCTGCGTATACTGAAATTGCCGCTAATACCAGGCATTCATAAAATTGACAATACGGTTCAGAGGTGCATTCGCTATTATGTATATATCTCTGAGGAACCTTCACTATAAAGGAAACCAACATTGTTTGTGAAGACAAAGAAGCATAGACAGCTTTTGTTGATAGTACTTAGATCTGCTATAGCCAAAGAATATGATGCATATGGCAGTTTGATGGAAGACCTAGCAAAATCCTCAGATGCAATTCTGCCATTCTAAAAACAAACAACATAATGGTCCAGGGTACAATATTGTCTGGGATTCTTTCTTCACATGAAAGCTTGCAAAATTATAATATGTGGATATTCTATTAATGTATCTCTCATTGGTGCAACCAAAAACTTTTGTGAGAATCTGCATAAAAGAAACACAGAAATATTTTTTTCCCCATATGATGGTGACCATATTAAACAGTTTGTAAGAGCTACATGTTTATGGTTAAAACTGGTCCCTCATGGTGAAAAATAATAAACCAACTAGTACTCACATGTCAGCAGCTCTGGTTTCCTCTGTAACAAATTGTTTACAGGCTGCAGCAGCCTGTGTATGGGACATCACAGGCTGCAGCAGCCAATCACAGAGTCCAGTGCACTGTTGAGCAATGGTAATGTATCTTTAGGTGTGATGATATTGTAATGCTGAGACTGCATTGCAGTTGTAAATTTTATCCATAAGGTCTTGGCACACCATGACAGGTAAGGAAAGTGCTGGTGAGCTGTTATTTCAACAATGTCACTGATAGCACATTGTCCCCATCTATTGGTACTGTATAGAATAATATATTATTGTATTAGAGTATTAGTAGTCAGCAGATGTAAAATAATCAAACATGACTAATTACCAGACTGTCGGTCAAGAATTGCATTCACATGCACACTTGCCAGTTCCCTACTGCAAAGGTTAGTTGTGCAATGTAAGGGTGTCTTTACATGGGACAATCATCATCTGAATAGTCACTCAAAATAGTCACTAATGCAAGTTGTTTGCTTTTACACACATTGATTATTGTTTACTTGTTGCTTGTTTTAGCGATCGATGAAGCGCACATCTTCCTACGAAGCTATTGACTAGCTGTTGAAAGACAAATGATTGGCTCTTTACACCAGATTAACCAACCAGTGACTATTTTTAGGGAAGCTGAAATGAAGCAACTAGTGACTCATGAATGAAATGTTGCTCGGCATCCACTTGGTGGACATCTCTAACACGTTAAATGCCCAGCACTAGAGATGAGCGAGCACCAAAATGCTCGGTCCCCGTTATTCGAGTCGAGCTTTTCGTAATATTCGAGAGCTCTATTCGAGTAATGAACCCCATTGAAGTGAATGGGAGACCAAAGCATTTTTGCAATGGACCTGCCGGGAGCCGAAACTTTTTTCTCTCTCTCTTTCTCTCTCTCTGCCAGCCAGCCCGATACTGCTGTGGATATGGCACGTCACAGCAGGAAATGATAATGCGGGGAGGGGTCAAAACAGGGAGGAGTTGAACACGGCATGGTACTCGCTCGAGTAACGAGCACCATCGAGTATGCTAATACTCGGACGAGCATGTTCGCTCATCTCTACCCAGCACCTTTCGACTGTGCTGCTTGTGGTGCCAAATGATAAGAGCATGGCTGTCACCCCAGTTTTTACGCTCACACTTATCTTAAAACACTCCACTGCTAATGTCTATGAAATGCTATACATGTTATCTCAATTTTAGAGCAAGCAGTCGACATAGATATTTTAACATAAACATTCTTCTGCCTAAAACACGGTCCTAACATCTTATTATGCACATGCATGCGTTTGTAACACTCCCTCAACGTATAATTATATAGTCGTTTATTTTTGGAAAAAATGACAGTATAGAACCAGCCTGCAACTGGAAAGTGCAGTCCTAAGTAGTGCGAGGGAACATGAGACAGAAGTCGTTAAAAAAAGTCATAGTGAAAGTGAGATTACTCAAATAAAAAGGAAAAAAATCAAATTATATCAGATACGCCCAGTCCTGAAGGAAGTGACTCGGATTTAGAAATTGATGAACCAGAAGAATGTAGAATTCTTAGATGAGTTGATTGTGGAAGAGGAAGAAAAACTGGAAAATGATACGCAAAAGTAAAGGAAACTATCACCCATTTTTGGGTGATCGGCCCCATGCAGAAACATACCTGTTACCCGTATTCGGATGGCTTGGCACTCAAAGTGTTAAATGGAGCAATTCAGGAGAGAACCAGGAAGGATGAGTTTTGCTCAGCAGCCTAGGCTGCATTCAGATGGCAGCATGCGACGTCTATGTGCAGTCTAATACCTGCAGGCGGTGGACATTGCTTGTCTGATTCACATCCGTGATATGCCACAAACTTTTTCACAAGGACCATCGGTTTGTGTGAAAAATCACACGTGAGTAGCTTTATAGGCTATAATGGGTCCGTGTGCTGTCCGTAATACACATATTAAATGTTATAGTTGCTGATTACTTCAGAAGGGTCATTGATCCAGGGATTTATTCCGATTGCCAGATTTGTGGTGGGGAAGTAATGTTCTCCCTAAAAGGATTGACTTCCACCTCATAGGGTTTTTTTGCTTCTTCTGGATCAACATTGCAGGATACTAGGCTGAACTGGATGGACGTGTGCCCTATCCCAGCCTTACACTTTATGTTACTACTTCATATGAACAGAAAATACAGCTGTGTGAATTAGTCCTTAGTTTGCTGAGCCTTTCTCTAAGTGTATGTTATGGACTAGATTTTATTGGAATGATGGGTAGGTTAACATGGTAACATAGTATGTTAGGCTGAAAAAAGATAAATGTCCATCCAGTTCAGCTTGTTTCTAACCCCCTTGTTCATCCAGAGGAGGGCAAAAGAAGAGCCAATGAGGCAGAAGCCAAATTACCTCATTTTGAGGGAAAACATTTCTTCCCGATTCCACAGTGGCAGTCAGAATAGTCCCTAGATCAACATTTGAAAAGTTCCTACCTAACTCAAAGACTGGCAGTTGGAAGACACTTGGATCAACTACCCTTTTGGTTATTTAATGTCTATATCGTGTAACATCATAGCTCTCTAAGACGTCTAGTCCCCTCTTAAACTCCTCTAATGACTTTGCCATCACCACATCCTCAGGCAGAGAGTGCCACAGTCGCACTGCTCTTACAGTAAAGAACCCTTTTATGTGTTGGCGATTAAACCTGCTTTCTTCTAGATGCAGCGGATGCCCTCTTGTTACCATCACAGTCCTGGGTATAAACAGATCATGGGAGAGATCCTTGTATTGTCCTCTAATGTATTTATACATAGTTATTTGGTTTCCCCTTAACCGGCTTCTTTCCAGGCTAAATAATGCCAATTTTGATAGCCTCTCTGGGTATTTCAGTCCTCCCATTCCGTTTAGTTGCCCATCTTTGAACCCCCTCAAGCACTGTAATGTCCTTCCTGAGCACTGGTCTGGAACTGTACAGAGTGTTTCATGAGGTAGTGGACTCATCATTCCTTCTCAATACAATCAGCACTTGATGTGAACTATCCATTGCATATATCAGGCTATATTCCTCAAACTTAGTCAAACAGGATATAACTAGAGATGAGCGAACGTACTCGTCCGAGCTTGATGCTCGGGCGAATATTAGCGTGTTCGGGATGCTCGTTACTGGTAACGAGTACCACGCGATGTTCGGGTTACTTTCAGTTTCCTGTCTGAGACGTTAGCGCGCTTTTCTGGCCAATTGAAAGACAGGGAAGGCATTACAACTTCCCCCTGTGATGTTCCAGCCCTATACCACCCCCCTGCTGTGAGTGGCTGGGGAGATCTGATGTCACCCGAGTATAAAAATCGGCCCCTCCCGCGGCTCGCCTCAGATGCCTTGTGAGATAGCTGAGGGACAGTGCTGTTGGTGCCGGAGCTGCTATAGGGAGAGCGTTAGGAGTTAGTGTAGGCTTCAAGAACCCCAACGGTCCTTCTTAGGGCCATATCTAACAGTGTGCAGTACTGTGGAGGCTGCCTTTTGCAGTGGTGCACATTTTTTTTTTTTCCAAATCGGCCGTGCAGAGCATTGCGCCCTGCAGTAATACTAAATCACAGTGGTATGAAAATCTATATATTGTTTGCAGAAACCCTTCACAGATATAGATTAAAATTAAATGACTTTTATTAGGATATTTTAAAAATGTGGGCTCACATATAACACTTCTTAACGATACAAAAGAAAAGGACAGGTAACATATAGACAAAGAATAGGCCCTAATAGAAACATGTAGGGTAACGTATCTCTCAGATAGATTTTTGGAGATCGATACCGCTCATGAATATGGAAGAGGATAAAGGTCCAGATGGAAAAAGAGTAGTATCCAAATCCAGAAAATATGCGTACCTGGATATAAATGCGGTACGAGGAGTAATACCTCTTTAGGGCACAATGTTGTAATGTGTATTCATGTTGCTAAAACAATTTTTTCATGACATCCCATTAATAGCACAGTTGCCGCATATACGGGTGCTAATTGTATGGGCTCATTACAGGTCAGTGGTACTGACCAGCACGTAAAACGGCTTGCTCGACGCGTTTCCCTGCCCTTGTAGGGGGCAGTTCCTCAGGAGCACGGGTAATGGTTGCCCGTAAATACGTGTTTCTAAAGTTGTCGTATAGAAATAATAGAGCAACAGGATTGATGCGTCAGGACATAGTCCTGCTATAATTTAGTCCTGCTGAGATGATACCACCTATTCGATATTTCCCGTAGGATAACGGTTACCACTTCTTACTAGTCACTTCCGGCGCGGCACTTGTATTAGTACCGCTGTCGGACTCTCTGAGTATTTAAGAGAGAGAGAGGGCCTTCCACCTGATCTGGCGTACACCGTGGTATATGTCAGTGTATGACTATCTCAAACAGTGCCTCCAGATAGCAGATGGCGACCGCTATTCAAGCTTAGTAATCAGCTACTAGAGCGATGCCAGGGGGTGCCCTCTTTAAGGATTCCTGCAATATCTATTAGGGTGATCGCATTGGTCAGCGCATTACAATGACCGATGTAAATTGATGCGACACCCAAATAGAAATAGCTCTGTCACTCGATATTAACTAAAGCGAGTGTTCTTCTATGGTCTCTAGCCGACCCTTTTAACCCAGCTGGTAGAAATCCCGGCTGTGTTATACCAAGGGCAAGTGCCTTCACAGGTGAAGCTCGAGTAAATAGCAGTATGTGCCTCAGATAGATTAGCTTCAGAGGAGAGGCAATTATCTCGGCTAGATTTGGGGGATAATGCCTCATTCAGAGTTCTATCATGGAGACCAAGAAAGACAGAGCCCCTCTGGTGTCAATCCTAGCTGGATTGGACAGGGGTAAGAAGCAGGGACAGAGTAAGAGAGGTGGCGCCTGCGGCTCTGATGGTGAGCGGCCGGCTATGTAATACTACAGGGACAGAAGTGGTGGTTAGGCAGGGAGAGTGTTAGGAGTTAGTGTAGGCTTCAAGAACCCCAACGGTCCTTCTTAGGGCCACATCTAACAGTGTGCAGTAGTGTGGAGGCTGCAGTTAGCAGTGTTGCACTTTTTTTTTTTTTCCAAATCGGCCGTGCAGAGCATTGCGCCCTGCAGTAATACTACAGGGACAGAATTATTTAGGCAGGGCCAGAAGACATATTTTATTGATTGAATATACGCAGTGGGCCTTTCCTTGAAAAAAAGGGAAACATTCTATTTGGCCTGCCTCTGACAGTCCTCAGCGTTCTGGGTACGTGTGTGATGGGTGGAGAACGTAAACAAAAATCATACGCAGCCAGCTAAGTTTAACAGCAGGCTTGCGCCAATTTATTTCCTGCCTGGGAAATCACCGCTCTGCTGTAGTTAATAACTCTGCAACACTGCAGTTCTGTGACACATTGCAGGGCCACAACACATTTATTATTGATTGAATATACGCAGTGGGCCTTTCCTTTAAAAAAAAAGGGAAAAAATTCTATTTGGCCTGTCTCTGACAGTCCTCAGCGTTCTGGGTACGTGTGTGCTGGGTGGAGAACGTAAAAAAAATCATATGCAGCCAGCTAAGTTTAACAGCAGGCTTGCGCCAATTTATTTCCTGGCTGGGAAATCCAATCACTGGTAATACACCATGCTGAGGGGTAGGGGTAGGCCTATAGGACGTGGACGCGGGCGAGGACGCGGAGGCCCAAGTCAGGGTGTGGGCACAGGCCGAGCCAGTGCGGTGGCCAGGGGTAGAGGCAGGTCCAGACCGAATAATCCACCAACTGGTTCCCAAAGCGCCCCCTCGCGCCATGCCACCCTGCAGAGGTCAAGGTGCTCTACAGTGTGGCAGTTTTTCACAGAGACGCCTGACGACCGACGAACAGTGGTGTGCAACCTTTGTCGCGCCAAGATCAGCTGGGGAGGCACCACCACCAGCATGCGCAGGCATATGATGGCCAAGCACCCCACAAGGTGGGACGATGCCCGTTCACCGCCTCCGGCTTGCACCACTGCCTCTCCCCCTGTGCCCCGACCTGCCACTGAGATCCAACCCCCTTCTGAGGACACAGGCAGTACCGTCTCCTGGCCTGCACCCACACCTTCACCTCCGCTGTCCTCGGCCCCATCCAGCAATGTCTCTCAGCGTAGCGTCCAGACGTCGCTAGCGCCACAGTTTGAGCGCAAGCACGACGCCACGCACCAGCACGCTCAAGCGTTAAACGTGCACATTGCAAAATTGATCAGCCTAGAGATGCTGCCGTATAGGCTTGTGGAAACGGAGGCTTTCAAAAGCATGATGGCGGCGGCGGTCCCGCGCTACTCGGTTCCCAGTCGCCACTACTTTTCCCGATGTGCCGTCCCAGCCCTGCACGACCACGTCTCCCGCAACATTGTACGCGCCCTCACCAACGCGGTTACTGCCAATGTCCACTTAACAACAGACACGTGGACAAGCACAGGCGGGCAGGGCCACTATATCTCCCTGACGGCACATTGGGTGAATTTAGTGGAGGCTGGGACAGAGTCAGAGCCTGGGACCGCTCACGTCCTACCCACCCCCCAAATCGCGTGCCCAAGCTCGGTCGTGGTATCTGCGGGGGTGTATGCTTCCTCCACTAAACCACCCTCCTCCTCCTCCTACGCAACCTCTGTCTCGCAATCAAGATGTGTCAGCAGCAGCACGTCGCCAGCAGTCGGTGTCACGCGGCATGGCAGCACAGCGGTGGGCAAGCGTCAGCAGGCCGTGCTGAAACTACTCAGCTTAGGAGATAAGAGGCACACGGCCCACGAACTGCTGCAGGGTCTGACAGAGCAGACCGACCGCTGGCTTGCGCCGCTGAGCCTCCAACCGGGCATGGTCATGTGTGACAACGGCCGTAACCTGGTGGCGGCTCTGCAGCTCGGCAGCCTCACGCACGTGCCATGCCGGGCCCATGTCTTTAATTTGGTGGTTCAGCGCTTTCTGAAAAGCTACCCCCACTTGTCATACCTGCTCGGAAAGGTGCGCCAGCTCTGCGCACATTTCCGCAAATCGCACACGCACGCTGCCACCCTGCGGACCCTGCAACATCGGTTTAATCGGCCAGTGCACCGACTGCTGTGCGACGTGCCCGCACAGTGGAACTCTACGCTCCACATGTTGGCCAGACTCTATGAGCAGCGTAGAGCTATAGTGGAATACCAACTCCAACTTGCGCGGCGCAGTGGGAGTCAGCCTCCTCAATTATTTACAGAAGAGTAGGCCTGGTTGGCAGCCATCTGCCAGGTCCTTGGAAAATTTGAGGAGTCTACCCAGATGGTGAGCGGGGATGCTGCAATCATTAGCGTCACCATTCCTCTGCTATGCCTCTTGAGAAGTTCCCTGCAAAGCATAAAGGCAGACGCTTTGGAATCAGAAACGGAGGCGGGGGAAGACAGTATGTCGCTGGATAGTCAGAGCAACCTCCTGTCTATATCTCAGCGCGTTGAGGAGGAGGGGGAGGAGCATGAGGAGGAGGGGGAAGAGACAGCTTGGCCCACTGCTGAGGGTACAGATGCTGCTTGCCTGTCATCCTTTCAGCGTGTATGGCCAGAGGAGGAGGAGGATCCTGAAAGTGATCTTCCTAGTGAGGACAGCCATGTGTTGCGTACAGGTACCCTGGCACACATGGCTGACTTCATGTTAGGATGCCTTTCTCGTGACCCTCGCGTTACACGCATTCTGGCCACTACGGACTACTGGGTGTACACACTGCTCGATCCACGGTATAAGGAGAGCCTTTGGACTCTCATTCCCGAAGAGGAAAGGGGTTCGAGAGTGATGCTATACCACAGGGCGCTGGTGGAAAAACTGATGGTAAACTTCCCATCCGACAGCGCTAGTGGCAGAAGGCGCAGTTCCGAGGGCCAGGTAGCAGGGGAGGCGCAGAGATCAGGCAGCATGTACAGCGCAGGCAGGGGAACATTCTCCAAGGCCTTTGCCAGCTTTATGGCTCCCCAGCAAGACTGTGTCACCGGTCCCCAGTCAAGGCTGAGTTGGCGGGAGCACTGTAAAAGGATGGTGAGGGAGTACGTAGCCGATTGCAGCACCGTCCTCGGTGACGCCTCTGCCCCCTACAACTACTGGGTGTTGAAGCTGGACACGTGGCCTGAACTCGCGCTGTATGCCCTGGAGGTGCTTGCTTGTCCTGCGGCTAGCGTCTTGTCAGAGAGGGTGTTTAGTGTGGCTGGGGGAATCATCACAGATAAGCGTACCCGCCTGTCAACCGACAGTGCCGACAGGCTTACACTCATCAAGATGAACAAAGCCTGGATTTCCCCAGACTTCTCTTCTTCACCAGCGGACAGCAGCGATACCTAAGCAATACGTAGGCTGCACCCGCGGATGGAAGCATCGTTCTCTATCACCATCAAAAACGGGGACCTTTTTGCTTCATCAATCTGTGTATTCTATTCATCCTCCTCCTCCTGCTCCTCCTCCTGAAACCTCACGTAATCACGCCGAACGGGCAATTTTTCTTAGGGCTACAAGGCTCACTCATATAATTTTTCTAAACAATTTTTATACGTTTCAATGCTCTTAATAGCGTTGAAACTTTAACTTGAACCAATTTTTCGTTAAACTGGGCTGCCTCCAGGCCTAGTTACCACTTAAGCCACATTAACCAAAGCGATTAATGGGTTTCACCTGCCATCTTGGTTGGGCATGGCCAATTTTTTCTGAGGTACATTAGTACTGTTGCTACACCAATTTTTTTCGGCCCTCACCTACAGTGTAATCATTGTAATTTCTATGTTCTTCGTCTGCACTCATGGTACAGAAAGGTGTGTGGGGTTGGCCTACACTTTTGCTACATAAATGTAACTGGGGCCTTGTCTATACTGCAGCTACTGAAATGTGAAAGAGACTGTTATCTCCCTAAACTGCTGCAATGGGAATTGTTACTGGGGCTTGTCTTGAGTGCTACTATTACTGAAATGGAACTAAGACTGCGCTCCTCCTATACTGCTGCTTCGGAATTGTTACTGGGGCCTGTCTTGAGTGCTACTATTACTGAAATGGAACTAAGACTGCGCTCCCCCTATATTGCTGCTAGTGATATGTTAGTGGGGCCTGTCCCTAATGCTACCCGCTGAAATGTTAATAATTGTGGGCTCTGCCTATACCGCTGCTAATGGTATGTCACTGGGGTGTGGAAACAGAGGCTTCACAAAGACATGATGGCGGCGAAGCCATTTCCCACCAACGCTGTTACTGTTAAGGTGCATATAACCACGGACACGAGTAGAGGACACATAGTGCCTCCAAAACATCCCCCTCCTCCTCCAACAATGAAAACATTCTTGGCAAATACCTTTGCATTGGTCCGTCTGGTGGCAGTCCAAGAATTTCACCTTTAACGACACAACAAGAGAGCACCACCACCATCCCCCCGCCACGGCCCACTTAATCCTGGCCACATTCCGAAAACCAACTACATAAAACCGCGCTACCAGGTCCGCAGTCACCACCACATTACCATCAACGAGGTTACTGTTAAGGTACATATTACCAGTCTGACTGGGGCATGCGGTGTGGGCCAAAGCCCACCTGTATTAAGCACGACATTACTACCTCAGCTGTGTTGGGCAATGCAATGGGATATATTTATGTACCGCCGGTGGGTTGCAGGGAGCCACCCATGCTGTGGGTCTACAGGGAATTATAAATGCATCTGTTTCCACTTCTAAAGAACCCCAGTCTGACTGGGGCATGCAGTGTGGGCCGAAGCCCACCTGTATTAAGCACGACATTACTACCTCAGCTGTGTTGGGCAATGCAATGAGATATATTTATGTACCGCCGGTGGGTTCCAGGGAGCCACCCATGCTGTGGGTCCACAGGGAATTATAAATGCATCTGTTTCCACTTCTAAAGAACCCCAGTCTGACTGGGGCATGCAGTGTGGGCCGAAGCCCACCTGTATTAAGTACGACATTACTACCTCAGCTGTGTTGGGCAATGCAATGGGATATATTTATGTATCGCCGGTGGGTTCCAGGGAGCCACCCATGCTGTGGGTCCACAGGGAATTATAAATGCATCTGTTTCCACTTCTAAAGAACCCCAGTCTGACTGGGGCATGCAGTGTGGGCCAAAGCCCACCTGTATTAAGCACGACATTACTACCTCAGCTGTGTTGGGCAATGCAATGGGATATATTTATGTACCGCCGGTGGCTTCCTGGCACCCACCCATGCTGTGGGTCCACAGGGAATTATAAATGCATCTGTTTCCACTTCTAAAGAACCCCAGTCAGACTGGGGCATGCAGTGTGGGCCGAAGCCCAACTGCATTAAGCACGACATTACTACCTCAGCTGTGTTGGGCAATGCAATGGGATATTTTTATGTACCGCCGGTGGGTTCCAGGGAGCCACCCATGCTGTCGGTCCACAGGGACTTCACAATAGGGAGTTGTACCTGCCTGTGTCTATGAATTAAAAACCGCGGTCTGACTGGGGCATGCAGACACCTTGACAGAATGAATAGTGTGTGGCACATAGGTTCGCCATTGCTATGCCCACGTGTGCAGCTCCTGATGGCGGTGGCACAGGATTATATTTCTCATTGCTTCTGTACAGCATTGTGGGCTATCGCCCCGCCCCTTTTAAAGAGGTTCGCTGCCTAGCCGTGCCAACCCTCTGCAGTGTGTGCCTGCGGTTCCTCCTCATGGCAGACGCACTTATAAATAGACATGAGGGTGGTGTGGCATGAGGGCAGCTGAAGGCTGCGCAGGGACACTTTGGTGTGCGCTGTGGACACTGGGTCGTGCGGGGGGGTTGGGCAGCATGTAACCCAGGAGAAGTGGCAGCGGAGTGTCATGCAGGCAGTGATTGTGCTTTGTTGGAGGTAGTGTGGTGCTTAGCTAAGGTATGCATTGCTAATGAGGGCTTTTCAGAAGTAAAAGTTGTTGGGAGGGGGGGGGCCCACTCTTGCCGGTATTGTGGCTTAATAGTGGGACCTGTGAACTTGAGATGCAGCCCAACATGTAGCCCCTCGCCTGCCCTATCTGTTGCTGTGTCGTTCCCATCACTTTCTTGAATTGCCCAGATTTTCACACATGAAAACCTTAGCGAGCATCGGCGAAATACAAAAATGCTCGGGTCGCCCATTGACTTCAATGGGGTTCGTTATTCGAAACGAACCCTCGAGCATCGCGATAATTTCGTCCCGAGTAACGAGCACCCGAGCATTTTGGTGCTCGCTCATCTCTAGATATAACCTCTCTTATTTTTGCATCTCCTGCAGTTGGAGGGAGGGCAGGTTGTATCCAACGGACAGTAATCCTCTTCCATGCCTGATACAATGCCCTCTATATTAGCAAAAGAGTATGCCTATCAAGCCCATCAACAATATCCAGTATACAAATTCTGGAATTAAGATCAATATTCATAAGATATACATTTTTAATTATCTCTAGTACTCCATTCTAAAATTCACACAATTTTACACATTCCCCGAACATATGTATCATGAAATTTGGATTTCCAACTCTCCATACCGTTTATCTGTCCCGTCCGTGCAGCTCACAAGCACCACGCTCAGCAAGGACGCAGGGTGACGTTCACAACTACTGCAGTTGATACTACTGAGCACTGTGTCCAGTGCAGACCATAACAGGCGTACATAAACCAGTAAGAAAAAACCATGCCACACAAAAAGTACTACACTCAGCGCGGCGTCAGAGAATGTGCACACTGCTGGAAATAGATGCACACAACACTATGCTGCTCAGCAGAACCACTCCAGGGAAAAGGAAGCCTGGCCCTAACCTGCCAGGGCGGTGACGGGTCCCTGCCTAGAAGTGGAGTAATCACCTCGATAGAAGCGGTCCCATGGTCTTCATCCTGGGCCCTGATTGTCCCTATAGAGTCCCCCGAAGAGATGAAATGAACAGCAAATATAATTGAAAAGGAACCCGCAGCAACTTGTCTGCAAGTAGCAATAAACACAGCACAGAAGAGCTCCAAACTCCAAGTACTCCACTATGGAACGTAATAAGCAGCACTGAGCACAAGGAGGGGTGAGAATATAAAGCTACTCCACACCTGAGGACTAGCACAGTAAGTAGAGAAGCATACCTCCACTCATCTCCCAGACATGACTAATCAAGCATGCAGAAAAGAAAGACAGCACCAGCAGACTCTGCACATGGTGCATTATGCCTTGTCCTGCATAACAAGGCGACATGTCTTGGCCTGCGTTAAGACCACCAAGCCACAACACTGTTGCGACTAACAAGCCGCGACATTATCCCTTTAAAGGGTCTCAAATTTAATTCTGCTCAGTTCACTATGGTAAAAGTTGATGACTAATTCCCTTTAATGATTACAATATCAGCATTTTAAATAGAGTTTGGATAAAATAGTAATAACAATATATGTGACTAGAGATGAGCGAGCACCAAAATGCTTGGGTGCTCGTTACTCGGGACGAAATTATCGCGATGTTCGAGGGTTCGTTTCGAGTAACGAACCCCATTGAAGTCAATGGGCGACCCGAGCATTTTTGTATATCGCCGATGCTCGCTAAGGTTTCCATTTGTGAAAATCTGGGCAATTCAAGAAAGTGATGGGACGGATAGGTCAGGCGAGGGGCTACAGGTTGGGCTGCATCTCAAGTTCCCAGGTCCCACTATTAAGCCACAATAGCGGCAAGAGTGGGCCCCCCCCCCTCCCAACAACTTTTACTTCTGAAAAGCCCTCATTAGCAATGCATACCTTAGCTAAGCAACACACTACCTCCAACAAAGCACAATCACTGCCTGCATGACTCTCCGCTGCCACTTCTCCTGGGTTACATGCTGCCAACCCCCCCCCCCCACCACCACCACCCGACGCAGTGTCCACAGCGCACACCAAAGTGTCCCTGCGCAGCCTTCAGCTGCCCTCATGCCACACCACCCTCATGTCTATTTATAAGTGCGTCTGCCATGAGGAGGAACCGCAGGCACACACTGCAGAGGGTTGGCAGCGACCCTCTTTAAAAGGGGCGGGGCGATAGTCCACAATGCTGTACAGAAGCAATGAGAAATATAATCCTGTGCCACCGCCATCAGGAGCTGCACACGTGGGCATAGCAATGGCGAACCTATGTGCCACACACTATTCATTCTGTCAAGGTGTCTGCATGCCCCAGTCAGACCGCGTTTTTTTTATAACGCAATGGGAATTCCGTGTGCACCCACAGCATGGGTGGCTCCCTGGAACCCACCGGCGGTACATAAATATATCCCATTGCATTGCCCATCACAGCTGAGGTAATGTCATGTTAAATGCAGGTGGGCTTCGGCCCACACTGCATGCCCCAGGCAGACTGGGGTTCTTTAGAAGTGGACACATGCAGTTACAACTCCGTGTGGACCGACAGCATGGGTGGGTGCCAGGAAGCCACTGGCGGTACATAAATATATGCCATTGCAGTGCCCATCACAGCTGAGGTAACGTCCGATTAAATGCAGGTGGGCTTCGGCCCACACTGCATGCCCCAGTCAGACTGGGGTTCTTTAGAAGTAGACACATGCAGTTACAACTCCCTGTGGACCCACGGCATGGGTGGCTCCCTGGAACCCACCGGCGGTACATAAATATATCCCATTGCAGTGCCCAGCACAGCTGATGTAACGTCAGCTTTAATGCAGGTGGGCAAAAAATTAATTGGATTACACTGTAGGTGAGGGCCCCAAAAAATTGGTGTACCAACAGTACTAATGTATGTCAGAAAAATTGCCCATGCCCAACCAAGAGGGCAGGTGAAACCCATTAATCGCTTTGGTTAATGTGGCTTAATTGGTAACTAGGCCTGGAGGCAGCCCAGTTAAAATAAAAATTGGTTCAGGTGAAAGTTTCAACGCTTTAATGAGCATTGCAACGTATAAAAATTGTTTACAAAAATTATATGACTGAGCCTTGTGGGCCTAAGAAAAATTGCCCGTTTGGCGTGATTACGTCAGGTTTCAGGAGGAGGAGCAGGAGGAGGAGGATGAATATTATACACAGATTGATGAAGCTAAAAGGTCCACGTTTTTGATGGTGATAGAGAACAATGCTTCCATCCGCGGGTGCAGCCTACGTATTGTTTAGGTATCGCTGCTGTCCGCTGGTGGAGAAGAGAAGTCTGGGGAAATTCAGGCTTTGTTCATCTTGATGAGTGTAAGCCTGTCGGCACTGTCGGTTGACAGGCGGGTACGCTTATCTGTGATGATTCCCCCAGCCGCACTAAACACCCTCTCTGACAAGACGCTAGCCGCAGGACAAGCAAGCACCTCCAGGGCATACAGCGCGAGTTCAGGCCACGTGTCCAGCTTCGACACCCAGTAGTTGTAGGGGGCAGAGGCATCACGGAGGACGGTCGTGCGATCGGCTACGTACTCCCTCACCATCCTTTTACAGTGCTCCCGCCGACTTAGGCTTGACTGGGGAGCAGTGACACAGTCTTGCTGGGGAGCCAGAAAGCTATCAAAGGCCTTGGAGAGTGTTCCCCTGCCTGTGCTGTACATGCTGCCTGATCTCTGCACCTCCCCTGCTACCTGGCCCTCGGAACTGCGCCTTCGGCCACTAGCGCTGTCGGATGGGAATTTTACCATCAGTTTGTCCGCCAGGGTCCTGTGGTATAGCATCACTCTCGAACCCCTTTCCTCTTCGGGTATGAGAGTGGAAAGGTTCTCCTTATACCGTGGGTCGAGCAGTGTGTACACCCAGTAATCCATAGTGGCCAGAAAGCGTGTAACGCGAGGGTCACGAGAAAGGCATCCTAACATTAAGTCAGCCATGTGTGCCAGGGTACCTGTACGCAACACATGGCTGTCCGCACTAGGAAGATCACTTTCAGGATCCTCCTCAGGCCATAAACACTGAAAGGATGACAGGCAAGCAGCATGGGTACCCTCAGCATTGGGCCAAGCTGTCTCTTCCCCCTCCTCCTCATCCTCCTCATGCTCCTCCTCCTCAACGCGCTGAGATATAGACAGGAGGGTGCTCTGACTATCCAGCGACATACTGTTTTCCCCCGCCTCTGTTTCCGAGCGCAAAGCGTCTGCCTTTATGCTTTGCAGGGAACTTCTCAAGAGGCATAGCAGAGGAATGGTGATGCTAATGATTGCAGCATCGCCGCTCACCATCTGGGTAGACTCCTCAAAGTTTCCAAGGACCTGGCAGATGTCTGCCAACCAGGCCCACTCTTCTGTAAAGAATTGAGGAGGCTGACTCCCACTGCGCCGCCCATGTTGGAGTTGGTATTCCACTATAGCTCTACGCTGCTCATAGAGCCTGGCCAACATGTGGAGCGTAGAGTTCCACCGTGTGGGCACGTCGCACAGCAGTCGGTGCACTGGCAGATGAAACCAATGTTGCAGGGTGCGCACGGTGGCAGCATCCGTGTGGGAGTTGCAGAAATGTGCCCAGAGCCGGCGCACCTTTCCGAGCAGGTCTGACAAGCGTGGGTAGCTTTTCAGAAAGCGCTGAACCACCAAATTAAAGACGTGGGCCAGGCATGGCACGTGCGTGAGGCTGCCGAGCTGCAGAGCCGCCACCAGGTTACGGCCGTTGTCACACACGACCATGCCCGGTTGGAGGCTCAGCGGCGCAAGCCAGCGGTCGGTCTGCTCTGTCAGACCCTGCAGCAGTTCGTGGGCCGTGTGCCTCTTCTCTCCTAAGCTGAGTAGTTTCAGCACGGCCTGCTGACGCTTGCCCACCACTGTGTTGCCACGCCACGCGACACCGACTGCTGGCGACGTGCTGCTGCTGACACATCTTGATTGCGAGACAGAGGTTGCGTAGGAGGAGGAGGATGAGGGTAGTTTAGTGGAGGAAGCATACACCGCCGCAGATACCACCACCGAGCTGGAGCCCGCAATTCTGGGGGTGGGTAGGACGTGAGCGGTCCCACTCTCTGACTCTGTCCCAGCCTCCACTAAATTCACCCAATGTGCCGTCAGGGAGATATAGTGGCCCTACCCGCCTGTGCTTGTCCACGTGTCCGTTGTTAAGTGGACCTTGGCAGTAACCGCGTTGGTGAGGGCGCGTACAATGTTGCGGGAGACGTGGTCGTGCAGGGCTGGGACGGCACATCAGGAAAAGTAGTGGCGACTGGGAACTGAGTAGCGTGGGGCCGCCGCCGCCATCATACCTTTGAAAGCCTCCGTTTCCACAACCCTATACGGCAGCATCTCCAGGCTGATAAATTTGGCTATGTGCACATTTAACGCTTGAGCGTGTGGGTGCGTGGCGGCGTACTTGCGCTTGCGCTCCAACACTTGCGCTAGCGACGGCTGGACGGTGCGCTGAGAAACATTGGTGGATGGGGCCGAGCACAGCGGAGGTGAGAGTGTGGGTGCAGGCCAGGAGACGGTACTGCCTGTGTCCTCAGAGGGGGGTTGGATCTCAGTGGCAGGTTGGGGCACAGGGGGAGAGGCAGCGGTGCAAACTGGAGGCGGTGAACGGCCTTCGTCCCACCTTGTGGGGTGCTTGGCCATCATATGTCTGCGCATGCTGGTGGTGGTGAGGCTGGTGGTGGTGGCTCCCCGGCTGATCTTGGCGCGACAAAGGTTGCACACCACTGTTCATCGGTCGTCTGCACTCTCAGTGAAAAACTGCCAGAACTTTGAGCACCTCGGCCTCTGCAGGGTGGCATGGCGCGAGGGGGCGCTTTGGGAAACAGTTGGTGGATTATTCGGTCTGGCCCTGCCTCTACCCCTGGCCACCGCACTGCCTCTTCCAACCTGCCCTGCTGCTGCACTTGCCTCCCCCTCTGAAGACCTGTCCTCAGTAGGCGTAGCAAACCAGGTGGGGTCAGTCACCTCATCGTCCTGCTGCTCTTCCTCCAAATCCTCTGTGCGCTCCTCCCTCGGACTTACTTCAATTACTACTACCTGAGTGATAGACAACTGTGTCTCATCGTCATCGTCCTCCTCTCCCACTGAAAGCTCTTGAGACACTTGCTGGAAGTCCCCAGCCTCATCCCCCGGACCCCGGGAACTTTCCAAAGGTTGGGCATCGGTCACGACAAACTCCTCCGGTGGGAGAGGAACCATTGCTGGCCATTCTGGGCAGGGGCCCGGGAACAGTTCCTGGGAGTCTTCCCGCTCCTCAGAATGTGTCATTGTAATGGAGTGAGGAGGCTGGGAGGAAGGAGGAGCAGCAGCCAGAGGATTCAGAGTTGCAGCAGTGGACGGCGCAGAACTCTGTGTGGTCGATAGATTGCTGGATGCACTTTCTGCCGTCCACGACAGGACCTGCTCACACTGCTCATTTTCTAATAAAGGTCTACCGCGTGGACCCATTAATTGCGAGATGAATGTGGGGACGCCAGAAACGTGCCTCTCTCCTAATCCCGCAGCAGTCGGCTGCGATACACCTGGATCAGGAGCTCGGCCTGTGCCCACACCCTGACTTGGGCCTTCGCATCCTCGCCCGCGTCCACGTCCTCTAGGCCTACCCCTACCCCTCAGCATGCTGTATTACCAGTAGTGCAGAAACAGAATGCTGTAATTAAATGTGCCGCTTACTGGCCTGTGGTTGGAGGCTGACTTCCCTTACGGAACGCACAGCAGAGCCAGGAAACAATTTTCCGCACGCCTGTAGTAAGACGTAGGTGCGTATGACTGAGCTAGTGGAATTCACAGCGCAGAAGCAGTCAAGTGGCCAAAAGCCAGTAGTAGGCCTTAAGTATTTTGCTTCTATTTTTTTTAAATGCTGAGCTGATACAGCAGACAGATACTGTAGGCAGCGTATAATATTATGTATACTGTTTCCCTCTGGCGGGATGACGGCGATCATGTAACAGAGACAGCAGATCCAGGAAACAATTTTGCGCAAGCCTGCTGTAACGCTTAGCTGCGTATTAATTACGACTACTACCCCCAGCAAATAGATACTGTAGGCAGCGTATAATATTATGTATACTGTTTCCCTCTGGCGGGATGACGGCGATCATGTAACAGAGACAGCAGATCCAGGAAACAATTTTGCGCAAGCCTGCTGTAACGCTTAGCTGCGTATTAATTACGACTACTACCCCCAGCAGATAGATACTGTAGGCAGCGTATAATATTATGTATACTGTTTCCCTCTGGCGGGATGACGGCGATCATGTAACAGAGACAGCAGATCCAGGAAACAATTTTGCGCAAGCCTGCTGTAATGCTTAGCTGCGTATTAATTACAACTACTACCCCCAGCAGATAGATACTGTAGGCAGCGTATAATATTATGTATACTGTTTCCCTCTGGCGGGATGACGGCGATCATGTAACAGAGACAGCAGATCCAGGAAACAATTTTCTCAAGCCTGCTGTAACGCTTAGCTGCGTATTAATTACAACTACTACCCCCAGCAGATAGATACTGTAGGCAGCGTATAATATTATGTATACTGTTTCCCTCTGGCGGGATGACGGCGATCATGTAACAGAGACAGCAGATCCAGGAAACAATTTTCGCAAGCCTGCTGTAACGCTTAGCTGCGTATTAATTACGACTACTACCCCCAGCAGATAGATACTGTAGGCAGCGTATAATATTATGTATACTGTTTCCCTCTGGCGGGATGATGGCGATCATGTAACAGAGACAGCAGATCCAGGAAACAATTTTGCGCAAGCCTGCTGTAACGCTCAGCTGCGTATTAATTACGACTACTACCCCCAGCAGATAGATACTGTATGCAGCGTATAATATTATGTATACTGTTTTCCTCTGGCGGGATGACGGCGCTGATGTAACAGAGACAGCAGATCCAGGAAACAATTTTCGCAAGCCTGCTGTAACGCTTAGCTGCGTATTAATTACGACTACTACCCCCAGCAGATAGATACTGTAGGCAGCGTATAATATTATGTATACTGTTTCCCTCTGGCGGGATGACGGCGATCATGTAACAGAAACAGCAGATCCAGGAAACAATTTTGCGCAAGCCTGCTGTAACGCTTAGCTGCGTATTAATTACGACTACTACCCCCAGCAGATAGATACTGTAGGCAGCGTATAATATTATGTATACTGTTTCCCTCTGGCGGGATGACGGCGATCAATTTTTGGGAAAAAGCCCACTGCCTATATAGCCTGAATATCTCTTTCCCTGCCTCACCAGTACTGGCCCTATACTCTGTACAATGACTGCAGACTGCGGACCCAATGCTCTGCACGGCCGATATACAAAAAAAAAAAAATTGTGCAACACTGCTAAAAGCAGCCTCAACAGTACTGCACACGGTCAGATGTGGCCCTAAGAAGGACCGTTGGGGTTCTTGAAGCCTAAAATAACTCCTAAGACTCTCCCTATAGCAGCTCCGGCACCAGCAGCACTTTCCCTGATCTCTGTCAGAATGCATCTGTGGCGAGCCGCGGGAGGGGCCAATTTATATACTCGGGTGACACCTGATCTCGCCAGCCACTCACTGCAGGGGGGTGGTATAGGGCTTGAACGTCGCAGGGGGAAGTTGTAATGCCTTCCCTGTCTTTCTATTGGCCAGAAAAGCGCGCTAACGTCTCAGAGATGAAAGTGAAAGTAACCCGAACACCGCGTGGTACTCGCCTCTAGTAACGAGCATCTCGAACACGCTAATACTCGAAGGAGTATCAAGCTCGGACGAGTACGTTTGCTCATCTCTATATGTGACTAATGATGGGCCAATTGATATTTTTCTTAGGAATATTACCCTAAGACATTGTTAACATTTCTTCCATCGCTAGCCTTTTTGTAATGCCAATTGAAGCTTTTATAAATGTAGCATGGAACACTACTTTTCTAATCCCCTTCCACCATGACTGTGCCTGTGCTACAGGGCAATTATCTTAGTTTGCTACTTTTGAAACTTGTACATCAAAGTGTGGAATATTCATTACTGCTTCCCTATTTCCTAATAATTATACTTTGAGACCCATCTCTATGTAGCACTTGCTACTGGCGCTACTATACCCCTCTTTCCTGCCCATTGTACTGGCACCACGTCTGCCACCCTCCTCTTTGTCTGGCTGTTATAATTAGTACTCTGTGTGATTCCGACAAGATACTATTAATAGTTGTAGTTTGTCATATAAAAGGTTAACGTTCTCTACGTTGCACCACTTCTCTAAATGGAAACATGTATTTTACATCTCAGAAGAGAAGATGGTTATTATTAAAAACTATACATTTGTATATATACACAATTATTTATAGTATCCATATATTCTTTTTACAATGTCACTGTTTTTGCTTAAGGGAAAGTAACTACTGAAATTAGTTGTCCCAGCAGGCATTATGTTTAATTCCTTATAGAGGTTTACAGGGCAATTTGTGTTGATGACCTATCGTCACGTTAGGCCCACAATAGTTGATCGGCTGGGGTCTACCACTCGGGACCCCGACCGATCAGCTGTTTTAGCGTCCACAGTTACCGGCAAGATACAGAGCATATGGAGTGAAAGCTGATGCTCCGACCCATGTGCAGTGGTTGGTGCTGGTAATTGCAGGTACAGCTCTCATTAAAATCAAGAGAACTCTGTCTGCAATTATAAGCATTGGCCACTACACAGGGGTCAAAGCAGTCTGTTTCTGTGTGCCTTGCTCATTGACAGCAGGTGTCACAACATCTGATCAGATGGGATCCCAAGTGGTAGAACCCAGTCGATCAACTATTGATTGCCTGTCATGAAAATAGGTCATCAATACAAATTGCCATGGAAAACCCTTTAAGGAAACTGCCTAGTTCAGTCATTAAGGACATAGTGATCTTTGTATGGCTTCTACATCACTACATTCAGAAAAGTATAACATTTTTATTTTTCCAATTACATATTTTGTTTTTTTGAGGTACCTATAATGTACTGAATAACAATTTTGGTGCAATTTTAAAAAAAGCTGATTATTTTGGGATTTGTTTTCACTGCATTCACTGTGCAGTATTAATGACATGTAAAATTTATCCCTTTGATCGTTATGGTTATGGAAATATCAAATAGAAACAGAGAGCAAATAGTTCTCCATGGCACATATTGACCCTGCTTTTTGTACTTTATTTCTAAATTTGCACTGTCAAATTAGACAGTATTAATACATGTTCCCCATTGTTTATAATTTAATCCAGACCACAATTCTAAACTTGTTTTGTATTTACACTTATTAAAAACCTCTTCTGTCCCCAGATATTCCATGATTGCTCTCCTATTCTATACCCACCCCAGTAAATATTCCCAGGGTGCTCAGTCTTGCTTCTGTCTCTGCTGTTCTGGGGATGTGACGGGATCCCTGGTGTGGTGAGCAGCCGCTTCTGAAGGTGCTGAGTCTTCTCTAGTGTCAGAAGAAATGCAGAGCAAACAATAAGCGAGTGAGAAGCATTACTGTAGAGATTAAGTAGGTGTGACCACCTTGGAACATTTACTGAAGTGGACAGACACAGGAAGTCTGTTCAATAGAAATAGCAGATGGTACTGTTCTAACATCAGTCCTGGAATATATGGGGATAAAAACTTTTTTTTTTAGAAGTGTAAGTACAAAAAAAGTTTATAATTCTGGTCTGGACTTCAAGGGGATGTCCAACTGCAAACTATTGATAATCTATCCTCAGGAAAGGTCATTAATGGTAGATTGGGGAGGGTCTACTGCACGTACCCTCATCAATAAGTTGTTCTTTGGTCTGGTGTGTTCGTTATGCTGAACTGATTTCTACAGAGAGCTCTGTTCCCACTGCAGTGGCCTGGCTTGGTATTACAGTCATTAACGTGAATGGGAACTTTGCTTGCAGTACTAAGTCTGGCCTCTGCAGTGGGAACAGAGCTGTCCACTTCCTGCAGAAATCAGCTCAGTGCATGTGTGTGTACTGGCTTAGAGAACAGAGGATCAGAGGGGGTCCCAGGTGGCAGACCCCCTCCGATTTTCTGCTGATGGCCTATCATGAGGATAGATCATCAATAGTATACAACTAGCCAATCCTTTTAACTATAAACAATATTTTTTGTGGTATAATCCCTTAAAATATTTCTTTTATATTGTGGTATTTTATAAATCTTAGTGTAGCTGGAGAGTATTTAGGGATATCAACTTCAATTCACGGTGACTATATACTCTGACTGCCATCTTCTAATCTACAGGGGAAAGACGAGGGGATGGATGATGGTGGTTGTAATTCGTGACACCAGTTTTCAGCAGGCCGGAGTGAGAGCAGCTTGGTAGTTGCACTCTTACCCCTTCATGCTACAAAAAAAGTTTAGGGATGGTCGGGGTTGTGGTGTTCAGTGCAGGTCATAGAGGCTGGAAACTTGTATCTTATTAAAGCCTTGGGTTCCCTTCAGGTCCAGTCCAGGCACTTTTCACTGCTGCTGAGACTACCTTTAGGGCTGGCAATAATCCTGCAGTTATCAGGTATCATACGCTGCATTCACGAAGTAGGAACAGATAAACCACCTCCCGCTCTGCTCCTGTTTCATCTCATCTCATCTGACCTGAACAGGGAGTGTAGGGTCTTTTATTACCTATCCTTCCAAAAGCTTGTAGCACCTTCCAGTTCAACTTCTCCTCAGCCAATCAGGGCCAAACTAACACAGAGGGCTGACCAATAGCAGGGGATTTCCCAGTTGCTAGGCCAGGTGGAGTCACAGGAGATACTGACATATAAGCAAACAGAGTACAATAAAAATGCATTTGGTGACAAAGTTGGTACTATTGTATCTTGTCTCCACCGGAAGCTAGGGGCTGACCTGGCTTTGCTGGAGTTAACGCCCCCTGTCAAGCCCCTAGCTTCCGATTGGCAGTTTGTGCAGAGGCTCGAGTTATGGTCAGAATGACCGCAACACAGCACCAGGGGCAGTCTCATCCACAGTGGTGGGGTGCACAGTGACAGGACCAGATGAGTGCAGCGCAGCACCGGGGACAGTATAATCCACAAAGGCAGGGAGCACAGTGACAGTGCCTGGGACAGTCTCATCCACAGTGACGGGGTGCACAGTGACAGCGTTGGGGACAGTGTCATCCTCAGCGGCAGAAACCTGTGATTTTCTGGGTTTCACCTCCCCGGATGCTGTAATCTTGGGTGCACTGCAAGCTTGGTGTGGCTGCTGTCTCTGTCCCCATGCCACCCCGCCGGGTGTCCACAAGCTCCGCTCCCTGCTCCAGTGGCTCTCGTGGCTGCTCTCCCTTCTCCCTCATGTGCTGTCATCCCCAGTAGCTCCCATATGTGCTGTGATGCTGTCTGTGAAGCCGACCACCCAGTCCACTTGCCGTCTACACATTCTATGCCCCCGTCGCCCTCAAGCAGCTGTCAGAACGCTGTTTTCACCCTCCATCTAGGTAGCCTGTTGCCAGACACAACCAGTGAGTCTCGCTGTCGCCCTCCACTGTGTGCTGCTACTGTTCCTGCCTAATTGGCAGCTAGCGGCCTGACGGGTGTTCCCTCCAGCTAAGTGCTGCCACACCCCTAGCTTCCACTATCGACAAGGTATAACTGTACTGACAAAGTATCGCTAATATATTCTCTTCGTCAGATGCTTAATCACTATTAGAACAGCCACTGACATTTTCCATTTTCCTTGAGATTCCAGAGACTGTGTGTATTTAAGAGGCAGTTACGTTAATTACAGTTCTTTCCCACAAGAAAGGAATGTATAATTGCATTTTTTGGCCTAAAGTGGTTGTGTGCAGGAATTGTGACTGCAGGTGGTGTATATGGGGGTGTGCAGACACAAAAGAATTACTTTTTCCATTCGTTGATATTTCCTTTTCATTGTGTCAGCTATAGGTCTAGCTTCTATAGTGCTTTCAGTTGTTTTCTAATTTAATCTTTTTGATACCAGAGAGTCTGCAAAAAGTTGAAATGATTGTAATATAAGCCTAAAAGCTATAGCAATGTTCCGGATTAATTCTCATTTTGATTAGAATAATGTCTAGCATAGCTAAATCAAAATTTTTTTAAGACTTGTTAATATTTCATGTGGATTTAAGACTCAAGGTTTCAGGTTCTGTAGTTCAGTTTTAAAATGTAATTTAAAAAAAAAAAAAACTTTTGACATGTCAGAGCAACATTTTAAAGGCTTTGATTAGTGGGGGTCCCAGTGCTGAGACCCTGCTGTTTACTGAAATTAAGGGTGACAGCACTGACCCGAGATATCTCTCTCTTTCCCCTGCTACTCCCTTATCAGTGACTATTTAAAGATGTTTGTCTTTCTGTTGTGGTATTCTTTTTAGAGATGAGCGAGCGTACTCATCCGAGCTTGATACTCGTTCGAGTATTAGGGTGTTCGAGATGCTCGTTACTCGAGACGAGTACCACGCGATGTTCGAGTTACTTTCACTTTCATCTCTGAGACGTTAGCGAGCTTTTCTGGCCAATAGAAAGACAGGGAAGGCATTACAACTTCCCCCTGCGACGTTCAAGCCCTATACCACCCCCCTGCAGTGAGTGGCTGGCGAGATCAGGTGTCACCCGAGTATTAAAATCTGCCCACCCGTGGCTCGCCACAGATGCATTCTGACATAGTTCAGGGAAAGTGCTGTTGATGCCGGAGCTGCTATAGGGAGAGCGTTAGGAGTGATTTTAGGCTTCAAGAACCCCAACGGTCCTTCTTAGGCCATAGAAATCGCAGATCGCACCTATCTGTGATCTGCGATTCCTGTTCTCTTCTCTATATGCGCTCAATGGGGCCGGCGGCAGCAGCGCCGACCCCATTGAGAACATATAGAAGACAAATCAGCTGTGGCAGAGAAGAACGATGTTTGCCCATTGAATTCAATGGAGCCGGCAATACAGCAGGTTCCACTGAAAGCAATGGGCTGCCGGCGTGCGCGTGGTTAATTGTCGGGAAGGGGTTAAATATATAAGCCCTTCCCTGCAATTCATCCAGAAATGTGTTAAAATAAAAAAAAAAATATATATATATACTTACCTTGTCCCGGCAGACGGAGTTCAGCCGCGGCGGCCGGCAGTGGGTGTGAGTCAGACTCAGCGCTGAGCCAATCAGGGGGCAGGTCTGACTCACACCCCCTTCACACCCACTGCAGGCCGGCCGCGCTGAACTCCGTCTGCCGGGACAAGGTAAGTATATACCGGTGTATAAGGCGACGGGGCGTATAAGACGACTCCCCAACTGTCACCTTATACGCCGGGAATACAGCGGAGCAAAAAATAAAAATCATTACTCACTTCCCCCGGCGTTCTGCGGCACTGCTGCAGGCTGTCGCTCCCTCCTGGTCCCTGGCAGAGCATTGCTTTCTGGACGCAGGGCTTGAAATCCCCTGAAGGCTGTGCAGGGACAGTTTGGTGTGTGCTGCGCACACTGGGTCGTGCGGGGGGGGGGGGGGGGTTGGTCAGCATGTAACCCAGGAGAAGTGGCAGCGGAGTGTCATGCAGGCAGTGATTGTGCTTTGTTGGAGGTAGTGTGGTGCTTAGCTAAGGTATGCATTGCTAATGAGGGCTTTTCAGAAGTAAAAATTGTGGGGAGGGGGGGGAGGCCCACTCTTGCCGCTATTGTGGCTTAATAGTGGGACCTGTGAACTTGAGATGCAGCCCAACATGTAGCCCCTCGCCTGCCCTATCCGTTGCCGTGTCGTTCCCATCACTTTCTTGAATTGCCCCGAATTTCACAAATGAAAACCTTAGCGAGCATCGGCGATATACAAAAATGCTCGGGTCGCCCATTGACTTCAATGGGGTTCGTTACTCGAAATGAACCCTCGAGCATCGCGATAATTTCGTCCCGAGTAACGAGCACCCGAGCATTTGGCCTCCTTCCCACGAACAGATTTCCGCCGCGTAATTCGCGGCGAAAATCCGCTGCGTTGCCCGCAGCTATTAGGTTCTATTGAACCTAATAGCACAATGCTCACGATGCGTAATTCCAGCGCGGAATTACGCACAGCGATTTCTCCCGTCCTCACCCGCAGCATGCTCTATTTTCTGCGGGTGAGGACGGGCTGTACGCACTGACGGCTTCCATTGCAGTCAATGGAAGCCGTCCGTTCACGCTATCTCCCGCTGTAACCAGCGGGAGATAGCGTGAAAAAACGCTTTCCCGCCCACCGCCGCGCGTCATATGACGCCAAATGACGCGGCCGGCCGCGTCACGTGACACGGCCGGCCGCGTCACGTGACACGCTCGGTGACGCGGCGGTGGTGGGCGGTGACGGGCGGTGACGCGGCGGTGGTGGGCGGGGAAGCGATTTCACGCTATCTCCCGCAGGTAAGTATAGGGGCTCTGGGGGGCGCCGTGACGGGCTTCACTGCGTAATATTACGCGGCGGACCCCGTCACGCTCGTGGGAAGGAGGCCTTTTGGTGCTCGCTCATCTCTAATTCTTTTAAGTGCAAATTAATCTCCTCCATATCTGTGCTTTGTCATAATTATGTGTGTATATATATGCATGCCTCTTTGGTTCTGTTTAATTTAAGGCGGAAGAAGAACCCTGAGTTGGTTCGAAAGCTCACTATAACATAATGTATTTTTGTTAGCCATTAAAAGGTATCATATCTACAAGATTACTTGGTTCTTCTTGCTGGGAACAATCACATTTTGCTCTACTGGCTAACACCTTACCAAACCTTTTTCATTATACTTTCCATGACTCACTACTGTTCTCTGCAGCCTTTCTACGTTTTAAAACACAACTCATGATCAGGATATGGCCTACTACTGTCCTAAGGGTTCTTTCCCAATGAGTACTAAAAGGTCCTATAAACCTAAAAACTCAACAACACTGGAAATAACAAAAATAACAAAGTCCCCATTGATTTAAAGAGATCTAGGTAGATTAGCCAAGACATTGCATCATCATATGTTATGCAAAGTTGGACTTCACTACAAATACACAGTAAAGTAACACATGCAACATTTTCCAGGAATAAGTGGCAAAATTTACCACTGACAAAGAAATAGCCAATTTTGACATTACCCTTATACTTGAGAGACCACAAAATACTAAACTGAGCTCAATCATTTTTTACAATATCTATAGACACTCTAAAGATAGTCATGGTGCCAATTCAAACAAGGCAAGTATTGAAAGAGAATTTACAGTACTTTTAGAATAGAAGAAAAAAGACCCCAAATTTTCTAGTTACATACTGTTCAATATGGTGTACAGTAGCTGCACTAGATCTTATACACATCCACATCTGAATAAGTAGTAACTAGGGATGAGCGAGTATACTCACTAAGGCACTACTCGCTCGAGTAATGTGCTTTAGCCGAGTATCTCCCTGCTCGTCCCTGAAGAATCGGGGGCCAGCGCAGGGCGGGGAGCTGCGGGGGAGAGCAGGGAGGAATGGAGGGGAGATCTCTCTCTCCCTCTCTCCCCCCCGCTCTCCCCTGCTCCCCACCGCAACTCACCTGTCAGCTGCGGCGGCTCCCGAATCTTCAGGGACGAGCAGGGAGATACTCGGCTAAAGCACATTACTCGAGCGAGTAGTGCTTTAGCGAGTATACTCGCTCATCCCTAGTAGTAACCTTATCTGTCATAGGCAATTTGAATGACTGGGAATTAACTTGTCCAATGAGATTCAGTATGGTTATGCATCCGCGTATAAATAATGTTAAGTAAACTGAGGTTGTGTTGTATTGTTGGTATACTGATATACTCTAATATGGCAGTAAATGTAATGGGCAAAATGCTATTAAAAAGGTACAGCTGCAAGTAAACTAAGCAAAACCTTTGTAATCACCTGGAGTTCTGTATTGATTGTGTTTGTCTATAATTGTGACACATTTTATTTATAATCTAACTAAACTAACAACACAAGCTATTATACCATTCATTTCTTTTATTGAACACTTTGGGTAAACATCCACAGTGCTGTAAAAAAAAGTAAGTGAACCCTTGAATTTAACAAGCTGTAGATCTCCTTTAACAGTAATCACGTCCGCCAAACATTTACTGTGGCTGTAAATAAGATTTTCATAATGTTGAGGAGGAATTTTGGACTATTCCTTCCTGCAAATGTGTTTCAGTTCATCATTATTTCTGGGATGCCTTATGTGCACAGCCCTCTTTAGGTCATGCTACATCATGTTGGGGCTGAAGCCCTGGATCTCCTGTGCTCCAATCGGCAGCTTTCTTCACTGAGCTACACAGGCCCTTGGACAAATTTCCCTGCAAAACCTAGCCTTGTTTCTATGTCACTGTTAACCTATTTCCTGCCTCCTGGTCTTGACCCAGCCTCTGTCTTGATTGAAATTCCTATAAAAGACCTGCCACTCCCTTGGTGCAAAATGATTCTGCTGGACAACGTTTGATCCAGCTTCCCTTCTCCCTGATGTTGCTACAGTATTACCCATTGCTGACTCAGGCTTTCTCTCCTGACTATGTTGTTTGCCTCATCCCTTGTACTGCATTCTGTAATTATCCATTGCTGACTTCTGGCTTTCCATCTGACTACTCTCCAGTCCTGCGCCTGCTACATGTGACGCTTCACCTTAGTGCCTGAACCACTACACATAATCTCGATAGGGTAAGGTCAAAATTCTAACTTGATCATTACAAAACACAAAGCTCCCTCTGTTTCAAAAATTCTTTACTTGATTTACTTACATGCTTTGGATCATTGTCTTGTTGCATCACCCAATGTTTCTTCAGCTTAAGGTCATGGACAGCTCCTCTTATATTTTACTATAAAATATGCCTGGGATATGTTAGGATTAGAGATGAGTGAGCCTACTTGGCCACGCCCCTTTTTCGCCTGAGCACTGCGATTTTCGAGTACTTCCGTACTCGGGTGAAAAGATTCGGGGGGCGCCGTGGGTGAGTGGGGGTTGCAGCGGGGAGTGGGGGGGAGAGAGAGGGCTCCCCCCTGTTCCCCGCTGCTACCCCCCGCGCCGCTACGCCTCCCCCTGCCCCCCGGCGCCCCCCGAATCTTTTCACTCGAGTACTGAAGTACTCAAAAATCGCGGTGCTCGATCGAGTAAATACTCGAAACGAGTAGATTCGCTCATCTCTAGTTAGGATCCCACAGTCCCAAATACATTGAAAGCACTGTGCTCCCTTAATCTTTAATTTAATCCTTAATATACTTTAACATTTACTGGTTGCATTAGAACCATTGTCATGAAAATTCAGTAGCCATACAACCCTGACCTAGCAAATCTAAAACTTGGGATAGCGTCACATCATGTAAATAAGATTAGCATTCGACATCTTACATCATGAACATTTAGCATTAAGTGCATGTTAAAGTTTATTCAACAATTTTGGAATATACCAGTAATAAATAGAGAGCAAAAGATATAATTGTGAAGTTCTAAATGCATTGTTCCTGGTTGTAATTGGCACCACATTAGTTTTTCTATTCGCTATTTCCTTACTGTGATAGCATCCATAACATTCTTGCAATTATGTATTTTCTAAAAGTAAACTAAAATAAATAATTAAAACACTCTTTGCGTTTTGCTAAGCTCCTGCCCCATCCCGCCCCCTCCCATTGCTGGCAGCCGACAAGGGGTAGAGATGGGGCGGGAGCTTAGCATGCTAGCTCCCACCCCATCCCGCCCCCTTCCCTTGCCGAGCGTCGGCGAAGGGGCAGAAAGGGGGTAGGCAGTTTAGCAGAGCTAAACTGTCTCCCCCCACCCAACGTCTATCCAGGCTCTGTGTATATGAGCCAGACGCGGGCTGTCTGAACAGGCACACATATGGCAGATTTGTGCACCCATTCACACGATTTTACGGCGCCGGCAGGCACACTTAAAAACACCTACGCCAGTGTGACTAAAACTAAAACGCCCATCTGTTTAAGCCCTTAAGGCCCATTTACACCAGCAGATGATCGCTCAAAGATCGCTCAAACGACAGTTTGAGTGACAGCTTTGAGCGATCATTTTGCATAAACTATTAAGTAGCTACTCAGCTACTTAAGTACCAATTAAGTGGGCAAATGAAGCCTTCCCTGAGTGCAGTTAATAGCCCGAGGGCTATTAACTGCATTCAGTTCCTTTGTTCTCCAAGGGGAAACAATGTTATCAGCACTCGCCTTGGAGAACTGCTGATAAGGCTGAATTACGATTTTTAGGTTGGACTAAATTTAAGGATCAGCCAGCAGTGCCCAAAAAACGGATGATTGGCACACATTTACACGCACCGATGATCTGTAAAACGATTAGCAATTTTTTTGCGATCATCGGCTGGTGTACATGGGCCTTTAGGCTTCATTCATACCTTAGTATTCTGATCAGTATTTTGCATCTGTATTTGTAAGCCAAAACCAGGAGTAGAAAATACACAGAAGAGGTACAAATCCTCCTGGTATAGGTTTTAACTCTATAAGGCTGGATTCACAGGGGCATGTATCGGCCAGGTCTTCACACCCAGACGATATACGCTGCCCCTCTGATGCATTGGTTTACAATGTATCAGTTCACATGGGTATATTTCCGTGGTGTAAAAGTGCCCTACCGGCCAAGATAGTGCATTCCAGACAGGCGCTTTTATGCCGCAGCCGGCTGCATAGACTCCTATGGGAGCCTATGACAGCTGCCGAAGAAGGGAGGTGGGAGAGAGTTTAGCAGCGTGACTGCTAAACTCTGACTCCCTCCCCTGCTCCTCTCCACCCCTTGCCGGCTGTTTGCAATGGGAGGGGGCCAGACGAGGCGGAGCTGAGCTTGGGCCAGGACCGTCTGAATGTTAGATTTGTGCTCCATGGGTTCTTTTCTACGCGTTCGTGTGAATGTGGCCTAAGGGCTTCTTCAAACAAGCAAATGCACAAATACGCTCTCGCCAGTGCAACATTGCGCAGTGAACCTTGTTGATTTGCGTTCGTATTTTCGAGTACTATTGTGCATTTTGCAAAACCAGGCTCTGTCCATATATGCACATGACTCACCCTTGCCTTGATTTAAAAGGCTACTTAGCCTAATGAGGTCCAGATGTGTTCTTTTACCTGTGGCTTTATGCAGCGTATTGCGCATCCCCTTGCGTATTGCAAGTGCATATGCGCAAATCCGCAAAAAGATAGAGCAGAACAAAATTTGTGCAAATAAATAGTTATTGAGAACAAATGCACGGACGGTTCTATTTTCTACGTATTGCGTGCGCTAATTCGTATTGGCGCAAATACTTCTGTATGAAGAAGCATCAAGTTCCACTACTGAGCATCCTGTCCTGTGAATACTGCAATAATTTATTTATCAGGCGATGCGCTCTCCGCCTGCAACATGTTTTACCCATAATTGAACTTTAAGTGATTTACTTAAGGCGGCGCGGGCATGTGGACAGCCATGACGTACTTAGAGCCACATTTAGCAGACAGCTAGCTCTTTAAGTCTTCGGCATGAAATGAAATGTTTAAGTGTTGATTTTTTAAGCACGGCAATTAGTGTCAACATAGAAATGGATTTTTAATCACACCTTATGGAAATATCAGCCACGTACCGGGATCGAAAAAACTGGAGTCACCAGCAGTGTCCGTGTGCTTCTAATTGACTGCCGGGGACCATGCTAATTAAAATGCCATCAATGTAATAGTGGGTTCTGAAGCCATCCACCTGCAGTGCAGCAGAAGTTCACGTATCGGCTGCTTCTTAGGAGATTGTGTTCTGCATAATGTTCACCGCTCTCTTCGCCTTTCGCTTCCACTAATTACAGGGAAACTCCATAGAAATGTTACTTTCATTCTGCCAGAAACCAACAATTTCCTCTTCAGAGATCACCATCCAAATCTTTTAAAAAATGACCCCATAAACATCACCGGCAATATCTGTCAAAAACACCTCCCATCACTTCGGGGAAGCAGCGATGACGGTTGCGGCGGAGGATCACGGAGTGTTTCCCATTATTTTCAATAGGAAACCTCACTTGCTTGCACCTAGCACGTGGTGCGATGCTGCCGGCGGCCCCATTGACAACAGTAGGCGATGAGATGCGAGGGCATACCCAATGATAGGATGATTTTTTTCATCAAAAGTTCATATTCATGCAAGATTTGCGCATCTCGCAATGCACAAATCTGACACGAGATTCTCAACCGCATAAAAGTGGCCTAAAATAGCTTTTAAGATGTTGCTATCTTTAAACCTTGCTCTTTAGGGCTTATTCACACGTGTGCATTTGCACGCACAAAGTCTGCGCACGCCAAACGCAGAGAGTAGAACCCATTGATTTCTCTAACAGTATGCATTTTTGCACACGCATTTCATGTACAAGAAAAAAACCACAAAATGGACAAATTTGGTCCCCATTGGAGTACGTACATAAGTACTCGTGGGTATCCATAAAACACTGCACATAACTATGAACACCGAAATCTCATTTCACTTAATAGCCATTTAAATCAGGGCGGGGGTGATTCACCCCGCCCAAGTGAAGTAGTGGTGCCTGCGCAAATAAACACAGTATTTGCTCAGGCATGCGTGCAAAAAACACTCTTTCAGGGCTTAAACAAGTTAGCGGCTGTAAAAATCTAGAGGGATTCTTGCGCAATAATACTACGCACGAGAAAATATAGCACTGAGTTTAAATAGTAAAAAAAAACTAAAAACAGTTCATGCATTAATACGTTCCGTAGCGTATTAATGCATGCGCCCTTTTGTTTAAGCCCTAATTGCTCAACAGTGAGAGTTTTTGCACTTGCACTTATGTGAAGAAGCACTTACAGCATGGCAGGTTGGTACTGTGTATAAGCTGGAATGGACACTGACATGTCTAAGGTCATTATACCTTTTCACGGGTGTTTAAGGCCTTATTCACATTAGCGTTTTTACTTGGCTAATTTAGCCATGCACAAAAATCATGACAATCTGAAGCATTGGTTTCCAATGTATTCATGCAGCGAACGATTTTTTGATCGGCAAAAATGTCCGACGGAAAAATATAGCACATAAACACTTCAAATCAGCAAACAAATTTTCATGCTGCCAAAAAATATAGGCCTTGCCCTATCTTTTGACCAAAAAACGCTGGTGGCTCCATAGACTCCTATGGGAGTCTATGGAAGCCGTCAGAAAAGGGAGGGGTGTTTAGCAGCGGCTAATGCTGCTAAACACTGACAGGTGTCCTTAGTGAGGCATTTAAAGTGATTACTAGTAGTTCTGCCGAGGGATTTTGGGGCTGAGGAGTAATTTCCTTGTATTACATCACAAGCTGCCATGTGAATGGCTGAAAAAAATCGCGAATAATAGCTGCAACTTTTTGAGTTAAAACCACCTCGCATCACTGCGCGGAAGTAGCGATCCTCCTCCATGGCTAAAAGCAGGATCGCAGAATGTTTCCTATTGTTATCAATGGGAAATCTTGGATCGCACTCACGTACACCTCATGCCATGCCATGGTGTGCCAACCCTATTGAAAACAATGGGCAATGCGATGCGTGGCACCCCAAGGGAACGCCGAAAGATGGGACATGCCATGATTTTTTCCTGCGCCGCAATGCGATGTGGGAAAAAAAACAAAGAATGGGGTTCATATTCATGCAAGATTTGTGCGTCTCACAACACAGAAATGTCATGAGATCTTCTCGGCCATGTGGAGCCATGTCCGTGTGGAGTCGGTCAGCATATGAGAATACACCCTGAAGCATGTACAAAGATAACAGAATGCTACTTTAGGATACAATATATAGCTTTATACTTTATAGTTTAGCCTGACTTCTATATGGGGAAAGATCTGAACGAACTATTAAACAACATGTATGTAAGTACTTGGATGAGAATGTAGTAATTAACCAGAACCAGCATGGGTTTGTAACAAACAAGTCATGCCAGACAAATCTAATTTCCTTCTATGACAGAATCACCGACTGAGTTGATCAGGGGCATGTGGTAGGTGTAGTATAGCTTTATACTGCAAAAAAGTCATTCTGAGATACACTATAGAATATCATAACACACAATATAATGTTGTGAAATTGGTTACAAATGACGTTGCGAAGGCCGAACTATTAAATTCCTATTTTTAGCTGAAGCACTTCTTTCCTCCCTGTCTCTCTGGCACATCCAAAAACCTTTGGAATTGTGTTACCCCTCAGGCATCCTGTCACATTTAATCCAGCCAGACTGACGAAGGGGCTCGTCCCCGAAACACGTTTTCCCTTGCTAGTTTTTTATTTTGTTAAATAATAAAAAAATAAATCTTTTCACTATTGCCTATTGGACCTTAATCTTCTAGTAGCTTAGAGTGTTGCGCATTCACACCAGTATATTTCCACACTCTTTTTGCAAATATGGGATTGACAAGGCAACTGTTAGGTGGATTCACAACTGTCTGAGTGATCATACTCAAAGAGTGGTTATAAATGGCTGCACATCTAAGTGGAAGAATGTATCAAGGGGGGTACCACAAGGCTCTGTCCTAGGCCCAGTGTTGTTAAACATTTTTATAAATGATCTAGGGGAGGGAGTTAAGGAGATACTGATCAAGTTTGCCAATGACACAAAGCTAGGTGGGATAGCCAATACTAGAGCAAAGAGAGTGGGCAGCGAGTAACAGAATGGTATTTAACAAGAAGAAATTCAAAGTACTACATCTGGGCAAGAAAAATGAAAAAAGCACAAACAGACAAACATAATGGGAGGAATTGGGCTAAGCAGCAGCACATGTGAAAAAGACTTGGGTATACTAATAGATCCCAGACTGAACATGAGTCAACAGTGTGATGCAGTAGAAAAAAAGGCATACACAGTTTTGGGATGTATTAAGAGAAGCATAGAGTCTAGATCACGTGAGGTCATTATCCCTCTCTACTCTTCCTTAGTCAGACCTCATCTGGAATACTGTGCCTATTTCAGGGCACCCCAATTTAAAAAAAGACATCAACAGACTGGAGCAAGTTCAGAGAAGAGTTACCACGATGGTGAGTGTTGTTCAAATCATATCCTTTGAGGAATAGTTAAAGGATCTGGGAATGTTAACTTGTGAAAAGGAAGGCTGAGAGGAGACTTAATAGGTGTCTACAAATATCTGAAGGGCTGTCACACTGCAGAGGGATTAGCTCTATTCACATCCCCATAAGGAAAAACTAGAAGCAATGGGATGAAACTGAAAAGAAGCAGACACAAATTAGATATTAGAAAAAAACTTTCTGACAGTGAGGGTGATCAATGAGTGGAACAGGATACCACGGGAGGTGGTGAGTTCTCCCTCAATGGAAGTCTTCAAACAGAGGCTGGACAAATATCTGTCTGGGATGATTTAGTGAATCCTGCACTGAGCAGGGGGTTGGACCTGATGACCCTGGAGGTCCCTTCTAGCTCTACCATTCTATAAAAGCCTAACATTTTGAGATATAAAATGCACTTTTATTTTTTTATGATATAGATTACTGTTGGCAGATATTAGTTTGTGCTGTGTAATATTACATTGTGAGACATTTATGTATTTTGCATTTACAAAATGCTCTTTTTTTCCTACTAAATATAGTTTACAAACGGATTATCATACATTTGTCAGTAAATACACCAAGTTCACTAATGTTTGGTGAGGATCCAATACTACATGCATTCTTTGTTATATGATCAAAAACATTAATGCACTGGTTCCCTTGAAAAGACTGAAGGCAAATTACAACTTCTATTGATGAGCAAAACAATTATTGTTCACCAGTTTAGTCTTCTATTTAGGATTTCTTCCTACAAAGCTGGAATCAGCAGTATTCTATTAGCCACAAAGTTTCGTTGACATTCACCACAAGGTCGGCTTAGTTATTTTAATGTAACGCTTTGTTCCATTATAAGGATGTTATTTTCTACACTTATATTGTCACTGTAGTTTTTGTTTTTTTTTAGCAAAATCCAGAAGTGGATCCTGTAGAAGGAGAACTGTAAGGGTGGTTTGATTGGTTTCACACACAGTATTTTTGGGAAAAAGCACTTCCAATTCTTTATGCACTTTTTTGAGCCAAAGCCAGAAGTTGATAAAAGTGGTTTTCCTACACGAAACTATTGGTGACCCATCTTGAGGATGAGTCATCAATAGCTGATTAATGGGGATCCATCGCTCGCGATCGCCGCTGATCAGCTGATTGAAGAAGCCGTAGTACTCCAGCAGGCACTACAGCCTCTTCTCAGGCTGATGTCTTGTGTATTCATCACATGGCCTGAGAACAGCTCCGTCCCATGCAAGCGATACCAGGCACAGCTGCAATACAATGAATGGTGCTGTGCCTAGGATGGACTAAAGTGAAAGTAGCGCTCGCCTGAGCGCTATAGCCTCTTCAATGTGGTTTTTGGTGCATAGCCACGCAAAAATTTTGCCCTGTCAATGGGTAAAATCTACAGATGAGCGAGCACCAAAATGCTCGAGTGCTCGTTACTTGAGTCGAACTTTCAGTGATGCTCGAGAGTTCGTTTCGAGTAACGAACCCCATTGACGTCAATGGGCGACTCAAGCATTTTTGTATATGACTGGTGCTCCGCTAAGGTTTTCATTTGTGAAAATCTTAGCAAATCACCAAAGTCATGTAAAAAACACAGAAATGGATAGGGCAGGCGAGGCGCAACATGCAGGGCTGCATTTCAGGCTCCGAGGTCTCACTATTAAGCCACAATAGTGGCAAGAGTGAGACCCCCCCCCCCCCCCGCACTGTCAGCATAAAGATCGTTCTCCTCTGCCACAGCTGTAACAGCTGTGGCAGAGAAGAACGATGTTAGCCCATTGAATTCAATGGGCTGCCGGCGAGCGCGGGATGAATTTTCGGGAAGGGCTTAAAAATATAAGCCCTTACCTGAAAATCATCCTAAAATGTGTAAAAATAAAAAAAATAAAAATGATGTCAACATTATGATCGTTCTCCTCTGCTACAGCTGTAACAGCTGTGGCAGAGAAGAACGATGTTAGCCCATTGTATTCAATGGAGCCGGCAATATAGCCGGCTCCATTGAAAGCAATGAGCTGCCGGCGAGCGCGGGATGAATTTTCGGGAAGGGCTTAAAAATATAAGCCCTTACCTGAAAATCATCCTAAAATGTGTAAAAAAAAAAAATTATGTCAGCATTAAGATCATTCTCCTCTGCCACAGCTGTAACAGCTGTGGCAGAAAAGAACGATGTTATCCCATTGAATTCAATGGAGCCGGCAATACAGCCGGCTTCATTGAAAGCAATGGGCTGCCGGCGAGCGCGGGATGAATTTTCGGGAAGGGCTTAAAAATATAAGCCCTTCCCTGAAAAAGAAACATTTTAGTGCAAAACAAAAAAAGAATTAAAAAAAAGTACCTCTCCGCCGCTGCTGTGACCCCCGCGGGCATGAAGAACACATCTGCCGCATGCGGCAGATGTATCCTTCACCCCCACTAGTTAAAAGAATTCCCTGCTGCTACATCTGCCACATCTGTGGCAGATGCAGCAAAAGGAATTCTTCAGTTCTCATGACAGCTGCGGTAGAGAATCCTGCTGCTGGCATCCTGTCAATGGCTTTTCAGGGAAGGGCTTCATAAGCCCTTCCCTGAAAAGCCATTTAAATTAGTGCAAAAAATTAAAAAAAAACAATTCTCACCTCCCTTCAGTTGCCCGGGCTCAGCCGAGACTTCTAGCGCTGTCCCAGGCTCTGTAGTTCTGAGCTATCAGCAGCCGGGGATTTAAAATCCCCGGCTGCTGATAGCTTAGCAGCGCTACAGAGCCGGGGACAGCGGCAGAAGTCCCCGCTGAGCCCCGGCAGCTGCTAGTGGCTTTGCAGGGAAGGGCTTCATAAGCCCTTCCCTGAAAAGCCTTTTAAAATAGTAAAAAAAAATTAAAAAAATAGCTACTCACCTCCCTTCAGCTGCCGGGGCACAGCCGCGTCTTCTCCTGCTGTCCCCTGCACTGTGTTGCTGAACTGCTGATCTATCACCAGCCGGGGATTTAAAATCCCCGCCTGCTGAAAGAGCTGAATGTAATTGGCTTATATATTTAAGCCCTTCCCGACAATTCATCCCGCGATCGCCGGCAGCCCATTGCTTTCAATGGAGCCAGCTGTATTGCCGGCTCCATTGAATTCAATGGTCAGTGCTCGTTTAATCGAGACGAGTACCGCGTGGTGCTCGTCTTGAGTAACGAGCATCTCGAGCACCCTAATACTCGAATGAGCATCAAGCTCGGACGAGTATGCTCGCTCATCTCTAGAAATCACATTTCTGTGAGTTGCAGAAATGCTTCTGCATGCAGATTTTGCCCATTGACAGGGCAAAGTCTGCATGGATCTACACCAAAAACCATGGCAGAAAGCCACAGATCTTGACACTTTTTAGAGGTGGAAAATTCTGTGATGAATTCTGCCTTCTAAACATATATACCCTTAGGCCGGTATTAGACCAGCATTTTATGTGTGTATTTCTGTGTCCGTAATACGGATGTGCGTCCAGGCCTGATCGTGGGGTTTACTGACCCAAACCCGGAGCATCATAGGTCACCATGATGCCCCAAGTTCAGATCAGTAAAACCCACTGTCAAGCTGGAACACAGGTCCGTATTACAGACACAGAAATATGTCTGAAATACGTTAGTTTGAAACCAGCCCAACATGGAGTCCCGGGACTGATAAGACACAGTTGACCACAGACATTACAGTGCGAGAGAAGGCATAATGATACGCCATCTTGCCTTTGTCTATCCAAAAGTTATTTTTGACTCTTCTCTCTCTGCTAAAACGTATATACTGGTGTTTTGGGTCTTGCCTAGAGAGGAATTCAAGGTCATTTTGCATGAAGAACCCAATTAGCTTGTGTCTGAATTAAAAATATACCCAGAGGTGGAACTAGGAGGACTAAAACAAATAATTGGAACTTGGATTTTGTTTTGAGAATAAAATATGTTTGCATAGTTGGCTTTTTCAGAAAAACAGATACATATGTGTTTTCTATGTTATACTCTCTCTCTCTCTCTCTCTCTCTCTCTCTCTCTCTCTCTCTATATATATATATATATTTTTTTTTTTTTATTATTATTATTAATTTTTTTTTTTATGTGGCTGTATTACCATGGATATATTAGGGCAAGTGTACTCTGTGTCTCTATATGTGTATGTATATTTTATATAATACTTTCTACACATATGAATTTAACCGTGTAAATCCTTAAAATTAATGTACTTTATAGATGTAGGCTTAGCTGATTAATAATTTGTAAACACTGCCAGTGTAATAGCTTAGAAATGTAACTAATTATAATAGCGTACTCTTATGTATTTCCATCTGCTAAATTCAAAAGTCACCATAAAAATGACCGATTAGCTCTCGCTTTGGAGATACAGTGACATGTCATTTTTTAGAGTTTACATTTTTATTTTGTAGGAATTTTTTGGGGTGAGCGAGTTTTCACACCTCTCAACTGACATAACCCAACATTCTCCATATGTTAGTATGACTGAATTTCATATTGTTTCTGTTTTTCTTTTTTTCAGAATTTCTGGCTTTTGAAGTGTAAAATTTGCTATACAAAATGCCACGAAAATGTGTAAATTTACTGAATAATTTTTGTTACATTTGTGGTGAAATAACATTTTCGTCACAGAAATGCAATCTGCCAATCATCATTACTTTGGTATGAAGGTAGGAGACCAGGATAAATCATTGGCGGCACATATATGTTGCAACTCTGGTTCAGTTAAACGCGAGAAAGGCTGAAAAATAAAAGCGATCTGTGGCTTTTGCTGTGCACATGGTTTGGCGGGAGCCTACAAACCATACAGATGACTGCTATTTCTGCTTGACTCCGCCTATAAAGACAGGATTGTCAATGAAGAAAACAGGAACAGTTCAATCCTCAAATCTTCCATCTGCTATTCGACCTATTACACATTCAGATAGTTTACCAGTTCCTACTCCACTCCAGCATTATGAGTTTGAAGTAGAAAATGAAGAAAGTGTGGAAAACAAAGAACCCAACAAGCCTTCCACATCCCATGACCCTGACTTTGAGGTAAAAGATGATACACTGTACAGACTGAGTCAAGCAGAATTGAGTGATCTCATTCGAGACCTTAACTTGTCAATGGAGAAGGCGGAACGTCTAGGGTCAAGACGACAGCAATGGAATCTTCTCCAACGTGATGTCAGGGTCTCACAGTACAGAGAACGGCAGAGGGATCTGCTTCCTTTTTTTGAGAAGAAAAACAATCTGGTTGTTTGCTGCGACTTTAATGGCTTGATGAAATGTTTGAATTTGAACCATAACCCAACTGAATAGAGGCTATTCATAGACTCCTCCAAGCTTAGTTTGAAAGTTGTACTACTTCACAATGGCAACCGCCTTCTTCTATTCCTGTTGGTGATGCAGTTCACATGAAGGAGACTTATGCAAACATGATAGCCCTCCTCGATCAAATATGCTGAACACAAGTGGAAAAACTGTGGCGATCTAAAAGTCCTCGCTGTACTCTTAGGAATGCAACTGGGGTCACTAAACACTGTTGCTTTTTATATATGTGGGACAGTAGGGATAGGTAATCACACTACATTCAACCGGACTGGCCTGCAAGAAATCTTGAATCTACCGAGAAAAATGCAGAGCCTCTCGTGGGCTCGAAAGATGTTCTTCTTCCACCCCTTTGTATAAAGCTTGGTTTAATGAAAAAGTTGGTCAAAGGTATGAAACAGGAAGGACAGGCACTTAAGTACTTAAGAGACAAATTTCCTAGATTAAGTGATGCAGAGGTTAAGGAAGGTATTTTTGTTGGGCCACAAATTTGACAACTTGTAAAGGATCCTGCGTTTGACCAAGTTTTGGAGGGAAAAGAAAAGGAAGCTTGGCAAGCCTTAAAGGGGTTATTAATGGATTCTTAGGTAACAAAAGACATAACTACACTCGGTGACAGTACGTCTGGAAAAATACCATCAACTCGGATGCAACATGTCCCTTAAAATCCATGTTCTCTACTCCCACCTAGACTTTAAAATGTATGATTTTTTCTTAATCCGTTAAAATAGCATACTTTCACCTATTGTATATCACAGAAACTAGAGCTAATAAAAAAATTTCTTTGTCATATTCGTTTTTCTCCTCCCAAAATTAGTAAGATTTGACTCATGAAGTTAAGGAAACATTCCAATTTTTTTTTTTTTGTTAGCCAGTGTTAATGATCCTAGAAATAGGTAACATACAGGTATGGCCAGAGAAGAGTTAACTCTGGAGTACTTATAGACCAACCAACCAAACAATGATCCAGAGGAAAGTTCTGCCTTTAGACCAACGTCACTGCATATACTGAGTTTTAACCCATTCCCGCTGCAGGGCGTAAGTTTACGTCCTGGGAGCGGGGTACTTCCCGCAACAGGGCGTCAACTTACATCCTGGGGATAGCGCGGGATCACATATGATCCCGCGCTATCCCGCAGCGGGAACCGGCTGTCAGTCACAGCCGGCATCCCGCTGCAACAGCTTCCCTGCCGTAATCTAAGTAGATCGCGGCAGGGAAAGAGTTCACAGAGGGAACGCACTCCCTCTGTGTCTCTGGCCGGCTGTCGCGATGTTATCGCGAGAGACCGGCCTGTCGCCATAGTAACAGGACGCCATACACTGGCGTCCTGTGTTACCAGTGTCTGAGATCGCTGTATAAGCGATAAGGCATGGCAGAGCAGTAGCTCTGCCATGCCTTATGACAGCGATCATTAGGGCAGTGGTCAAAGTCCCCCAGGGGGACACAAATGTTGTAAAAAAAATTTTAAAAAAAAGAGTAAAAAACCCATTTTTTTATGCTTTTTCTCAGATTAGCACAAAAGAGGGTAAAAAAAAAACAAAACCCCACATATTTGGTATTGTCGCGTCCGTAATGGTGCATACAATAAGTTGCATATGCCTTTGACTGTGTACGGAAAAAAACGCAAAAAAAAACCCCTAAAAAACTGAGGCAAAATGCTAATTTTTAGCATTTTGCCACACTAAAAACGGAATAAAAGTGATCAAAAAAGCCGTATGTACCCCAAAATGGTACCAGTAAAAACTACAGCTCGTCTCACAAAAAATAAGCCTGCACAAAGCTCAGTACATCAAAAAATAAAAAAGTTACAGGACTTTGAATGCAGCAATTTAGAAAAAAAAAAGATTTCCAAAAAAAGTGTTTTTATTGCAGAAAAATGGAAAAACCTAAAAAAAAGTAAGAATTTTGGTATCGTTGTAACCGTACCGGTCCTCAGAAAAAATGGAATGTCTCATTTATGCTGCATGATTAACTCTGTAAAAAAAAATAAAAAAATCTATGTCAGAATTGATGCATTTTCTCTCCCTGCTATCATAAAAAAAAAAAAAAAGTTTTACAATATAGTTAATGTACCCAAAAATGACGCCGATAAAAACTACAGTTCACCACGCAAAAAACAAGCCCTTATACGATCGCGTCGACGGAAAAATAAAAAAGTTATGGCTTTTGATAAATGGAGAAGAAAATCCGCCAAAAATTGTTGCGTCCTTAAGCCCAAAATAGGCCATGTCATGAAGGGGTTAAGGACATATTATAACAAATGAATTGTAATAAGTTATACACATTCATAACCAAGGTGTATCTTTATAATGTCTTTGTCTAAAATCTATAAATATTACCGCCTGTTCTCAAAATAAAGTAGAAATTGTCTTGATTCCACAAGTTCTGTATGGCCAGTCAATTTTGTGAGTTGCTCATAACTCTTTTTGAATTCGGAAAGCCAGAATATACCAATCGCGCTCCTCTTTGTCCTTACAATAGTGATAAACATCCACAACAGCTATTCTAGATTCTTTTTTGACAGGATCAAAAACATGACTATCCCACAGGCTCGGTGAAAAAGCAAAGCATTGCGTGAGAGCCTTGTTTTTTCTTTTAGAACCTACGCAATCAACTACATCTGTTTAAGGCAGGGAGAATTCAGTATGATTATTTTCATTAGGATGCTTGTCAGCAGTAGTCTCCATTGGGGGTAACATGGTCTATAATCAGATGTTAAACAAGCGATAAACACAGGAAATGTGAATTGCAGAGACAGGAGATTCTGCAGGTGTCACATTAATATACAGTGCAGCCTTTTTACAGTTGCTAAAACCTGCATAGCAATGAGGTGATTGCAAAAAATAAAGTAATATGCAATTCTAGGGATATCTAAAGTGTTGAAAATATGGTTAAAATCAGGCATGTTCTTAAAGAAAATAGTAAGAGCTTCTTCAGACGGACGTAAATGTGCCTTGCATTGCAGAATTAGTGAGTGCAATACGCAAAGAATAGTGCCTAGTGATGTCAAAGGGTTAATTCTCCCTATAAAAGTCTATGGGAGGTGCGCAAATGCACAGTACACTGCGCAATTCTGGGAAGAATAGAACACATCTGGATCTCATTAGGCCAGTGGTTCCCAAACTTTTTCAGCCATGGAGCCCTTTTTGAAACAAAAGTTTTTCGTAGAGTCCCAAGGTGTGGTCGGGGGAAAAGGGGGTTGGGGCGTGACTTATCACAACTAGAGATGAGCGAGTATACTCGCTAAGGCTAACTACTCGAGCGAGTAGTGCCTTAGCCGAGTATCCTCCCGCTCGTCTCTAAAGATTCGGGGGCCGGCGCGGGTGACAGGTGAGTTGCTGCGGTGAGTGGGGGGGGGGGGGGGGGGGGAGAGGGAGAGAGAGATCTCCCCTCCGTTCCTCCCTGTTCTCCCCCGCCGCTCCCCGCCCCCCCTCCCCCCGGCCCCCGAATCTTTAGAGACGAGCGAGAGGATACTTGGCTAAGGCACTACTCGCTCGAGTAGTTAGCCTTAGCGAGTATACTCGCTCATCTCTAATCACAACATGATTTTTACCTCCATGGTTATCAAAAGGAAATGGCTGTTAAAAAAAATACAGGGAGGAAAGCTGGAGCACTGGATGGGCTATTGATATACATAATATTTAATATTAAATCCCGCACCACATGTCAATATCCATACAGGTTTTGTGCAGATTTTTTCCACAGCATGTGGATGAGATTTTGAAAATCTCATCCACTTTGCTGCTACGACTACTATAAATTCCACAGCAAATCCGCCCTGTTTAGTAATACTGACCCCCTATATTGGTGGCCCCAGTGCAACGTCCGAGGAGCGAGCCCACAGCCGAGGAGAGAATGAGGTAGAGAAAGGCCTTGTCACAGGGCTCTACCATCTCCTCCCCTTGGGGGCAGCTTGGGACACAACCACATTACTGCTGGGGATATCAAGGGGGTAGTAACCAGAGGTTACCTGTAGTCCAGTTGTCACTCGTGATGCCACCGCTCCATCCTCTCTGGTGGATCTCCCAGATGTAATAAAGTAGTGCACACACAGGGTATCTTTCTGACTGAGAACTGGGAACAGTCGATTCTGTTCGTTTGCTTCAACACTTAAACTGATGTGCAAATAAAAGTTTTTGTAGGGAAGATTCTCAGGGCATTTGTATAAACCACAGTCTGTCATTTGTAAGATTTTTCTCCCGGCAAACTCTCTCATATTCCTCTCACTCACTAGCGGTTTTCCATTCCTCTGGATGCATGCGGTACTGGTCCTACACACCCACGCATTTCCATCATGTCCAGGCTTTCACTCTCTCTACACATGGAATCCATAAGTAGTCTCTTTGCAGGACCAGGCCCTAGCGGGAACAAAAGGCCACCTTTCCGACTCTTCCATGGCTCTCTCTGTCTCTCCTTGTCTGATGTTGACTCTCTCTTTTTGCATTCAGCAAACATATATATACCATGACATCACATGACTCAAACAAAACGTTACGTTTTCAGACAGGACAGAACATACCAGATATTAACTCATTCAGTTCTGCAGCCGTGCAATACACATAAACTTAATGCATTCCACAAACAAAACACTGACTAGACAATGGCACAAGCCAGACATATAACATTATCGAGAGGCCCTGTTAACTCTGGGCCACTACACCTGTAGTAATAGTGTCCCATATATTGGCCCCAGTAGTAATAGTGAGTCCCTATATTGGTGGCCCCTATAGTAATAGCGTCCCCTATATTGGCTGCAATAGTACTATGTGACCCCTATATTGGCCCCAGTATTAATAGTTGACCCCTATTGCAGCCCCAGTGATAATAGCAACCCCTATTGCAGCCCCAGTAGTAATAGCGACCCGTATTCATGCCCCAGTAGTAATAGCGACCCCTATTACGGCCTTGGTAATAATAGGAAACCCTATTGCGGCCCCAGTAGTAATAGAAACCCCTATTGTGAATCCAGTAGTAATAGGTGACCACAGTTGGCTCAGTAGTATTTGTGTTCCCAATATTGGCAAAGCAATTATGTGCAGAAAGAAAAAAGACATTTACATATTTAACAAAATCAAGGCTTTTTGTTGCTGAGTCGCTAAAGATAATGCCATCCTATTAAAATTTTATTGCTCATTTTCAAGTGAGCTCTTGTCACTTCTTTGCATTTTCATACAATATGTTTGATAAGATTCATGCGCTTTATTGTCATTTACGGGAACCTGCCATGTAAAGACCTTTCTGAATGTATTCCTGTTTGTGACCAGTAGTCCAACACAACCTACAAAAAAAGTTTAAAATGTCTGGTACCATATGTAAATGAAACCTGAAGTGTCCGCTGGGCGTATACTCTGCTTGAAAGTGTCCGGGTTTCTATCCTGTATCCCAACCCCTTTTTTTGATTTGTGTAGTTGCCTTCTGCGTCATCGATCGTCTTCTCTAATTCTAGTACCTGTGCAGTACTGCATTGAACCTGTACGTGTGCACTCCAAACGTCCTATTGTGGCTTCAATTCCCATCTGTGTATGCGCCAGTCCCATCCATGTTCTAAGCTAGAAATGTAGAAGTGAGCGGCACATTCTGTGTATTGGCACACAATTGTGCAGGTAAATAGCAGTTTTACCTGCCAGACCATATGGTCATTAATGACCATGTGAAACTAGCCTAACCTCTATGGGGGCTATTGCTTCATGAGAACGAATCCAATGACATCAATAAGTTCTATTCTCTGCATGCAAAAACCTGCGCAAATACAGTCGTCTGAAGAAGCCCTAATGGGGAAGAATATGTATATCTGTGCTCAGTGCAAACAACTTAGATAGGGTTTATTTCTCCGTAGGAGTTTACTAAGGATGATGGTCTTTACAGGTGGAAGAAAATTAGAAAATGATTCTTAATCTTAAGGCCATATTTGCATGGCCAATATTTTCGCTTGAGTTTTCTCTTGCAGCAATGCTGTGAGATGGAAAAATCGCTGCATGTCCTATTTTTGTGTGATTCTCATAGGAGAATAGTACATTCAAATGGGTGGTCTCCTGCTCATTACACAGCACATAGATGGAGTGTCCGTGTGATGCACGTTGTGTAGTGTTCCAGAGTAGAGTAGGGACCCCACAAAGCTCTTTCGTGTTTCCCTGCTCGTGGTTGGTGGATTAGTCAGTGGGTGGGTCAGGGGGCGTGGTGTGGGAGAGAGAGAAAGTGAAGAAGACGAGATGTAATCGGGAAGGTAGGACACGTGTAGGAGGTTCAGGCCCCAACGCTGTCATATATGGGAGAGGGCCAAAAGAAAACCCATCCTCTGCTTACCCACAGAAGAGTGCAATGGGTCGGGCTGCATGTCTGCTGATCGGAGTACAAGTCAGGTGTGAGTGTATGGAGTGCTTGTTAGATTTGAGACGAGAGAAACTAAAAACAGAGAGACTGTCCGTCTATTTTCTCTGCTGCGCTGACAGCACTCATTCAGGCAATCCACCATCAGATAACTAAGACTGACCGCAAGTGTGGTTTAGGGACGGAGTGTTAACAAACAGAAAATGGTTGGTGACTGTCATGTAGAATATGGTTCAGATCTGTTGTTACTTTAGACCGTTACCGTATGTACCGAAGAGACCAATGTTACAAATGTTAAGTAAAGCATGTGCCTCTGGTTTAATCAACGATTGGATTATGGACTTTTTATTTGATTAGCCTGTTTCATTACTTTACATACTGTTTCATTACCTTTATGAAGGCCTTTTAAGGTCCAAAAGCTTGCAGCAAAAAGTATCATATCTACAAGATGACTTGGTTTCTCTTACTGAGAACAATCACACTTTAAAGACTTTAAAGGGGTTGTCCTGTGCCGAAACGGGTTTTTTTCTTTTTCAATAGCCCCCCCGTTCGGCGCGAGACAAACCCGATGCAGGGGTTTAAAAAAAAAAGGCATAGTACTTACCCGAATCCCCGCGCTCCGGTGACTTCTTACTTACCTTGTGAAGATGGCCGCCGGGATCTTCACCCACGGTGGACCGCAGGTCTTCTCCCATGGTGCACCATGGGCTCTGTGCGTTCCATTGCCGATTCCAGCCTCCTGATTGGCTGGAATCGGCACACGTGACGGGGCGGGGCTACGAGGAGCAGCTCTCCAGCACGAGCGGCCCCATTCAGAAGGGAGAAGACCGGACTGCGCAAGCGCGTCTAATCGGGAGATTAGACGCTGAAATTAGACGGCACCATGGAGACGGGGACGCCAGCAACGGAACAGGTAAGTGAATAACTTCTGTATGGCTCATATTTAATGCACGATGTATATTACAAAGTGCATTAATATGGCCATACAGAAGTGTATACCCCCACTTGCTTTCGCGGGACAACCCCTTTAAGGAGCACTGGTGTCTCGTGAACATTTTTAACTTAGACTGTTATCATCTTGCTATTAATTTTTACCACTGTGAACTGCCGGGCTGGGCCATGCCAGGGTGCTCTTGGGAGGGACAGCAGAGCTGCCGTTGACAACAACATCTTTATCCCTGCTGTCCCTTCCCAAAGGCCTGCGCTCGGCTGCCACAGTTGTGCCTGAATATGCCAGGGGCAACTTGCTATTGGCCATATAAATACAGGCTTAAAGTAAGTACTCCTAGACATGGGTGTATTTGTGCACTCAAAATTTGCGCATTTTATAAATGAATACATTAATTAAAGAAGTTTGGCCTTCTTAATCTTGCTCTGAGCATGTATGGTAGCCTCCTGTTTTCATACTGCGGATGTGGAGGAAGATAAGGATTGGGCAGTTGGATTTTTGCAGAGATAAACCACCACCAATAAAGTCTGGCATTGACTTTCTTTCTTCTCCACATTCCGAATGCACACACGTTTTGCCAAGCGGAAGCCCAAGTTTGCATATTCTAATTCTCTCCCTGCCATTTTTGTGAATTTGTTATAAATACCTATTAAAAACTATATTGTAAACAGACTGATCAGATGGCCACTCAACGACCTCACGCTTTTAGCCAGAATGGAAAACTGCTAAAAAAAGCAACAAAATATCGCAGAAGCAGATGGAGGAGGCCAAGCCAACTTCAGAGACAACAGGCCAAGCCAAGCAAAAGGCCAGGCTCAAAGGCTGAAATGTAGGAGGCTCCGGAGTAAGGAGAGAGGAGGGATGCCCAAACTGGTAAACAGCTCCTGGTGGAGACTTACATCCTTTATGTCATAACATCCTTATTAAAATGCCATATTTTTGTCATGTAAAAAATCAAAGATTAATCATTTCAGATTTATTTCCACCTTCAATGTGATTCATTAGCTGTAGAATTCTATAGAAAAACAAACTGAAATCATTAAAGATGAGCGAGCACCAAAATGCTCGAGTGCTCGTTACTCGAGACGAACATTTCGCAATGCTCGAGGGTTCGTTTCGAGTAACGAACCCCATTGAAGTCAATGGGCGACTCGAGCATTTTTGTATATCGCCGATGCTCGCTAAGGTTTTCATTTGTGAAAATCTGGGCAATTCAAGAAAGTGATGGGAACGACACAGCAACGGATAGGGCAGGCGAGGGGCTACATGTTGGGCTCCATCTCAAGTTCCCAGGTCCCACTATTAAGCCACAATAGCGGCAAGAGTGGGCCCCCCCTCTCAACAATTTTTACTTCTGAAAAACGCTCATTAGCAAGGCATAGCTTAGCTAAGCACCACACTACCTCCAACAAAGCACAATCACTGCCTGGATGACACTCAGCTGCCACTTCTCCTGGGTTGCACGCTGCCCAACCCCCCCCGCACGACGCAGTGTCCACAGCGCACACCAAAATGTCTCTGCGCAGCCTTCAGCTGCCCTCATGCCACACGCTGGCCTCATAGCCACACCACCCTCATGTCTATTTATAAGTGCGTCTGCCATGAGGAGGAACCGCAGGCACACACTGCAGAGGGTTGGCACGGCCAGGCAGCGACCCTCTTTAAAAGGGGCGGGGCGATAGCCCATAATGCTGTACAGAAGCAATGAGAAATCCAATCCTGTGCCACCTCCATCAGGAGCTGCACACGTGGGGATAGCAATGGGGAACCCATGTGCCACACACTATTCATTCTGTCAAGGTGTCTGCATGCCCCAGTCAGACCGGGGTTTTTTATAAATAGTCACAGGCAGCTACAACTCCGCAATGGGAATTCCGTGTGCACCCACAGCATGGGTGGCTCCCTGGAACCCACCGGCTGTACATAAATGTATCCCATTGCAGTGCCCAGCACAGCTGAGGTAACGTCAGCTTTAATGCAGGTGGGCTTCGGCCCACACTGCATGCCCCAGTCAGACTGGGGTTCTTTAGAAGTGGACACATGCAGTTACAACTCCGTGTGGACCGACAGCATGGGTGGGTCCCAGGAAGCCACCGGCGGTACATAAATACATCCCATTGCAGTGCCCAGCTGAGGTAACGTTAGGTTTAATGCAGGTGGGCTAAAAATTACTAGGATTACAATGTAGGCGAGTTCCCAAAAAAATTGGTGTACCAACAGTACAAATGTACCTCAGAAAAATTGCCCATGCCCAACCAAGAGGGCAGGTGAAACCCATTAATCGCTTTGGTTAATGTGGCTTAATTTGTAACTAGGCCTGTAGGCAGCCCAGTTAAAATAAAAATAAAAATTGGTTCAGGTGCAAGTTTCAACGCTTTAATGAGAATTGAAACGTATAAACATTGTTTACAAAAGTTCAATGACTGAGCCTTGTGGGCCTAAGAAAAATTGCCCGTTCGGCGTGATTACGTGAAGTTTCAGGAGGAGGAGCAGGAGGAGGATGAATATAATACACAGATTGATGAAGCTAAAAGATTCCCATTTTTTATGGTGATAGAGAACAATGCTTCCATCCGCGGGTGCAGCCTACGTATTGTTTAGGTATCGCTGCTGTCCGCTGGTGGAGAAGAGAACTCTGGGGAAATCCAGGCTTTGTTCATCTTTATGATTGTAAGCCTGTCGGCACTGTCGGTTGACAGGCGGGTACGCTTATCCGTGATGATTCCCCCAGCCGCACTAAACACCCTCTCTGACAAGACGCTAGCCGCAGGACAAGCAAGCACCTCCAGGGCATACAGCGCGAGTTCAGGCCACGTGTCTAGCTTCGACACCCAGTAGTTGTAGGGGGCAGAGGCGTCACGGAGGACGGTCGTGCGATCGGCTACGTATTCCCTCACCATCCTTTTACAGTGCTCCCGCCGACTCAGCCTTGACTGGGGAGCAGTGACACAGTCTTGCTGGGGAGCCATAAAGCTGTCAAAGGCCTTGGATAGTGTTCCCCTGCCTGTGCTGTACATGCTGCCTGATCTCCGCGCCTCCCCTGCTACCTGGCCCTCGGAACTGCGCCTTCTGCCACTAGCGCTGTCGGATGGGAATTTTACCATCAGTTTGTCAGCCAGGGTCCTGTGGTATAGCATCACTCTCGAACCCCTTTCCTCTTCGGGTATGAGAGTGGAAAGGTTCTCCTTACACTGTGGGTCGGGCAGTGTGTACACCCAGTAATCCATAGTGGCCAGAATGCGTGTAACGCGAGGGTCACGAGAAAGGCATCCTAACATGAAGTCAGCCATGTGTGCCAGGGTACCTGTATGAAACACATGGCTGTCCTCACTAGGAAGATCACTTTCAGGATCCTCCTCCTCCTGCTCCTCCTCAGGCCATACACGCTGAAAGGATGACAGGCAAGCAGCATGGGTACCCTCAGCAGTGGGCCAAGCTGTCTCTTCCCCCTCCTCCTCATGCTCCTCCCCCTCCTCCTCCTCCTCCTCAACGCGCTGAGATATAGACATGAGGGTGCTCTGACTATCCAGCGACATACTGTCTTCCCACGCCTCCGTTTCCGAGCGCAAAGTGTCTGCCTTTATGCTCTGCAGGGAACGTCTCAAGAGGCATAGCAGAGGAATGGTGACGCTAATGATTGCGGCATCGCCGCTCACCATCTGGGTAGACTCCTCAAAGTTTCCAAGGACCTGGCAGATGTCTGCCAACCAGGCCTACTCTTCTGTAAAGAATTGAGGAGGCTGACTCCCACTACGCCGCCCGTGTTGGAGTGGGTATTCCACTATAGCTCTAAGCTGCTCATAGAGCCTGGCCAACGTGTGGAGCGTAGAGTTCCACTGTGTGGGCACGTCGCACAGCAGTCGGTGCACTGGCAGATTAAACCGATGTTGCAGGGTGCGCAGGGTGGCAGCTTCCGTTTTGGACTTGCGGAAATGTGCGCTGAGCCGGCACACCTTTCCGAGCAGGTCTGACAAGCGTGGGTAGCTTTTCAGAAAGCGCTGAACCACCAAATTAAAGACGTGGGCCAGGCATGGCAAGTGCGTGAGGCTGCCGAGCTGCAGAGCCGCCACCAGGTTAGGGCCGTTGTCACACACGACCATGCCCGGTTGGAGGCTCAGCGGCGCAAGCCAGCGGTCGGTCTGCTCTGTCAGACCCTGCAGCAGTTCGTGGGCCGTGTGCCTCTTCTCTCCTAAGCTGAGTAGGTTCAGCACGGCCTGCTGACGCTTGCCCACCGCTGTGCTGTCACGCCGCGTGACACCAACTGCTGGCGATGTGCTGCTGCTGACACATCTTGATTGCGAGACAGAGGTTGCGTAGGAGGAGGAGGGTGGTTTAGTGGAGGAAGCATACACCGCCGCAGATACCAGCACCGAGCTGGGGCCCACAATTCTGGGGGTGGGTAGGACGTGAGCGGTCCCAGGCTCTGACTCTGTCTCAGCCTCCACTAAATTCACTCAATGTGCCGTCAGGGAGATATAGTGGCCCTGCCCGCCTGTGCTTGTCCACGTGTCTGTTGTTAAGTGGACCTTGGCAGTAAACGCGTTGGTGAGGGCGCGTACAATGTTGTGGGAGACGTGGTCGTGCAGGGCTGGGACGGCACATCGGGAAAAGTAGTGGCGACTGGGGACCGAGTAGCGCGGGGCCACCGCCGCCATCAAGTTTTTGAAAGCCTCCGTTTCCACAAGCCTATATGGCAGCATCTGCATGGCTGATCCATTTGGCTATGTGCACGTTTAACGCTTGAGCGTGCGGGTGCGTGGCTGCGTACTTGCGCTTGCGCTCAAACACTTGCACTAGCGACGGCTGGACGGTGCGCTGAGAGACATTGCTGGATGGGGCCGAGGACAGCGGAGCTGAGGGTGTGGGTGCAGGCTGGGAGACGGTAGTGCCTGTGTCCTGAGAAGGGGGTTGGATCTCAGTGGCAGGTTGGGGCACAGGGGGAGAGGCAGTGGTGCAAACCGGAGGCGGTGAACGTCCTTCGTCCCACCTTGTGGGGAGCTTGACCATCATATGTCTGCGCATGCTGGTGGTGGTGAGGCTGGTGGTAGTGGCTCCCCGGCTGATCTTGGCGCGACACAGGTTGCACACCACTGTTCGTCGGTCGTCTGCACTCTCAGTGAAAAACTGCCAGACCTTTGAGCACTTCGGTCTCTGCAGTGACGCGAGGGGGCGCTTTGGGAAACAGTTGGTGGATTATTCGGTCTGGCCCTGCCTCTACCCCTGGCCACCGCACTGCCTCTTCCAACCTGCCCTGCTGCTGCACTTGCCTTCCCCTCTGAAGACCTGTCCTCAGTAGGCTTAGCAAACCAGGTGGGGTCAGTCACCTCATCGTCCTGCTGCTCTTCCTCCGAATCCTCTGTGCGCTTCTCCCTCAGACTTACTGCAATTACTACTACCTGAGTGATAGACAACTGTGTCTCATCGTCATCGTCCTCCTCACCCACTGAAAGCTCTTGAGACAGTTGCCGGAAGTCCCCAGCCTCATCCCCTGGACCCCGGGAACTTTCCAAAGGTTGGGCATTGGTCACGACAAACTCCTCCGGTGGGAGAGGAACTATTGCTGCCCATTCTGGGCAGGGGCCCGAGAACAGTTCATGGGAGTCTGCCTGCTCCTCAGAATGTGTCATTGTAATGGAGTGAGGAGGCTGGGAGGAAGGAGGAGCAGCAGCCAGAGAATTCAGAGTTGCAGCAGTGGACGGCGTAGAACTCTGGGTGGTTGATTGCTGGATGCACTTTCTGCCATCCACGACAGGACCTGCTCACACTGCTCATTTTCTAATAAAGGTCTACCGCGTGGACCCATTAATTGTGAGATGATTCTGGGGACGCCAGAAACGTGCCTCTCTCCTAATCCCGCAGCAGTCGGCTGCGATACACCTGGATCAGGAGCTCGGCCTGTGGCCACACCCTGACTTGGGCCTCTGCGTCCTCGCCCGCGTCCACGTCCTCTAGGCCTACCCCTACCCCTCAGCATGGTGTATTACGAGTAGAGCAGAAACAGAACGCTGTTATTAAATGTGCCGCTTATTGGCCTGTGGTTGGAGGCTGACTTCCCTTACGGAACGCACAGCAGAGGCAGGAAACAATTTGCACACACCTGTAGTGAGACGTAGGTGCGTATGACTGAGCTAGTGGAATTCACAGCGCAGAAGCAGTCAAGTGGCCAAAGGCTAGTAGTAGGCCTTAAGTATTTTGCTTCTATTTTTTTAAATGCTGAGCTGATACAGCAGACAGATACTGTAGGCAGCGTATAATATTATGTATACTGTTTCCCCCTGCTGGGATGACGGCGGTGATGTAACGGAGACAGCAGAGCCAGGAAACAATTTTGCGCAAGCCTGCTGTAACGCTTAGCTGCGTATTAATTAGGACTACTACCCCCAGCAGACAGATACTGTAGGCAGCGTATAATATTATGTATACTGTTTCCCTCTGCCGGGATGACGGCGGTGATGTAACGGAGACAGCAGAGCCAGGAAACAATTTTGCGCAAGCCTGCTGTAACGCTTAGCTGCGTATTAATTAGGACTACTACCCCCAGCAGACAGAACTGTAGGCAGCGTATAATATTATGTATACTGTTTCCCTCTGCCGGGATGACGGCGGTGATGTAACGGAGACAGCAGAGCCAGGAAACAATTTTGTGCAAGCCTGCTGTAAAGCTTAGCTGCGTATTAATTAGGACTACTACCCCCAGCAGACACGCAGTAAACTGTACACGGTCACAGGCAGCCCAAATATAGTATTTTTCCCCAATTTTTTTGAAAAAGCCCACTGCCTATATAGCCTGTATATCTCTTTCCCTGCCTCACCAGTACTGGCCCTATACTCTGTACAATGACTGCAGACTGAGGACGCAATGCTCTGCATGCCCGATATACAAAAAAAAAAAAAATTGTGCAACACTGCTAAAAGCAGTCTCAACAGTACTGCACACGGTCAGATGTGGCCCTAAGAAGGACCGTTGGGGTTCTTCAAGCCTAAAATAACTCCTAACGCTCTCCCTATAGCAGCAGCAGCATCAGCAGCACTGTCCCTGATCTCTGTCAAAATGCATCTGTGGCGAGCCGCGGGCGGGGCAGATTTTAATACTCAGGTGACACCTGATCTCCCCAGTCACTCACTGCAGGGGGGTGGTATAGGGCTGGAACGTCACAGGAGGAAGTTGTAATGCCTTCCATGTCTTTCTATTGGCCAAAAAAGCGCGCAAATGTCTCAGAGATGAAAGTGAAAGTAACTCGAACATCGGGTGGTGCTCGTCTCGAGTAACGAGCATCTCGAACACCCTAATACTCGAACGAGCATCAAGCTCGGACGAGTACGCTCGCTCATCTCTAGAAACCATAACTTTGTTGATGTAGCCTTTTACTTTATTACAGCAATCAGTCTTTTTGGGTTATTAATGGATCATTCACTTGGCAATATTTGCCCACACCTCCTTGCAAAAGCGCTCCAAATCTATCAGCGTGCGGGGGCATTCCGTGTGTTGCGCCCTCTACAAGTCAACCCATAGATTTTCAATGCGATTCAGATCTGGACTCTGGATTCCTCTTCATCTTTAGCTTTTTAGCAGAGGCCTGAAGATATTGAGCCAGAATGGACTGATATTTGTTGCTGTTCATAATTCCCTCCACCTTGACTAAAACTTCAGTATAAGCGGCAGAAAAACAACCACAAAGCAATATGCTGCTTCTACCATGCTTCACTGTGGGTGTTAATTGGTCATAAGCAGTGTTGGCTTTATGCCCAATTTATACCTTTTGGATTATTATGGCCAAAAAGTTCCCCCTCGGTCTCATCAGATCATTACATGTTCTCCCAGATACTTCTGGCAGATTTGATGGAGGTTTTGGTAAAACATAGCTGGCTTGGATGTTTTCTTTATTAGAAGAGGCTTCCGTCTCTCCCCCACCCCCACAGCCCAGACATATGAAGAATACAGTAGATGGTTGTCACACGCACTACACAACCAGTACTTGCCAGAAGCTCCTGCAGCTCCTTTAATGTTGCTGTAGGCCTCTTGGCAGCATCCGGACGAATTTTCTTCTGGTCTTTTCATCGATTTTTGAGGGACGCCCAGTTCTTGGTAATGTCTCTGTTGTGCCTAATTTAATCCACTTTTTGATGACATGTTTACTGTGTTCCATGGTATATGTAATGCCTTGGATATTTTTTGGTCCTCCTCTCCCGACTGATACCTTCCAACAATCAGATGTGCTGTACAGGGAGGTGTGAGGGAGGTGTCTACTGTGGAGTCACACATGCACACTTTCAAATTGATCCTGCATCCTGAACCAGTAAATACGAACAGTCCACATGTATGAATGCAGCATCAAGGGGTATCTCCTACTGAAGATTACACTCATGTCATTCGGTGTACATCATCTTTATTGTTGGGTAATCTTCAGTAGGAGATACCCCTTGATGCTGCTTCTCATACATGTGGACTGTGTGAGTGATTCTCATAGCTCGGCTCCCTGGCGACGTTATAGCCCCGCCCTTGGCAATGGCATAGCCCCACCCTATCATAGCTCCGCCCCCCTGGTGCCATTATGGCAGGTCCTAACACACTAAGAATACAACTAATCCGTTATAATGTCAGACACAACTCAGCGGTCCTGAAAGGAGACACCAAGCTACTGTGGGAGGAGTCATTCTGGAGTTTGGTAGTACTGTATATAGGATAAGCTGACAAAAAGTACAGGACCTGTGATGATGTCACCATTACGTGATCACCTGTGTGGGTGGAGTCAGGGATCACATGGCCAGGGGCTCATCACTGTATTCCAGGAGCTGTGTGTGCAGTCAGCATAAATGTAGTAGAGCTGCGAGTGGTTGTTTGTCTAATGTGCTGTGCGTGTAATGAGTATAGTCAGCATGGATGTATGTCATGTATTGTAGCACAGCTGTCTTTGTGATGTGCATGTCATGTAGCAGAGCTGAGTTTGTAACATGTGCATGTACTGTGGCACAGCTGTGTCTGTCACGCGCATATAATGTAGAAGAGCTGTTTGTACCGTGCGCGTGTGATATCTGTCAGGGGCATGTCATGTACCAAAGCTGTGTATGTGATGCACGTCATGTAGCAGAGCTGAGTTTGTAACATGTGCATATACTGTAGCACAGCTGTGTTTGTACCATGCGCATGTCATGTCTGTCAGCAGATGTCATGTACCAAAGCTATGTCTGTCAGGCGCATGACATGTAGCACAGCTGTGTGTGTCTGTCACACGTCCATGTACCACAGCTGTGTGTGTGACATGCATGTAGCAAAGCTGTGTGGCGCATTGTGCCACTAGAAACACTGGTATTATAATTTCCTGATAATTACTAGTCTTACTATAAGAGCTGAACTTTATATTGGGTGAATCAGAATCTCTGTAAATAATGGCAGTCATGTACTGACTACTATTTGACATGAGTTTAAATGTGATTGGCTAATTCTGAACACAACAATATCTAGAATTTAATAGGGTGTTCACACTTATGCAACCACATTATTTTAGTTCTGTTTTTTTATTTTTCCACTCTGAATTAATTCAGTTTTGTTTTCAAAGGAATTGTACAGATATTGGGTCACATTGAGGGTGGAAATAAATCTGAAATAATTAATTTTTTGTCGAATTTATTTTCTGACATGACAAAAATACAGGTGTGTGTAGATTTTTTTATACCCCCTGTTTACCCTTCATAAGTATAGTTCTTTCTGTATGAGTAAATGTGGTGGTTGTTTTCCACATTCTACGGCTATCGCCATGGGACACACAAATCATTATCTGATATAAACAGCAGAATAAGATTAAAAAATATAGTAATGAGTCAAATTCTGAATCACTGCTATAAAAAAAATGTAATATCCACAAGCTGCATTTACTGAAACAAGAACTGGACAAATATGATTCATAGACAATATAATCACTTCTACGTAGTAAAGAATTGAAACACTTTGCAGCGCTGAACATGATGTCCCTGGTTGTTTTATCTACTACTCACATATTTACTCCCCCGGCATCTCATGTTCTCCTGCTTCGCTGGAGAATGTATGGAAATCTCTTTCAGCATTCTACATTATCGCTGGCAAATAAACACACTATGTGTGGGGTTACAAGCAGCAAAAGCGGGAAAACTGAATGTCATAGTGTTGGTTCCATAGCTATTTAAAGCGACCCTCCTGATTTATGTCCTGGGACCAGAAGTGGAGGGGGATTATTACCTGCTGTCCTTTTTTTCTTCCATCCCTCTGATTCTTTGGTCTGGGGTCTTGTTTTTGGCCATCCAAGATGGCCATCACAATCCTCAGAATACCTAATTTCCACAATGCACTGGTAGTGTTGGACTACCAATGCATTATACCTGCTCTCTGATTGGCCAGAGCTGCTCATATGATCAGTACAGACCAGTCAAAGAACAGTGCACAGTGTGCATTAGAAAGTTAGAAAATTGCCCCAGCCATCTTGGAAGGCTGGAAACGGAGAGAAACCAGTAGATCAGGCTGGTGGCAGCAAAGAATAACAGAGAACAACTATCCTCTCTGGTCCTAGGATAGAGTTTTGTGGAGGGTCGCTGTAAGGACCCCGGTAATAAGATATAGCTTGCGCAAGATTATTAGGCAATTAACAGTCCCTAATATACAGTATTACTGTATAGGACTTTCTGCAGCAACATGATTTTTTAGGAACATGGAGAATTATAACTGATTTGCCTTTTTGGGGAGGGGGGGGGGGTAAACCTGCAATTTAGCATATAAATAGTGTTTCTGTGCTGATTACTTTCCCAGTTCATAGTGCATTTTATAAGGTTTTGTGTAGGGATTAGAGATGAGCGAACGTACTCGGTAAAGCACTACTCGTCCGAGTAATGTGCTTTATCCGAGTACCTCCCCGCTCGTCCTGAAAGATTCGGGGAGCGCCGCTGCTGACAGGTGAGTTGCGGTGGGGAGCAGGGGAGAGCGGGCGGGAGAGAAGGAGAGAGAGATCTCCCCTCCGTTCCTCCCCGCTCTCCCCTGCAGCTCCCCGCTCCGCGGCGCTCCCCGAATCTTTCAGGACGAGCGGGGAGGTACTCGGATAAAGCACATTACTCGGACGAGTAGTGCTTTACCGAGTACGTTCGCTCATCTCTAGTAGGGATCTTTTCATTCTATGTTTTCACAGCCTAGTTCTGGAATCCACCTTCCAAGCATTAAAATTGTGAAGAATCCAGTCTGGAGCTGTTCAAACTGAAAACCAGCTCCTGGACATCTTGCAATGCACAGAAGGGGAACTAATTTGAAGTACCGCATTGCCAGCCACATGGTACCTTCTTGGTGCAAGGAGAGTGTAGCACAATGTGCATTTAGGCAGGTTGCACACACCTAAGTCAATGCCTGTTTAGAACAATATTATTCCCATTTGTTGATAGGGCTGCAGTAGGCACAGTAAATGACACTTTCCTCCAGTGGCAATATGGGGGAGATATGATAGTCGTACCATTGGTGTATTTATAGGGGTAGCAGGGGTCGCGGTTGCGACCCGGCCCCTAAGCTATGGGGGTTCACAGGTCCCACTTACCGCACTGAATAGGCTGCTGAGCAGGTCAATGTGCGAGTCGGTGTCTGCGAGTGTCAGCGTGCATTGGTGGCTCAGGGGAGCGGTACCAATGAGGCAGCGGTGGCAGCAAGAAAAACTTGTGCTGCTTAGCAGAGAGCAGCGCTTCATTAGTGAAAGCGGCAAACAGTTGCCAGAAGGAGAAAGGAAGCGGGCTTATGGGCGGGGCTAGGAGCGGGGCCAGCAGCAGGTTTCAGTTTGAACATGTGAAGACTTACCACCGGCACCGATCATTCCTCCTCCTGCTCCTTGGTAAAGTCAGTGGATGGATGAAGCACCAGGGAGGTACATTTATGGGACAGTATTCCTGTGTGTGCATGTATAAGCCTGCCTATGTGTATATACTCCATGTGCTAAACTGTGTTCTTTGTATACTCTATATATGTGTGTATATATATTGCATGTGTACAGTTTTCTGTGTATACATTGTATATGTATCTGTAGATGTGTGTATATATACTGTATGTGTACAGTGTTCTATGTATACACTGTGTATGTGTGTGTATAAACTGTATGTGTACAGTATACTGTGTATACAGTATACATGTGCCTGTATATGTGTGTATGTCTATAGGGCTAACAACACTGTCTTCTGCACCAGTGATGCTTATGATGCTCTGAGTTCAGCTCTGGAGACCCACGGTCAGGCTGGGACACATTTCCAAACTCTGTACATAAAACAGAAGGCGCCGAAGACAGTGTGGTTATTCTCTGCCAAAGTTCATTCTGGTGTGTACCGGAACGGTGGCATCACTTGTGACAAACTCTTTCCCTGTTCTACTATCTATTGGGCATCCCTTTCCTAGGGGTGTCCGGAAGAGGCCCAGCGCTGCCCTGACCTTGGCAGCGCGCATCCCTCCGGGAGGGAGCGTGGTGAGTGCCGCAGTAACAAGCCAGCATCTTGCCCTCCCAGCTCCTCAGCATATGCCATGTTTCCAGGGTCACCCTACGGGACGCTGCACTGTAGTACTCTGTTGTACCGCCTCTAGCTTGGATACAAGATGTGATACAGGCGGGCATGGAGGCTCTAGTACCCTTTTGTATTGCCTTCAGCTTGTATACAAGACATGATACAGGTGGGCATGGAGGCTCTAGTACCCTGTTGTACCGCCTCTAGTTTGGATGCAAGATGTGATACGGGCAGGCATGGAGGCTCTAGTACCCTGTTGTACTGCCTCTAGCTTGCATACAAGATGTGATACAGACAGGCATGGAGGCTCTAGTACCCTTTTGTATTGCCTTCAGCTTGGATACAAGATGTGATACAGGCGGGCATGGAGGCTCTAGTAGTCTGTTATACCGTCTCCAGCTTGGATACAAGATGTGATACAGGTGGTCATGGAGGCTCTAGTACCTGTTGTACCCCCTCTAGCTTGGATACAAGATGTGATACCATTCGGCATGGAGGCTCTAGTACCCTGTTGTACACCTATAGCTTGGATACAAGATGTAACACAGGTGGCCATGGAGGCTCTAGTACCTGTTGTACGCCCTCTAGCTTGGATACAAGATGTGATACGGGTCGGCATGGAGGCTCTAGTACCCTGTTGTACACCTATAGCTTGGATACAAGATATGATACGGGCAGGCATGGAAGCTCTAGTACCCTGTTGTACTGCCTCTAGCTTGGATGCAAGACATGATATGGGTGGGCATTGAGGCTCTAGTGCTTGTTGTACCGCCTCTAGCTTGGTTACAAGATGTGATACCATTGGGCATGGAGGCAGACAGGCTCCGTTATGTATCCTGATACATATAGTTCCACATTTGCTGTTACGGAGCTTCTAGATCATCCAAACTCATTGGCTGTCGAAGTTGGCATCCTAGATGGTTCCATATATTAATCTAATGACCGGGCATAGAAGTGTGACATTGTTGTGGAGCTCCTGTGATCCCCTTGTGTGTGCGGCTGAGAATTATCCTGCTGGAAAATATACAGGAGATGTCTAACTTATACCAGCTATACATATCTAATTATATGCAGGAGATATGAGGTCTCTGCAGCCCTATCATTTGGCATGCCCTGGCATCGCATCTCCCATTGATTTCAATGGGGCCAGCGGCAGCATTGTATCACTTGCTAGGTGCATGCAGTGCAATGTGAAGTTTCCCCATTGAAACTACTTCCTCGAAGTGATGTGAGACGTTTTTGATACAAAAATGCCTCCTATCCACTGTGAATTCACATATTGGTGAGCACCATATTGGGCCGTGATTCATGGCCCGATATCACACTCACCCGTGTGAAATTAGTCTAAAGTCATCTTCATACTTGCGATAAAATCGGGTAATGCAAGAGTGAGTGAAAATGCATGACTTTGAAACCAATGATTTTCAATGGTTTCATTCTCATTTGCGATGTTTTCACTCAAGCCAAATTGCAATAAAAAAATCTGCTGTATCGCCCATTGTCTTCAATTGAATGGGCACTGGTAAAGGTGTGTGTGTGGGGGGGTGTATGAGGGGAGGGGGGGGGGCAAGCTAAACTTTTGCACCCGGGCCCCTGAGTCTTTAGTTACACCCCTGAGTCGTACTGATGCTAGAATAGATGTCAGCAGAGTCTAAGTGAATGGAGAGGGCATAGAGAACCATAGTTGATTACATAGAGAACCATAATTAAAAACCAAAGTAGCACTAAGATTTGTTCGATATAAAAACAAAGTATTGTAACTTACCTGGTATACAGGAGACATTAACATGAAAAGACAGCAACCAATCACCTTGGGGACATAATTACCCAAAACCATTAAAGCGGTTTCACAATTACATTTTCAAAAATTAAAAACCCCTTAGCTATGCCCCATTCATAGACAAGCTTCAGGCAGTTTCCTCTTAGAACATTACTGCCTGCATTCTCACTGTGTCGGCACGAGCATATGCACAATAATTGAACGAGCAAGGGAACCATCTGACACCATGACACCATTCTGAGTCATGGCAAGAAGCGGTAGGAAGCCATGTAGTACAGACACATGTGCAGTGGCAGGAACAGACAAGGTGAACATCTGGCCCTCCTCCCTTGTGACACGCTTCAAGACCAAGAATTGATGTAAGGGGGAGTGAATGCCAGGCTAGTTTCCAGGTAGGGATATGCCATAATAATGGTAGACTACAGCACCATGCAAACCATAAAAACACCAAGTTGATGCGTTTCCAAGTCTAAAGCCTTAATTCTAAGCAATTACAATTAAGTACTCAAACTGAGTCGGAAACATGCCAACTTACCGTAAAACCTGATCACTAATAAAGTTTTAATTTTTTTTTTTGGTGATGGAGTATACCATTGTTAAGGCCAATTAGCTGTAGTTTGTGCCCATTTATTCTAGCCCTTCCTCACAGAGGACACTAGTTATACTTTTTTGTTTGAAGGCATTTTCTGGTCCAATCGGCAGCTTTTTGTCCTGACCTACATCTCAAGTTAAGATAAGTCTGCTGGTCATTCATTTGTCAGGCTTGTCTAACATCTTGTTTCCTGTACTCTGATGGTTCATTATTAGAGATGAGCGAGTATACTCGCTAAGGCTAACTACTCGAGCGAGTAGTGCCTTAGCCAAGTATCTCCCCGCTCGTCTCTAAAGATTCGGGGTCGGCGGGGAGCGGCGGGGAAGAGCGGGGAGGAACGGAAGGGAGATCTCTCTATCCCTCTCCCCCCCCCCCCCCCCCACTCCCTCCTGCTCCCCGCCGCAACTCACCTGTCACCGGCGCCGTCCCCCGAATCTTTAGAGATGAGCGGGCAGATACTCAGCTAAGGGACTACTCACCTGTCACCGGCGCCGACCCCCGAATCTTTAGAGATGAGTGGGCAGATACTCGGCTAAGGGACTACTCGCTCGAGTAATGTGCCTTAGCAAGTATACTCGCTCATCCCTATTCATTATTCATTGTGTGTCATCTTTTCTTGTTACTGTTCCCTGTGACAATCCACGGAAAGTCTGGGTAGCCCCAGGTTACTGATGTAGGGTCACCCTCATGAGGGTGAGCACCTCACTGATAGGTAGAGTCTTCCTGTATTAGAGGGTTTAGGGTCAGTTTCCCCATCTTCCCCGTTTTGTGTTTCCTTAGAATGCATGCGGTCAACACAAAAATATATAAGTGTGTATATACCTGTCCTTTTAGGACACAACTAATTACTGTTGGTGACATCACTTACTAATGCCTGCCTGACTACTGCATCCCAAGACAGCAGGCCAGAAGGGTATGAAAGCTAAATGAGTACTTGTGTTTTTAACTTCAGCAGTTTTTAAGACACCCTACAGGGAGGCCATATTAACTGAACATTCATGGGACTCACTAGTTGCTTTAAGACATGAAGCTTTTGCAACTGCAACAGAATTTGTATTTTAATGACCCCTAAAATGTTTTTAGTTTCCATGTAAACCATACAAAGCTTTAAGTCCTGTAACTATCCAGATGGCTGTACAGTTCTATGAAATGTCTGCATACCTGATTTTATTTTTTTTTATCAAAATGACTAAAAGCATAATAATGTCTACTTTACTAGCAGAGAAATAATGCTACAAAATGCAGGAGAACAAATTATCTGTCCCATTACAAGATGATTGATTCTGATTTTATGAACATTTTTTGTTATTTTTTACAAGCAAAACCATGTTTGAATTATAACTTCAAAGGGCACTTCAGATTATTGTGGAGAATACATTGAATCAGGGACATCGGCAAAGAATTAATGAATCTTTTGTTAGTCTATGTCTATTTAGAGATTTTTAGTAAAACAAGACGATGAAAGACAACAAACAGCTATTATCTACTTGCTGGAAACTAGAAAAGATCTAAACTATTGGGATATGTCAATAAGAGGAAACACTAATATTAAAGAAAGTACTTAAAGCAACCCCCCAAATTTTCCCAGGCACTGGGAGGTGGAATTCTATTACCTCAACTGGTGTGAAGACCTGTGGTCTTCCAGGATGGCCTTCCTAGACTACTTGATACTCACTGAATACTGATGGTGCAACAGACTTCTAAGACACTAGATGTTGCTCTGATTGGCCAGTGCTTGTGAGAAGTACTGGCCAATCCAAAGCAGCATGCAGTGTCTAACTAACGATGCATGGGGTGCATTGGGTAGTGACAGGAGCTCCGCAGCCATCTTGAAAGACCCAGTAACAGGCAGATCTGTGGCAATACGGCCAGAAGAGGGCACCATGTAATAAAACTCCCCCTTTCTGTCCGTGGACAAATTTTCATCACTGAGACAGAATGGTTGATTTAAGTGCAGTGAAGTAGCTCATAATGTATTTATATGTTCAAATCAGTCCCTGAATGCCCTCTTTTCCTTATGCCTATACCTATTGTATTGCCTAAAGTTAGAACTCCTTTTACTATTAGCATTTGAAATAGGGGGTGGTCAACCATGAAATAAAGCACGTAACTCAAACAAGGGGTGCAAACTTTACACATGTTGCTAGACCTTGTATGTTTACTTTACATGTATACACACTAAACATGTTAAGCAGAATGGTCATGAATCACCTACAATAGGTTATCGATCCCTGATGGGGTCACAAGAGTACTAAGTGACATATATTAGGGGGATACCAAATGGTATACAATTCGACTACCACGAGCAAATGTCAGTAAAATGGTGGTAATGGTAAGAGGGGCTTAGATCATCCAGCCAGTAGATAGCAGTAAATACTAAGAAAATTAGTCACATCAAATTTGGTAATGTGGAATGATGAGAATTGGAGGTAATTTCTGTCCAGATTTGTGTTCCCCTGTCTAAAGCCACTTTCATATGAGCATATTTATATGGCTGTGTGTTCTGGCCCAACTGCGGGTCTATTGACTTGAGATTCCTATAATAGTGAGAGTTTGGGTTAGTAAGCTCCACCATTGGGCCGGGATACACTTCCATAATACAGGTGCACGAATGAACTTGTAATATACTAATGTGTAACTGGCCTTAGTGATATCACAATCTGGTTCCACCATCAGGATAAGGGTGGTTTTACATCTGCGCTGCGGGTTCTGCTTTCCTGCACTCTTCAGGGAGCAGGAAAGGGGAATCCCTATGGCCAAACGGCTCCATCTTAAGACAGAACCGATTAGTGCTGAATAGACACCATTAATTATGAAGGGGACTTTCCTTTAAAGGGGACTTTCACTTTCCACTCAGCTGCCCGGCTTTAAGCCAGAAGAAAAAGTGTGGCATGCAGCACGTTTTCTTCCTGTATATTTTGCTGGATCTGCGGTGGAACTCCCAACTGGAGGATCCGATGCAGATATGGAACTACCCCAATAAATGCGAAGAAAGCAATTACTATTACTCTCTACCATTAGTGATTAGTTAAAGGACCACTCTGGTGAAAACACATTTTTCTATGCCTGCCCCTCTCACCTGACTGCTCATCACACTCTGGTAGATTTCCTCTGTGTATTGCAGGCACTTCTATACAATGCTTATTAGGCACCATCTCAATGCTAAGATTAATGCGGCGGCAATTTAATTGTCATTATCTTCTATATTCACCTATATAGGTTGCAGACCATAAATATGCAGTCACGTGGATGAGCTGTGATCTTTTCAATTATAGCTGTGTGACAGGAGCTGTGTGATCATTAGCAGTGACTGTGAAAGGAGATTCTGTTATCCCCCAAAGGCAGTTTCTGTGATAAGATTCATGCAATAGCATCACACAAACTGAGAATCTGACTAGTTTCAGATATCATAACCCCAAGCAGATCTGAGAAATGGGTTGCTGCTCATTTTTCTTGAACCTCTTTGAGATGTTTCTATACCGTAATTGGAGTCACCTGTGGTAAATTCAGTTAATTGGATATCATTTTAAAAGACACACCCCTGTATATATAAAGCTCACAGCTCACAATGCATATCAGAGCCAAAACCAAGCCACGACGAGGAAAAAACTGCCTGTAGAGCAAAGAGATAAGATTGTGTGGAGGCACACATCTGGAAAGAGCTGCAAAATTTTTTTGCTGCACTGGAAGTTCCCAAGAGCTCTGTGGACTCAATAATTCTTAAATGGAAGAAGTTTGGAACAACCAGATCTCTTCCTAGAGCTGACCAACCCGCCAAACTAAGTAATCCAGGGAGAAGGGTAAGAGAGGTGATCAAAAAAGCTTCAGAGATTGAATATACACATGGGAGAAACTTCCAGAAGGTCAGACATCAGTGCAGCACTCCACCAATCGGGACTTTATGACACAGTGGCCAGAAAGAAGCCTCTCCTCAGTAAAAGACACATGAAAGCCTGCCTAGAGTTTGCAAAAAAGCAGATAAAGGACTCTCAGACTGTGAGAAACAGGATTCTCTGGTTTGATGAAACCAAGATTCAACTTTTTTGCCTCAATTCTAAGTGTTATGTCTGGAGAAAACGAGGCACTACTCAACATTTGCCCAATGCTCTCCCCGCAGTGAAGTCTGGTGGTGGCAACATCATGCTGTGGGGATGTTTTTCAGTGGATGGGACAAGGAGACCGGTCAGGGTTGATAGAACCTGAATGGTGCAAAGTACAGAAGTATTCTTAATGAAAACCTGATCCAGCGCACAAAGGACTTCAGCCTGGACAGAAGGGTCACCTTCCAACAAGATAATGACCCTAAGCACACAGCAAAGACAACACAAGAGTGGCTTAGAGACAACTCTGTGAAGCCCAGCCAGAGCTCTGACTTGAACTCAATTGAGCATGTCTGGAGAGACCTGAAAATGGTTGTCCACAGACGGTCTCCATCCAACCTGACAGAGCTTGTGAGAACCTGCATAGAAGAATGTCAGAAAATCCTGAAATCAAGGTGTGCAAACCTTGGGGCAGCATGCCCAAGTGATCTAGAGGCTGTAATCACTGCCAAAGGTGTTTTTTTACTAATACTGTGTACAGGGTGTGAATACTTATGTCAATGCAAAATGTTAGCTTTTCATTTTTTTAAAATGTACAATTATTTCTAACATTCTGCTTTCACTTTGTCCTTATGGGGTATTGAGTGCAGAATGATAAGGGGAAACTTGATTTTTTTTTTCATTTGCATAAGGCCACAACATAACAAAATGTAAATAAAAGTGAGATGGTCTAAAGACTTTCTGATTGCATTGTGTATACTGGGAGGCTAGCTACATAATTAATGAAGTAAAAAAAAAAATCACTGGAGTGGCCCTTTAACCCCTTAAAGGGGTTGTCTCGCGAAAGCAAGTGGGGTTAAGCACTTCTGTATGGCCATATTAATGCACTTTGTAATATACATTGTGCATTAAATATGAGCCATACAGAAGTTATTCACTTACCTTCCCTGCGCTGGCGTCCCCGTCTCCATTGCTCCATCTAACTTCAGCGTCTAATCGCCCGATTAGACGCGCTTGCGCAGAAGGGTCTTCTGCCCTCGGGTCTGTCCGGCAGCAGCGGCGTTCTGGCTCTGCCCCCTTCTATGCATCATCGCGTAGCTCCGCCCCATCACGTGTGCCGATTCCAGCCTCCTGATTGGCTGAAATCGGCACACGTGACGGGGCGGAGCTGCGCGATGACGCGTAGAAGGGGCGGAGCCAGAACGCCGCTCGTGCCAGACCGAGCAGAAGGGGAGAAGACCGCACAGCAAGAAGACATCAGAATTAGACGGATCCATGGCGACGGGGACGCTAGCAACCGAGCAGGTAAGTGAATAACTTCTGTATGGCTCATATTTAATGCACGATGTACATTACAAAGTGCATTAATATGGCCATACAGAAGTGCTTAACCCCACTTGCTGCCGCGAGACAACCCCTTTAATGACACGGCCTATATTGGGGTTAAGGGCGCAAACATTTTTGACAGATTTTAATCTCCATTTTTCAAAAGCCACAACTTTTTAATTTTTTCATTGACACAGTCGTATGAGGGCTTGTTTTTTGCGTGGCGAACTGTAGTTTTTATCGGTGCCATTTTTGGATACATAGACTATATTGTAAAACTTTTATTTATTTTTTATGATTGCAGGGAGAGAAAACGCATCAATTCCGCCATAGATTTTTTTTTTTTTAAAGCGTTAATTATACAGCATAAATGACACACTACATTTTTTCTGTGGTCCGGTACGATTACAACGATATCAAAATTCCTATATTTTTTTAGGTTTTTCACTTTTCTGCAATAAAAACTCTTTTTTGAATTTTTTTTTTCTAAATCGCTGCATTCAAAGTCCTATAACTTTTTTATATTTCCATAGACGGAGCTCTGTGAGGGCTTATTTTTTGCGAGAGGAGCTGTAGTTTTTATTGGTACCATTTGGAGTACATACATTTTTTGATCACTTTTATTGCGCTTTTTGGAAGACAAAATGCTCCAAGTTAGCATTTTGCCTCAGTTTTTTAGAGGTTTTTTTAACGCTTTTTGCCCTGCAGGATAAAAAGCATGTTCAACTTATTTTACATGTCATTACAGAGATGACAATACCAAATATGTAGTTTTTTATGCTAATATAAATTAAAGCACAAAAAAAGGTGTTTTTTTTACATTTTTACTTTTTTTTTTACACAATTTGTGTCCCTCTGGGAGACTTACACCATAGCACTGATGATCGCTATGATAAGGCATTGTAGGACTTTTCTCCTGCAATGCCTTATCGCTTATTACAGCGATCATAGGCAATGGCCATACAGGACGCCTGTAGGTGGCATGACGTCACAGAGAGAGCTCGCTCCCTTTATGAACCCTTTCCATGCCACGATCTACATAGATCGCGGCAGGGAAGGTGTTTACAGTGGCGGTCGCATCTCCGATGCACCCCCGTTGTTGCACAGGGATACCGCTATCAGTGACAGACAGCCCCCGCTGCCGGATAGCGCGATATCTCTTATGATCTCACTCTATCCACATGATGTAAGGGTACAACCAGTTGCGGGAGGCACCCCGCTCCCATGACATACCCTTACATCATATGGAGGGAAGGAGTTAAAAGGCAACTTGTCATGGGCCATTGGGCTCTGGTTTTGTACATCAAATTTTCACATCTGATAGTTTAATTTGATAATCTATATACATTATATTTTGTTGCCTTGTTCGTAAAGGGCAGGATTACTACTGGGAAAGTCTGCGTTCCCACATGTCATCTGTATGACCCCTGTTTGGTGTTTCTATGGCAATTTTGATGTGCATGTTAATTGCACATCAAAGACACATTCAGTTTACATTGAAATGTCACGATTTTGTAATGTGGTTTTCAGCAGTTTAGCTTCTATATGTGAAGCAGATGGTTTCAATGTGCTTCACCCGCAGTAGTATTTTTAATGTGCAATTAATATGCATATCAAAAACGCCGTACAAGGTGCCACGTACGAACGCAGCCTGAGACGGAGGACCGTACTATGTGTAAAAATACGTCTTTGACCATTTTGTTCATTTTGACTAAATTTGCTCAATGTTTTTGTTATTCTGGGATTGTAAACTTATTCACACATAGATCTCTTTCGTGGGTATTTGAACTCTGGTGATCCATGAATTACACTATGAATACTATTTCTTTCCACTGGAGATTTGTAATTTAGATTACAAATGGAGTCTAAATCCAATAAAAGAAGAAACAATGTCAGTAGAATATCCATAAAATTTCAAAAGCAAATGCCAATCAGTATTCGATACAGACACCATGCCGGCCTTTTTGTCATATCGAAATGCAAAGCACATAGATGTTATCTGTACTGTGCTAATATCCCTCGACACATTCAGACTTCTGTGATGTCATTTCGATTAGATGTCAAGTGAGCAGCATTTCAAAATTGCTATTATGTTAGAAGAATAGAGTGTAAGCATTTATTGAATGAAATTTTCTGCATCTGCAGTTATCTCATCAAAACAGTTGAGGCATTCATAGCGCTTCAGCTGTCACAATGGCGCTGCTGCTGCATATGGTGCACTGTTGATTTTCTTCATTGCACAGCTGACTCAAAAAATATAAATATAAATATATATGTATATATATATATATATATATAGTGGCAAGGGGTTATTTGCCTATTGGATTGCTGACCTCTCAGACCAAGAAATGGGCACCACACAGGTAGATAGATAGCTCAGGAGACTTGTAATTCTTTAAATCTTGCATCTGCCACTTTTATTCAACAGCAAACAGTATATCACAGTCCATAAGTTAGAGTTTCACCAACCACAGGGTCCCAAACTTGTCCGCACCGGACCTCAGGCTCCAAATCCATGACACAACCTCACACCACCTCCACTGGTCCAAACTGGACCTCAGGCTTGCAGCTTGTCCAGCTCTGCTAAGCTGTAACTTCTTCCTCTGAGTCTGGCAGGAACTGGCCTTTATTTAGTTCCTGCCATACCCCATAGGTGATTTCTCTAATCTCTAGTGCCAGAATGCCTGTCTATTGCCCTCTGCAGTCCATTCTATATATTGCACTCCTACAATATATATATATATATATATATATATATATATATATATATATATATATATATATATATATATAGTATTGTGCATACGTTTTAAGCAGTTGTGGAAAAAATGCTGCAAACTAAGAATAGTATCAAAAGTAGAAGTGTTGACAGTTAATGCTTGTCAATTAGTAAAATGCAAGGTGAATGAACAAAAGAGAAATCTAAATTAAATACTTGGTGTAACCACCTTTTTAAAACAGCATCAATAATTCTAGGTATACTTGCACAAAGTCTGGGATTTTGTAGTGTTACAGTCAGATGTGTTAGAGTACTTCTTTAAATTTAGAACTGGCAATAAGGTTACCAGGAGTTCTGAGTTCTCTCATGTGTCTAAATTAATTAATGATGATTATCGAAGAAAGAACAAGAGACTTCAACTGTGTGAAGTTACCGCTATGCTCTTTTTAAAGAATCCAGCACAGTTTTAACTTTATTTATAGTGCGAGCAGACAAAGCAAGTATAATGGCCTATCATGGTGGGCCACATTCCTGAACTTAACAAGTTAGGACAAAGTTTAATGAATAATTATTGCCCAAACCACCCTAGTAAAGGAATATGGACACATTGGCCAAACATGGTCTTCAGTAAAGATTGCTTCTACTAGCTTGAGGAACACCTCAGTGAGAGTAAATATTAACAGTTAAATAACAAATGTAACAGATTATAATTCCTTTACATCTTCCCCCCTTTTGATTACATTTTTGTTACCAAACTAGGTATATTCCATGGGCTAGTCCTACAACGGAGACTTCTGTGCTTCACTTCCCTAGAGTTAGCCTCCAAGGAGAACCGTTACCCATTTGAGAGTTCCTTTGGGTTATAGAAACATTGATCACTGGATGAGGCAGATTATAGTTGTGACAGGGGGTGAGCATCTTCACATGGGCATTCCCTAGGGCATACAACTTTTGTAACCCATTAGATTTGTTTCTTACACAGTATAAGCAAACAAGGTATACAAACCATTAGGACGCCTGCAAACGAATGGGTCGGATTCCACATGTGGGAGACCGCAGCGGTATCTGACCCTGTGCTCAGCCGGGGACTGCGCGTACCTGTCTTCTTTCTTTTTCATCTGTACTGCGGATGGACGCAGCTGCTCGCTGTCAGACATGCGTAGTACAGATTTATTTTTTACAAATCTTTTTTTTGTGTGTCGCTAGACGATGACGTGAAAACTGCGACCTGTCTGCAATGTCAATTGCAGATGAGCCACGGGTGAGACAGCTTCCTTTGACTTCAATGGAAGCCGTGCGTGTGGACACTGCACAAAAATAGGGCATGTTGGGAGTTTTCCTTCGCTCCCGGAAATTTGAATTCGTTTTCACGAGTGTGCAGGAAGAAGCAATTTTCCATAGCATGCTTTGAACGGTATTTGCTGTGGAACCGCAGTGCAGACCCCGACCGGGGATTCCGCAATGCAAATTCATTCGTGCGCAGGTAGCCTTAAGATTCTAAATATACCATAAAGAGATAAGAATAGCAATAATATTTGGAATAAAGCTTGAACTATACCCAACACAGTAAAAATCTGGTCATCTAGATAATGGCTTCTACTAGTTGATCCCACGTTTGCATACGCCGTGGATAGAGATGAGCGAGTATACTCGCTGAGGCACATTACTCGAGCGAGTAGTGCCTTAACCGAGTATCTCCCTGCTCGTCTCTAAAGATTCGGGGGTCGGCGGCGGGCGAGGAGCGGCGGGGAGGAATGGAGGGGAGATCTCCCTCTCTCTCTCTCCCCCCCACCCCCCGCTCACCCCTGCTCCCCGCCACAATGCACCTGTCACCCGCACCGGTCCCCGAATCTTTAGATACGAGCGGGGAGATACTCGGCTAAGGCACTACTCGCTCGAGTAATGTGCCTTAGCGAGTATGCTCGCACATCTCTAGCCGTGGATAAGATTCTGAAACCAATATAGCATAAAAGCAAAGATATTTTAACACAGTTTTCTCATCTTATAATTCTAATAAACACCTCATTCCTTGAGCAATCATTCTTCCAGCTGCATGCCCTCTGACGAGTAAGGGTAGGCCTAACGATCCCTATCTTCCGGCAAATGAGGATAAAAGTCTTAAGGTTGTCAATTGGTATAGACTGCTTTGTTCCATAAGATTATCATATCAGGCACACTCAGGGACCGTCTGAGGCTGTTTCTTAAGACATAATGTACATTTAGCTGTGATGAATCATCTTACAAAGAGAAGAGGTGCTTATAAGTATCGGACTGGCATCATTGACAGCAAAGCCAAACAAGGTGCAAATATCTCCAGTATACATCTGATAAACAATTTAACAATAACTATGAAACAGGCTGTTATCAATGTCTGAACTAATATATATATATATATATATATATATATATATATATATATATATATATATATATATATATATATATATCCAGAAATAGAAATGTCCCAGACCCAACTTTATAGGGTTTGACTATAAATCACCATCAAATGCAGGTGCTTTATACCATTCTTCTGTACATATCTTTTGTCTGTTTTTGGAAGCCCAACTCTATACCAGAAATGTGGCCAAACAAAATCTCAAAGAATTAAGTGACATCTTTCTATTGGGCGTGTTCCTAATAGAGTATAAAGTAATAAGTAGACATTATCTTCGGCTTCTGTTTCTCTTCTTTGGCCTAACTAATCTTAAAGGCTGAAACTCCCATTGAGTCTATCTTCCTTGCAACTACTTAGTGAACCATGAAGTAAGAGACTCCATATAGATATACTACCTCAGACAATAGATTCTTAGCCACATTCTTTTCTGTAGCTGTGGTCACAACCTAAAGAGAGATCAAAATAGACAAAGATAAAGTCATATTGGCCTGCCTCTAGCGGTTGGATGAGGCCCACTTGCAGTCTCTGAAACAGGTAAGATGGTCATATAGCATGCTGGGCAGGTAGCTTTACCATTTTATCGGGCTATGAAAGGCACAGACAATACCGGCCACTACAAACCTTGTTGCAACATTGTTGAACCCTGGGGCAATCAAAGTAGAAGACACTACACCACACATTACCCACTTTGATTGGTGAGTTGGTCATTGGCTCAAGTGTGACATCATAAAGTAGAGCCTTCAGGGAGGCACAGACATATACTTTTCCTTCAGACTCCCCTCTTATCCAACTCTGCACATATTTTATGCCACTGCTCTTTTTTACCTTTGAGTACTGTTCCTGCAAAATAGACAACAGAGAAGTATCCACACCCAATTCAGTTGCAACCAGGTTAACAGCCATTACCTCATCCAAGGGGAGTTGAGGCGCTGCTTTGGCTGCTGTGTCTGCTTTCCAGTTTCCTCGGGCCTCGGGAGTTGTCTCCTTGTTATAAGCCTGTACTGTGATGATGGCTACCTGTTTGGGTAGAGTGAGTGTCGACAACATATCTGATACAGCTTCTACCTTTCTGATTGGCTTGCCCAAGGTCCCCACAAAAGCTTCTATTATGCCAAATGGGCCTATAATTGTGGGAAATGCTCGGAGAGTACCTTGACCTTGTGTGTAGCTTACCTATTACCTTCAACTATCTTAAATTAATTATATGTACCACAAATGGTTAAAATTAAAACTACAGTAGTCCCGCAAAAAAGCACGCCGTTGTACAACATTGTTGATGGAAAAAATAAGTTATGGCTCTTAAAATGTATTGAAGATAAAGAATTAAAAATGAAATTTCACTCGGTCTTGAAGGACCAAAATTGGACAATCCTTCAACAACATTGATGTGGGCTACTCATTGCACCGTGCAGTTAGTATTCTGACCCTCTTTATAGGAAGTACAAAGTAAGCATGAACATTACAAATTCTAAAGCCAGTGAAAGGGTTAAGCTGGCTGCACATGAGCGTCTGCACATTTTAAGGGGCCTTAGCGCTGTGAACAAAGTTTTTTGCCAGCATACCTTGCCATACTTTTTCTGCTCGCAGGGCATGTTTTTTGCACCAATTGAATTGGCTAATTCATCTAATGGGTTGCAGATGTGTTCTTCTTTCAGTTGAATTACGCAGTGTTTCACACATCTCCTTGCGTATTACATGCACATTTGCGCACCCCACATTGACTCCTATAGGGACCTTCGGTGTTCAAATATGCAAAAAGATACAGTAAGCTCCATCTTTTTTAGAGAGGCCAAAATCCACATGCAAACTGTGCACATGTAAACGAACCCATATGCACAAATACATCCATGTGAAGTCGGCCTTAGCTGCACATGAACATAAGCGCAAAAACACCTACTCCTGTGAAACACATTTGCGCAATGAAGGAGTGCTTTTTGTGACCGTGCCTGTCCAGATACTGAGCGTACTGTGCAGGCACCTGTAATTCACATAGATGGAGGAATCACCTCTGCCCTTATTTGAAAGCCTCATTAGCCTTAAGAGGTGCTGGTGTTCACGGGTATGCGCCATGTTTTGAGCATACCTCCACGTACATACGTGTGCATTTGTGCGCACTATGGGACCTTTGTTGCGCAGCTGCACACAAAACCAGAGCATGTTGTGTTTTTGTATTTTTTTGTGAGCGAGTGTAAAACAGAACCGTGAGAACGAATCTATTGAAATCAATGGGTTCTATTCGCTGCGTATTGTGCAATTGCCCATGCAAATATACCCGTGCGCGGCCGCCCTTATATTAAAGAATCATTATCCTGGCATGTACACGCTCCTTTGTGTCAACATTCACAGACATTCAGCTGGGAAAGATTGCTTTAATTGACTCCTTTTGCAAGCAGGAAATGTTTACAGTTCTCTCCGGAGAGGAGATGGATTAGAAATGACAAACGAGAAAGCGACAAAAATTAGGTTCAATTCTGATTGGTTTCATAGCCGTGGCATTTTAATGAAAATCATCAGAAAAGAATTATATCTCATCTTCTCCCCGCAAATTGCTCTACAAACTTGTAATGTTCTGTTATTACTGAGACTATTTTCCAAATGTAATTTCCAATAAATGCGAGACTAAAATACCCCCAAACACTATGGGGAGATGCGTTTAGGCATCTGTCCGAAATTACGGAGGAAAAAAATTGCTAATTTTGGCACATACCTGTAATGATCGTCATTTGTCTGAGAAGTGGGAGAAGCTCAACAAGAGGGCCTCCCACGTTCCAGCAAATTTACTATCATTTATGACTGAAACTGGCGTAAATTACAGCACAAATCTACAGCAACTCCTAGCTGGCGTATATTTGTATTTCTGTCACGTGGACATCCAAGTTTAATAAAAAGTGCGTGTCTCTTAAGAGGGCTGGCACATAGAACGCAATATTCCGCATTGCTGTTGCAGTCTGGAATTTCGCCACGGTAAATCCGCCTGCTTCTCAGAAATCTCGTCCACGCGGGACGGCAAATCCACCACGGCAAAGCCGGCAGAAGCTGGCATTGCGGCGTGGATTCGCTGGCCACAGCAGGTTCAATTTTTTTCTTCTTACGCTGCGGCTGCGCTCTCCTCTATGGGAGCGCGGGCTGCAGCAGAAGAGCAAGCGGCCAGGCCGCTTCAAAACCCACGGCTAATCCCGCAGTTTTTCGCTGCAGCTCAACCGCGAGATTTCCGCCGGGAATCCAGCATGTGAGAACCCAGCCTTATAGTTTTCCAAAGAACAGTTTTCCTTGCAATTATTTGAGCCAAAAAACTGGGCGCATATACTGTACCCATGTGAAGCATTGATTTCCAATGCAGCTGTTCACACGTGCGAATATACAGTGCGTAAATACGCCGGCAGCAAGAAAAAAAGAACATATACACAGCCGGCGCGTATATGCTCAGCCAAAACATAGTTCTGGAACTATGTTTTGGCCGATATACACCGGCAGGTCCTATAGACTTCTATGAAAGCAGGGAAAGAGAAGAGAGAAGGAGGCATTTATGCTTGCAGGTGCCTTTAAAATAGGCACTGGAAGGCATCCCGAGGATTTTGGCACAGCGAGGGTTTTCCAGGGTGCGGGGCATTTTTTCGCTAAAAGCGATGCTCGCGGTTGTGTGAATGGACAAGAAAACGCTGTCCGTGATCACGGAAAAAAGCCCACTCAGGCGCTTATACAGAGCAGGCGTGAAAACGTAAAAACGCCGTCGCCGTATATGCGCTCGTGGGAAAGAGCCCTGACTCTGAAACCCACCGCTGGCTTTGGCTCAAAAAACTGCATTATAAAAAATTCACAAGAACCTCAGTTTATCCAACACTGATACTGTCAGTGTGGGAGACTGTCCTTAGGCTAGTTTCACACGGGCGATCACAATATCTCCACGGGATTTTTTGAGTGGTAGTGCTGCTTTTTCTCAAGATTTTGCCAAAAAAGTCAGTAGGACTTTCTAATGCTAAAGACGCATCGCATCGCACAAAAATCACAAGTTCCTGCTTTGCGATGTGTTGAAAAGGAGGCCCCATAGGGAAACATGTAAGTTAAAAAAAAAATTGCACATTACAGAAGCGCGATTCTATCGCCCAGGTGAAACCACGCTTATGCCTTCTGTACATGGCAGAATTTTTCGGCAGAACTAGGCACAGCTAGTCCTAAAAAACTGCAGCAGAACTCCAAGGATTAGTCCTAGGGGCGGACTCAGATGGGCGTATATATGCAAAGATGCTCACATAAACGCAGTGCATTTGCAGTGTGAACTATGCACTTTTGCGTGTGTCTTTGCACATATTAGTGTACTTTTTACGCTTACAGGGCCATTTCACAAAGGGGCGCAGGACACAGCTGTGCCCCGATTTAAGAGGCTATTTAGCCTAATTAGTTCCAGATGTTCTTTTTCTCGCTAAACTGTGCAGTGTATTTCACGATCACACGGGTATTGAGTGCGCCCTTACTCACCTTCCATAGACTTATACGCGCACAAAAATAGAGCATACTGCGAGTAATGAGAACGAACCAATTGAAATCAATGAGTTCTATTCTATCTGTATTGTGCACACAAGTTTGGCATGCACAAATACACGCAGAAACACGCCCCTGTGAGTCCGCCCTAAGAGTTCTGCCATGGATTAAACTGTCAGATCAACATTGGAAAAAATACAATGTGGATCTAACGGTTATTTCAATGGCCATGGAAAGAAGCCTTTATAGTAGTTTTTATGCGGGAATACAGAAAAAAAATGATTCTAGTATTGTGTTTTCTTTTTGTATTTGTGTTTTTCTTTCATTCCTTCCGATCAGAAGCATTAAAATGTAGTCTGAATGTGTTCACACGCCGCTGATTTTGTCGAAGATTTGCCGCAGATTTCACCCCTTTAATTTAAATTCAATAGAAAGAGTTAAATCTATGGCAGATCCCCAACAAAATCTGCAGTGAGTCAACGACATGTGAATGCAACCTAAGTTTCAAAAAAGGGTCTTTGTTGTTCCCAAACATACCGCTTTTGTTTGTGGACTATATACAATGTTGCAGCACAGCTCAAATTTTGTTACCTCAGAGAACACCTTAAAGAGTGGGGCCAAGAACACAACCTCTGCTCATATACCCCATTAGGGCATACAACCATCATAGAGTTTTGTATTACAGAACTGCCATTTATGTGAATGGCCATCATGCAATATTACATTCTTCCTGCAACTGCCACTGCAGGGAAATGCCTGGCTGTCCATGGATTTCCTCCCGGCAAACTCCGCTGTATGCTGGTGCAACGGTCGGGCTGAGCATACCAAAGTGGCTCTTTAATCTCTCCTGATAGTGCTCTGCTCAGCTGTCGCACAGTGGTACAAATAGCGTATGAGGATACGTTTAAAATAAACAGTTGTTTTGTCATGGGTGATGCCAGCAGAACAGTTGCTTGTATTAGCAAACTGGGAGCACACAGTTTTAATGAAGCTTTTGAGATAACAGTTGAAATACACTTGGACTTGCAGCGCTACACTGGTTTAGCAGAGCAGCAATGATGCAGTTAATTAACATGGGGAAAACAGTAGGATTGCAATTCAAACAACACTTTTCTTCAACACTCTTTCTCTACTTCTCTAGAGGTTACTCACTAATGATTTTCCTACAGTTTTGACTAGCTGATGGGCTTACTGGAAGTGTATGATATAGGTGTTGGATGAAAGTTGTAATGGCCTCTGAACTAATCCTGGCTTTGAATTCACTGGGTAGTTTAACTCACTGTTTTGTGGAACGCTAGCCTCCAACTCAGATCTCCTCACTGCTGGAAGACCAAGGGAGCGAAAAGGGACTTCACTACCCTTGAAGGCTTGCCGAATCACTGCACACTCAACTGAACTGCTAACACACCTCCTCCAACCACGACTTGCTGCAGACTCTGCTCTCCACCGACTGCTCTCGGGCTCCTCCTTCACATCCTCTCTCTTCCCGTACTTTCTCTGCTCTCCTTCCCCTCTGCATAGGGACCCATACTAATGTTTCCCACTCTGGACTCTCCTACCAATCGGTGGAGGCTTGACATATAGTCAATAGGCAACCAGCTATTACCAGCACTAAGCTCTGAGCTTAGGAAGGAAGAAACAAGGTTTCTCTGACGTACAGCACCTTCTATATCTAAGAGAAGCACCTAGACAGGTGTGACAAGACAAATGCTAGTGTGACTATTCTGGAGGACCCTCTGGGCTACTACACTGGGAGTGAGAACCAAGATGATTAGTCGTTGGCCCCCGACACTACATCCTCAAAGCAGTTATGTGATGGTAGAACACCTTTAAGGCTGGCTTCACAGGGGCATAAACTCTATTGCGCAGCATATCTGCACAATGGGCATGGCATATTGCGCATGCAGTGTGTGTATTACTGTACTTTTTGGACATGCATATACGCATATTTGAGTGCCCCTCCAAAAATGCAAACATTCTCGGATTGATTTCAATAAACAAATAAGTTAAATTAGTTTAATATGTGCTATGTCCGTGCGCAATGCACATGAAAATAGAGCTTACTGTGTATTTTTCTGCACAAAATAAATGCACGCGCAAACGTACGTTCATGCTCTCTATTCCCTGAGTGTTGAGCATGCAAATTTTGAGTGTGCAATATGCTGCGCAATTCTGTTTGTGTGAATACGCCTTTAAGGCCTCCTTGTGGTATTTTTTCCCCTAAAAAATACATGTAGAAAAGGCCAACAATTTTTTTTCATTTGTACTTTGGTTCAGTGATTTTTTTTCCTCCAATTAAGAAGCCACACAGCATTTTTCAAGGTTTTCCAAATAGTTTTTAACCTTGTTTTAAAGCATTTTTTCATTTGTTGTTTTTGGCACCAGATATTACTTTAAGGCTGCCTTCACACAAGCGTTTTATCATGGTAATTTTGCCATGAAAAAATGCGGTCTGAAATTCGCAACCATCTGATGCATTGGATTCCAATGCATCCGTTCAAATGGACGATTTTCTGTTGCGTAAAAGCGGCTGGCCGGAAAAGATAGGTCTGGACCAATCTTCCAGACGGAATATGCTGGCTGGTCTCATAGACTCCTATGGGAGCCTAAGAGAGCTGTCGGAAAAGGGAGGTGGGAGGGAGTTTAGCAGCGGTCTTGCTAAACTCCCTCCCCCTCTCCACCCCTTGTTGTCTGTTGGCAAAGGCAGGGGGTGGGACGGAGAGAGAGATTAGCGCACTAGCTTTGCTAAACTCTCGCCACCTCCCATTGCTGGCAGCTGGCAAGGGGCAGAGAGGGAAAGAGAGTTTAGCACACTAGCCCATGCCCTGTCCAGCCCCCTCCCTTTGCCAACAGGTGGCAAGGGGCAGAGAGGAGGGAAGGGGGTTTAGCAGAGCTAAATTCTCTCCCTGTGCCCGATGGTATCCCAGGCTGTGGCGTATACATGCTGCACCCAGCCATCTGAATGGGCGGCAAAGCAGGAGATGCAACCGTGACTTGGTCATGGCTGCCTCTAGTTCATGCGCTTGTCGACTGCGCCGCAGCCGTGAAGCAGGCGTCCGCAAGGTAAAGGGAGTAACATTCAGGACCTACTAGCAATTATTAGTAGCTCAGGAACCATTTTTATTCAAGGTAGAGACTGACTACACTTACAGGAGTAACACATTGATATCACTTTCTAATACTTCATGGTCATTGTAGAGACGGGGCAGGGACATTGAACACTTCCTGCTGGATTCCCCTATATATATATATATATATATATATATATATATATATATATATATATATATATATATATATATATATATATATATATATATATATATATATATATTCATATTTTAGGAAATACAGTTTCCAGCTGATCACTAGTGGTCCTAGTAGCAGGACACTCGGTGATCACTTTATCATCGTGGGACCCTTTTATTGAAAAGAGGTTCTCCAAATCAGACAACCCCTTTTATAAGCCTAAGAAGTTCCTGTAGAATCACTGACGCATAAAGGAATATACTATCCTAAATGTTTCGCCCCTTTACTTGAGTCACAACAATCCATTAACAGTTCAAAGTAAATGCATTTATCGCCCATATATAATGGTTAAAGGGGTGGTCTCGTGAAAGCAAGTGGGTCTATACACTTCTGTATGGCCATATTAATGCACTTTGTAATATACATCGTGCATTAAATATGAGCCATACAGAAGTTATTCACTTACCTGCTCCGTTGCTAGCGTCCCCGTTGCCATGGTTCCGTCTAACTTCGGTGTCTTCTTGCTTTTTTAGACGCGCTTGCGCAGATGCATCTTCTCCCTTCGGCTGGTCTTGGAAGCATCGGCGTTTTGGCTCCGCCCCCTTGTACGCATCATCGTGTAGCTCCGCCCCATGACGTGTGCCGGTTCCAGCCTCCTGATTGGCTGGAATCGGCATGTGACGGGGGCGGAGCTACGCGATGACGCGAAAAGGGGGCGGAGCCAAAACGCCGATGCTTCCAAGACCAGCCGAAGGGAGAAGATGCATCTGCGCAAGCGCGTCTAAAAAAGCAAGAAGACACCGAAGTTAGACGGAACCATGGCAACGGGGACGCTAGCAACGGAGCAGGTAAGTGAATAACTTCTGTATGGCTCATATTTAATGCACGATGTATATTACAAAGTGCATTAATATGGCCATACAGAAGTGTATAGACCCACTTGCTTTCACGAGACAACCCCTTTAAGTACTGAATATTTTATTCTGCTAGCTGCTGCGGTTATTATAGTAAGACGCTGAGAAATCTTCTCACTTTAGAGTGTTTTTTTTTTTTTAAGTTGGCAGCTAATAGGTACTAATACATCCCTTTAATTTCACACATCCATATCACAGTGTGTAACTGGGATGGCAGAAAGCCTAATTGCTAAATTACTTCAATTATCTTCATGGAAATTATTATTCTATAATAAAGCTGGCCTACAAAACAAAACTTTTTTTCTTTCACAAGAATATTTAATAGTGATTCTAGTAGTATTTCACCTCCTGAAGTCTAATCAGGTGTTAGACCTTTTCCATCAGGCAGGGTGTTTTTGTGACATACTTCAAGTTTTATAAAATTAGCATTTACATAAGTCGACATTGTGTAAAATACAATTCACCTAGAACGTTTTTGATTTGCTTCTGGGATATCTCTCTTCAAGGTCCAGCAAAAATCAGGCAGCATACTGAGACTCCACTTGCCTTGGTACCTCTGTTCCATCATAGATATCTGACAGCCCCAAGATTTTTGGGGATGAAGTCCAGATGGAATCCAAGAAGTAAAGATTTAGGGCTTAGTCACATGGGCGCATTGGCGCCCGTGTTACTGCAGGAGGGAGACGGCCGCACTTCAGGACGGACATCTCTCTGCAGCGCCGGAGGAAAGAACATGTGACTGGCTTCATTGCTGGTCATGTGTTCTTTCTTCTGCGCTGCGGGGAGTCGTTCGTCCTGTAGTACGGCCGTCTTCTTCCTGCAGTCAGGGCACAGTCACACCGGCGCATCGGCGCCCGTGTACGGATGATGATGCACCCGTGTGACTAAGCCCTTAAGGACATATTGCATCCTATAGCTTTGTATGATTTCTCAAGATTAGTCACCAGATCACAATAGTTTTCTGATTTATGATTTTCAAGACAAGAAAGGCTACTTTTTGTGTGTTGATTTTTATTGGCTGGCCTGCACAATAGCAAGAATCATTCTACTGTTTTTGTACTAGTGGATCTGTGTGGTGGGGCTGAGCAACTAGGCACCTGTGTAAGCCAACACTGGGCATGTTAGGACAATAGGATATTTAATAGTCGGCAAATGGATTTTCTGGGACTAATTAGAAAAAATAGGGGTAGGGAATGGTGCAAAATGAAACAAAAAAAGTCATACTCATCACTATTATTATTCATTGGGGGCTACAAAGACAACTCTATTATTGAGGGGGTCACAAAGGGGAAGAAGCGCTAAACTGAATCTTTGCCCCGGGTGTAGAAAAACTAGGTACATCTCTGACTTCCAAGATTAGAGTAGTAGAGACCGGGATTCCTGCAGTGGACGTGGAGCTATTTATGACTTATTTCTTTATTTTACACCATGCTTTGCCGTAAAATGTTTATTTTAGTCCCTTTTGATGATTTAGTAGTACGTGATCAGCTACACGTACAGTACATGTTCATGGACCTGATTACACAGGAGACACTTAAAAGCATAAACTCATATACTAACATGTTCAAAAATTCCATTGACATGTTGTCTACCAGTGAGACCTGCTGCCCTGGGACAGATTTTGGCCATTTTTAGTTATTACTATTTCAGATGAAAACAGGGGAAATGATTCATCCATCAGAAAATGTGACATTTGTCCAAGTAGAAGAATCTGACTCCTCTGTGTAGAAGGAAAAAGTGTAGAATGCTCCCGGCAATTCTATCTCGTTATTAGGAAAGGACTATTAGTTGGAATTGGAAGATGGAGTCATGCCAAAGCCTTCTTCCTACAACCCCTGATTATCTGACCGTGTGGTTTTTATATCCTCTCATATACACAACTCAATATCAGCTTTTCTGGAGTGACATGACATTTTTATGTAAAAGACAAAATTGCGTGAGCCATTCTAAAAAACAAGAAGTAGGATCACTGAGAAGAAGCAGAGGAAAAGACATGCAACTTAGTAACACGGGCCTCAATCTTATATTAATGTTCTGAAAAAAACTCAGAAAAAACATTTCACAAATAAATGTAATTTACCCATAATATATCGTTTTCTACAATGTCACATAAAACTGACATACAAAAGGAATAAACCCTCATTAAATTCCTGCACATTTTGGTAATGCGAAAAAGACCCAGCATACCTTATTTTCCTGCGCTTTTGGGGACTGAAAGTCTCCATGGAAGTTAAAGGAGATGTCCCGAGGCAGCAAGTGGGTCTATACACTTCTGTATGGCCATAATAATGCACTTTGTAATGTACATTGTGCATTAATTATGAGCCATACAGAAGTTATCAAAAGTTTTATACTTACCTGCTCCGTTGCTAGCGTCCTCGTCTCCATGGAGCCGACTAATTTTTGGCCTCCGATGGCCAAATTAGCCGCGCTTGCGCAGTCCGGGTCTTCTGCAGTCTTCTATGGGGCTCCGTGTAGCTCCGTGTAGCTCCGCCCCGTCACGTGCCGATTCCAGCCAATCAGGAGGCTGGAATCGGCAGTGGACCGCACAGAAGAGCTGCGGTCCACGGAGGAAGAGGCCATCTTCAGCGGTGAGTAGAGAAGTCACCGGAGCGCGGGGATTAAGGTAAGCGCTCCGGTGAGCTTTCTTTACCTCCCTGCATCGGGGTTGTCTCGCGCCGAACGGGGGGGGGGTTGAAAAAAAAAAAAACCCGTTTCGGCGCGGGACAACCCCTTTAATAGGGATGTGCAAATGCACTCGATACGCTAGGAGATGTGTGAAACACAATTGCGCAGGAAAAAGAACACACCTAAAACTCATTACCTAATTAGCCATTTCAATTGGTACTTGGGTTTGGATCCTGCATGGAAATGCACTTGCACACGTGGAGAAAGTATAATAAAATATGCTAATGCACACAAAAATGCATGGTTCATTCCACAAATACTCAGGGCTCAGGCGCATTCAAATACACATACGCTCAGTGAAGGGGTGATTTATCAGTACCAGTGCACATTCAGACAATGCACCATATAAATCATAGGATGGTAGAGTTGGAAGGGACCTCCAGGGTCATCGGGTCCAACCCCCTGCTCAGTGCAGGATTCACTAAATCATTCCAGACAGATGTGTGTCCAGCCTTTGTTTGAAGACTTCCATGGAAGGAGAACTCACCACCTCCCGTGGTAACCTGTTCCACTCAATGATCACCCTCACTGTCAGAAGTGTTTTCTAATATCTAATATGTGTCTTCTCCCTTTCAGTTTCATCCCATTGCTTCTAGGCTTTCCTTGTGCAAATGATTTCTCAGCACTGTGACAGGCCACTGGTACCACTAGTCTCCTCCCGCAAGATTCTTCAACAGGTCGCACATGTACCACTTTTCTATTAAGGTGAGCACACTGAAGAGTGGAGAACCTTAACAGTTCACAGGAAATGGAAATTTATGCCCCATGCAAGTAATGTATGCAGGGCATTCAATTTTAGCTACATTAAAGGGACTATTTAGTCAGTCACTTTTGTTTGATACTAGGGCTGAACAGCAATACCCAGTACTGACATCCCTTCATCAAGAGGACAGCATCAGTCATAGCAATCTGGGCAGTATTCATTGTGGTCAATGACTTTACACTACTGTTTCACTGCTGTGGTAGTCTGAGATGGTGCCAGTGTGGTGCAGGTAAATGGAGAGGGCAAGCACAGTTGATGACATCACCCGCCAACATCTGCCTACCTACTTTCTTCTGAAGCTGGGAGCAACAGAAGATAGGAGGAAACATGTTTTATATATTTTTTTTCTTATTTTTATGGAACCACAGTTTGATATACTGCATGTATATAGAATTGAATTGGATTGTTCAGCAATAGTATACTAATATTTTTTGTTTGTATAGTGGTATTACTTGGTAACTGGATGGCTATATTACCTAAACACATACTATTATACATAGAAAATTAATTCACTTCAGCTGTGTTGTGTTTGGTATGCACAGCCTCATAAAGAATATGCCACACTATGAAGAAATGCAGACAAAACTCAATACACAGATTAAGTTATGAAGAACCGAGAAAAGGGGTGATTAGTAATTAGTGGGTCACCATGTTGGCCAATACAGTCATTAACTTGGTGTGGCATTGATAGAATGAATGAATGCTCGAATAGTGTCCTGGGGTAGTGTTGACTATGTGGTAGTGACCATAGTCCATGGTTTATCTTTATTATGAAGTTGTCTCACAGATTCTTGATTGGAGACTGGCCATGGAATTATCTAGACACCTTCCAAAAGTGTTCCGGCTGATGTCTGCTGTGTGGGGCCACGCAATATCCTGCTGGAAAATGGTGCTGGTTAGGTCCTAAAAATATGGTAATGCGACGGGCTGCACCAGTGCACCATCAATGTACTTCTTAAGCATACTATAGGTGATCAGCGGTTGATGGCGATGGCACCCCAAACCATGACTCCACATTGATGAACTATGTGTGGTGTTCCAAATTGGGAGGAAGGATCCGCCCAATTGCCATATTGCCTCCAGATGTTCTCTTGGTTATCATCATTACTGAGATAAAATCTTGATTCAGCATTGAACACCACACTGTGTCATTCGTCATACCAGGCAGCTCTGGAGGTACACCACTGCAAGCATTCATGATGATGGAGCGGTGGGATCGGACAGCTTGACTGGAAACCTACCTCAGCCAATCTTCAAGAAAATGTCATTATTGATGCCGGAGCATCTAAATCTGTCCATACACTTTGCAGAATGTCACCCGCAGTGGACTGTAGAGCCCCTACTGCATGACACTGGGTGCATTCATCTGTGCGTTGTGATCTCCAGTCCCATTATGATGATGCGCACTTCATACGGCTGACCACGGTCAGTTAATTTGACGCATAGCTGTGGCATGCTGTTGAATCTCTGCTGCATTACAACACAAAGGCCAACCAGCAGTAAGTGGCCTCATAAAACCTTTAGTAAACTAATCCATTTAATCAAATGACTCTTGACAACATCTTTGAGGCATGTGACACAAGCAGTTTCCATGTCTGTGAAAAGGTCACCATAGTTAGCCTCAAAGGGCTTTCCCCTTTTTTCACTCTCAGATCAAATGATTGGACCACAACTGCATCAATTCGCATAATTTCTTTGTCCAAACATAGCCGGAAAGTTGCATGATGCTCGACAAAATCATCATGGTGCTGCATTTTCTCTGAGAAGCGGCGTATTTAGATTATATATATCTTTTCTTTTTTGTCAAAGGAGATGCTAAGCGATTGTGTCTAGTTTTAGCTAGTTATAATCGCTTATTTACATGAGTGCTCTTGCAAAAAATGCGTGTACATTGCACAGAGAATAGAACCCATTGTTTCCAATGGGCACATTCATACCACCGCTTTTGTATGGGCACGCGAAAGAAAATCAAAAGCCAACATGCTCTATTTTTGTGCGCAATTTTGCGGGGAAATCAATAATACTGAGGACTAATTAGGCTGCACCGCCTTTTCAATCACGGTGCGGGTGTATCCTGTGCTGATATGAATGGGCCCCAACAGTCGAGAAAATATAGTTAAAAAACGTCGATACGTGTACGATTGTGTGCCCTTCACAGCACAAAAAGTCAGTAGCATATGTGCGCCTGCGTCCAGAAAGCAATACTCTGCCGTGGACCAGGAGGGAGCGACAGCCTGCAGGAGCGGCGCAGAACGTCAGAAGAAGTGAGTAATGATTTTTATTCTTTGCTCCACTGTATTGCCGGCGTATAAGGTGACAGTTGGGAGGTCGTCTTATACGCCCCGTCGCCTTATACGCCGGTATATATTTTATTAATATATTATTGTAACACATTTCTGGAGGAATTGCAGGGAAGGGCTTATATATTTAACCCCTTCCCAACAATTCATCCCCGCGCTCGCCGGCAGCCCATTGCTTTCAGTGGAACCTGCTGTATTGCTGGTTCCATTGAATTCAATGGGCAAACATCGTTCTTCTCTGCACAGCTGTTACAGCTATGGCAGAGGAGAACGATCTTTATGCTGACAGTGCGGGGGGGGGCACTCTTGCCGCTATTGTGGCTTAATAGTGGGACCTGTGAACTTGAGATGCAGCCCAACATGTAGCCCCTCGCCTGCCCTATCCGTTGCTGTGTCGTTCCCATCACTTTGTTGAATTGCCCAGATTTTCACAAACGAAAACCTTAGCGAGCATCGGCGATATACAAAAATGCTCGGGTCGCCCATTGACTTCAATGGGGTTCGTTACTCGAAACGAACCCTCGAGCATTGCGAAAATTTCATCCCGAGTAACGAGCACCCGAGCATTTTGGTGCTCGCTCATCTCTAGTGCTGAATAAGATCTAGGGGAAAAAAAACAATGGTCAACAATGAAAATCTGTCAGACTAGAAAATAGGCGTTTTTTAATCATTTCATTATGGAAGAAACGAAATGACATTGAAATTTTTGAGTTGGCTCTCGGCTCTGAGATGTGGCCCATTTAAGTTAAGTTAATTTCAGCACCAGATCTGTGGAGACTTGAAGGCCATTGCAGTACTGTTGGTCATGCAGCTGGGATAGACCAAGTACTGCTGTTTCTGTGTCAGTGGGACGGTCGGGATAGGTCTTCTCACTACAAGATAAAAGTCTGGCTTCCAAGGGAAAATCTCTTTTCCCCAGAAAGAAAAATGTTGAGCCTGATCCTCTGGCAAAAAAACAAAAACAAAATTCTTTTGCCCCCTCTACACATAAAACTTGGACTCATGAAGAACTTTGTAAAGGGGATGAACCAGGGTGGAGAAGCTTTTCAGTCCCTCAGAAGACAATTTCCACAGCTCAGTGATGCTAAAGTTACAGAAGGCACCTTCATTGTCCCGCAGATTCGTCGTCTTCTTAAAGATAAAAACTTTGAGCAAGTTCTTCAGGGTCATGAGAAAGCAGCCCGGGAGGCATTTAAAGATGTTGTGCATGGCTTCCTGGGAAATCGAAGAGTTGAGATTGTGAATAAACTTCTAGAAAAGTACCATCGATTAGGTTTCAACATGTCACTCAAAATCCATCTCCTATGTTCACACCTGGACTTTTTTCCTGACGCGAGTGACGAACATGGAGAGTGATTCCATCAGGATATATCGAAAATGGAATGAAGATATCAGGGAAAATGGAAGCTTCTCTGCTTGCGGACTACTGTTGGACAGAAAAGGAGTACAAGCGACTAGCAAAGAGAATCCGTTCACGTGGTTAAGCCCTTTTATTTGAAGTTAGTGTAGCTATAAAACCAGAGTTAGGCCTGCTAAACAAAATAGAATGTCACATTCATTTTTCTCGACCCAAAATTAGGGTAGTTTTAATTATTTTGAGAGAAAAAAAACTTCGAAGCGTATTTTTAGTATTTTGATTGGAGATTAGTATATTTTAAAAACCAGAGCTAAATAAATAAAATCTAATGTCATATTCGTGTTTCTAAATTAGGGTAGTTTTAATTATTTTGAGAGAAAAAAAACTTCGAAGCGTATTTTTAGTATTTTGATTGGAGATTAGTATATTTTAAAAATCAGAGCTAAATAAATAAAATCTAATGTCATATTCGTGTTTCTAAATTAGGGTAGTTTACCTATTTTGAGAAAGGAAACAATGTCAAATTGCATTTTTTGTTGAGGCCAAAAATAGGTCCAGTGCTACTTATAATGGGTCTACTAGAAGGATTTTCCAGCCTGTTGTGGATCTTTGGAAGCACGTGTAATGCAGGATCAGTTTGGTAAGAAGAAAGGAAATCTTCATCACTGAGTTTACTCTCAGCTGCCTCCTCTGCAACATTTTACCCAGTACTGTATATTTAGGATCACCAGACTGTTTCTTGCCGAAGAAGAATTTTTCTCCTAATCTACAAAAAACAGGTCGACTCAATTTCCGTTTCAATTTCTACTTCACTGCTGGTTGTATGCTCATTTCAATTTATCTTGCAGTGAAAAGGGGCTTCATTGGTGTGTGCAACCAGATAAGATGGCAATCCTTTATGTTAAGACAGTCATCAACAACCACATCTTTAGAAGAAGTAATTCTGGCATCTCTCCTTGTGACGTTGTGGACTCCTGCTGGGCAACTGATATTGATGGTGTCCTGGATATACAACATATTTGGTGCTGAAAGTAATGAGACAGCTTCACATTGCATGTTTTAAGTGGAATAACCCATTTATTCTGTAAAGTAGAAGAGCCTGCAACATATGGAAACTTTGTCAGTCAAACTATCCATTCGTGTGTAATTCTAGGCTGCTTTCCCACCTGCATGGGGGTCAGTTGAGAGTTTCCATCTCTCTCTTCCGTTTTTGGAGGAGAGAAACTGAAATTAAACAAATCAGTTTTTTTACACATTAATTTCAATGGGGTTAAAAAAAAATCTGGAAAGCAGATGGAAAGGCTTCCGTTTTTTTGGATGTAAAAGTAACGCTGCAGACCGCGCTATTCTCCAGTCCAGAGAAACGGAAACCTGACGGAATGGAAGAAAATGGAAGCCTTTCCATTTTTTGAAACCCTATTGAAATTAATGGGGAAAAAATGATCATTTTTTGTTTTATTGCAGTTTCTCTCCTCCAAAAACGAAACAGACAGACTGAAACCCTGAACTGAACACAGGTGTGAAAGCAGCCTCATCTAATTATTGAAAATGCTTTTCTGTAGTAGAAGCTTGGATGAGAACTCTTGTGGAAGCTGCAGAGTACTCATCTAATATCTTCAGACTGAAAAGTTTTGATAAAGGTGAAATGAGTAAAACTCCTATTATTCTTCTAATACTTTGGTCATAACCTTGTGAAGGAATAGAACCTAATCTCTCCAAACTATAAAGCACCGTGTCTGAAATAGTCTCAGAGGAATTTTCTATCATTCCATAGGTCTTCTGTACAATTCCTTCACATATACAATTTCAGATAAACTATCTCCTAATCATAATTTGTTAGAGATTGTCTAGTTTCTTTTTCTTTTCAGAATCTGCTAGGATTCAATGATTGCACGATACGTCATACTTGCCTCCATCTGCCCTCTACTTTATACTGGCATAAATTTGGTTAGTTAGCAAGAAGTAGCAGATGAAAGGAACTGATAGATGGTTAGGACAGCGCCTCAGTAGATGGAGCCAGATTGCTTGGTTCGTCATCTGTCACAATATCCATCGTAGTTAGTTATCTGCGGAAGTGCAGGGTGCTCGTGGTGGGTGAGACCCTGTTCAAAAGAGGGACATCCAAGAGGAGAGCAAAAGCAAGGGGAGGTGCTGGAGGGCTGTAGAAGTTCTCCAGTTGAAACAGAGAAAACTAAAAGATAGAAAAAGAGGAAGTCCTGCGCTCAGGGTAACCCAAGGAAAGAACACCGGTATAACTCCATGAAAAGCAGAGGGGGACCTCTATTCGTGGTAGATGAGAATAAAGGATGTAGATCCTGAGTGCTGTATTTTATTACAAAGGGATACAGAGTGCAACGCGTTTCGGAGCTTTAAGCTCCTTTTTCAAGCACAAATCTATCAATGTGGCGGTGTTTCAAGGATGCATAGTTTACACGTAGTGCAGAAATAATATAGAAAGAGGACAAGAATATAGGGGAAAAATAAAAAAATATATATATATATTTTTTTAGATCAAATAAAGCATGTACAAAGTACAAAGGTACTTCCTGAAAATAATATGTAGTAACTAAAAGAGGCTATCTCATCTGGTAAAATATTTGTGGTTGTATAAAATCAAACATACAATAAAATATGAATAGGGAACCAGATGAAGGAAAATATATTTCTTAAATATTTACATATGCCCTTACATATGATCTTACATGATATAGATAGATTGAGAATAAAATAACATATGTGGTTAAGAAATAGTGATTGTAAAGGGAGATACATTAAGAGAAGCATAGAGTCTACATCACGTGAGGCCATTATCCCCCTCTACTTTTCCTTAGGGTGCGTTCACACGAGCGTGTTTTTGTACGTACTTAGGTGCGTACATATGTCCGCACCTAGGTACGAGCAAAAACACGTGTGAACACAGCTGCGTGCTTGTTGTAAATGGAGCCGCGGCTGCTGCCGGCGGCTCCATTGAAAACAATGCTCTGTCGGCCCTCTGCATTCTTTTTCGGGGAAGGGCTTTATATATAAGCCCTTCCCTGAAAAAGAAACATTTTAGTGCAAAAAAACCCCCCAAAAACGTACCTCTTCGGCGCTGCTGTAACCCCCGCGGGCATAAAGAACACATCTGCTGCATGCGGATGTGTTCTTCATCCCCACGGGGGACACAGCAGCGGCCGACAGGTAAGTAATTTATAAAAAAAAATTTTCACTGTTTTAAAAGGCTTTTCAGGGAAGGGCTTATTGACAGCTGCCAGGGCTCAGCGGTGACTTCTGCCGCTGTCCCCGGCTCTATAGCGCTGCTGAGCTATCAGCAGCCGGGGATTTAAAATCCCCGCCTGCTGGTAGCTCTGATTGTGATTGGCTGAACTGCTCAGCCAATCACAATCAGAGCTACCAGCAGGCAGGGATTTTAAATCCCCGGCTGTTGATAGCTCAGTACTACAGAGTCGGGGACAGCGGCAGAAGTCACAGCTGAGCCTGGCCGGTAAATATAGATTTTTTTTTGTCACACCATATTAAAAGGCTTTTCAGGGAAGGGCTTATGAAGCCCTTCCCTGAAAAGCCATTGACGGCTGCCGGGGCTCAGCGGCGACTTCTGCCGCTGTCCCCGTCTGTGCACTGCTGTTTTGAGCTATGAGCAGCCGGTGATTTAAAATCCCCGCCTGCTAGTAGCTCTGATTGTGATTGGCTGAAGTGCTTCAGCCAATCACAATCAGAGCTACCAGCAGGCAGGGATTTTAAATCCCCGGCTGCTGATAGCTCATAACTACAGAGACGGGGACAATGCCAGAAGTCGCGGATGAGCTCCGGCAGCTGAAGGGAGGGGAGTTTGTTTTTTTTAATACACTTTTTAAAATGGCTTTTCAGGGAATGGCTTACGGCATGGGATGCCGGCAGCAGGATTCTCTACCGCAGCTGTCATGTGTGACAGCTGTGGTTGAGAATTGAAGAATTCCCTTTGCTGCATCTGCCACAGATGTGGCAGATGTAACAGCAGGGAATTCTTTTAACTAGCGGGGGTGAAGGAAACATCTGCAGGTGCGTACTTTGCAGGCACGCACCTGCAAAGTACGGACATGTGAACACACCATAGGGAATGCAATGTTGCAAATGCAAGCGTGTTTTTGTGTGTGGGTATGCACGCACAAAAACACGCTTGTGTGAACCCACCCTTAGTCAGACCTCATCTGGAATATTGTATCCAGTTTTGGGCACCCCTACCATAAAAAAGACATAGACAAACTGGAGCAAGTTCAGAGAAGAGTTACCAAGATGGTGAGCGGACTGCAAATTATGTCCTATGAGGAAGATGCATCAAAAATACACAGGTAATATGAACAGAAAATACACTTATGTAAATAGGTCTTCCGTCAGAGGAGACTCAGAGCAGCAGTGCTGGACACACGGGAAGCCAATAGAGGCGACCGGGAGAGGTGAGTATAAGCTGACATGGGGAGCCTATTGATAATAATATGTAAATAAGTCAGACTGCCCCTTTAAGGATGTTTAATACAGACCGTAAAGATAGTGAAGCATTCCAAAGTGTTGCAGTGTTTTATATATTTGGTACACGTTAGACTGTTTACTATTTTATACCACTTGTTGGGTTTTGGCCCAATGTCCACGGGCGGATTTGATTTGCGGAACCCGCACGGAGATCTGCAAATCAAGCCGCGCATAGGGATGCATTAGCACCCGCAAGTCAGCTAAAAGCATGAGGATGTGATTTTTTTTCCCAGCATGCTCCATTTTCCTGCGGATCCTGCAGGGACAGCTTCTATTAAAGTCAATGGAAGCCATCCGGTCTGTGGACCACCCAGAGCTGTCATTTTGAACGTGCCACGATCCGCTGGAAAGCAGGAGATTTTTTAAAAAAGTCACTGCATATGCGCCAGGCACATCGGCCGACGCGTCCGGACACATCCTCCGTCCTGAAGAAAGAAGGTCCAGCTACGACGGAGGAGACCCACGCTGGATTCGGAGAGGTAAGAAACTGTCTTTTCCTCTCCATGAAGCTTCAATCAGGTTTTTGTGGCATTTTCTTTTCCATGTGCATTCGTGGTGGCTTTTTTTTTTTTAGTACAGGAAATTTTTTTAATAAGCATTACATTTTTATTGAAAAAGTTTTTTTTAATCACAAACATTTGTAAAATAACATTATGCATTACAAAGATATAATCATGGATTGTCAGAAAGGTAACATCAGAAACAAGAATTGTGTCTAAATAGCTGCATAAGAAACAATTATAACAAATCAACAGACAAAAAAAAATACTAAGGGCGGAAGAAACTTAAAGTTGGAAACATCATAAAAAGGCTTAGTCGGTATAACAAACTTTTGTAAAGAGTTAAGATAGTGCTGAGGTGGGCAGGAAAGTATTGTGAGGGTATATATATATATTGCCATATGTGTTTTTTATGCTTTTATACCTATATGCAAGTTTTATTCAATTCCAAATGAGAAAAAACTTTAATACTTCGCCTTACATCAGATATGCCAAGGCTGAGAGAGATGTTCTAAGAAATTCAGAGAAGATACGGAACCAGACAAGGCCGCATGTACTTGGCCAATTTCCCAGAAGCGCTGGAACAAGATATCAAGATGTTCAAATGTACATGACTGTTATATGTTTTTCACTGTCTCAGTCCGCAAAACCGGACTGCCCATATATGGTTATGAGCCCATCACCCCCTAGTGGGGATGGGACAGAGGGTATAAGATCTCATGTAATCTGTAATAAAGTGCGCAGTTTTTTCTCCCGTGTGAGGAATGATACCAGATCCCTGTGTGGTGTCTCTTCTTACCGCCGGCAACGGGGAAAGTGGGGTGGGCCGATTGGTGTTGCACTTAGAATTTTAACCCTCATAAATGGCGCCCGAACGTGCGGCGGTAAAATCGGAGCTTACAGCGCAATTCACCCGGATCCACGCTACTGAGAAACCGTCCTACTGCAAACCGAGCCTGATCAACTCACTTAGAACTCCAGGTAAGACAAACATATATTTATGTTGTGTTTTACACTGCGAAGTCTTGCAGCAGGAGGGACTATCTGTGGTTTGTGACCGGACGGGTTGGGTTAAGAGTTCTACACGGTAACTCGTGTGGGCTCCGGGTTTGCCGTCATGGACCACTGACCGTGATATGCGCACCAATGGCTCACCCAGAAACTAGTCTGTAGTTTATTTGTACTTTGAAGTCCGTAGCGTTTTAGCGATAGTGGAGATTGTTTGTTGTATCTGCAGAATTTTTTTTCTCTTACTTTTCATTTGATCTCACAAGAGAAGGGACCCTCAGGTTAGTTTAGTTAGTTGTTAATGGTTTAGCAGAGAGGGATGCATTTTGTGAGATGTCTCATAGAAAGAAGGGACTTTCGGTCGGTTTGCCTTATATATGGGGCTAGCGATTTGATTTCAGAGAGATGCATTTTTATGGGACTGGTTCCATAAGGAGAAGGGACCCTCGGTTGTTCTGCCGGTATATAAGGGGCTGACAATTTGAAAATTAAGAGGGATGCATTCTATGGAGCGTGTTATTTTTTGTTGTTTTTGTTGTAATATGCGTAAGATCTTATTAAAGAAGATAGAGCCCCTCAAGGGCTGCCGCCGTGTGGATGAATCTGTAGAATGTAAGAAAACTCTAATGAAAATGTGTGACACCGACCGCATGGCAGATTACAAAATGGTGTCTGGGAGGAGGTCTTTAGGACCCAGAGGTGCCTTGGAAGATCAAGGTTTGCTAGAAGGAGAGAGAGAGAGACAGTCAGAGTAAGTTAAGTATGTACACATTATTTGTTTAAGAAAGTGTCCGTAAGTGAAATGTTGAAAAGTACAGTAAGTGATCAAGAGGGCGTCAGGAGAGTGTCTATTGAAGGTTATATTGGCAGTTAGGTAGGGGAGAGAAGTACAATGCACGTGATTTGTTGGTAAAGAGAGATGAAAATGTGTATAATACAAGATAGATAATAGATAATGTATAATCCATACTAGGTGGATATATATGTGTATATATATATACTGTAAGTGCAAATAGTTAGCTGAAGGGGAGAAGAGTCTGTTGACAAGTAGCTGCAAAGTCTGTGTAGCCTTCCAAGGTCAGAAAGATAACAGCGAGAGAGAAAATACAATAACATCCTTGGTTAATATCTTGGCTTGCTTGCAATGAATTGAAATGAATTTAATTAGTTATACTGTCTTAGTAGGCAGGGAAATATAGTAATTTCTAATGTATATTCTTACTTATACAGGGGTTGAAAATGAATGTTGTAAGGTCCCAGCATATGTGTTAATTATGATTTCAAAATGTTTTTTCAACAGTTTAAGCTAAAACTTATTTCAGTTTGTGTTTCATATTCGCGGAGAGATAACAGTCAGGGTCACAAGGGGGGTTGAAAAATACCCACAGATTCTAAAACACTTCAGCGTTTAATACAGCATATAATAGCTTCAGTAGATAAGAAATATAGAATATTTCAGTCACTCAGCAAACGTTTTCACATAATTTGTCATAAATAGCGCTCATTCACAATCTCATCTCAATAGAATAATGTACTTTATAAAATTAAAAGCACTCACCTCAATGTTTTTCAACTGATGTATGTATGTTTGTCAAACTTTTTTGTCCGTGCATCTGCATGTACTGGTACACCTCAATGGGGGGGTGACGGAGCAGACTTGGGAGCATGGATGGATGAGAGTTAGTGACCCGTGTTCAAGCTGTGGTGGAATGTGTGATGTGGAAATTGACTGGGGGTAAAAGTCCTACCCCATGCATGGGACTTTGCTTGGTTGAGATGTGGACGTGTGGACGGTTAAGCTGAAATTAAGTTGAGAAGACGGACGCAATGTGCCAATATCGAAGGGGTGGAGCTAGATGATGTAATAGTACGTAGTAATGTTTCATCCCTCCTGCACAAGGGAGGGGGGAGAATTTTGAGCAGCTAGTTTTTTTGTTTTGTTTTTTTTTTTTCTCCTGTCTGAAATTTGATAAAGATATTGCAGGCAGGAACAGACTAATAATGAATTCACTTAAAGGGATATCACATTTCAAATATTAGTAGATGTTTTGTAGATTTTTCTGTCCCGGTGTAACTCATGTTTCTGTTATAGGTGCTAACATCTTACAGGCCTTATCTGCATCCATCAAATCTTTTTACAATGTTATACTACCTTGAAACCGGCTACTATTGTTCCAATTGAGTACCCTGTTTCAAAGGGGGGGAGGAGAAGGCATAGGTGATCTAGGTATTGCAAGTCAGCCATTTTAGGTATGGCAAGTCAGCCATTTTAGGTATTGCAAATCAGCCATTTTTAAATTTTTTTTGCAAGTCATTTTTAATTTTTTAAATTTTTTGCAACAAGATTCTGATCTTTTTCAAATAGAATATCAGCCTGATTGTCTAGCAGTGATGCAACAAGAAAAATTTAAGTTTTAAAAAGTTACTGAAGCCCTTGTTAATAATGCATATTTTGAGTTGTTTTTTATAGATGGTACCAGGGTGATTGATGACTCCACACTGGATATACGGTGGTTACACAACAAGATGTCCCAAAAAGCAGAATGTCTCCGCATGTCGCAGTACAAGAAGCGGAACTAAAAGCACTCACAGAGGCGTGTAGAGTGGAGGAAGGTAAGACGGCAAACATTTACACTGACTCCCGGTATGCATTTGGCATAGCTCATGATTACGGCCCAAAATGGAAGGCCAGACAGTTTTTTACCACAGCAGGACAGCCAATTAAGAATGTTGCAGCGGTGCAGTCTCATGGAGACCCTACTTCTACCTGACAAAGTGGAAAGCTCACACCAATTCCTACACCGGAGAAACAAGAGGCAACGCCATCACAGGCCACACAGCAAAAGCAGCGGCCCTCAAGCCGTGGAAGAAAGAAGAAAAGAAGAATTTGATAATAATTTTGGACTTTGACTACACTTGGACTTTGATAACAACTTGGACTTTGATAATAATTTTGGACTTTGATTTGAACTTGGACTTTGATATGCTAAAGACTTTACAGTTAAGAAAAAGACAAATGGACTAAAAAGGGACGGCGTATGGTGAACAGTCAACAGAACTTGCTTACCATAGTCCCTGTGCCTCATGATGGCCCAGCTGACGCACGGAAAGACGCACCTCTCAAAGCAGTAATGATGTCGACGCTTGAACGAGGACGGGTGGCTCCTTGGTTTTCTGTAGCTGCTGCATCATTTGTCCAATTTTGCATGATCTTTGCCGTAAGCAACAGGGCAGAAGTAAATTTGCCACACCACACTTGCCTAGACCACTCTACCCATTTCAGGGATTGCAAATTGGCTACACTCAGCTCCCACTTGTTGGGAAGCATGAATATGTGCTTGTTGTTGATTTCTTTTCAGGTTGGAGACCTACCCTGTTACCAAAGTAAATAAGCAGGTAACCGCACAGAAGCTCATGAATGAGGTAACCCGCAGATATGGGGTACCGGAAGTGATTGAGTCAAACAAAGGTACACACTTCACAGGTGAAATAATACAACACATCATGTCTGTTTTGGGTATTTTCCAGGCTTTTCACACACCCTACCATCCGCGGAGTTGTGGGAAAGTAGATACAAAAGGCAATGAAGGAAACGGGTAAAATTTTGAATTGAGTGTCTTTCTATTAGTTTTTTTTTCCTCCGGAGGATGCATGCCAAAGCAGCAGAGTTTGGGGAATGATTTTCTTGTTAATTTTGTCATAGGCCTCTCCAAGGAATTGTTAGTAATGTATTCTGTAGTCTCTGCTTTTCTACCAGGTCCTACAGATGAGTGTCACAATCTAAAACCAGGTGACAGGGTCTATGTGAAAAAGTTTGAGCGAGAAACCCGGTTTAAAGGTCCTTACCAGATGTTGCTCACCACCCCAACTGCAGTCAAGCTCGAAGGAAAGCCCACTTGGATCCACACTTCGCACTGAAAAAAACTGATGATCTTGCATATCCTTTAAATGCTATGTGGTACAATTCCTCTAACACACACCTTTGACTACTGTACACTAGCCCCCTGTTTCAGAACAAATTAATACAATGAAATGTGCAATATGAAGAGTACACTGAGGATGAGAATCCAACACCGCATCGTGCTAAGAGAGACATTGACACTCCAGGTGGTAACTTTGATCCACATGTACACATAGATACAATAGGAGTGCCAAGGGGGGTGCCAGATCAATTTAATTCTAGAGATCAGGTTAAAGCAGGTTTTGAGTCCTTATTTGCTATTGTCACTGTTAATAATAATGTAGATTAGATGAATTATATCTATTACGATCAGCAGAGGTTTGTAAACTACACCAGAGATGCTTTACAAGGGTTAGCTGACCAGTTAGGGCCCACTGCATCCATGGCGTTCCAAAATAGAGTGGCCGTGGATATGATTTTAGCAGAAAGAGATGGGGTATGTAATTTTCTGTATGTGTATTATCCCTTTGATCAAAGAGTATGAGTAAGGGACTGGACAATGTGACCAAAATTTCCCTTGTTTGAAAAAAGATGAAGAGCCAGTTCCGATAATGCCAACCACGTACGTTACCAGAAGAATGGAGAGATGGACTAGTACTGTGTCTGCCTCAGTCTCATAAGATGGACTGTCAGTGGACTTCCCATTTGCCTAGGGAAAGTGCAGAAGACCTTAGGTTCCGGCGAGGGCACACCCTGTGGGGTGTTAACTCGTACAGATAGAGGGTATGGATGCCCGGAAATAAGCCCAGGGAATCCATGGCCTCCTTCTGAGGTGAGGTAGGGATCCCTCCCTTTTAGGAGTAGGGACTTACGGGCAGTGGAGAAACCCTGACGCAAGGGAGAGACGACCGAGGAAGAGTGCAAGGTCTGATGCTTGATCTCCATATTAAGTTTTTTAGGGGGGTTTGTGAGGGTATATATATATATTGCCATATGTGTTTTTTATGCTTTTATACCTATATGCAAGTTTTATTCAATTCCAAATGAGAAAAAACTTTAATACTTCGCCTTACATCAGATATGCCAAGGCTGAGAGAGATGTTCTAAGAAATTCAGAGAAGATACGGAACCAGACAAGGCCGCATGTACTTGGCCAATTTCCCAGAAGCGCTGGAACAAGATATCAAGATGTTCAAATGTACATGACTGTTATATGTTTTTCACTGTCTCAGTCCGCAAAACCGGACTGCCCATATATGGTTATGAGCCCATCACCCCCTAGTGGGGATGGGACAGAGGGTATAAGATCTCATGTAATCTGTAATAAAGTGCGCAGTTTTTTCTCCCGTGTGAGGAATGATACCAGATCCCTGTGTGGTGTCTCTTCTTACCGCCGGCAACGGGGAAAGTGGGGTGGGCCGATTGGTGTTGCACTTAGAATTTTAACCCTCATAGTATAAGTACTCTGCAACCAAGTATCCCAATCCCTCTTACATTTATTTTTTCTGTTTAAGGCAAACCAGCTATTTTTATTGACTGAGTTTATAATGCCAGAAATAGATGGGATAGAGGCACCGGACCAAAATCCATTTTTTTTGTTGCCACTATGTTCCATGTGCTTGAAATAGCTCGAAATGTAGCTGTACTCAATGGCAACCTATAATTAAAGTAGGTTTGAGCCTGTAAGTGAAATTTTATTGAGTGCTTTCCTAATAAAAATTTTCAATTGGGATCCAGGCTTTGGAATAATCATTAAGCCAGGGGGACCTGAGCTGGTCTAGAAGAGAGGCCCGTTAATATCGATTAATTGAAGGAGAGTTTAATCCTCCTTTCTTTAGATGTTAGAATAAGATGTAAAATTTGATTTTGAGTTTTCTTTTCCTCCATTTAAAAGTTTGTAAGAGAGTTTGGAGGTTTTTAAGATACGAGATTGACAAGTAAATGGGAACGTTACGCAAAAGATATAAGATTTGGGGCAAAATTAATATCCTAACCGCTGAGATTCTGCCCAACCAGGAAATACCCTCAATCTATCTAGTTCAGATTTGATCCATGAAATAAAAGGTTTAACATTTACATCAAATAATTTAGAAGAAGAATCTGTAAAGAATATCCCTAAGGCTGCATTCCCACGAACGTATATCGGCTCGGTTTTCATGCCGAGCCGATATATGTCGTCCTCATCTGCAGGGGCGGGGAGGATGGAAGAGCCAGGAGCAGGAACTGAGCTCCTGTCCCCTCTCCTTTATACAGGGTTGTTTGAAGGTGCATTTAGAGACACTTAGAGAGAAAACTGCAAAAACACTGTGTGTTTTTCTCAGCAGTCGGACCCCCACAGATCATAAAGTTTGTGAATAGGGAATAACTTTATAATCACTTTGTCCCCTGTTGGTGAGGCTCAGATCTCGCCATATTCTCACTGACCAGTAAGTACAGAGAGGTTATTTTACAGTCTATACACTAAGTGATGTTGTTGCACAACTTATAGGGAGTCTGTCAGCTTGGACATGCTGCCCAAACTGCAGTCATCATGTTATAGAGCCGGAGGAGCTGAGTAGATTGTTATATAGCTTTATGGGGAAAGCATCAGTATAACTTGTATTTTATTCATTTATATCTCTGCACATTCTGAGCTGGACAGTCCAATGGGTGGAGTTATCAGTGATTGTCAGCTATCTGTTAATGACTGTACATACAGGGGTAGCTGTAAATTACTGATAGCTCCGCCCATGGGACTGTTCAGATCAGAACGTGCAGAGATATAAGTGAATAAAGTACAAGTTATACTGAATATTTCCCTATAGAACTATATATCAATCTGCTCGGCTCCCCCTGTTCTATAACATGATATCTACAGTTTGGACAGCATGTTCGAGCTGACAGCCTCTATTTAAGTAATTTTTTGGCTTGTTGTTCTCTAACTTTACTGTGGCATTTAACCCTTCTTTTACTCTGAGTTTATATAAATACATAGAAATAACCACTTTTCACTTTCATATATATGAATTCTGTGTAATTACAGTGCATAAAGCGTATAGCTGTTTCATCTATATTTGAATACAATTTGGGCAAATGGGATGTCAAATGCAGCTAATCTTTTATGAAATGGGTTTTGTCATATTCCTTACAAAGCTTTTGCGCTTGCTGTCACTAGTACGTTTCCGCTGTTGCAGTTCATTTTCTTATGTTAACATTTAACTGGATTGATACCTAATAATTGGATGGGCCAGCCAGGTCTACCAGAGCGATACTCAATCATTGTAACTGGCTCTGATTCATAGAGGCTAAATCCTTCTGTGGGATTTTGTATCCTTACAACAATTATCTCATTAATTGGGATTCACTGGCTGAATGTGTGAGATAAACCAGCCCTATAGTGTTTGAGACTTGGCACATTCATTATAAGATGTAACTGTGCAATAACAATAAAATGAATCGAAGCTGAAAATCCAACCAGGGACAACACTTCTTTTTAAGTCTATATGCCCTCTTCCACCACCTCACTGATTCAATTTGATGTATTAGGCCTTAAACAGATGGGCGTGATTATGTCCCGTTATGCGTCCATGCTTTTCATAGCCGCATAACGGGATAAAACTAAACCATTGATTTCAATGGTTCTGTTTCCACTGTTTCAATATTCTCAGGTGTTAACCCTTTCCAATCCACTGTCTGACCTCTGAAGACATTATGATTTAAGGCTGTACAGCTCTGATGTTGGTAGACATCCGTCGGGGTTCTCTTACTGTATATTGCCAGCCTCTCTGCTGTCGGCGCCTATCCAATGTGTCCCCTCATGCAGTACTGGCTTTAGCCAGCATATAGCACCGTAGTATAACAGCAGAAAAGGAGTAAGCCCCCTAGGGAAACCAGGATACAAATTGGATTGGAGAGGGTTAATGCTACGTGCGAGAAAGATAGGACAGGACCTATCTTTCCGCTTCTTTTTTCAAACATGCACGCACTAGCGAGGAGATTGGATGGTCCAGAAAAAACAAACCCGTTTCATGCATAACTATGCTCTGTAGTGGTGAGCGTAGTTGTGCATACGCTCATCTGTTTAATCCCTTAGATCCAGTATTTCCATAGGTGTTTTAGTTCTGCTCCTATTATGGAGCAAAATAATGGAAATCAATAGCACAGATGTGAACACAGCTTAAGCGACAGGCTGTAATAAACTGCATCAGATATGTTCTCCTGAAACGGCTGCATAGCAACTCCAGGGAATTTCTAATTCCTAGCAAGCTATTGCTGGAACCATCATGCAGCGTGTGGATTGATATCTGCCATAGGCTTCTATTTGGGAGCTGTCAGTTAGGCCTCGCTCACACGGGCGACAAATCAAGTGTTCGTTCAGCCCATGCTTTCCTATGGGTTAATTCACACGTGTGATGTTTTGGAGTGTGCAACATCCCGACACAAAAACCTTGCGGGTTCCACGATATGCACGCGACTCGTGAGGTTTTGTAGCTCATGTTTTCCTATGAAGCCTTCCTGCATCACATGAAAACGCGATTTTCGTACGGTGCGATACAACTTTGACAGTAGGAAATCTTACTGTCAAAGCCATGAGCTAAGTCCTAAGGGGACTGGGAAGAAGTTGCAGCGGAGCCATGTACACAGCACTTCTCGGTGATGCATTCTTTTTTTTTTAATCTTCTACTAGGGCTTAGTTTTGCAAATCCTCGCATGTGATGCTACAAAGTAGCGCAACTTTGTAGCACCACATGCGACTTTGTAGCACTGCAAGATTATGGTATCTTCGTGAAAAACCGGAATGATATCATACGGACCAGCGATGCCATATCGCTACAATTTTCTTGTGGCGATGCCATGTCGCCCGTGTGAACGAAGCCTTAAGTCATTTCCAGTATAACTGTTAAGAAGTCTCACTACCAGAGACTATCGGACAGTGAGGGTGCATTTTTCCACAGGCAAGCACGATATCGGCCCAAGAAACTCTGACTGATATTGCACTTGTAGACATGTGATTTTGCATGCAAGTGTAATGCGATTTGCTAGAAAACCGCATTGCAACACTGAACATGTAATGGCTACACGCAGGCAGTACGTAGGCTGCGTACTTCAGCGACCAAAGACGTATATGCCCGTGTAAATAAGCCTTTATTCTAATTTCAACTAGTGAGGAAGAGGCTGCTGGGAGAAGCTGCTGCGCAGTGAGGTGAATGTAGGGAAATGTGTCGGAGAGAAGCAACTCTATTTAAAAGTTTGTCAATTTATTTCAGTAATCAAATGAATATTGTTTCCCTTCAATTTATTTAAAATTGTTCCAATTCCTTATCCACGATGGACCGACGTGTAGCCCATAAAAATCATACTTTTCAATCACGATTCCCTTAAATATAGTGTAATTATCGTCCATATTTTAAAATAGTCTACACTAAAAGCCCTCTGTAATGCATTACGAAACCATTCATTACTGGCTCATAAACCATCATTTATTTTTGCTACAGCTCGTAGAACATCCAGTCATTTGCTGAAAACCTGTCAGGCTTAACGACCCTAAATTATGTGTATGTCAATGAACTCAGCAACATGCAATATAGATTTTCTAATACGGTTAGTGATCAACATACACAGATAATACTAGTACTAATGCCACATTCTTAGCATTACCGGATATAAAGTATACTGCTGGCGAATGTTCATGACATGCCTTCGTATAAGAGTAGTCCGAAAATATATGGGTGGTAGGTAGCAGTTGTGAGAGTGGGGTGAAATATCCAGGGTTCCAATTGTCATGGACTTCAGAGACTATAGAACATACAACTTAAAGGGGTTGTCTCGCGGCAAACCTCAAAATTCTACCTTACCCCATTCCCCCTGTCACCCCCTGGCATAAAATAGCAAATTAAAGCGGTTTTTAAACCGCTTGCTACTCACCGATCCGATGAAATAAGGACTTTAAAAAAATCTTCTCCCAAAGATGGCCGCCGGTCATTTCCCAGGGATGCACTGCTTTTTTCTCCCATGGTGCACCGCGGGTCTTCTCCCATGGTGCACCATGGGCTCTGTGCGTTCCATTGCCGATTCCAGCCTCCTGATTGGCTGGAATCGGCACACGTGATGGGGCGGAGCTACGATGATGACGCGGTGACCAGCTCTCCGGCACGAGCGGCCCCATTCACCAGGCAGAAGACCGCACAGCGCAAGCGCGTCTAAAAAAGACATCAGAATTAGACGGATCCATGGAGACGGGGATTCTAGCAACGGAGCAGGTAAGCGAATAACTTCTGTATGGCTCATATTTAATGGGGTTGTCCCGCGCCGAAACGGGTTTTTTTTTTTCAATTTTTTCAATTTTTATAATAGATATGGCAAAAGGGGGGTGATTTAAACTTTTACAACTTTATTGATTCTTTTTTTTACTTTACTTTGAAGTCCCCCTGGGGGACTTTAAGATGCGATGCTTTGATCGCTCCTGCAGTATGACGTAATGCTATAGCATTACGTCATACTGCTTTTTGACAGGCAGCCTATGAAGCCACCCCACGGGGACGGCTTGATAGGCAGTCTGCTAAGGCAGGCCTGGGGCCTTTCATTAGGCCCCCAGCTGCCATGACACATGCACGGCTCTCCCGATCTCACCAGAATTGACAGCGGCATTTAAATGGTTAATAGCCGCGATCGGCCGCGCGGCCGCTCGCGGCTATTGCCCGCGGATGTCAGCTGTTATAAACAGCTGATGCCCACGCTGTATGAAGAGAGGTTGCATCGCAACCTCTCTTCATACATACCCCGACGCTCCATGACGTACCCGGTACGTCATTGGTCGTTAAGGGGTTAATGCACGATGTATATTACAAAGTGCATTAATATGGCCATACAGAAGTGTATAACCCCACTTGCTGCCGCGAGACAACCCCTTTAATGCACGATGTATATTACAAAGTGCATTAATATGGCCATACAGAAGTGTATAACCCCACTTGCTTTCGCAAGACAACCCCTTTAAGGAAGGTACAAGGGGTAGACCTCCCCGAGATGCAGAAAACAGACCAAAAGGCAAAGAAAGGATAGAAGTAGGAAGGAGGTAATAGCAGCCAGGCTATGCTGCATATTTTATTGACAGTGCACCGGTACTTTTCTAATTGACAGTGTATTTGGTCCCTGGTCGGTGCGCTTTTCTGTCCTCTTAGAGTCCATAGAGATGTGAGCTATCTCAGAGGTTTTCTTGCACTTCCTCCTTGGATGCTTTCATTTCATCCTTGATCTCAGGGTGCGTTCACACGAGCGTAGGCGTATTTACGATCGCACGAGCGCAGCGTATAATCGCCGGAAAGAACGTTTTTCGCCGATCACGACCAGAGCTAGAAAGCGTATTTTCATTTGTTCCTACTTTGCAAACTATCTTTTCGGGCCATCGAATATGCGTTGGCGCGTATTTCGGTCGCATATGTTCCGGGTTTTTTTCGGGTTGCCGTTTTTACGCGCCGTAAAATCGCCCGTGCGAACGAATACATTGGAAACCAATGCCTCAGATGGTCACGTTTATACGATTGGGCGCAAAAACGCGCCGTTTATGCGCTCGTGTGAACGCACCCTCAGAATGCGCTTTACATGATTTTGTTTCTTCTGTATACTTTTTATCATGTTCTGCGTATATGTATAAATTCTTTTAACGGCAGGCACGGCTCTCATTGAAATCAATGGGAGCCGTACCTGCAGTTACAAGTGCCAGCCACTACATGGAAGGTTGGCGCGGAGACTTCCACTCCAAATACACAGAGGTCGGAGCAGAAGCCTTCACGCCGACCTCTCATGTAGTGGACTGCGCTTGTAACTGCATGCACAGCTCCTATTGATTTCAATGAGAGTAGTGCCTGTAGTTACAAGCATCGGCTACTACACAGGGGTCAGCGCAGAGGCTTACGCTCCAGCCTCTGTGTTATCATGGTGCTGACAGCATGTGCCCGCTCAGCTGATCGGTCATTCCCCCGAACGACGGACCCCAGCCGATCAACTATTGATGATCTATCCTGATGATAGGTCATAAAGAGCATACTTTTGCTTTAATTTTAGATGTATTGGAGCAATAAAAACATTTGGGTTGTAAAGAGCTACATAGTCTATAAGATGTTTAGAGCCTTTCTGGTATAAGTGGATGGACGCTCATTGTATGAAGAAATATTTTTGCAAGGAAGTAACTGAGTTGTCTTTTTTTATTTCTTTATTCTTGGAGTGCTGGTAATCACAAGTCAGCTGAAACTAGTGGCCACTGCAGGGGAAAATCTACTATTACATTGTACCACCACCAACTAAAAAGGCATATAGCCTTGCTGCCACTAACAGTGCAGGAAAACAACCAGCATTATTACATCATATGAAAAATAGCTGACTGGGGCTTTATCAAGTGAATTAAAAACTGTCTTGCGTATACACTAAAATGATTTCACTATTTTTTTTTTTTTGCTTAGTTGCTACATTGTGCACCTCTTCAAATTATGGCATATATGAGGGGGATGTCCAGAGCCCCAATCCTTTTCTACTTAAAGGGGTTGTCTTGCGAAAGCAAGTGGGGTTATACACTTCTGTATGGCCATATTAATGCACTTTGTAATATACATTGTGCATTAAATATGAGCCATACAGAAGTTATTCACTTTCCTACTCCGTTGCTAGCGTCCACGTCTCCATGGCTCCGTGTAATTTTGATGTCATCTGGCGTTTTTAGACGCGCTTGCGCAGTCCGTGCTTCTGCCTGGTGAATGGGGCCACTCGTGCCAGAGAGCTGGTCACCGCGTCGTCATCATAGCTCCGCCCCGTCACGTGTGCCGATTCCAGCCAATCAGGAGGCTGGAATCGGCAATGGAACGCACAGAGCCCATGGTGCACCATGGGAGAAAACCGCAGTGCATCCCTGGGAGAAAACCGCAGTGCATCCCTGGGAAAGGACCGGCGGCCATCTTAGGGAGAAGATTTTTTAAACTCCTTATTTTGTCGGATCGGTGAGTAGCAAGCGGTTTAAAAACCGCTTTAATTTGCTATTTTATGCTAGGGGGGGTGACAGGGGGAATGGGGTAATGTAAAATTTTGATGCTTGCCGCGAGACAACCCCTTTAACTGGCATAGGACACATGGACCAAAAGATTACAAACTCATGTGGTGTCCCCCTGACATGCTTTACTGCCTAACAGCATCATCAGGGGATATGGGATAACAACTTGAATGGCGAGATGCTCCCAACACACCCCCTAAAGCTTTTGACAGCAATATCAATATTTGCCTGCATCATCAGTAGAGATGAGCGAATGTACTCGTCCGAGCTTGATGTTTGTTCGAGTATTAGCGTGTTCGAGATGCTCGTTACTCGAGACGAGTACCACGCAATGTTCGAGTTACTTTCACTTTCATCTCTGAGACATTAGCGCGCTTTTCTGGCCAATAGAAAGACATGGAAGGCATTACAACTTCCTCCTGTGATGTTCCAGCCCTATACCACCCCCCTGCAGTGAGTGGCTGGGGAGATCAGGTGTCACCGGAGTATTTAAATCTGCCCCGCCCGCGGCTCGCCACAGATGCATTCTGACAGAGATCAGGGACTGTGCTGCTGCTGCTATAGGGAGAGCGTTAGGAGTTATTTTAGGCTTGAAGAACCCCAACGGTCCTTCTTAGGGCCACATCTGACCGTATGCAGTACTGTTGAGGCTGCTGTGAGCAGTGTTGCACATTTTTTTTTTTGTATATCGGGCGTGCAGAGCATTGCATCCTCAGTCTGCAGTAATTTTACATAGTATGGGGCCAGTAATGGTGAGGCAGGGACAGTGGGAAAGGTTAAAGAGATATACTGTCTATATAGGCAGTGGGTTTTTCAAACAAATTTGGGAAAAATACTATCTTTGGGCTGCCTGTGACCGTCTTGAGTGTACTGCGTCTCTACTGGGGGTAGTAGTCCTAATTAATACGCAGCTAAGTGTTACAGCAAGCTTGCGCAAAATTGTTTCCTGGCTCTGCGTTGCCCGTCATCCCGTCCAGAGGGAAACAGTATACATATATACGCTGCCTACAGTATCTGTCTGCTGTCTCAGCTCAGCCTTTAAAAAAATAGAAGCAAAATACTTAAGGCCTACTAGTGGCCTTTGGCCACTTGACTGCTTCTGCGCTGTGAATTCCACTAGCTCAGTCATACGCACCTACGTCTCACTACAGGCTTGTGCAAAATTCTTTCCTGGCTCTGCTGTGCGTTCCGTAAGGGAAGTCAGCCTCCAACCACAGGCCAGTAAGCGGCACATTTAATAACAGCGTTCTGTTTCTGCACTACTGGTAATACAGCATGCTGAGGGGTAGGGGTAGGCCTAGAGGACGTGGACGCGGGCGAGGACGCGGAGGCCCAAGTCAGGGTGTGGGCACAGGCCGAGCTCCTGATCCAGGTGTATCGCAGCCGACTGCTGCGGGATTAGGAGAGAGGCACGTTTCTGGCGTCCCCAGATTAATCTCACAATTAATGGGTCCACGAGGCAGACCTTTATTAGAAAATGAGCAGCGTGAGCAGGTCCTGTCGTGGATGGCAGAAAGTGCATCCAGCAATCTATCAACCACCCAGAGTTCGACGCCGTCCACTGCTGCAACTCTGAATTCTCTGGCTGCTGCTCCTCCTTCCTCGCAGCCTCCTCACTCCATTACAATGACACATTCTGAGGAGCAGGCAGACTCCCAGGAACTGTTCTCGGGCCCCTGCCCAGAATGGGCAGCAATGGTTCCTATCCCACCGGAGGAGTTTGTCGTGACCGATACCCAACCTTTGGAAAGTTCCCGGGGTCCGGGGGATGAGGCTGGGGACTTCCGGCAAGTGTCTCAAGAGCTTTCAGTGGGTGAGGAGGACGACGATGATGAGACACAGTTGTCTATCACTCAGGTAGTAGTAATTGCAGTAAGTCCGAGGGAGGAGCGCACAGAGGATTCGGAGGAAGAGCAGCAGGACGATGAGGTGACTGACCCCACCTGGTTTGCTAAGCCTACTGGGGACAGGTCTTCAGAGGGGGAGGCAAGTGCAGCAGCAGGGCAAGTTAGAAGAGGCAGTGCGGTGGCAAGGGGTAGAGGCAGGGCCAGACCGAATAATCCACCAAGTGTTTCCCAAAGCGCCCCCTCACGCCATGCCACCCTGCAGAGGCCGAGGTGCTCAAAGGTCTGGCAGTTTTTCACTGAGAGTGCAGATGACCGACGAACAGTGGTGTGCAACCTTTGTCGCGCCAAGATCAACCGGGGAGCCACCACCACCAGCATGCGCAGGCATATGATGGCCAAGCACCCAACAAGGTGGGACGAAGGCCGTTCACCGCCTCCGGTTTGCACCACTGCCTCTCCCCCTGTGCCCCAATCTGCCACTGAGATCCAACCCTCCTCTCAGGGCACAGGCACGACCGTCTCCTGGCCTGCACCCACACCCTCACCTCCGCTGTCCTCGGCCCCATCCACCAATGCCTCTCAGCGCACTGTCCAGCCGTCGATAGCGCAAGTGTTTGAGCGCAAGCGCAAGTACGCTGCCACGCACCCGCACGCTCAAGCGTTCAACGTGCACATAGCCAAATTGATCAGCCTGGAGATGCTGCCGTATAGGCTTGTGGAAACGGAGGCTTTCAAAAACATGATGGCGGCGGCGGCCCCGTGCTATTCGGTTCCCAGTCGCCACTACTTTTCCCGATGTGCCGTCCCAGCCCTGCACGACCACGTCTCCCGCAACATTGTACGCGCCCTCACCAACGCGGTTACTGCCAAGGTTCACTTAACAACGGACACGTGGACAAGCACAGGCGGGCAGGGCCACTATATCTACCTGACGGCACATTGGGTGAATTTAGTGGAGGCTGGGACCGAGTCAGAGCCTGGGACTGCTCACGTCCTACCCACCCCCAGAATTGCGGGCCCCAGCTCGGTGCTGGTATCTGCGGCGGTGTATGCTTCCTCCACTAAACCACCCTCCTCCTCCTACGCAACCTCTGTCTCGCAATCAAGATGTGTCAGCAGCAGCACGTCGCCAGCAGTCGGTGTCACGCGGCGTGGCAGCAGAGCGGTGGCCAAGCGTCAGCAGGCCGTGCTGAAACTACTCAGCTTAGGAGAGAAGAGGCACACGGCCCACAAACTGCTGCAGGGTCTGACAGAGCAGACCAACCGCTGGCTTTCGCCGCTGAGCCTCCAACCGGGCATGACGTGACGCCTCTGCCCCCTACAACTACTGGGTGTCGAAGCTGGACACGTGGCCTGAACTCGCGCTGTATGCCCTGGAGGTGCTTGCTTGTCCTGCGGCTAGCGTCTTGTCGGAGAGGGTGTTTAGTGCGGCTGGGGGAATCATCACGGATAAGCGTACCTGCCTGTCAACCGACAGTGCCGACAGGCTTACAATCATAAAGATGAACAAAGCCTGGATTACCCCAGACTTCTCTTCTCCACCAGCGGACAGCAGCGATACCTAAACAATATGTAGGCTGCACCCGCGGATGAAAGCATCGTTCTCTATCACCATAAAAAACGGGGACCTTTTAGCTTCATCAATCTGTGTATTATATTCATCCTCCTCCTCCTGCTCCTCTTCCTGAAACCTCACGTAATCACACCGAACGGGCAATTTTTCTGAGGCCCACAAGGCTTAGTCATAACTTTTGCAAACAATGTTTATACGTTTCAATTCTCAATTCAATAAAGCGTTGAAACTTGCACCTGAACCAATTTTTATTTTAACTGGGCCGCCTACAGGCCTAGTTACAAATTAAGCCACATTAACCAAAGCGATTAATGGGTTTCACCTGCCCTCTTGGTTGGGCATGGGCAATTTTTCTGAAGTACATTAGTACTGTTGGTACACCAAATTTTTGGGGCCCTCGCCTACATTGTAATCCTAGTAATTTTTAGCCCACCTGCATTAAAGCTGACGTTACCTCAGCTGTGCTGGGCACTGCAATGGGATATATTTATGTACCGCCGGTGGGTTCCAGGGAGCCACCCATGCTGTCGGTCCTCACGGAGTTGTAACTCCATGTGTCCACTTCTAAAGAACCCCAGTCTGACTGGGGCATGCAGTGTGGGCCGAAGACCACCTGCATTAAACCTGACATTAGCTCTGCTGAGCAGTGCACTGCAATGGAATTTATTTATGTACCGCCGGTGGCTTCCTGGGACCCACCCATGCTGTCGGTCCACACGGAGTTGTAACTGCATGTGTCCGCTTCTAAAAAAAACCCAGTCTGACTGGGGCATGCAGTGTGGGCCGAAGCCCACCTGCATTAAACCTGACGTTACCTCAGCTGTGATGGGCACTGCAATGGGATTTATTTATGTACCGCCGGTGGGTTCCAGGGAGCCACCCATGCTGTGGGTCCACAGGGACTTCACATTAGGGATTTGTACCTGCCTGTGTCTATGTATTAAAAACCCCGGTCAGACTGGGGCATGCACTGTGGGCCGAAGACCACCTGCAGTAAACCTGACGTTACCTCAGCTGTGCTGGGCACTGCAATGGGATATATTTATGTACCGCCGGTGGCTTCCTGGGACACACCCATGCTGTCGGTCCACACGGAGTTGTAACTGCATGTGTCCACTTCTAAAGAACCCCAGTCTGACTGGAGCATGCAGTGTGGGCCGAAGCCCACCTGCATTAAACCTGACGTTACCTCAGCTGTAATGGGCAATGCAATGGGATTTATTTATGTACAGCCGGTGGGTTCCAGGGAGCCACCCATGCTGTGGGTGCACACGGAATTCTCATTGCGGAGTTGTACCTGCCTGTGACTATTTATTAAAAAAACCCCGGTCTGACTGGGGCATGCAGACACCTTGACAGAATGAATAGTGTATGGCACATGGGTTCTCCATTGCTATGCCCACGTGTGCAGCTCCTGATGGAGGTGGCATAGGATTGGATTTCTCATTGCTTCTGTACAGCATTATGGGCTATCGCCCCGCCCCTTTTAAAGAGGGTCCCTGCCTGGCCGTGCCAACCCTCTGCAGTGTGTGCCTGCGGTTCCTCCTCATGGCAGACGCGCTTATAAATAGACATGAGGGTGGTGTGGCATGAGGGCAGCTGAAGACTGCGCAGGGACACTTTGGTGTGCGCTGTGGACACTGGGTCGTGCGGGGGGGGGGGGGGGGGTTGGGCAGCATGTTACCCAGGAGAAGTGGCAGCGGAGTGTCATGCAGGCAGTGATTGTGCTTTGTTGGAGGTAGTGTGGTGCTTAGCTAAGGTATGCATTGCTAATGAGGGTTTTTCAGAAGTAAAAATTCTTGGGAGGGGGGGGGTGGCCCACTCTTGCCGCTATTGTGGCTTAATAGTGGGACCTGGGAACTTGCGATGCAGCCCAACATGTAGCCCCTCGCCTGCCCTATCCGTTGCTGTGTCGTTCCCATCACTTTCTTGAATTGCCCAGATTTTCACAAATGGAAACCTTAGCGAGCATCGGCGATATACAAAAATCCTCGGGTCGCCCATTGACTTCAATGGGGTTCGTTACTCGAAACGAACCCTCGAGCATCGCGAAAATTTCGTCTCGAGTAACGAGCACCCGAGCATTTTGGTGCTCGCTCATCTCTAATCATCAGTTACTATGTAACTTATTATATCCACAAAAAGCAACACCCTCATGTGATGGGGTCCAAGAGACGTCATAATATTGACAGTCACCGGGCCTTTCATCAATGCCAATTATACAGTATATATAATAATAGCATGCACTATATAACAAAATTGACTATCTTGCTTATTAAGTCCCAAGTATAATAATTAGACCAGTAAGAATATAAATAAGGAGACATAAACAGGTAATATGCCCTTTAGGCATCATTCACACAAGCATTTTTATGCCGCTATTTTGCCACGATAAAACATCAAGCAAAAACTGCAACCATGTGACTTCATTCGGGCACTTGAAAAAAAAGTTTTTGGTTGCTGATTTTTGGCGGTGCATCAAAATATTGGTCTTGACCTATCTTTTGATGAAAGACACTGGAGGCTTCCATAGACTGCTATAGGAGCTGAAAAAAAGGGAGGAGGAGGGAGTTTACCTGCATCCGGTGCCCGAGAAAGAAGGCTATATTTAAGCATTAGAAGTAATTCTATGAATTTCTGCCGACCGACCGAATTCCATGCTGCAACATTTCTTTCGCGCGATGCGCCATGTGAATAATCTTGGGACCTATCTCGCGGCTGTTCTTCATTATTGTGATTTTCGTCCGCGTGTGGCTAGTATGAAGACGCACACACTCGTGTGAATGAGACCTTAAGTTGGTTGTGTTGTTCTGGAATCAATCCGTTTCTTAGGCTGTTTCCCTCACCCTGTATCCTTTAGTTCCAATCAGGGGTGTAACTAAAGGCTCAGGGGTTCGGATGCAAAAGTTCAGTTTGGGCCAGCGCAGTACAACGCTCCCATTGATTTTAATGCAGTTACTCAGACCTGGGCTTAAATGCACCTCACGCTTTTACCGCACCTCACAATGATGGGGTGCATTAAAAAATGCTGTCAAGCGCTGTACCATGCGTTCAAAAATGCTGCTCAAAATAGCGATAAAAATGCCACGATTTCAAGCTTAGATGTCTGAATGCATGTGTGAGAGTGGCTTTAGGGTGTATTTTTGTTTTTTGTTGTACTTTTGAATCACAATTAAGAAAAACACATTAAAAAACTGCATGTGGTATTCAAAGACCACATGCATTTTTAAGAAACTGCATACACTATTAAAAACTGTGCGTGTTTTTGATGCGTTTTTTAGTTATGTGTTAAGCATGCAAGTATATACATGGAGATGTATAACTTATACCAGCTATTGGTAGAGATAGATATGAGAGAGAGAGAGATATGAAATAGATAGATAGAGAGAGATGTGAGAGATAGATATGAGGGAGAGATAGATATGATAAATTGAAATAAGTGATAAATATGAGAGAAAGAACGAGTGAGAATGAGAGAGATAGGAGATAGATATGAGAGAGACAGAGACATATAAGATAGACAGATAGGTAGATACTCGAGACCACTTCTCTGTGTGAGAAGAGCAGCAGGGTACGCAGACATACAGTTTGACATCATCATCATGCTCTGCTCCACTGCATGCCGTGCAGTGTGTCTGCCTCCCTCCTCCTCTTCTTCTCTGTTTCGGCTTCCTATCTGGCTGGTCGTACTGCCGGACAGCCTCTGGGCCCCCTCAGTGCAGGCGCCCAGTTGTCAGTATGACCCCTGACGGTACACCTATGGTTTCAATTACTATTATGTGATGCTTCTTGAATTAATCTGCTCCGATTTATAAAGGGATCATACATACTATTTAAGGCTGAAAAAAGGACATACGTACATCTAGTTCAGCCTATCTCTCCCCTCCTCACCCACCCCATCCTAGTAGGCCTATTTCCTCTATACCCTACTAGGGTTTATAGAAAGAGGTTCTTCAGATAGAACAACCCTTTCAATGATAAATTATGATGTCGTTGGAAAACTGTCCATAAATTACAATAATCCATACAAATTACAATAATTCACTAAAATGTCATAATAAAAGAATGACAAAAGGTCATCACAATCCAATACTAAACTCCTGTGTCTATCGCCATAGGTCAGATAAAAGATTTCTACATTCTGTCCTCATGTTAGTGACCACATGGAGATAAAATATAAGCTTTTAAGACCACTGAGTGTAGAAAGTCAATGTTCAGGCCTGTGGCTTTTCTGTAAAGAAAGTAAATGTAAACAGGGTTATTGATTATAACAGAAGTACAATATCCCATTCAGGCCATCAGCATGCATTCTCCTCGTGCTTAGACTTAACATGTGCAGCTGAACAGATTATTTTCTCATTGAAAACTATAAAAATCAGAAATATATAACAAGTGCATCATTACACAAAGGGGCATAAATAGTATGTGATTTATATTGATTAAATAACTTAAAGGGGTTGTCCCGCGGCAGCAAGTGGGTCTATACACTTCTGTATGGCCATAATAATGCACTTTGTAATATACATTGTGCATTAATTATGAGCCATACAGAAGTTATAAAAAGTTTTATACTTACCTGCTCCGTTGCCAGCGTCCTCGTTCCCATGGAGCCGACTAATTTTCGCCCTCCGATGGCCAAATTAGCCGCGCTTGCGCAGTCCGGGTCTTCTGCAGTCTTCTATGGAGCCTTTCGTGCAGGGTGCCGGCTCCGTGTAGCTCCGCCCCGTCACGTGCCGATTCCAGCCAATCAGGAGGCTGGAATCGGCAATGGACCGCACAGAAGAGCTGCGGTCCACGGAGACAGAGGATCCCGGCGGCCATCTTCAGCGGTAAGTATTGAAGTCACCGGAGCGCGGGGATTCAGGTAAGCGCTCCGGTAAGCTTTCTTTACCTCCCTGCATCGGGGTTGTCTCGCGCCGACCGGGGGGGGGGGGGGGGGTTGGAAAAAAAAAAACCCCGTTTCGGCGCGGGACAACCCCTTTAAGTGTCAATTAATAGGCTAATAGATCTCAGTTTAGTTGGCCTTAACTTATTTTTAGAACAAACATGAGTCTTTAATACAAGGTCCAGTCATCACCGCACAGGTACATGAATGAATATTATGAACTTAAGAAAGTTGTTAAAAGAGTTGTTGAGAACTAATGAAAAAGTTTATAAAATGATTTCTTTCGAACAATCAGGCCCTTATGGCTTAGGTTAAAAAGTTGCAAGTTGCATTCTCCATATACATCAATAGAAAGATAGTGGCATTGTCTCCACTGGAGTAAGGAACAAGCAGTAAGCAAGAATTGGAAAACTCCCATTCACCGTATATGTGCAAAACTTATGTGCAGCTCGTGATTCACCTGATCCCCTGTGGGCCAGTCCAAAACTAAATGAACCTTTGGATTAAGGCTGGCTATCCATGGGCGATTTGTCATGACACGCTTTCCATAGGATAACTATGGAAAAAGCAGCCCAATGTACATGCCGCGATTTGCTGTGATTCTCCGTGATGAACCTATCATTAAGATAGGTTCTTCACGGAAAATTGTGGTGACATTAGTGCTCCCCTGCGGCGGAATATCGCTCACAATATTCCGTCCCACCCATGAACACTCAGCCCTACTTGGATTTCAGCATTGATTACTAATAAAACATGCTTTGATTGTTATCTATGTCACAATTATATAAAAACACAATCTAACTGAACAAATAAATATTTTACCTATATCGGCCATATAGAGGATACCTAAGCAATTTGGTCTCTTGTAGCCCCTTGTGACATAGCCCCTGTTTGTGTACATTTCAGTTTTTGACTCCTGCCTGACCCTCAATTTCTGTGCTCCCTGACCTCAGCTCTGAAAACTGGACTATGCTACTATTCACTGTCTGTCCTGCCCATCGGCTTCGACCTCATTTCTGCACCTTTGCCGCCTGTCCACACCGTACTAACCAAACTTTCATGAAAAGAACAGAGTAGTTGATAACAAGGCACAGCAGGCAATTTCAGTTGATGAGGTCCTATTTTTTTGTTCAGATTTTTTTTTTTGAGTTGCTAAAATGCCTTTGTCAGAGCGTTTCCATAGGAATCCATTGGTTCTAATTGTCGCGATTTTTTTTTGTGCATGTAATTTAGCTGCACAAATTACCTTGTGTCAACAAGGCCTAAAAGATATGAACGATATTAGCTTAGCTAGTGACTTAGAAAATCAGATCTCATTTTAGTAATAATCAATGCAGAAATCTAAGTAATTCTAAAGGGTTCACTTACTTCTTCTTGTAATTGTGAGATTCTTCATGACTCATCAATTTTTTTGTTCTTCCTTGCAGGTTTTCTAACTCCAGAGTATCCTTTCTATGAATTAGTAGACAGAACTGAACTGTACTTTCCAGAAGGGCCAATATTAAATCTTTGTAAAGCTATCATATTATGTTCCTTTCCCATGAGGCCATGTCTCTTTTAATATATGATGATATCCTGCTGGCTTGAGAAGCAGCTTATTCACATTGCATGCTATTAGTATGTGTCCATGAGGCAAGGGAGGCTATTCTTTTACACGCTACACACATATTAAGCACAAGCACTAGCAAGAGCATTCCCATGGAGGCATTGGAATCCAATTCAGCATCGGCTGTGCCTAATGGCCATCAAAGCCAGATGATGTACATACTGACACGGGTCAATAATGCAGGTCAAGCTGATTAACCCTTTGCAATCCAATTTTGGATTCAGGGTTTCCTAGGGCCTTTTCTCTTTCAGTCATACACAATGGTGCCGTCTGCTGGCTAGAGCCAGTACTGCAGTATGGGGCATGCTTTCATCAGACCACTTACAGGAAAGGGCAAGCAGAAGTTATTTAAAAAAAGAGTGGCACTGAGCGGCCGACGTCATGGTCTAATCAACCAATCATCAGGGGGCAGTGCTACCAATACAGAGAATTACATGCAATGTAGGCAAGCGAGGTAAGTTTAGCATGCTACTGTCAGTGAGGCTGTTTTCACACGGCCAATATAATAGTGTGAGATTTATGTGTTGCGAAACACACATAGTACAATCCCATACACATGAGCGAAGCCCTATCTTTGGACATTCCCTATGAAAGCATCGCCTATGGTTCTCAGTGGCGCCTACACAGCATCCCACGGTGGGCGAGGTGCACACAAGTGTGATGCGAGATTTACCCACTGAAAGCAATGGGAAACACTCCGCAAGCATTACTGCTTCCCTGAAGTGATGCAAGGTGGTTTTAAGACAAAAGCGCCTCGCAGCCGCAGGGACATTGCATGTTGGCGAGTGCGATATCGGGCTGAGTTTCACACTCGCCCATCTGGAAGTAGCCTGAATAGGTGAACTGGAGCCAAAGACTATGTTTCAAATTCTATAGAGGGGCAATGTAGCTGGGAAAAGTCATCATGGCGGTCTAGGCCAGATTGAGAAGATGAAAAAAATCAGCAGACATCACCTGAGATCACTAAAGGAAACTGTTTATTCTCCCTTTGACTGCATCTGATCAATGTATTATTAATTTGTATAGGTATTTGACCACGATACGATACTGTATTCAATCTACGTATAGTATTAATATTCACATGGTGGGGTTATCTAGTCATGGTATGTGTTATCAAGTTATCAAAAAGAGTATGCTAGCAGCATCCAGGGTGTATACCAAAATAGGAGATTACATTTCCTTGTTACCAAGTTATGGTATTCTGGTATTAATCAATTATGGTATGGTGGTGTTCAGTCATTTATGATGGTATTATCCAGTTACGGTATGGTGGTGCTATTTTGTCAGGGTATTTATTATTATTCGGGGCCCTGGCCACTATACATATAGTATATAGATTCCAGATTCTGGAGCAGTATGGTTTGCTCCAAGAGCCATGTGCTCTGTTTGGAAATTCAAAACAAACCATACTCTGTACTGCTTAGGGTGGTTTCACATCTGCACTCAGGGTTCCGTTTTTCTGCTCCATTCGGCTTTGACTATGAATGGAACCAAGCAGCGCCAGACAGACCCCATTAACTAGAATGGCGAGCCAGCTTACGTGTTTTGGGCCTAAAATACTAGCTAACACCCGCATTTATCAGTGTTTGTTTTTTATGCATGCGGTTTGCTACAGATGCTGGAGGAGCCCAAGCTGACATGCCTGTGTGTCACACTTTTATTGCAGAGCAATCCACTGCTTTCTCAGTGAGGGTTGTACCCTTGCATGTGTGCCACACCTATCTATGGCTTTCATCCTGTATCAGTTCATATGGTGCAGGCTGGGTCTGTTGGCAGTCACCCCTACCTGGGTTGAGTTGGGTCACTGTGCAATCAGTGTGCACCTGAACATTTTTGCTCCTCTACATAGTAATCTGGCATACTGCATGCCTTCAGGTCAAATGGCGATTGAGTATTTCTTGCAGAACATATTTTGAATCTGCCCTTTTTTTCTGTGAGTTATGTCATTGACTATAATGGGGTCCAACTGCTTTCCATCCAGCTGCCCAGGCTTTTGGACTGAAGAAAAAGTGCGGCATGTAGCACTTTTTCTTTCGATATTTTGAGCTGTATCTGTGACAGAACCTCCGAACGGAGGTTCTAGCACAGATGTGATACCGGCCCAATTTCTACAGTGTCACAATTGATGATCAATGATAAAGAATTGTCTTACTGTTGATCTTTGTTAACAGTGATCAATCATCATCACGGTTGCTCATACAGAAGCAAATCCTAATGATAATTGGCGATTATGACAGGACCTTTAATAGGGGCATATTCAGGCTTACTGCCTACAGCAGCTCAAGCTGTAAATACGGCCCTGATTTCTGCTCTTATTGTAAAACATGCTCTTGTTGAACTGAACTTTGAGTTTTCCCTCATTATAGACTAAAACTGTTCTGAATATAAATGTCAGTACATCACACAGCGTGGATATCACTAGAAATCCTGACAGTCATTTCTTCTCCCAATTACAGTGAAAGATTTAAACTTTTGTCTTCTCTTATTTTTGTAGTAGACTGACATATTCTTTGTTAACGCAACCATTTCAAGAACAGAGATATTTTTCGGTTTCTAACTTTTTTTTTTATCCCCAACTTAAGAGCCATGTTTTTTTTAATCTCTGCATCAACATAGCCATATAAGGGCTTATTTTTTGCCGGACAAGTTATACTCTAAGGGAATCAGAAAAAAATTACACGTTACCGTAAGAAAATACAGACAAAATCCAAAACAACTCTCATGGTTTCTCAAGATGCGTCCGCATTCAAGAAAATTGTTTTAGACTCCCCATTAGCAATTAAAACTGAATTTAACACCCTCTGATAGCTGTTGGAGATGTGGCCACCAAGGGGGCACCCTCCTCAACATTTGGTGGAATTGCCCTGAAATAGTTCCATATTGGAAACAAATATTTTCGCGAATCAACAAAATCTGTTCAACCTCATTAAAATTGGCACCTGAGCGGGTATTATTATGGCATCCATCTAAAAACTTTACACCAAAAAAAGACTCCCTGACAACAATCCTATTATCCAGAGCCAAACTACTCATCCCTCTAATGTGGTGGAACAAAGAACCCACTTCCCTAAGCCAGTGGGAAAACAAAATATACCAAATATATCACCTTGATCACCTTGAGGAACTCATAAGTTGGGAGAAAGGCACCAGAAATAAATTTCTAACCATTTTGTCAACATGGATTGATTTAAAAAAATAACCCGGAGGTCACAATATTATAAATCAGGTACCCCACTTCCTTCCGCTTAACTCAAACACATCCCCCTCATCCATTGAGGGTTTTACATACAGTTACAAATGTAATACCTCATGAATAACCTAGTAGCAAGTCTTCAGGCCAGAAGCTATTAAGAACCATAGAATCATAGAATGGTAGAGTTGGAAGGGACCTTTCAGGGTCATCAGGTCCAACCCCCTGCTCATTGCAGGATTTACTAAACCATCCCAGACAGATATTTGTCCAGCCTTTGTTTCAAGACTTCCATTGAAGGAGTACTCACCACCTCCCGTGGTAACCTGTTCTGCTCATTGATCACCCTCACTCTTTACAGACAAAGTTCAGACACGGGACATCAGACAAAAACCAAACCAAACTACATGCATTCAGACAACAAAGCAGAAAAAGACACAATACAAAATAATGTTCTCTTTTCTCCTTAGGAAGAATAGGTGGCACTGTGGAGGTATTGTTTCATCTCCCTTATTTGCATATTACCCAGAGGAGCGTAAATGGCCTTTTAAGTCTTTTTCACTCACTGTCTAGGTGCTCTACCTAGGGAGAAAAGATAGCATTGCTGACTCCCATCCCAGGCCTCTCACTAGCAAAGCCAGACTCCTACTGCACACTGATCAAGGGCTAAAAACCCTGAAACAGCTGTCTGTGGATGAGCTCTGACTTTGCTTTCAATTGCTGGTCATGGTTGCAAAGCTTGTATAAAGAGTTTAACATTGACTTTAGATATTGCTGCCTTCCAATAGGTGGCGCTGTGGACATATTGTTACATCTCCCCTATTTGAAATAATGTTCTGCACAGCATGCATCATAACTAGAGATGAGCGAGCATACTCGTCCGAGCTTGATGCTCGTTCGAGTATTAGGGTGCTCGAGATGCTCGTTACTCGAGACGAGCACCACGCGGTACTCATCTTGATTAAAGGAGCACTGACCATTGAATTCAATGGAGCCGGCAATACAGCCGGCTCCATTGAAAGCAATGGGCTGCCGGTGAGCGCGGGATGATTTTTCGGGAAGGGCTTAAAAATATAAGCTCTTACCTGAAAATCATCCTAAAATGTGTAAAAAAAAAACAAATGTATACTCACCTTTCCGCTGTAGCCGGAGTTCAGCCACGTCTGGCCGGCAGTTCTCCTGAACTGTTCTGAGTAGTATTCAGCAGCCGGGGATTTAAAATCCCCGCCCGCTGGATGAGCTGACTCTGATTGGTCACAGCCTCACCCATTGGTCACAGCACTCACTCACTCATGGGTGACTGAGTGCTGCCTCTGATTGACTCAGCGCAGGGACCAATCAGGGGCAGCTCTCAGCTGAATGACAGCTGAGAGCTGCCCCTGATTGGTCCCTGCGCTCAGCCAATCAGAGGCAGCACTCACCCATTCATGAATTCATGAATGGGTGTGAGTGAGAGCTGCCTCTGATTGGTGAGACTGTGACCAATCAGAGGCAGCTCATTCAGAAGGCGGGGATTTTAAATCCCCAGCTGCTGAATACTACTCAGAGCAGCTCAGGAGAACTGCCGGCCAGACGCGGCTGAACTCCGACTGCAGGGGAAAGGTGAGTATACATTTTTTTTTATTTTTTTTTTACACATTTTAGGATGATTTTTAGGTAAGAGCTTATATTTTTAAGCCCTTCCCGAAAATTCATCCCGCGCTCGCCGGCAGCCCATTGCTTTCAATGGAGCCGGCTGCATAGCCGGCTCCATTGAATTCAATGGGCTAACATCGTTCATCTCTGCCACAGCTGTTACAGCTGTGGCAGAGGAGAACGATCTTTATGCTGACAGTGCGGGGGGGGGGGGTGTCTCACTCTTGCCACTATTGTGGCTTAATAGTGAGACCTCGGAGCCCGAAATGCCGCCCTGCATGTTGCTCCTCGCCTGCCGAATCCATTTCTGTGTTTTTTACATGACTTTGGTGATTTGCTAAGATTTTCACACATGAAAGCCTTAGCGGAGCACCTGTCATATACAAAAATGCTCGAGTCGCCCATTGACTTCAATGGGGTTCGTTACTCGAAATGAACTCTCGAGCATCACTGAAAGTTCGACTCGAGTAACGAGCACTCGAGCATTTTGGTGCTCGCTCATCTCTAATCATAACGCCCGGGTTTTGTTCGAAATGAAAAGGTATAATGGCCAGTATCCTATCAAGGGGGGCTGGTATTTAAATGCACAGACCAAGAGCACAATGAGACATACATTATAACTAGAGATGAGCAAACGTACTCATCCAAGCTTGATACTCGTTCGAGTATTAGCGTGTTCAAGATGCTCGTTACTCGAGGCGAGCACCACGCAATGTTCGAGTTACTTTCACTTTCATCTCTGAGACGTTAGCGCGCTTTTCTGGCCAATAGAAAGACAGGGAAGGCATTACAACTTCCCCCTGCGACGTTCAAGCCCTATACCACCCCCCTGCAGTGAGTGGCTGGCGAGATCAGGTGTCACCTGAGTATTTAAATCGGCCCCTCCCGCGGCTCGCCACAGATGCATTCTGACATAGATCAGGGAAAGTGCTGCTGATGCTGGAGCTGCAATAGGGAGAGTGTTAGGAGTTATTTTAGGCTTCAAGAACCCCAACGGTCCTTCTTAGGGCCACATCTGACCGTGTGCAGTACTGTTGAGGCTGCTTTTAGCAGTGTTGCACATTTTTTTTTGTATATCGGCCATGCAGAGCATTGCGTCCTCAGTCTGCAATCATTGTACATAGTATAGGGCCAGTACTGGTGAGGCAGGGACAGTGGGAAAGGTGAAAGAGATATACTGTCTATATAGGCAGTGGGCTTTTTCAAACAAATTTGGGGGAAGAAAATATATTTGGGCTGCCTGTGACCGTCCTCAGTGTACTGCGTCTCTGCTGGGGGTAGTAGTCCTAATTAATACGCAGTTAAGTGTTACAGCAGGCTTGCGCAAAATTCTTTCCTGGCTCTGAGTTGCCTGTTACATCACCGCCGTCATCCCGTCCAGAGGGAAACAGTCTGCAGTAATTTTACATAGTATAGGGCCAGTAGTGGTGAGGCAGGGACAGTGGGAAAGGTGAAAGAGATATACTGTCTATATAGGCAGTGGGCTATTTCAAACAAATTTTGGAAAAATACTATCTTTGGGCTGCCTGTGACCGTCTTGAGTGTACTGCGTCTCTGCTGGGGGTAGTAGTCCTAATTATTACGCAGCTAAGTGTTACAGAAGGCTTGCGCAAAATTCTTTCCTGGCTCTGCGTTGCCCGTTACATCACCGCCGTCATCCCGTCCAGAGGGAAACAGTATACATATATACGCTGCCCACAGTATCTGTCTGCTGTCTCAGCTCAGCCTTTAAAAAAATAGAAGCAAAACACTTAAGGCCTACTAGTGACCTTTGGACACTTGGCTGCTTCTGCACTGTGAATTCCACTAGCTCAGTCATACGTACCTACGTCTTACTACAGGCTTGCGCAAAATTCTTTCCTGGCTGTGCTGTGCGTTCCGTAAGCGAAGCCAGCCTCCAACCACAGGCCAATAAGCGGCACATTTAATTACAGCATTCTGTTTCTGCACTTCTGGTAATACACCATGCTGAGGGGTAGGGGTAGGCCTAGAGGACGTGGACGCGGGCGAGGACGCGGAGGCCCAAGTCAGGGTGTGGGCACAGGCCGAGCTCCTGATCCAGGTGTATCGCAGCCGACTGTTGCGGGATTAGGAGAGAGGCACGTTTCTGGCGTCCCAAGATTAATCTCACAATTAATGGGTCCACGCGGTAGACCTTTATTAGAAAATGAGCAGTGCGAGCAGGTCCTGTCGTGGATGGCAGAAAGTGCATCCAGCAATCTATCGACCACCCAGAGTTCTGCGCCGTCCACTGCTGCAACTCTGAATCCTCTGGATGCAGCTCCTCCTTCCACCCAGCCTCCTCACTCCATTACAATGACACATTCTGAGGAGCAGGCAGACTCCCAGGAACTGTTCTCGGGCCCCTGCCCAGAATGGGCAGCAATGGTTCCTATCCCACCGGAGGAGTTTGTAGTGACCGATGCCCAACCTTTGGAAAGTTCCCGGGGTCCGGGGGATGAGGCTGGGGACTTCCGGCAACTGTCTCAAGAACATTCAGTGGGTGAGGAAGACGACGACGATGAGACACAGTTGTCTATCACTCAGGTAGTAGTAATTGCAGTAAGTCCGAGGGAGGAGCGCACAGAGGATTCGGAGGAAGAGCAGCAGGACGATGAGGTGACTGACCCCACCTGGTTTGCTAAGCCTACTGAGGACAGGTCTTCAGAGGGGGAGGCAAGTGCAGCAGCAGGGCAGGTTGGAAGAGGCAGTGCGGTGGCCAGGGGTAGAGGCAGGGCCAGACCGAATAATCCACCAACTGTTTCCCAAAGCGCCCCCTCGCGCAATGCCACCCTGCAGAGGCCGAGGTGCTCAAAGGTCTGGCAGTTTTTCACTGAGATTGCAGACGACCGACAAACAGTGGTGTGCAACCTTTGTCGCGCCAAGATCAGCCGGGGAACCACCACCACCAGCCTCACCACCACCAGCATGCGCAGGCATATGATGGCCAAGCACCCCACAAGGTGGGACGAAGGCCATTCACCGCCTCCGGTTTGCACCACTGCCTCTCCCCCTGTGCCCCAACCTGCCACTGAGATCCAACCCCCCTCTCAGGACACAGACACGACCGTCTCCCGGCCTGCACCCACACCCTCACCTCCACTGTCCTCAGCCCCATCCACCAATGTCTCTCAGCGCACCGTCCAGCCGTCGCTAGCGCAAGTGTTTGAGCGCAAGTACGCTGCCACGCACCAGCACGCTCAAGCGTTAAACGTGCACATAGCCAAATTTATCAGCCTGGAGATGCTGCCGTATAGGCTTGTGGAAACGGAGGCTTTCAAAAACATGATGGCGGCGGCGGCCCCGCGCTATTCGGTTCCCAGTCGCCACTACTTTTCCCGATGTGCCGTCCCAGCCCTGCACGACCACGTCTCCCGCAACATTGTACGCGCCCTCACCGACGCGGTTACTGCCAAGGTCCACTTAACAACAGACACGAGGACAAGCACAGGCGGGCAGGGCCACTATATCTCCCTGACGGCACATTGGGTGAATTTAGTGGAGGCTGGGACCGAGTCAGAGCCTGGGACCGCTCACGTCCTACCCACCTCCAGAATTGCGGGCCCCAGCTCGGTGCTGGTATCTGTGGCGGTGTATGCTTCCTCGACTAAACCACCCTCCTCCTCCTCCTCCTACGCAACCTCTGTATCGCAATCAAGATGTGTCAGCAGCACGTCGCCAGCAGTCGGTGTCGCGCGGCGTGGCAGCACAGCGGTGGCCAAGCGTCAGCAGGCCGTGCTGAAACTACTCAGCTTAGGAGAGAAGAGGCACACGGCCCACGAACTGCTGCAGGGTCTGACAGAGCAGACCGACCGCTGGCTTTCGCCGCTGAGCCTCCAACCGGGCATGGTTGTGTGTGACAACGGCCGTAACCTGGTGGCGGCTCTGCAGCTCGGCAGTCTCACGCACGTGCCATGCCTGGCCCACGTCTTTAATTTGGTGGTTCAGCGCTTTCTGAAAAGCTACCCACGCTTGTCAGACCTGCTCGGAAAGGTGTGCCGGCTCAGCGCACATTTCCGTAAGTCCAACACGGACGCTGCCACCCTGCGCTCCCTGCAACATCGGTTTAATCTGCCAGTGCACCGACTGCTGTGTGACGTGCCCACACGGTGGAACTCTACACTCCACATGTTGGCCAGGCTCTATGAGCAGCGTAGAGCTATAGTGGAATACCAACTCCAACATGGGCGGCGTAGTGGGAGTCAGCCTCCTCAATTCTTTACAGAAGAGTGGGTCTGGTTGGCAGACATCTGCCAGGTCCTTGGAAACTTTGAGGAGTCTACCCAAATGGTGAGCGGTGATGCTGCAATCATTAGCGTCACCATTCCTCTGCTATGCTTCTTGAGAAGTTCCCTGCAAAGCATAAAGGCAGACGCTTTGCGCTCGGAAACGGAGGCGGGGGAAGATAGTATGTCGCTGGATAGTCAAAGCACCCTCCTGTCTATATCTCAGCGCGTTGAGGAGGAGGAGGATGAGGAGGAGGATGAGGAGGAGGGGGAAGAGACAGCTTGGCCCACTGTTGAGGGTACCCATGCTGCTTGCCTGTCATCCTTTCAGCGTGTATGGCCTGAGGAGGAGGAGGAGGAGGATCCTGAAAGTGATCTTCCTAGTGAGGACAGCCATGTGTTGCGTACAGGTACCCTGGCACACATGGCCGACTTCATGTTACGATGCCTTTCTCGTGACCCTCGCGTTACACGCATTCTGGCCACTACGGATTACTGGGTGTACACACTGCTCGACCCACGGTATAAGGAGAACTTTTCCACTCTCATACCCAAACAGGAAAGGGGTTCAAGAGTGATACTATACCACAGGACCCTGGCGGACAAACTGATAGTAAAATTCCCGTCCGACAGCGCTAGTGGCAGAAGACGCAGGTCCGAGGGCCAGGTAGCAGGGGAAGCGCGGAGATCAGGCAGCATGTACAGCACAGGCAGGGGAAACCAGTCCAAGGCCTTTGACAGCTTTATGGCTCCCCAGCAAGACTGTGTCACCGCTCCCCAGTCAAGGCTGAGTCGGCGGGAGCACTGTAAAAGGATGGTGAGGGAGTATGTAGCCGATCGCACGACCGTCCTCCGTGACGCCTCTGCCCCCTACAACTACTGGGTGTTGAAGCTGGACACGTGGCCTGAACTCGCGCTGTATGCCCTGGAGGTGCTTGCTTGTCCTGCGGCTAACGTCTTGTCAGATAGGGTGTTTAGTGCGGCTGGGGGAATCATCACAGATAAGCGTACCCGCCTGTCAACCGACAGTGCCGACAGGCTAACACTCATCAAGATGAACAAAGCCTGGATTTCCCCAGACTTCTCTTCTCCACCAGCGGACAGCAGCGATACCTAAGCAATACGTAGGCTGCACCCGCGGATGGAAGCATCGTTCTGTATCCCCATCAAAAACGGGGACCTTTTCGCTTCATCAATCTGTGTATAATATTCCTCCTCCTCATCCTGCTCCTCCTCCTGAAACCTCACATAATGACGCCGAACGGGCAATTTTTCTTAGGCCCACAAGGCTCAGTCATATAATTTTTCTAAACAATTTTTATACGTTTCAATGCTCATTAAAGCGTTGAAACTTTCACCTCAACCAATTTTTATTTTAACTGGGCTGCCTCCTGGCCTAGTTACCAATTAAGCCACATTAACCAAAGCGATTAATGGGTTTCACCTGCCCTCTTGGTTGGGCATGGGCAATTTTTCTGATGTACATTAGTACTGTTGGTACACCAATTTTTGGGGGCCCTCGCCTACAGTGTAATCAAATTAATTTTTAGCCCACCTGCATTACAGCTGACGTTACATCAGCTGTGTTGGGCACTGCAATGGGATGTATTTATGTACCGCCGGTGGGTTCCAGGGAGCCACCCATGCTGTGGGTCCACAGGGAGTTGTAAATGCATCTGTGTCCACTTCTAAAGAACCCCAGTCTGACTGGGGCATGCAGTGTGGGCCGAAGCCCACGTGCATTAAGCAAGACAGTACCTCAGCTGTGATGGGCAATGCAATGGGATATATTTATGTTCCGCCAGAGGGTGTTTAGTGCGGCTGGGGGAATCATCACAGATAAGCGTACCCGCCTGTCAACCGACAGTGCCGACAGGCTTACACTCATCAAGATGAACAAAGCCTGGATTTCCCCAGACTTCTCTTCTCCACCGGCGGACAGCAGCGATACCTAAACAATATGTAGGCTGCACCCGCGGATGGAAGCATCATTCTCTATCACCATAAAAAACGGGGACCTTTTAGCTTCATCAATTTGTGTATTATATTCATCCTCCTCCTCCTGCTCCTCCTCCTGAAACCTCACGTAATCACGCCGAACGGGCAATTTTTCTGAGGCCCACAAGGCTCAGTCATATAACTTTTGTAAACAATGTTTATACGTTTCAATTCTCAATTCAATAAAGCAGTGAAACTTGCACCTGAACCAATTTTTATTTTAACTTGGCCTAGGCCTAGTTACAAATTAAGACACATTAACCAAAGCGAATAATGGGTTTCACCTGCATTCTTGGTTGGGCATTGGCAATTTTTCTTAAGTACATTTGTACTGTTGGTACACCAATTTTTTGGGGGGCCCTCGCCTACATTGTAATTCTAGTAATTTTTAGCCCACCTGCATTAAAGCTGACGTTACCTCAGCTGTGCTGGGCACTGCAATGGGATATATTTATGTACCGCCGGAGGGTTCCAGGGAGCCACCCATGCTGTCGGTCCACACGGAGTTGTAACTGCATGTGTCCACATCTAAAGAACCCCAGTCTGACTGGGGCATGCAGTGTGGGCCGAAGACCACCTGCATTTAATCGGACGTTACCTCAGCTGTGATGGGCAATGCAATGGAATTTATTTATGTACAGCCGGTGGGTTCCAGGGAGCCACCCATGCTGTGGGTGCACACGGAATTCCCATTGCGGAGTTGTACCTGCCTGTGACTATTTATAAAAAAACGCGGTCTGACTGGGGCATGCAGATACCTTGACAGAATGAATAGTGTGTGGCACATGGGTTCCCCATTGCTATGCCCACGTGTGCAGCTCCTGATGGAGGTGGCACAGGATTGGATTTCTCATTGCTTCTGTACAGCATTATGGGCTATCGCCCCGCCCCTTTTAAAGAGGGTCGCTGCCTGGCCGTGCCAACCCTCTGCAGTGTGTGCCTGCAGTTCCTCCTCATGGCAGACGCACTTATAAATAGACATGAGGGTGGTGTGGCTATGAGGCCAGCATGTGGCATGAGGGCAGCTGAAGGCTGCGCAGGGACACTTTGGTGTGCGCTGTGGACACTGGGTCGTGTGGGGGGGGGGTTGTAACCCAGGAGAAGTGGCAGCGGAGTGTCATGCAGGCAGTGATTGTGCTTTGTTGGAGGTAGTGTGGTGCTTAGTTATAGTGTGGTGCTTAGTTAAGGTATGCATTGCTAATGAGAGTTTTTCAGAAGTAAAAATTGTTGGGAGGGGGGGGCCCACTCTTGCCGCTATTGTGGCTTAATAGTGGGACCTGGGAATTTGAGATGCAGCCCAACATGTAGCTCCTCGCCTGCCCTATCCGTTGCTGTGTCGTTCCCATTACTTTCTTGAATTTCCCAGATTTTCACAAATGGAAACCTTAGCGAGCATCGGCGATATACAAAAATGCTCGAGTCGCCCATTGACTTCAATGGGGTTCGTTACTCGAAACGAACCCTCGAGCATCGCGAAAATTTCGTCTCGAGTAACGAGCACCCGAGCATTTTGGTGCTCGCTCATCTCCAATTATAACATTTATTGTAATGATCTGATTCCCAACACCCAGGACGAAGAACCAAATTTGTTAGCAACAAAATTTATGTGTGTGTATTACTTGATTTCTCTTGCTGGGAACAATCACATTTAGCAATATATATGACTGGAATCCCAGTTGCTATTTCAGTTTGAAGTTGATCTTCAGCATATTGATCCAGCTATGGTGCTTTCCTTTACTAGGCAGAAACCTCATTTGGATTATAAGACTATCATAGTCTAGTAATAATCCTTTACATAATCCATACAACCGTCTTTCTTCTAATTTACATAACAATGCATTTGTAGCTAACAAAATAACACATTGCCACTTCTCTAAACCTGCAGGACAAAGGGATAGATTCCTGACACGCTGCGTCTGCTGCAGAGCATGGGTAATGCACAGTGCACCAAGCCATCCTTCCCTCCTCCGTGGCTGGATCAGATCGCACACGTGTGGTGAGTCAATGATTACTGAATACTGAGCTCAGAGTGTTGGCTACAAACCGAGCAGAGGTGGAAACTAAACAAGTGAATGCCAGTCCCAGGAGAGCAGCTTTGTTATGTGCACGAGTCATTCCCACATGCCGATTCTCATTCTTCCGTCCTGCGACACAAGCGCACTAACATTTGTTTGTAAATAAATACGGGGTTGGAGGCACAGCTTATTCCATCTCCGGCAGTCATGGCTGAGATACGAATGCCCAGATGTATGTTGTGGCAGGGATTACAAACACAGCGAATCTGGCTGTTCTGTGCTGTTCCCATTTAACCCCTTAAGGACGCGGCCCTTTTTTAAAAAATCATTTTCGTTTTTTCCTCCCTACTTTTAAAAAATCATAACTCTTTTATTTAATCATCAATATAGATGTCTAAGGGCTTGCTTTTTTGTGGGATGAGTTGTGTTTTTCAATGGTATTGTGTAATGTACCACATAATGTACTGAAAAACTTTAAAACATTTTTAAATGGAGTGAAAAAGAAAAAAAAATGAACTACAGCCATCTTTGGGGAGGTCTTGTTTCTACATTGTACAGAGTGCAGCAAAAATGACATAACTTTATTCTATGGATCAGTACGATTGCTACGGTACCAAATTTATATAGGTTGCTGCACTAATTTAGCAATATAAAGTACTAGCTAATATACCTGGCTTCCCCCACATTAATAAGGTAAGGTAGATTCTCCTCAGTATATACACATAGAGGTGAGGTAGATTCTCCTCAGTATATACACATAGAGGTGAGGTAGATTCTCCTCAGTATATACACATAGAGGTGAGGTAGATTCTCCTCAGTATATACACAGAGGTCAGTTAGATTCTCCTCAGTATATACACATAAAGGTGAGGTAGATTCTCCTCAGTATATACACATAAAGGTGATGTAGATTCTCCTCAGTATATACACATAGAAGTGACGTAGATTCTCCTTAGTATACAAATCTTTTCCCTAGGCTCTATGGTTTCTGAGAAAAGAACCATGTCATGTGTTGGGAATTTTCAGTTTTTCACTTTTAGAATTGAATATTGAAGTTGCAACCCCTTTAATTTCCTATTAGGATGAAAAAAATGGTTGTGGCACATTTTAAGTTTGTACAACACCGAGAAGTTACATAACATAGGGGTGCACTAACTTTGGCACCTAGTATTGATTAATCAAGTTGTGACCCCTTTGCTCTTCCTAAATAGGATCTAAGGAATGGTGGTGCCAAATTTCAAGTTTGTATGACACCGAGAAGTTAGAGAATTAGATTAGGTACATTAAATAGGGGTGCACTTACTTTTGCAATTAGCATTGAATAATAAAGTTGGGACCCCTTTACTTTTCCTACTTAGGACTTCAGGAATGGTTGTGTAAAATTTCAAGTTTATATGACATCGGGAAGTTACATAACATAGTGGTGCACTTACTTTTGCACTTAGCATTGAATAATCGAGTTGTTACCTTTACTTTTCTTACCTAAGACCTAAAGAATGCTCATGCCAAATTTCACGTTTGTATGACATCGGAAAGTTAGAGAATTAATGGCGAGTCAGTCAAAGTCAGTCAGTTAGGGCTTTCACCTTTATATAAACGCTTTATTTTATTAATTTTATAATATGGCCAAAAGGGACAGTTTTAAAATTGTATTACTTTTTTTTTTTAATAGTTAATGAAATGTTTTAAAACTGATTTTTTATTTTTTTTTATTTACTCCCCAGAGGGGACATGAACGTGCGATGGTATAATCATTCCTGCGGGTGGTGGCTGTAAGAAACAGCCAGCACGTGTATTGTATGGAGTAAAATTGACTCCTAACTCCACCGTCCATGAATGTCTTGGAGCTTTAAGGGGTTATCCTAACAAATCAGCCTATGCTCACCTCTTACTGCTGTGTCCCACAACAGTACTCTAGTCTCTGTTGACAGCTGCAGTCCCACCCAGTTTACAGGATATCACAGGGGCTACAGCCAATAACAGGTACCTTAGTAACCTGACACAGCTGGAGACAAGACAGCTATGGACGCCGGTGGGTACCCAGCACTGAAACGGGGAGAGGTTAGAACAGTGCTCCCACTTTTAGAATTCTTCCCGGAAAAGTTCTGAGAGTCTTGAGGAGGTGGTTCAAATGAAATTCTTTGATAAACTGTGACGCATGAATGTCACCTGAAGGATGACAATCCAAATTCTCAGGACCATATTTCTATCTACCACTGCAAGTGAAACTACCAGGTGGCTGGAAGCAGGGAGCTGTGGCCATGAGTAGGAGGACATTGCTGGAGTGATGGGAGCTGACTCAGGTTGTTTGGAAATTGAACTCAATAATTAAGCAGTATGCAGTAAGCTATTAGATTGTAGTGGTAACTGCACATAGCCAGGAATTATCATTCAACGCTATATCTATGTGGGGGATTTGGAGTTAAGCATTTCAATACGTACATGGACATTTTTCATTGCCAATAATGGAGGAGTTGAGGGAAAGCACTCCGATCAATGTGCGGATTACTTTTTTTTTTTAATGAAAACCAGATAAAATCCATTAGTCTCTCAGATTATTTTGTCGGATTCTTCATTCTAGGAGACCCTCTATGCCATAATAAAAGCAAGCTTCTTGTATTCCCCTATAGATATTTATGTGCCTGACAGTAATTAAATTCCCATTACCGTCAATACATAGGATGTTAATGTGCATATATATCCTGTGCCTAATCATGCAAGGAATCGAAGCCTATAAATTAGTTCCACTGCAAATTGAAATATGCTATAAAATAAACATTGAGGTTTCTTCACAAGAAGCAAGGGGTGGATGATCTAGATTCAGAGGCTGTAGTCTGAATTAGACATGCTAATCTATCTCATCCCTGCAATCAAAATCAGACATGGTAATCTAGTGCACGGAGAAGACCGAGATCCTGAAATAAAGTTGCATGCAGGCAAGTGTTTTTATCCCCCGATGCAATATCCCAATCACTAGTTAACTGACAATTAAGCTATTTTATCACACATTAGTGTCTATTCACATAGTGTACGTCAGAAGTAAACCCTGGGTTGGATTTCCAGACATATACTGTATTCCACTGTATATAGTAGCATATTCTGTGTATAGGCTGTCATGTTAAAAAAAATATACCATGCTGTATAGTGTTTTTTTGCAGGATGCCCTTATATGGAATAGTGCCGTTGACTACTATATTCCATACACGTGAAAAACTTGAAACTCACTTAAAGGTTTTGCTAACCAAAATATCACATTTTCTGTATTAACCCCTTTGTCGCTAAATTTACGTAACTGCTGCCTGGGCTCTATGCAGCAGCAACGCAAATTTATGTAGGGGATTCCGCTGGGGATTTCAGTTTCTCCACAGCAGGAAAAACACGTGAAACAGGCAGTTATTACCAGCCCATTTGGGTGTTGTCATTGAGACCTGTTTGGTTCAAGTACTGATGACATCATCACTGACAGCCAATCACAGTGCTAGCCGGAAAAATTTGTATATTATAAACGTTCCTGGCATGTCAGTGCAACTTCTTTTCCCTTCTCTCTCCTATCAGTGTGAGGGCTCTTTCACATGAGTGTATGCGTTTTTACGTTCTCTCGCCAGTGCCGCACCAAAATCCATGCTGTTCAGTGTGGATATTATTATGAACCCGCAGCTGTTTTCACCTTTTCACATGCAGAGGTGAAGTTTGTTGTGGATAAATGTCAAACAAAAAACAAAAAATACCCACCAATCCAGCTAAGTATAAGGTTACCCTTAATTATTTATTCCATCAATTAATCCTCAATACCATGTACACTCGTTGTGAAAACAAAATCAAGCAACTAGGAGGAGGAGTTTTGCTGCAGCATGCAGTTATATCTCAGGCAGATATGCAAATTATTAGAGTTGTGGTGTGACTAGATGATTGGTATCGCAATCTCGGGCCCTAAAAGTGGTTCTACCCTTGGGTCTGGAAGGAACTTTCTCTGAAGTCTTGATCCAGGGATCATTCCGACTGCCATTATGGAAGGATGAGGTAAGTTGACTCTGCCTTACTGTGGCTTTTTGCCTTCCTCTGGATCAACATGGGGGGCAGAAACAGGCTGTTACAGTAATCTACCCAGGATACGCCTGCCCGGGTTGCCCTGGATCTTACCCGCAACCCTTGTCCCTGCCTACTTGCCTCCACTCCTGGCTAACCCAGGCGGGCAACTGGGCGGTGGTCCCTACGCTGTCTAAGGACTGAGAAGGAGCTCTGGCGTACCTAGATGAAATGGGTAGACTACCGACAGGACAGGCAGATGGAAAAAAAACAACACGAAACAATACTGATAGTACCGAGGCAGATGGAACAACCTGGCAGATGGTAACAAAATAGCAGACAAGCTGACAGAGGCAGGAGACCTAAAGATGCAGACTAGCTAGCAACCTGAGGGAAACCGAAGGGACAAAAGGTTTCAATAACGACTTGTAAAAAACCCTGTGTACCCTCCAAGTAGCTGGCAATTCAAGTTCATAAGCCAGCGGATTTACTACCCGCGTAATGACAAAGGGGCCCACGTAATGTGGCGCTAGTTTCAAGGATGGAACCTTCAGTTTGAGATGTCTAGACGACAAATACACCTTCTGTCCCACCCCGTAAGGTTCAGAAACTGACAGACTCCTCCCACTACGCAACTGCATACGAGCCCCTGTTGCTTCCAGATTCTTCTGTACCTCTCTCCATACTCCCTGCAGCGCATCTGTGGTGACATCAGCTGCAGGACAGGCAGACGGAGTAGAGATAGCTGTAAGGAAGCGGGGATGCTGACCATATACGCAATGAAATGGAGACACCCTGGTGGAAGAACAAGTATGGTTGTTTAGCACAAACTCTGCCAATGGCAGGAACTCTGCCCACTGATGAGCCTTTTCGCTAGCAAACAACTGCAAATATTGCACCAAATCCTGGTTCTTCGCTCAGTCTGGCCATTAGTTTGCGGGTGGAATCCTGACGAGAAGGAAAGCAAAAGTTCCCAGGTTTCTACAGAAGGCGCGCCAGAATTGCGCAACAAACTAAGCCCCGCGATCAGATACAATGTTCTCCGGAACCCTATGTAGATGAATGATTTCCTTTACAAAAATCTTGGAAAATTCTATCACGGTAGGTAACTTCTTTAGCGCCACGAAATAAGCCATTTTTGAGAAGCGGTCCACAACAACCAGGATCGTGGTGAACTTCTGAGACTCAGGTGGATCGGTAATAAAATCTACTGATAAATGCGTCCACGGACGAGAAGGCACCGGTTACGGTCTCAAAAGCCCCTCCGGACACCGACTTTTACTGTGTGCACAGACAGAGCATCCTTTAACAAAGTCACGGATCTCCTGAGACATACCTGGCCACCAGTAGTGTCTAAAACAAAGATCCAGAGTCCCCTGAACTCCCGAACCTGCGAGCACAGATGAGTGACACTGTTCAATGACCCTCCAAGAAGAAGTTATTGAAAAATATGCAAAATCAACAAATAAAGAGGTTTGAAAAAAAAAAAAAGAAGAAGAAGAAGAAAAAGAATTCCAGCAGCATTGATGGTGCTAATTCAGTGTGCTTTTATTCTCCCATCACACAAGCGAGCGACATTTCGGCATATTGCCTTTCTCAAGCTTATAACAAATTGCCTTCTACACACATTTATATAGACCAACAACATTAAAAACAGTCAGCAAATCAAAATTAACATTCCCATAGTCGCCACCTCCACCACAGGTGTTATCAACCACATCATAAGAAATTATCCTGCAGGTGCCGATGCTCCAGCTTCTCACCCACTCCTCCATGTCTCCTGGCGTCTGAACTTTCTCACCACGCAGGCGCGGGACCTCCGGTGACGTCATTCTTGTGACGCGGAGAGTCTCGCGAGAGTCCCCACCTCCTTACTTCCCTCACTTCCTGATTCTCTGTAGGTGCATGCGCGGAGGTGTCCTTTGTCCGTAGACAAGTAACACCTCCGTTGCTAGGATACCCGACAGTAATCACATTGCCTACTCTGTTATACCCAGGTATATCCTATTGCTCCAAGGCACACCATCCATCTGACGCTCACCGCAATACTAGGGAATAATATAAAGCAATTTAATCTGACCCACCGTGACCCAAAGGGGCATTATTGTTTTCAACACACTACTACACTGTAATCCTATTCATTATGCATCAGTTATATGTAACCATACCCATATACTGCGATCAAAATCATATATGGCTGGAGCATCGGCACCTGCAGGATAATTTCTTATGATGTGGTTGATAACACCTGTGGTGGAGGTGGTGACTATGGGAATGTTAACTTTGATTTGTTAACTGTTTTTAATGTTGGTCTATATAAATGTGTTTATAAGGCAATTTGTTATAAGCCTCCGCCCAGAGGCGGAGAGAGGGAGTTGGCCAGCTCCCCGTAGCACATCAAAAGGGAGCTCGTGCACGGCAGCAGCACTACAGGTGCGGGTACACACGGCGGCGCCAGGGCCACCAAGCGCGCGCACCGCGCCGAGTGCCATGAGCACCACGCCGGCCTGGCACCCGCGCCCCCGGCAGCCGGACCACAAGTTGGGGGGACATGCCCCGACCGCGGAACCCAGCACACCGCCACCTCGGGAGCATTACCAACACTGAGCATTACCAAACGAATATTGTAGTGGCCCAGAGTTAATGGGGTCCCCTCCATGATGTTAAATGTTTGTCTCATGTCACTGTCTTATTTGTAGAGCGCATCAGGTTTATGTGTGTTGTATGGCTGCAGGCATGATCGGGTTAATGTATCGTTTTGTCTGGTGTGGTATAAAAACATGGTCATGTGATGTGTGAGAGGGAGTAGTAGGAAGAGCAGTTGTGATACTGGTCTGGTGGAGCAGTCCTGTTGAGTTGGTGTGAGAGGCAGTCAATCTGAATGAGAGAGCCGGAGGCTTGGAGAATGGAAGAGTCCGAGAGGTGGTCCATTGTTCCCACCTGGGCCTAGCCTTAGCCGTCATCTCCACAGAACTGAATGTACCCCGGACTGGGAGAAACACATGGAACCCACATGAGTCCAGACAGAGAAAAAGAAACTGCTAGCAAGTGAGAGAAACGTGAGTGACTGGCAGGAGAGAAGAGGGTTACTCTGAGAGTTAATGCCTACAGATAACTGGGACTGTAGAGATACAATTGCCCCGTGAATCCTCCCTGCATCACCACTTTAAAAATTGTTGGATTGTTGTCATTTATACTTGTTAAATAAACGAGTAGAGACGAATTTCCCGGTTCCTGTTCAGAAAAGTGTACTTTGTGCATGGACAGCTTTATTTTCCCCGAATTTACATCGAAGGGATCTACCACAGAGGCTGAAACATTGGCATCACGAGTGACAAGGCTATTTAGCCTAATGAGATGTGTTCTCTGTTTCACGGAATTGTGTAGCGTATTGCGGATTTGCACACCTTGAATAGATTTATATGGGATCTCTGCTGCGCAAATACGAAGAAAAATAGAGCATGTCCTATTGTTTTTGTGCGTGCATGAAATGCGCTAAAAAAAAATTGTTCATATGAAAGAACCTTTTGACATCAATGGGTTCTATTCTCTGTGTATTGCATGGCTATAATTTACGCGCATACCAATATGTCTGTCTGAAGAAGCCCTTACTCTATAGACAGACCTTGTGCATTCAACTCAATATAAAGCTAACCACTTCACAGAGGCAGTAAGGTCCCAATTACTTAATTAAGCTCACTTTTAGGACCCCAAAATATAAATTCATAAAAATTTACTTTTAATAAATATTGCTTAAAAACCTTATGGACACACAAAGAAAAAAAAAAATCCACTATCCGGTAGGGAATGTGAAATTGTACATGACAGTCCCATGCTGCCGCTTGTTCTATTTATTTTATGATTTCATTCTGCTTTATCTGATCCTGATAGGGGGGGAAACCTTACAACCCTTCACTAGGCTGAGAATTTGCCTGACTGCAGAAAAACCCTATTTAGTGGGAGCTATTCTATTGATAGCTTTTGAGTATATCAAAACTCACCTACTAAAAGGATCTAATAGACAGCGATGTATTACCTGGGGAACTTTTTTTAGTGCGCAGACTATCTGGGTATTGACCAAGACATCACTCTAAGTGATAACTGGGCACTGTTCCTCTAGGAAATATTATTAGGCTATTAAAGGGGTTGTCCCGCGGCAGCAAGTGGGTCTATACACTTCTGTATGGCCATAATAATGCACTTTGTAATATACATTGTGCATTAATTATGAGCCATACAGAAGTTATAAAAAGTTTTATACTTACCTGCTCCGTTGCTAGCGTCCTCGTCTCCATGGTGCCGACTAATTTTCGCCCTCCGATGGCCAAATTAGCCGCGCTTGCGCAGTCCGGGTCTTCTCCTGTTCTCTATGGGGCTCCGTGTAGCTCCGTGTAGCTCCGCCCCGTCACGTGCCGATTCCAGCCAATCAGGAGGCTGGAATCGGCAATGGACCGCACAGAAGAGCTGCGGTCCACGGAGGTAGAGGATCCCGGCGGCCATCTTCACCGGTAAGTATAGAAGTCACCGGAGCGCGGGGATTAAGGTAAGCGCTCCGGTAAGCTTTCTTTAGGTCCCTGCATCGGGGTTGTCTCGCGCCGAACGGGGGGGGGGGGGGGGTTGAAAAAAAAAAAAACCCGTTTCGGCGCGGGACAACCCCTTTAAGTACCGCATATCAGCTTAAGAGGTATTATTGCAGCGATCACTCCTCATAGTGGGGTGCTAATTCAATACAGTACCTTACCTATACTTACTCATTGCCTCTAATGGATTATAGTCCTAATCTATAAACAATTTTCTATACTCAGTTGATGACTGATAACCCTTTCTCCAGGGAATCATCCCAGGAGATACTTGAGCCCCTGAGGAGCCCACGCAGTGGGCGAAACGCGTAGGGAAATTACAAGGTCTATTTTGTACATAAAAACATCTGGGCAATTACAAGGTCTATTCTGTACATAAAAACATCTCATGTCTATTATACATTGGACTATATGAGTTGCATGTAGATTCCGGCTGATTACGACATCATGTTCAGGTTCGGAAAAAATGCATAGGTTTTTTGGAACATTAAAACCAAGAAACCCCCCCAAAAAAAGAGCTATCTTTTGGACGTAAAAGACATAATAAAGAAAACGTCCAAGATCGATACTGATCTTGAAGTGTTACTGTATGATACAATTTCACATTCCCTACCGGATAGTGGATTTTTTTTTTTGTTTGTGTGTCCATAAGGTTTTTAAGCAATATTTATTAAAAGTTAATTTTTATGAATTTATATTTTTGGGTCCTAAAAGTGAGCTCATTATAAAGCTAAGGCCAAAGCTATTTCCTGATGCTTATTTTCATAGGATACCCTTGAGGCTGGAGCGCTCTTTTTCACATATACAGCTTCAAATCTCCTGCTTCCATTCACACTATTGTAGAGGTACAAGATAAACATTTTCTGCTTGTAGCCATCACTAGAGGAAGTTAACAAATATGAAAATACCCCTTTTGTCATCCAAGTATCAGTGTGTAAGGGGGACGAAAAGTTATCCTAGTGTAGTTGCATAAATGCTATAGCTGCAAAGATTTGCTTAGAGAGATGACATATAGTGCTAATGTTTATTATGGAAAGTGAAATAAATATTTTTGTCTATTGGTGTAAATACTATACTGATTGATCTGTATTATGGAAATACTGTTGATTATCTAACAACTCATGATGTAACCATGCAGTTAGTTTCATGTAACAGTCTCTGTCGTGGCCCGTGTAGACCTTGTTGGAGTGGTTTTGGTTCCAGTCATGGTGGCCATTGGAGGTTTTCATAATTGATAACTGTGCTGGGTGGAGCTTGTGTGTCTAATGGAGAATAGTAGGGCATATCTCACCCCCCTTCAGTGTTGTGCCTGGGTTTGTAACAAAAGATGGGGTGTGATACGCAAGATGTTGATGTGCTGGCACAGTGGTGGATTGAGAAGCACCAAGAGGACAGTGCAAAGTTGTGTCTGGCCTGCATCATGATCCATAAGAGATGCCCCGGAATCCTGCTGAAGAAGAGGTTGAGTGAAGTCGACGCTAGTTAGTTGTGGAAAACCCTGGAGATCCTTGATTGGAACTGTTAGTGCCCAGTCAGTGGGACTGTTGAAGTTGTGTAAACTCCGGTTATCACATTCTAAATTGTTGAAAGAGAAAAAGTTAGAGTGCACCATTTACATACAATGAGTGCTGTGAGGTACTGAGACGCGTAGTGGTGAACGGTCGCTACGTCGCCCCTAGGTACCGGTACTATGCATAAAGGGACTGGAGGAAGGTCATGTCTCGCTCTCAGACATAAGAAAGCAGGAACGTAATGTGGTCTCCAGCAAGCATGCTGGAGATCTGTTCTTTAAAAATATCCGGGCCTGGTTTTTTTGGAATTAATGGCAGGTTGGTAGTGGGGCTGTCCATTCCACCTCCTCCACTCCAGGGTGTGGGCGAGCTCAATTAGCACAGGTGCTGAGGCTGAGCCAGTGCTAGTGTGCACATAAATAGAAGGTGCACGGACACAGGGGAGCTAAGATGGCTGCTGGACCCTGGCAGCCGGTGTGACCGGCTGGAGATAGAAGCCCTGCTGTACGCTGCACCTGCTAAGTGCGACCTGATCAGGCCGGGACGGCCTGATCGCTGGATTGTGGACTTTTATTTGTTTGCCTGAAACTAAGGCTGGACTTTTTATGTTGCTGTTATAAAAATAAACACAGGTCACGCCTGCTTTTGAACTGCATCCGCTGGTGTTCCGTCTCTGAATATTGCTAAACCCGCACTATACCGAGCTAATCTCCCACAGTGCATACAATTGAGCACTGTTGATTGAGTTCCCAAAGCCATGTCCCGGAGACTGTAAATTGTTCCTGCATGGGCTTACAAGCTGAGACAGTGTTGCCAAATCCTAGACACAACATTGTCAAGTACTGAAACTGTATTGTAGCATTCTAAAAAAGTGTGTGCCAAATGTAAGTGACTGTACCATTGATTCAGTTGCCAAGTAAAGCCCATTTCTGTTACCCACAACATGTGCTCTCTCTCTTAATCCACTGCCTGAAGGGGTTCCCACAATTAAGGAAGTTGTAAAAGACTATCCCCAAATCTTTTTATACTAAATACATTCAGTAATTCCTTGGGCTCCACCAAACCCTACTATATAAGATATCTCACTGTTTAAATAAGCTCTAGCTTCCACTGCAAATCTGCATGTTTTGGGCACCACTATGGATTGTGTGTAGATTTAAGAGGCTCGATTGCACTCATGGAGAAATTACATGGAAAGTAGTTTTTTTCAGCAGAATGGACAACAGTTTTTGAAGCATGTGAATGGGGTTTTAAAAATTACATTGACTTGCACTGGAGGGAATGGAGATTGGATTCTGCAATAAAATCTGCAGCCTATGAACATAGCCTTATGGCGGCTCAGCATGGACGTAATTGCATGCGAGGAATACGCAGGGAATAAAACCCATTGTTGTCAATAGGTGTGTTGTCATTAACAATTTTTTTGTGTGCATGCAAAAAAGTAGGACCTGCTCTATTTTCTTGCGTATTTACGCTCCAAAAGGGCCACATAGATGTCTATGCGAGGTGCGCAAATGTTCTGCAATATGCAAGAACATGTGCAAAATTACTGTACCAGACCGCAGGGAAAAAAAACACATTTGGATCTGATTAAGTTAAATAGCCAATTAAATCAAAGCAAGGGTGGGTTGCGTATGAACAGTTCTGATACGCTACACATGCAAATGAACCTCCTTCTGTACGGAGACTAGCGTACTGGCACATCCGCTCATCTGAAGTCGCCCTCATTCTTGAACAATATGGCAAGAATCTGGGTATGGAAATAGATTTCAGAGTTTGACTTTTTCTGACAATATTATGTTATAAGGCTAGATTCACCAGGATGTATTTGTGTGCGCAAAACGCAGAGAATAGAATTCATTGACTTCAATGGGTTCGTTCATGTGCGCGTTTTTACCTGAGCATTTTGGTCACACCCAAAAAAAAAAAAACAATGCTCTATTTCCCTGTGCAATTGCGCAATAAAGGTTTGCATTGAAGTCAATGGGAGCATAAAGTGTGCACAATAAGCTAGGAAATGCGCGAAAAGCTGCGTAATTCTGCTGGTAAAAAAAACACAACAACTCATTAAACTAATTAGCCATTTCATTCGGTGCATCTTTTTTTATGGTGTTCAAATTAACATGCCTTGCAGGCGCAAAAAGTACAGTAAAATACCCCGATGTGCACCCAAAAAAGCATTGTTAATTCTGCAGAAATATTATGTTTATGCGTGCACAACTAGGCATATGTTCATGCGAAGGGGGTCCAAGTCCTTTTTATCTCCAGTATTCGTTCAGGAACATGTCAGGCAGTCGAGATTTCCCAAAATGACAATGAATTATATATTCTAGAAACATCACAAAGGCCGCACTGAGCTTGTAGAGAGTCGGTACATTCATAAAGTTATGAAAGATGAGTCACATTCAATATATATAGCATAATCCACAGCACTGTACAGAGATTGTCGCCTTTCACATCAATCCTTGTCACTAATCAGGTTCACAATTTAATTTCTCCGTGGAGTACCTTGGGGAAATCCAAGATAGGTTAGAATAGAACCCACATTTTTCATTAATAAAAAAGTATTTTGAGAAACTGATCCGAATACTTCTACCATTAAATGAGTTGTTCAGGATTAGAAAATCATATATGCTTTCTTTCAGAAACAGCGCCACATCTGTCAGGAGGTTGTGCCTGCTATTGCAGCTCAGTTCCATTCACTTGAATGGAGCTGAGTAGGAATACAAACCTGTGGACAGGTGTGGTGCTGTTTCTGAAAGAAAGCAGACACATTTTCCTAATCCAAGACAGCCCCTTTAATTCTCTTCTTCACTCTTTGGCTGGATTCACACGAATGTATATCAGCTCGGTTTTCATGCCGAGACGATATACGTCGTCCTCATCTGCAGGAGGGGGGGGGAGGATGGAAGAGCCAGGAGCAGGAACTGAGCTCCCGCCCCCTCTCTGCCTCCTCTCCGCCCCTCTGCACTATTTGCAATGGGGAGAGGCAGGATGGGGGTGGGGCTAATTCTTTCCACTTAGCCCCGCCCCATCCCGCCTCCTTTCATTGCAAATAGTGCAGAGGGGCGGAGAGGGGGTGGAGAGGAGCCAGAGAGGGGGCGGGAGCTCAGTTCCTGCTCCTGGCTCTTCCATTCTCCCCCCCCCCTGCAGATGAGGATGACGTATATCGGCTCGGCGTGAAAACCGAGCCGATATACGTTCGTGTGAATGCACCCTTATTTTCAGGTGCTTTTAACCCTATGACTATACCGAAAGATACCATAGTAATTAGAATCAAGAATTGAGATGAGACTCCTTCTTATGCTCAAATTTAAGAAATGGCATAGAGAACCCCCTCTGCATGCCAAAATTCTACTATTCTAATATAATAAGGTCTACTGTGAAAGAGCTATCCAACATCTGACACAATTAGACAAGCTTTTCCCCAGATCATTTGACGACCCAAGATTGCTATATTTCATAAGGAAAAAGTGCAGGAATGCTGCCTTCCAATAGGTGGCGCTGCAGAGGTATTGTTCCATCAACCTATTTGCATATTTCCCAGAGAAGCATGGATGGCCCTATAAGTCTGCTAACACACCTTTTAGGTGGTCTCCTTAAGGAGAGCCAATACCCTTCCTTATCCACGTCTATAAGCCTCTCACTAGCCAAGCCAGAAACCTACTGCACAAACCTGCTGATGAGGGGCAAAAACCCTGAAACAGCTGTCTGTGTATGGTTTTGCCTTACAATTCCCAGTCATTGTTATAAGGCTTGTTCAAAAAGTCTGACATTGACCTGCAGGAATGCTGCCTTCCAATAGGTGGCGCTGCAGAGATATAGTTCCATCTTCCCATTTGAATACAAATCTAAAAATGCATATTATGTGTTATAAAGGTATCTTTCTACAAGATATCAACACAGGAAATTAAAGCCTTGGACTCGGGTGCCTGGCTCTTATGATGCAAAGAATATAAACAATGAAAAGTACCATTTTGCTGGTAATTTTCTGCATATCTCTGAGGACCCGTGTAAAGGCATCTGCGGCTTCACAATAAAAGCTTTTAAATGCTTTTCCAATGGATTTTTGTTTCTTTTGCAAAGCGATTGTGAGAATGTCAAGCTAGTGATGGGCAAGGTATGAATACAGAGGTGATGGCTCAATGGAAAGGTATGCACAAAGGTTTGGGCTATACTCCCAAATATAAATGCAATAGGAAATTCTGAGTGATGAATGAGGCATACTGCAATTTAGTCTTGGTAAAATAGCTCAACACATTTTAACTCATAAAACATAAGGAAAATAAATTGTAGTGGAAACCTAATATATCTATATTGGGTCGGTGGTAGAGATGAGCGAGCGTACTCGGATAAGCACTACTCGCTCGAGTAATTTGCTTTATCCGAGTATCGCTGTGCTCGGGTCTGAAGATTCGGGTGCCGCTGCGGCTGACAGGTGAGTCGCAGCGGGGAGCAGGGGAGAGCGGGCGGGAGAGAGGGAGAGAAAGATCTTACCTCTGTTCCTCCCCGCTCTCCCCTGCAGCTCCCCGCTCCGTGCCGGCACCCGAATCTTCAGGGACGAGCACAGCGATACTCGGATAAAGCCAATTACTCGAGCGAGTAGTGCTTATCCGAGTACGCACGCTCATCTCTAGTCGGTGGGCCTTTGGTAATGGACAATGAACCTGTATGCGTGAATTTAACATTCTGTATAACAAAATGTCATGTTTGCCTTCTATTCTGATACATAGATATATCTTCTTACATTTATGCAATATGTATACTTCCTTTTAAATGAAACATCTTTTTCTTAAACTCTGCTGACAAGATGAAATTTAACATGAAACTGCTATATATATTTTTTTTTCATTATTTTATTTTTTTTTTCCATCTGTTTTGTGCCTTTAGAAGAAGTAGGATCAGACATAGATAACCGCACTTGAGACAAGTACCGCTTTTAGATACCGCAATAATTACCCAAGCAATTTTACTGGAAACGTATGCAAATAACATGGGAGATTTATGCAATTACTAATTCATGATATGGCCTCCAATCATATCGGCCGGGCTACACGTGGGGTATGAGACAGTCTCCACCCTCTCCAAACTGCTACCACGTGACGGGCAATATCAGATGACCGGATGAAGGAAGACGCTTATCCAATAATCAAACAATACGTTGTATCTATGTAACCTTTGGCCTGCCCCAAAAGGGCAGATATGTTAAACTTTATAAAAGATGCTAGATGCCCATCGATAAACAGGAAGTCTTCATAAGCTGAACTTGTGTCACACTGATTACTTCGGACGGTGCGCACTGTCCCCCAACCTTTAATCATTCAATCTGGAAGGGTGTGAACATTCCTAAATTAATCAAGTCGGTGGACACAAAAGGAAATCCACGACAAAATATACAGTCTTCCAAAAAGATTCCCATATAAAAAACCTTCATGATAATAATAGATGCATGTCTTAAAGGGAACCTGTCAAGTCCTATGAATACCATAACCTAAAGTCATTGGCTCATACGACAGGGGTCGCTGATTTTGGGGGGTGCTTTTTTTTATACTATTCTGCCTCGCAGCTACCTTGTGATCTGCCTGGGACATGGGCAGCAGAAGACAATAATTTGTAAATTACTTCTTGTAATCTGTCTTGCTGTCTCTGTTACCAGAGACGGACTTTACTTGACAACAAGTAGTGGACAGCAAATTAGAAGGAAGGGAGACCCCTAGTGCGCAGCTGTCAGGGCTCAAACCCAGAAACTGTACTCCACTCAGGAGCCCTCCTTGGTGAGCTATACTACCATCTGGACAGCTTTCCTGCTGAGCTTAGCCATGACCTTGTACTCCTGGTCTGGTTCTCTGTCCTGAGCCACTGCTTCTGATTAGGCAAACTATAAAAGCCTGGCCCTGCTACTTCTCTAGTGCGTGATTATTGAGCCCCCTGCCAATAGTCTAGCTTCTCTCCCTAACCTGATCCTCTATTCCTGCAAACTGCTACCTCCTGTTATCCACAAAATTACACGATTTTCTTGTGATGCGACTGCACGAGAAATCGCATGTTTGTGAAACCCATGCTTCTCAACGGGTTCCTTCACATTAGTGATGTTTTCACTGACGCGATGCTGCGAGAAAAAAAAAAATCTTGGCATGCTCTATATTTGAGCGATTCGCAATATTTTTTTTTTTATAGCCCATGTTTCCCTATGGAGCCTCCTTGTTTATCGCACCGCACAAATTAGCGATTTTTGTGCATTACAATAAATTTTTAACATTACCTACCCCCAAAATAAGCCCTAGCTGCATTCCCTGAAAAAAAAAAAACGGAATACTTATCTAGCGGGCTCAGTCCAGGTCCTCCTGCTGCTGTCTGGAGCTCCGTCGGGCGTCCTGCACTCCTCGTTCACCCACAGAAGATCACTTCCTGGTTGCAGGATTCATAAATCCCGCCTCCAGGTAACGATGGCTCTGGTTGGTTCATCTGGCGTTGCTCAGCCAATCAATGCAGCGCTCGATGAACCAATGCCATGGCTGTGATTCGTTCATCCAGTGCTGCATTGGTCGGCTGAGTAGAGGTCGAAGAACTAATCAACAGCCAGCATGCTGTGGAGGCGGGATTTATGAATTGGCCAATTGATGCCGTGGCTCAGCCAATTCATAAATCCTGCCTCCACAACACATCCCATTGACCAAGCGGTGTAAATGATTTTTATTCTGTAAGTCATTACAATCCCAGTGATACCAAATTTATTTTATCTTTTCTTAGAGATTAGATCCTTGGGAAAATAAAAACGTCATAAAAATATATATATTTTTTTTTGCATCGCTGTATTCATAGCTATTATATTTTTCCATCTGCGGAGGTGTTCAAGGACTTATTTTTTTGTGGAATGAGTTAACATTTTCATTTGTACCATTTTGGGCTCCATAAGACTTATTGATCAACTTTTCATTTCATTTTTTGAGGTACAATGTCAAAATTATTTTTTGGGTTTTTTTTTTAACCGCATTCACCATACGGGATAAATAACAATGATTTGTATAGTACTTATCATTACACACGTGTCCCAAATTTGTGTGTGTGGGGGGGGGGGGGGGGGAGGGGGTTATACTTGCATTTTTCCAATAATAGCATTTTAATAGAAAAATTGGGATTTTTGTATTAATTCTTTCAGGGGAGGGGTTTATGCATGAAAATATATTTTCTTCTTATAGCCCCACACTGTCAGTGATGAACACTGATCGTCACAGGCCATTGTACATGATTTGAAATCAGATGGGGTGAAGAAGCGAGCCTCCTTTCTCTTCAAACCCTCTAGATGCCACTGTCTGCATTGAGATCAGTTGCAATGGAACAGCGGTGGTAAGTTACAGCAGCGATCCTACACTAATTATGGGGTGCTCAGCTGTTGATCTCCCCTTCCCCGGTAATCAGTACTGTATGCATACAGTATGGGAACTACTGGCCCACTGTGCCATAAAAGTACAACAAGTGTTGAGAAGGGGTTAAAGTATACTTCTAATTACATAGAAAAACTAATATAGTTTTAGAGTTTAATATATTCAACTAACAGAGACTTTGCATTTAAGTAATAGCACGGACCGACCACGCTCCACGCCGCAGTCTGTTTATGACTATGCATTAGGTGACAGAGCGTCCTGCCCCATCTTCCATATCTAATATAGGGCCAGCACTGTATAATGTAATGGGATTCCAAAGTGCTGGGTATAGGAGCCTGGAGAACAGAGTAGAACGCTCTGTCCTAGCACATGCTTAGGAGAAGCCCGCAGCAAGAACCATGGAAGGTGAGGCTGAACGTCAAGAAAGATTATTGTGCACAGTCCTGCATTATAATCATTTTTCTATATAGATTAGAGTTACACTTTTAGAATATCTATAACATGGGACTAGAAAAAGTTGAAGAGTACTCTTAAAGAGGTGTTCACATATGTGTTTCCCATGGCATATCCACAGGAGTTGGACTGGTGTGGGTCTCGCCTCTGCGACACACACCTCTCTCGATATTTGCCCTCCCCTGACTATCACAGATGTATTTGGTGGTAGGAAGTTATAGAAACAGCTGAATGGGCTGCACCAGGGGCATAACTATAGGGGATGCAGGGGATGTGGTTGCACCCGAGCCCAGGAGTCTTAGGGGGCCCCAAAGGCCTCTCTGCTCCATATTGGGAGCCAAGTGCTATGAAAAAAGCATTATAGCTGGGGGCCCTGTTACAGATTTTGCATTGGGGCCCAGAAGCTTCAGGTTACTGCTCTGGGCTGCACCACACTGTTTCCGTAACTTACATGGAAGCAAATGGGAGATACGGTAAGAGCGTAGCTCAGCGACAATCCCTAGACACAACTGCTTTCAGAAGTGGGGGCATGGGGTGAACAGTTAATCACTGGGGTTCTGCTCCTGGCCTTTAAAGCAAACAGCTGATATTATGGGGGTAAGCTATGGCCAAACAGACATTTCTACTGCAAAGGCCACTTGGGGAAATGTCGTAACTTAAGGTGCATTTGCACACAAAAATGATCACTCAAAAGATGGCTTTGGAGCGATAATTTTGCATGAACAACTAATGGGTACTAATGCCTATTAGTACCAATTAGTAGCTGTGTGAGTCGCCGGCAGCGATATTCAGAGAACAGCAGGTGGTCGGTTCTCTGAATACATTCCCTTTGTTCTGCCCCTTAGACAATGTAATCAGCGCTCCACAGGCAGAACACAGCGTGCGGTCCTTCATATCAGCTGTTCTGCTAAGCAATGGATTTCATGCCACGCTAAAATTCATCGTCCGGCAAAAAAAAGAAAACTGGGCACATTTACATTCAACGATTATCCCTCAAAACATGGCTTTTGAGCGATAATCGTTGTGTCTAAATGGGCCTTTACATTGTGGTTCTCTGTTGCAGGCTATGCCAGATTCACATGACTATATTTGTATACAAATCTTGTGCGCGCAATACGCAGAAAATAGTAGCCATTGATTCAAGTGTGTTTGTTCACATGTGCATATTTGGTATATGCAATTCCGTTGAGCAAAAAATATAACAAGCTCTGTTTTCCTGCGCTTTTTGTGCAGGGAAAGATGACAATATGAATTCATGCAACTATTGGCCATTTCAATGGCTGAGAGCAGCGGTGTCTGTTTTTGTGTGCAATTGCGCATGACTTGAGAGGGAACAAAATACAGTAAAATACGCTGAAGCGCATGCAAACACCCATTTCGCAAAAATGTGTGCAAATACACTTACACTCGTGTGAATCCAGCCTTAGGGTTCTTTAATGCGGGCAGTTTTGCGTGCAAAATCGCTTGCGCAAACCGCATCCAAAAGAACCTATTAGTATCTGTCAGGCGAAAAAATATGTGATATATTCTATTTTGCGCACCCGAGGCACTTGTCCCGAACAAAATTGTGTACTGAACAGCGTGATTTCATAGTGTTAATTGCTACCGTGTTTCCCTGAAAATAAGACAGTGTCTTATATTAATTTTTGTTCAAGAAGGTTTAACTTTTTTACATGTATAGCTGCCTGGACACTATTTAAATTGACTTTTTTAATTAACTGCTGGCAGGGCTTAATTTTGGCGTAGGGCTTCTATTTCAAGCATCCTCAAAAAGCCTGAAAAATCATTTTGCATCCTCAAAAATTCTGGAAAATCATGCTATGTCTTATTTTCAGGGTATGTCTTATTTTCAGGGAAACGGGGTAATACCGGAGACTAATTAAAACTCGCGTAATAAGTCAGATGCCCCACCTACTAATTAGGCTGCTTCTCCTGTTCAAACAAACATAAAAGTACAGTAAAGGAGCGTGGTTACGCTAGCACGTCATTCAGAGCGCAATCACGTCCTTCTCTCACGAGCGTATAAATGCTTATGCTCATGTGCAGGAGGCCTTATAGGAGGGGGCCACGAACAGATGACCCCACTATGACATTCACAACCCCTATAAGGGCATATCAACAGGGTTTTCTTCTTGACACAACCCCCTCACATACCAAATATAACTGAAAACGTCTGACCGGCCGCACTAATCTCCGTTTACATGTTGCACAAGGGAGAATTTATCTGCAAAGTGCTCTCATTATAGTAGTAGGTGGAATATTGGAAGGACAGAATAATAGCTCTACTGTTCTCTTGATAGGCCTAGACAAAACAATGGCCTAGACAGACAGGGGCAATGTCAAGTGGGAAAAAAGGAAAGAACAAGAATTTTCTAAGGCTCTTTCTACACTGTTAATGGCCTAATACTGGCAAAAGCCTCCAACATATACGTTTAATGAAGTCTGTGATGACCCATAGGATATACGGTAGTAGCATTTTGTTAAACAGCTGCCACTGTCAGTCATCTATTAAAAGGGGACCTATCACCAGAATCTCACTGCTTCAACAGGGCATTGTCGGTAGAAATTGCAGATTTCATGCTTATGAGCTCCATTGAGGTCTATGAATGCGATCAATTCGCAGTGCAAATGCAATTAAATTTCATATGGACGCATATTCATACGCAAGTTGCTAAGAGACTAGATAGCAAATGGAATAAAGAAAGCAGGGATTTGTGGCCAGACAATGTAGGGCAGAGTCTGGGGAGCAACACCCCCATCCAGCCTGCTGACAGCAACCTCTGCTGATTCTTCTGGCCTCTTTCTCCACAAGAAAGGGTTTTTTTTTAAATAGTTTATACCACTTCCAAAAAAAGTAGTATAAACCAGCTGAGCCAAGAGAGAAGTATCCCTTTCTGAAGGCATTCACCACGACAGCACAAGAGAATGTCACCAGGGCGGTAGAAGGGTGATCCAAGGGGTTGGACAACTTTCTGATGTCATTCCCTGCTTGCATTCCTTCTTCCGCACAGACAATATGCTATTATAAATGGGGACGTTAAAAAAACCCCCACAGTACTCTTCCTCCATTCTTGTGCTCAAACTTGCTTCCAGCAGCTGTTTCCATGTAGGGTGTATCCCTCAGATAGATGTGAAAGTGGGTCACAGCATTAGACCCTGTTCCTGGCTAACGCTTTATTCTCCACAGTTCCCAGCATCAACGGCCATGGGCACTGAATATTATTTTGCTAAAAGAGTAGTAAATGCTTGGGACACACTTCCAGCAGATATGCTTAATAAGGTCAACAAAGATTATTGTGCACAGTCCTGCATTATAATCACTTTTTTATATGGATTAAAGTTATACTTTTAGAATATCTATAACATGGGACTAGAAAAAAATTGAAGAGTACTCTTAAAGAGGTGTTCACATCTGTGATTCCCATGGCATATCCACAGGAGTTGGACTGGTGTGGGTCTCACCGAATAAATGACGGGCGAGAGCAGCCTGTGATTGGCTGAGCACCTCAGCCAATCACAAATAGCTCTTTCAGCAGGCGGGGATTTTAAATCCTCGCCTACTGATAGATCAGCACTAGAGAGCTGGGGACAGCGAGGAGAAGGAGCGGCTGTGGCCCAGCAGCTGAAGGAAGGTATGTATGTTTTTTTTTTTTTTTTTAAAACCACTTTTACTGGATTTTCAGGGAAGGGCTTATATTTAAAGCCCTTCCCTGAAATCAATTGCGGGCAGCAGAATCCTTTACCGCAGCTGATATGTGTGACAGCTGCGGTAGAAAATTAAAGAATTTCTCTGCTGCATTAATCACAGATGTGGCAGATGTAGCAGCAGGGAATTCTTTATACTAGCAGGGATGAAGGAAACATCTGCCGCATCCCCGCGGGGGTCACGGCAGTGGCGGACAGGTAAGTATATTTTTCATTTTTTTTTGTTTTTACACTAAAATTTTTTCTTTTTCAGGGAAGAGCTTATATGTAAAGCCCTTCCCTGAAAAAGAATGCAGGGGTGCCGGCAGACCATTGTTTTCAATGGAGCCGCCGGTAGAAGCCGTGGCTCCATTGAAAGCAATGCACGGACCTGCATTCACACGTATTTTTGCACGTACATGGGTGCGCACTTATGTACGCACCTATGTACGCACAAAAACACACTTGTGTGAAGCCACCTTTAGGTCTTAGGCGATTGAACAAGCTTACTAAAGTATTTAACCACACGGCAGTTAGCCATATGATGAGTGGTGATATAAAACACATGCTGAATGCCTGGCAGAAGAAAAAAAAAGCTTGAGCTGAGGATCTGGTAGGACATGCACAGCTTGAAAAAGTATGTAAAGCTGTGCATGATCTCACGAGGCTCAAGAATGAAGAAAATACGGTGGCCTGGAATGCGAGCAGAGCTGGACGCATAAGCCTGTGCTCCGCTCTCCGATAGCCTTGAAAGCTACTTAAAAGCACTACCAGCGGGACAGCTACTTATAAATCCTTCTCGGAGGCTTCCCTGAGCACCATGCCGAAGAGAAAGTCAAGCAAAGCACCGTTACAGAAGGTCTCCAACTTCTTCTTCTCCCGCAGCTCGGGACAGACTGAGCCGACAGTGAGGGAGAGCTCCCCGAGGTCCGCAAGCTCCAACACTGCCGCCGGAGCAGTGGGAGACACTGCAGGCACTTCAAGCAGAGAAGGAGATCTAGCGATCGGCTTGGAGAAGCTGCCTCCTGACCAGCAGAAGACACCATTCCAGCGCAGGGTGAGTGATCATACAGACAGCTCCGCCATTAATGTCCCAGTTAAAAACAAAATGGCGTCGCAGTACCCACACTCCCCGCACAATGTGTCTCCATCTAAGTCATCCACACCTTTTAATAGTCCAGAAAAGCAAAGACCCCATATTTCCCCACATAACACCACCCACAACCAACTTTTTCAAACAGAAGTGGATCCTATAAGCGATCTCCCTTCTTCAAGTCTTCCCGCATCAGAAGATTTTATCAAAAACATGATCCTGGCCCTGCGCGGCTCGCTACAGAAGGACATTAAAGCCCTTTCCAATACATTTAGCGTGTCCATACAGGAGCTAGAACAGCGTACAGACCATGTTGAAAATAAAATAGGAGAAATAGCATCATCCCATAACAATCTAATTGATGCGCATTATTCTCTGGAAGAGGAAGTGTAGTTTCTTAAGAGTAAACTGACTGATTTGGAAGATAGAAGCAGAAGAAATAATGTGAAATTCAGAGGCATACCTGAAAGCGTAACACAATCCGACCTTGAAAACTACCTCACCAAGCTAATAAAACACCTTCTTCCAAACACCACTGAGCATGATTGCGTCATAGACAGAGCTCACAGGTTAGCTAAACCAAGCTTCCTCCCGGATACTACACCTCGAGATGTAATAGCCAGAATACATTTCTTTCATGTAAAGGAAGCGCTTATGTCGGCCTCCAGAGCCTCTGGCCCTCTAACCCAACCGTACACCAATATTCATCTGTACACGGACTTATCTCAGTCCACAATTCAAGCCAAGAAAGCCTTTTCACAGATAACTCTGGCACTGCGAACCGCCAAAATACCCTACAAATGGGACTTTTCTATTAAATTGATAATTCGCAGAGATAACGCAACACAAATTTCTCCAGACGAAGGAAAAAAGCTACTACTTAAATGGAACATCCCTTTGCCAGATATCTCACAAACAGCGAAACCCCAGAGACCCCAGAGGGCTCCTAACTGTTGCACTCTCCCTACCACGCCTCCGTGAGGGAACTGCAGCATTTCCAACCTGATCCATCTTATACGCTGGAAATCTTATGCTATTAATACAAGGGGAAAAAGGCTGTCATTTGTTTGCCGAACTTTTCCCCCAAATGTACCAGGTTTCAACACCTGCTATATTGTTTTGCTTAAACTGTTTCTGTTCTCAGGTCTTCAAACACTTAAAGGGGTTGTCCCGAGGCAGCAAGTGGGTCTATACACTTCTGTATGGCCATAATAATGCACTTTGTAATATACATTGTGCATTAATTATGAGCCATACAGAAGTTATAAAAAGTTTTTTACTTACCTGCTCCGTTGCTAGCGTCCTCGTCTCCATGGTGCCGACTAATTTTTGGCCTCCGATGGCCAAATTAGCCGCGCTTGCGCAGTCCGGGTCTTCAGCAGTCTTCTATGGAGCCGCTCGTGCCAGAGAGCGGCTCCGTGTAGCTCCGCCCCGTCACGTGCCGATTCCAGCCAATCAGGAGGCTGGAATCGGCAGTGGACCGCACAGAAGAGCTGCGGTCCACGAAGACAGAGGATCCCGGCGGCCATCTTCAGCGGTAAGTATTGAAGTCACCGGAGCGCGGGGATTAAGGTAAGCGCTCCGGTAAACTTTCTTTACTTCCCTGCATCGGGGTTGTCTCGCGCCGAACGGGGGGGGGGGGTTGAAAAAAAAAAAAACCCGTTTCGGCGCGGGACAACCCCTTTAAGTGAAGAACTACTCCCTCGAACCTTACCTTATAGGTACGCTACTTCTACCTTCAAGAACAACGTTCACAAACCTTCGCCTAAACTTTACGGAAGATCTGTCTGTACTGTTGTAAGTTTTCAAGTTCCTATATACACTGTTAAATATGCTACCAAGTTAACCTTGCACACAATGCATATATTTATCTGTCATGATGTCACTAAATGTTTGCTCACTTAATGTCAAGGGGCTAAACACCCCTTTCAAGAGGGCAATGGTTTGGAGGGACGCTAGGTCAGCAAACATTGATATATTATGTCTGCAAGAAACGCGTTTCACACATCTCTCTTCCACCAAGTTCTCAAACAAGCTCTACCCCAATATTTTTTTTGCAAATGCCCAAAAGAAGCATGCAGGCGTATTAATCGCATTTAGAGAGTCAGTAAACTTCTCCCTTAACCCCTTAAGAACCAGGTTGTTTTGTACCTTAAGGACCAGACACTTTTTAGGGATTTTACCCATGTGGCGGTTTTGCTGCTCCATTTTTTTTTCCTTTAGCTAACAAAATTATTTTTGCTGCGTTTTTTTTCCATGACATATAGGACTATTTTTTTAATATCTTTTTCACTGACTTTTTTTTTCTGTTTTTTAGTTTTATTGGGGGTAAAATGCTAAAAAAAAATGATTTTAACATTTATAGATTTTTAAAAAATTATTTTTATATTTACACTAAAATAAAGTATGGAAATGGGTTCCTCTATTTGTTTCGGACGTTTTGATATATAGTATGTATGGTTTGGGTTTACAGGGCGCATACGGCGACGGTTTTTGTTGGCGTCTGCTTTGTGTTATTCTCTTTCTTATGTATGTATTGTTGTTTTATTGTGTTATTTTGCTTTACTTATGTATGTAATTGTGTTTTTTACTATCTGTGTCCCCCATGACGTCATATAAGACCTCTGGGGGACATTCACTTTTTTTTTTTAACTTTATTTGACATTTTCCTGCTGTAGCTGGGGCGTCCATAGGATCCTCAGTTACAGGGGAAAGCAACCTCTGTGGTGACATTAGTCACCTGCAGAGCTGCCAGGGTCTAAGTCTGACCCTCCAGCTCTGCAGTAGCAGGGAATCCCGGGAGGTCACATGACCCCCCGAGGCTCCCGTAGTGAAAGAACATCTTACTTTCACTTTGCCCATACAGTGCTCATTGAGCACTGTATATCGGGGAAGCAGAAGGCAAGAAGGGTTAAAGACCCCTCCTGCCTTCTGCTCCGGGTTGTCAGCTGTCACTAACAGCTGATAACCCTTTCCTGCCTCTGACTGATTGCAGAGGCAGGAGACTTAGAGCACCGCCGTATTTTTACTATCGGCGGTCCTCTAACCCAGGACCAGCCGCCGTATATATACAGTGGCTGGTCCTAAATTGGTTAAAGAACAAATCGCTGATAACAAAGGAAGATATCTTATCTTAGTGGGTAAACTTGGCGAAACCCCAATAACGATAGTAAATATTTACGCGCCTAATAAGGCACAGATCTCCTTCCTAAACAAACTAATTAAAAAAAACAAAAAGCTCCACACAGGTAAACTTATCATCTGCGGCGATTTTTAAAATTATTCCAAATAGAGATTTAGACTCCACAGCAAAAACAAGAACACTTCAATCCTGGCTCCACAAGGAGGGTTTATACGATTCTTTCAGGTGCCTAAACTCCTCCTCCAGGGAATTTACTTATTATTCCCCGAGACACAAAACGTTCTCGCGAATTGACCTCCTGTTGGTTGACAGATGGACTTTCAACTCCGTTATTAATTCGTCAATAGGTACCACTACGTGGTCTGATCATTCTCCTATCTATTTAAAACTCAACATCAACGCCCCTTTCAACCCAGCCAGAATCTGGTGAAACGACGCAATACTATTTAACTCGCCTACCAACCAAAAACTTATTGAAAGTGCGATGGATGAATACTTCGCCATAAATGCAACTCCAGATATTAACAATTACACGTTATGGAACGCCCATAAGGCGGTAATTTGAGGAGTCTTGATAAAATTAAAAATACAAGACCGAAAAAATAAACAAATAAAAATTGACTCCCTATTAGAGAGTATTGAAAAACTAGAGAAAGCCCAGCAAGAATCTCCACAAGATATCCAGCATGCAGAGTTGATGGCTATGAGAAGCGAACTGAGGAAAATCCTTCTAAACAAACATACCAACAATCTTACCTTCCTCAGAGCAAATTTCTATTCCTACATCGACAAGCCATCAAAGCTAATGGCCAAAATAGCCAAAAAGAGACAAATTAAAGCAAAAATTCCATTTTTAAATTCACTCAAAGACCCTACCATAAAAATAACCCATCCCCAACAAATAGCGGATCAGTTTAAAACTTTCTATGCTAACCTTTACAATTTGGCTGAGGATTCTAACACTCCCCAACCTACTGCAGATCTCATAGAGAAGTTCTTAGAGAGGGTGTCTCTCCCTTCTTTGAAGTCAGAGAACGGACCCGTAAACAAGCCAATATCTATCCCAGAAATAACTAAAGCTATCAATGGACTAAAAAAACCACAAGTCCCCAGGCCCTGATGGCCTATCAAACGAATATTACAAAAAATTCTCCCTCTCCCTATTACCACACCTAGCGGCCATCTATAATGATTCAATGAACCAAGGTAAGATGGCAGAAGAAATGCTACAAGCCACAATTGTTACCATCCCCAAACCAGGGAAATCCACCTCATCACCAGCAAACTTTAGACCCATTTCCCTCCTAAATTCTGACGTAAAGATATATTCCAAAATTTTAGAAACTAGACTTCTAGAACTCCTTCCTGGAGTCATACATGATGACCAGGTAGGCTTTACAAAAGGTAGGAATGCAGTGGATGGCGCGAGAAGAACCCAAAACTTGGTGGAGCTATCAAACTCAAGTTGGACGCCTTCTCTCCTCCTTTCCCTGGACGCAGAGAAGGCGTTCGATAGAGTCCACTGGGGGTTCGCCTTTGCCGTTCTTTGCAAATTTGAAGTGGGAGATAACTTTTTGCGTGCGGTACTGGCCCTCTATACTCAGCCTTCTGCGAGAGTCCTAGTCAACGGAGCACTGTCCAAGCCATTTCTGATAACAAATGGAACCCGTCAGGGTTGCCCCCTCTCTCCCTTAATATTTACCATGATAATTGAACCCTTGGCTGAAATGATTAGAAATTCCCAAAAAGTCAAAGGGATACCAATTGGCATGAGGCAACACAAAATAGGCCTTTTTGCGGATGATGTCCTCGTTACCCTAACTGACCCTTTGAACTCTCTTAGAGAGGTTTACGAGTGCATCTCCCGCTTCAGCCAAGTCTCCTATTACAAATTAAACTTAAGCAAATCCCAGATCATGGGTTTCAATATAGACGAAAAATTAAAGGAGAGCATACAAAATGAATTCCCATTTCAGTGGAAATCAACCATCCCCTACTTAGGAATCAAACTCTGCAATGCCACATCAGAGATTATCCGGCAAAACATGAACACACTTTTTTCCACACTTAAGGGGGAGCTGGAGGAGTTAGGGAGAAGAGAGATCTCCTGGTTCGGTAGAATGGCCCTATACAAAATGCTTATTCTACCAAAAATCCTATATCTGTTTCGCATGCTGTCTCACCCAATTCCTCAAAATACGATAGCAAACTTCCAAATACAGATGTTAAGTTTTATCTGGAATAACAAGAGACCCAGGCTGGCAGCTTCCATCCTATACCAACATAGAAAACAGGGCGGTTTGGGGGTACCCAACCTCCAAGCCTACTACAATTCGACTATCCTGAACCAATCAGCCAAGTGGTTTAAAAACTTTACTTCATAAATGTGCCAACTCTCAAACCTCCATGACAAGGACTTTTTACGATATTATCGCAGGAAACATGAATAACAATAAAAAAATCCATCTACTAAATTGGGAACGAGATCTTGGAAAAAAATTTGAGATCACACACTGGCTGAAAGCCTTTGAAAGAACAAATAAAGCAACCATATCAGCCGGCTTACTCCAGACACATTACAAAGTGCTATCAAGATGGTACTATACTCCTACAAAATTAGCCAAATGTTATCCCAACACAAGCAAAGAGTGCTGGAGAAACTGCGGATTCGAAGGCTCACTCTACCACATATTCTGGGACTGTCCCTTGATCCAAAACTACTGGCAAGAGGTCTTTGACATCATCCGACTTATAACTGGAACACGACCCACTAAAACTCCACAACTGGCTCTCCTCCTCCTTGAAAGCGACTCACTTCCGTCGGACAAAAGAACCTGGATATGCCATTTCCTTCTTGCAGCAAAAAACAACATATCGAGGAAGTGGAAAACGACTTCCCCGCCCCTTCTGAAAGACTTATTGGACACATTATCCAACCACCATTGCTTTGAAAAAATATATGCAAAAAATAATAACTCTGTACCCAAATTCTATCGCAAATGGGAACCTTGGCAGCAATTCAAGTTAAAATGTTTGTTTTGAGTTTACTTTGGGTACATATCTAATGAACAACTTACCCTCATTTACAATAACAACAACAAATCTATACGTGAACACAATGTATGCCAAAATCCAATTCCACAAGATATTATTGGTACTTTACGCTACACTTTGTTCATACATTTGTTATTGTGCATATTGCAAACTATCCTTGCATGTATGTATACCTAATTTAAAAAAAAAATGTTCAATAAAAAATATTTGGAAAAAAAAAAAAGAATGAAGAAAATACCAACATACGAATAGTCTGCGGAATTTAAACAGACGTGGAACAGCATTTTGTCGGATTGTTCTCTGCAATTGATCAAATTAATTATAGATTATGAGGATATAAAGTTAAAGGATTTGAAAATTAATATACAAGAAATGGAGAATACTTTGAAAAATATGATGAAACCGGATGAATTGGAAGCAGCAAATAAAAGATTGAAAGAAAATTTGCTGAAGATGGAAGAATCAATTATGCAAATTGAAAAAAGGAAGCTTGAAAGAGATGACAAAGACTATGAACTGAAGAAGTCTATAGTTGGAAAAGAAGAAATTCATATCAAAAATGTAAACCTATCTTGAAAAAGAGATATAATAGTAAAACATTAAATAGAGTCACATTCTCTACTACTAATACAGATGATTACACTATGGGAAAGAGATTCTTCTAGCTGCATTATGTCCAGTCCAGAATCCTTTATCTCCCAAAGGGGAAAATCATAGGAGCCTACAAAAAAAACGGAGAAGAGGAAACAGTACCATCTCAAAGGAGATACCCAAGTAGAAGCAAAAAACACTAAATAACAACGTTGTAATATTAATCCCTTTCGTAATAACGGAACAACAAATACAAATCTTAAGCAAGGGGTTAAACTTTGCTAAAGTGCTAACCTTGAGTTATTTAATACATTAATGGACATCAACAAATTTATACGGACACTTAGGCTGGGTTCACACAGGGCGGATTTGCTACGGTTTTGCCGCAGAAGAACGTGAAAACCGAGCCGATATACATCATCCTTATCTGCAGGGGGGGAGGATGGGAGAGCCAGAAGCAGGAACTGAGCTCCCGCCCCCTCTCTGACTCCTCTCCGCCCCTCTGCATTATTTGCAATGAAAGGAGGCGGGATGGGGAGGGGCTAAGTGCTGAAAATTAGCCCCACCCCATCCTCTCCCCATTGCAAATAGTGCAGAGGGGCGGAGAGGAGGCAGAGAGGGGGCGGAAGCTCAGTTCCTGCTCCTGTCTCTTCCATCCTTCCCCCCTGCAGATGAGGACGGCGTATATCGGCTCGGCGTGAAAACCGAGCCGATATACGTTCATGTAAATGCAGCCTTAGGGCGCCTACCCACTGGCGATTTTTTTTCCTGCGATGTTTTGTGTTTTTTCTCAAGAGCAATTAGTATAGAATGTGTTCTTGTCCATCTGGGTTTTTTTTTCCCGTTTCGTGGGTTTTTTTCACATAGGAACTGTCAGTTGCATATGTCTCCTTATTTTTCTCTTAATGCACCCATGATTGTCAATGGAGGGCTGCAAAAAACGTGCAAAAAACGCAGCGAAAAATGCGCAAAAAACGCGCGAATACGCCGCGTTTTTCACACGTGAAAGTCGGCAACGCAAGTGGGTAGGCGCCCTTACAGTGAAAAAAAAACTATTTGGGACGAATAAAGAATCGGGTAGGGATAATATGGAACAGCGGGGAGAAGAATACAACCCTGAGGAAAATGAGTTCATCAACAAAACCTTCAAAGAAACAATGGCAATATTAAGTTTGACGGAATTAGAAAAAGACAACCATCTAGTAGATATGAAGTGAGAATCAATAATGAAGATTAATTGGAGCATCCCTAATCCTAATTTCTATCGCTTGGCATCCAGAACAAGACATATGGATGACTTTCAATACGTCTTAGAAAAGGAATTAATGAAATTGAAAAAGAGAAATGAGGAAGAACAGTCAAAAAATAGCAATCTCTCCAAAAAAGAAACAAAAATCTGATAGTTTAAAAAGAAAAAAAAAACCTTTAAGGGGGGCAACGTCATAGTTCTTGATGCTAACTGATATGCTTCCCAAGTAAATAAAATACTTGAGAATAGAGAGATATATAGAAACGGATGCGAAAACGCTAACCAAGATAGGGACTCAATTGTCTCTTTTCTTCATTTACCTGATTTTTACGACATGTGTGGGCGACTGTAAAAACGCATACGCTCGTGTGAATGAAGCCCAACCGTGGACTTGGTGCCAGTGATCTTCCTGCCGTACGTCCTCCTCTAGTATTAGGATTGATAAAAATGACACAAAGATGAGTTTGGGTCACAAGAAAATGAAGCGTTGGACTAGCATAGCTAATACGATTTATTAGCTAGAACGCAGGCAGCCCGCCGTGTGCGCATCACTGCAGGCAGAGATGTAATGTAATACTAATAATCTAGTGGTGGTGGAGTAGGTATGGTAACGGAGATACTAACAGCGAGAATGTGATAGAATGAGACTGAGTGTACTTTCACACATAACGATCATTAAAAAAAAAAAATAGTTGTATTCAAATTTGAACAGTAATTGTTCAGCGATTGAATGATAATTTGTTCGCATATCATTCATTTTATGCAAGCATACAACTCATCAATGGCTCAGTCGCTGATCTTCCGGTTTAAACAGTTAACTGAATGAACGATTCTGTAAAAAGTAACAATAAATGATTTATCTGTGTGTTGAAACTGAATGCCTGAATGAACAATCAAACTGTGATAGCTGCATGATCCTTTTGAGAACCTCTCTGATAGGGCTCTGCATAAGAATCCATGGGTGAGAGCCGCCTTAGACGGGCCGATTGCTGGTTTAACAAGTGCACAAAGATCAAAGCTGGTTACTGCAGTTTCGTCCTCGTTCACATGAGCGTTTTTACGTGGCCATTTTGCCGTGATAAAATGTTGGCCATAAATTGCTACCGTTGGATTCCAATGCATTCGTTCACATGGGCGATTTTCGGGCGCATGAAAAAAGTTACAGATGAAATGTAATTTCCAGAAATGTTTCTGGAAAAGAAAGCAGATTCTTTGTTCTAATTCTAGGCTTTTATTGCTTGTCAAGTGATTGTAAATTTCGAGTAATATATGAACATTCACTGTCATTGCATCTGCACACTGACATAATTGCTTCATTGACTTGACTGACAACCATTTCACATGCACAATTTCAGTCCCATTACACTAGTGAGTGACAGATATTTCTCCAGTGAAGTGCTACATTTTCTCAACATTGTAAACAGGTTTCTGGTATAGAAAATTCTCTGTGTTGTTGTGAATATATAATGAAAAAAAAAATTACAGAAAGCGAAATAAAAACCAGGAAGCAGCTATATACTTACTGATATACCAATACAAGAGGGCAGGCATATAACTCACTTATGCCCCAACATGAGACCAGTGATATACAGAATTGCTAGAAAATTACATTGTAAAGGTTAAACACAATAAGGAAGCTGTTTGTCAATGTCTAGGTCACATCCAGAGAGCGCTAGAGCACCACGCCTGGCACGGACACAGGGTGGCGTTAACGCAGAACTGCAAAAACACACACAAAATAAAACTATAACACATCAGACTATAGAAGATAGATGTACTTGCCATTACTAGTCAGGAAGATGGGGAACTTAAACGTGGAGTTAGCGTTGATAAGGACAGCCCCACTATCTTCCTCTAGGACCTGGCTGTCCCTAAGAAAACCCCTGGCGGGATAGGCAAAACACAGCAAAGCAACGGTGCAAACACCAACATAGCGAGAGGAGCGTAAATCAGCACTTATCTGTATGCAGACAGCTTTCACCTAGGATAGAGGCTCAAGCCAGCTACAACAACCACCACCAACTGAACTGAACTCATATAATGGACTCACGGACAGACATAACACAAAGACTGGAAAACGCCCAAAACACTCACCTAGCATACCTGTGCACATAAACAGATGGACTTGCTACAGTCTGTATAAGGGAATTGGTTTGTATTTTGGCCAAGACACTTAAGTCCACAAGCCCGCCGACAAGGATACTCGTCTCGTGAGTAGAGATGAGCGAACGTACTCGTCCGAGCTTGATGATCGTTCGAGTATTAGCGTGTTCGAGATGCTCGTTATTCGAAACGAGCACCACGCGATGTTCGAGTTACTTTCACTTTCATCTCTGAGACGTTAGCGCGCTTTTCTGGCCAATAGAAAGACAGGGAAGGCATTACAACTTCCCCCTGCGACGTTCAAGCCCTATACCACCCCCCTGCAGTGAGTGGCTGGCGAGATCAGGTGTCACCCGAGTATATAAATCGGCCCCTCCGGCGGCTCGCCACAGACGCATTCTGACATAGCTCAGGGAAAGTGCTGCTGATGCTGGAGCTACTATAGGGAGAGTGTTAGGAGTGATTTTAGGCTTCAAGAACCCCAACGGTCCTTCTTAGGGCCACATCTGACCGTGTGCAGTACTGTTGAGGCTGCTTTTAGCAGTGTTGCACTATTTTTTTTTTTTGTATATCGACCGTGCAGAGCATTGCGTCCTCAGTCTGCAGTAATTTTACATAGTATAGGGCCAGTAGTGGTGAGGCAGGGACAGAAGACATATTTAGTGTATATATGCAGTGGGCCTTTCCAAAAACATTTGGGAAAAAAAATCTATTTGGGCTGCCTGTGACCGTCCTCAGTGTACTGGGTCTCTGCTGGGGGTAGTTGTCCTAATTCATACGCAGCCAGCTAAGTGTTACAGCAGGCTTGCGCAAAATTATTTCCTTGCTGTGCTGTGCGTTCCGTAAACGAAGTCAGCCTCCAACCACAGGCCAATAAGCGGCACATTTAATTACAGCGTTCTGTTTCAGTACTACTGGTAATACACCATGCTGAGGGGTAGGGGTAGGCCTAGAGGACGTGGACGTGGACGCGGGCGAGGATACGGAGGCCCAAGTCAGGGTGTGGGCACAGGCCGAGCTCCTGATCCAGGTGTATCGCAGCCGACTGCTGCGGGATTAGGAGAAAGGCACATTTCTGGCGTCCCCACATTCATCTCACAATTAATGGGTCCACGCGGTAGACCTTTATTAGAAAATGAGCAGTGTGAGCAGGTCCTGTCGTGGATGGCAGAAAGTGCATCCAGCAATCTATCGAACACCCAGAGTTCTGCACCGTCCACTGCTGCAACTCTGAATCCTCTGGCTGCTGCTCCTCCTTCCTCCCAGCCTCCTCACTCCATTACAATGACACATTCTGAGGAGCAGGCAGACTCCCAGGAACTGTTCTCGGGCCCCTGCCCAGAATGGGCAGCAATGGTTCCGAATCCTCTCCCACTGGAGGAGTTTGTCGTGACCGATGCCCAACCTTTTGAAAGTTCCCGGGGTCCGGGGGATGATGCTGGGGACTTCCAGCAACTGTCTCAAGACCTTTCAGTGGGTGAGGAGGACGATGACGATGAGACACAGTTGTCTATCAGTGAGGTAGTAGTAAGGGCAGTAAGTCCGAGGGAGGAGCGCACAGAGGATTCGGAGGAAGAGCAGCAGGACGATGAGGTGACTGACCCCACCTGGTTTGCTACGCCTAGTGAGGATAGGTCTTCAGAGGGGGAGGCAAGGGCAGCAGCAGGGCAGGTTGGAAGAGGCAGTGCGGTGGCCAGGGGTAGAGGCAGGGCCAGACCGAATAATCCACCAACTGTTTCCCAAAGCGCCCCCTCGCGCCATTCCACCCTGCAGAGGCCAAGGTGCTCAAAGGTTTGGCAGTTTTTCACTGAGAGTGCAGACGACCGACGAACAGTGGTGTGCAACCTTTGTCGCACCAAGATCAGCCGGGGAGCCACCACCAACAGCCTCACCACCACCAGCATGCGCAGACATATGATGGCCAAGCACCCCACAAGGTGGGACGAAGGCCGTTCACCGCCTCCGGTTTGCACCGCTGCCTCTCCCCCTGTGCCCCAACCTGCCACTGAGATCCAACCCCCCTCTCAGGACACAGGCACTACCGTCTCCTGGCCTGCACCCACACCCTCACCTCCGCTGTCCTCGGCCCCATCCACCAATGTCTGTCAGCGCACCGTCCAGCCGTCGCTAGCGCAAGTGTTTGAGCGCAAGCGCAAGTACGCCGCCACGCACCCGCACGCTCAAGCGTTAAACGTGCACATAGTCAAATTGATCAGCCTGGAGATGCTGCCGTATAGGGTTGTGGAAACGGAGGCTTTCAAAAGCATGATGGCGGCGGCGGCCCCGCGCTACTCAGTTCCCAGTCACCACTACTTTTCCCGATGTGCCGTCCCAGCCCTACACGACCACGTCTCCCGCAACATTGTACGCGCCCTCACCAACGCGGTTACTGCCAAGGTCCACTTAACAACGGACACGTGGACAAGCACAGGCGGGCAGGGCCACTATATCTCCCTGACGGCACATTGAGTGAATTTAGTGGAGGCTGGGACAGAGTCAGAGCCTGGGACTGCTCACGTCCTACCCACCCCCAGAATTGCGGGCCCCAGCTCGGTGCTGGTATCTGCGGCGGCGTATGCTTCCTCCTCCTACGCAACCTCTGTCTCGCAATCAAGATGTGTCAGCAGCAGCACGTCGCCAGCAGTCGGTGTCGCGCGGCGTGGCAGCACAGCGGTGGGCAAGCGTCAGCAGGCCGTGCTGAAACTACTCAGCTTAGGAGAGAAGAGGCACACGGCCCACGAACTGCTGCAGGGTCTGACAGAGCAGACCGACCGCTGGCTTGCGCCGCTGAGCCTCCAACCGGGCATGGTCGTGTGTGACAACAGCCGTAACCTGGTGGCGGCTCTGCAGCTCGGCAGCCTCACGCACGTGCCATGCCTGGCCCACGTCTTTAATTTGGTGGTTCATCGCTTTCTGAAAAGCTACCCACGCTTGTCAGACCTGCTCGGAAAGGTGCGCCAGCTCTGCGCACATTTCCGCAAGTCCCACACGGACGCTGCCACCCTGCGGACCCTGCAACATCGGTTTAATCTGCCAGTGCACCGACTGCTGTGCGACGTACCCACACGGTGGAACTCTACGCTCCACATGTTGGCCAGGCTCTATGAGCAGCGTAGAGCTATAGTGGAATACAAACTCCAACATGGGCGGCGCAGTGGGAGTCAGCCTCCTCAATTCTTTACAGAAGAGTGGGCCTGGTTGGCAGACATCTGCCAGGTCCTTCGAAACTTTGAGGAGTCTACCCAGATGGTGAGCGGCGATGCTGCAATCATTAGCGTCACCATTCCTCTGCTATGCCTCTTGAGAAGTTCCCTGCAAAGCATAAAAGCAGACGCTTTGCGCTCGGAAACAGAGCCGGGGGAAGACAGTATGTCGCTGGATAGTCAGAGCACCCTCCTGTCTATATCTCAGCGCATTGAGGAGGAGGAGGAGGAGGAGGATGAGGAGGAGGGGTAAGAGACAGCTTGGCCCACTGCTGAGGGTACTCATGCTGCTTGCCTGTCATCCTTTCAGCGTGTATGGCCTGAGGAGGAGGAGGAGGAGGATCCTGAAAGTGATCTTCCTAGTGAGGACAGCCGTGTGTTGCATACAGGTACCCTGGCACACATGGCGGACTTCATGTTAGGATGCCTTTCTTGTGACGCTCGCGTTACACGCATTCTGGCCACTACGGATTACTGGGTGTACACACTGCTCGACCCACGGTATAAGGAGAACCTTTCCACTCTCATACCCGAAGAGGAAAGGGGTTCGAGAGTGATGCTATACCACAGGACCCTGGCGGACAGGTTGATGGTAAAATTCCCATCCGACAGCGCTAGTGGCAGAAGGCGCAGTTCCGAGGGCCAGGTAGCAGGGGAGGCGCAGAGATCGAGCAGCATGTACAGCACAGGCAGGGGAACACTCTCTAAGGCCTTTGACAGCTTTCTGGCTCCCCAGCAAGACTGTGTCACCGCTCCCCAGTCAAGGCTGAGTCGGCGGGAGCACTGTAAAAGGATGGTGAGGGAGTACGTAGCCGATCGCACGACCGTCCTCCGTGACGCCTCTGCCCCCTACAACTACTGGGTGTAGAAGCTGGACACGTGGCCTGAACTCGTGCTGTATGCCCTGGAGGTGCTTGCTTGTCCTGCGGCTAGCGTCTTGTCGGAGAGGGTGTTTAGTGCGGCTGGGGGAATCATCACAGATAAGCGTACCCGCCTGTCAACCGACAGTGCCGACAGGCTTACACTCATCAAGATGAACAAAGCCTGGATTTCCCCAGACTTCTCTTCTCCACCAGCGGACAGCAGCGATACCTAAACAATACGTAGGCTGCACCCGCGGATGGAAGCATCGTTCTCTATCACAATCAAAAACGGGGACATTTTTGCTTCATCAATCTGTGTATAATATTCATCCTCCTCCTCCTGCTCCTCCTCCTGAAACCTGACGTAATCACGCCGAACGGGCAATTTTTCTTAGGCCCAGTCATACAATTTTTGTAAACAATTTTTATACGTTTCAATGCTCATTAAAGCGTTGAAACTTTCACCTGAACCAATTTTTATTTTAACTGGGCTGCCTCCAGGCCTAGTTACAAATTAAGCCACATTAACCAAAGCGATTAATGGGTTTCACCTGCCCTCTTGGTTGGGCATGGACAATTTTTCTGAGGTACATTAGTACTGTTGGTACACCAATTTTTTGGGGCCCTCGCCTACAGTGTAATCCAATTAATTTTTTGCCCACCTGCATTATAGCTGACGTTACATCAGCTGTGTTGGGCACTGCAATGGGACATATTTATGTACCGCCGGTGGCTTCCTGGCACCCACCCATGCTGTCAGTCCACACAGAGTTGTAACTGCATGTGTCCACTTCTAAAGAACCCCAGTCTGACTGGGGCATGCAGTGTGGGCCGAAGCCCACCTGCATTAAACATGACATTACCTCAGCTGTGATGGGCAATGCAATGGGATATATTTATGTGCCGCCGGTGGCTTCCTGGCACCCACCCATGCTGTCGGTCCACAGGGACTTCACAATAGGGAGTTGTACCTGCCTGTGTCTATGAATTAAAAAGCCCGGTCAGGTTGGGGCATGCAGTGTGGGCCGAAGCCCACCTGCATTTAATCTGACGTTAGCTCTGCTGTCCAGGGCACTGCAATGGGATACATTTATGTACAGCCGGTGGGTTCCAGGGAGCCACCCATGCTGTGGGTGCACACGGAATTCCCATTGCGGAGTTGTACCTGCCTGTGACTATTTATAAAAAAAACGCGGTCTGACTAGGGCATGCAGACACCTTGACATAATGAATAGTGTGTGGCACATAGGTCCCCCATTGCTATGCCGACGCGTGCAGCTCCTGATGGCGGTGGCACACGATTATATTTCTCATTGCTTCTGTACAGCGTTGTGGGCTATCGTCCTGCCCCTTTTAAAGAGGGTCGCTGCCTAGCCATGCCAACCCTCTGCAGTGTGTGCCTGCGGTTCCTCCTCATGGCAGACGCACTTATAAATAGACATGAGGGTGGTGTGGCTATGAGGCCAGAGTGTGGCATGAGGGCAGCTGAAGGCTGCCCAGGGACACTTTGGTGTGTGCTGTTTACACGGGGTCGTGCGGGGGGGGGGGGGGGGGGGGGTTGGGCAGCATGTAACCCAGGAGAAGTGGCAGCGGAGTGTCATGCAGGCAGTGATTGTGCTTTGTTGGAGGTAGTGTGGTGCTTAGCTAAGGTATGCATTGCTAATGAGGGCTTTTCAGAAGTAAAAATTGTTGGGAGGGGGCCCACTCTTGCCGCTATTGTGGCTTAATAGTGGGACCTGGGAACTTGAGATGCAGCCCAACATGTAGCCCCTCGCCTGCCCTATCCGTTGCTGTGTCGTTCCCATCACTTTCTTGAATTGCCCAGATTTTCACAAATGGAAACCTTAGCGAGCATCGGCGATATACAAAAATGCTCGGGTCGCCCATTGACTTCAATGGGGTTCGTTATTCGAAACGAACCCTCGAGCATCGCGAAATTTTCATCCCGAGTAACGAGCACCCGAGCATTTTGGTGCTCGCTCATCTCTACTCGTGAGTCCCTACTCTCACAAGACAACTTACCCCATGAAGCCTGCAAGCAGGGCAATCGTCCCAATAGGGACGTCCCCACGCTGGAACCTAAGGACTTGCCCTGCCCTAGATGGTAAACGATTTAAGCAGCACAGGACACCATCAGCCAGCTCAATTATTCCACACCTGTGAAGGTGTGCTCCTGGAAACGCGCAGAACAACAGGTCCCAGCAGCACAACCTTAGGCCTCCTTCCCACGAGCGTGACGGGCTCCGCCGCGTAATATTACGCTGTGAAGCCCGTCACGGCGCCCCCCAGAGCCCCTATACTTACCTGCGGGAGATAGCGTGAAATCGCTTCCCCGCCCACCGCCGCCGCGTCACCGCCCGTCACCGCCCACCGCCGCCACGTCACCGAGCGTGTCACGTGACGCGGCCGGCCGCGTCATATGGCGTCATATGACGCGCGGCGGTGGGCGGGAAAGCGTTTTTTCACGCTATCTCCCGCTGGTTACAGCGGGAGATAGCGTGAACGGACGGCTTCCATTGACTGCAATGGAAGCCGTCAGTGCGTACAGCCCGTCCTCACCTGCAGAAAATAGAGCATGCTGCGGGTGAGGACGGGAGAAATCGCGGTGCGTAATTCCGCGGTGGAATTACGCATCGTGAGCATTGTGCTATTAGGTTCAATAGAACCTAATAGCTGCGGGCAACGCAGCGGATTTTCGCCGCGAGTTACGCGGCGGAAATCCGTTCGTGGGAAGGAGGCCTAACGGTCTATTGCTTTCCAGCTTGAAAATGAATAAGAAAAAAAAGTGCTTCCAAAGTGTAGACATCACCTGAATAGAATAAGAGCGCCCCCACTCAACAAAAAGTAACCCTTCTGCCCACATCAGTGGGGAATAGTGGTTATGTCTGCTGTCCATTTCCCCCCCTACTATGAATTTTCCCTGCTAACCTCGTTAACTATCCATAATGGAGATATTAGGATTTTGTAGGGTTGCAGCAAGGTTAGCCTTCATTGAATGGGGACGCTCTTGTCAGGGCACTCGCTCCACAGATAGACAGGGTGATCTCAGGGCCTTTTATAGGGGTAGTGTGCTATCAGAACATCGCATACAATCTAGGGTGATTATCACTGAAAATTATCTATTTATGCGGTACCACCAATATTCGAGTTTGAATCAACAAGCGGAGTACTGCAGTAGCACCTGATGTACAGCCCTTGACCCTAAGACCTCATGTCCATGGTACGTACTGATTTTTCATGCGGAAATACTGTGAGTCATTGTTAAAAGTATTTTTTATTGCTTGAGGGAGATCACGGATTGCACTGCGGATCATCCGCGCGGAAAACATTCGCAACCCCACCTCCCTAATTGATTTTAGCCTTCAAATCCGCAGTGAATCACTGAAAACGGACAGATACTTACTAATACAAGAAGGTAAATAGCTGCATCCCCTCAACATGCAGGAGGCTAAACTGCCAAATGAGGAAGCCAATTACACCTGTGCTGGACACTGATAAGATAGCCACTCACACAAGCTGCTTGGTGTATACTCCTGCACAGAGTAGATACAAAGTGCCAGACCTTCTGATACATGCAGTGCACCATGTAGACCAGCAACCTAGTAATAACACCATAATAGTTTGGCTGGTTGCTCTGCCCCTCAAATCGTCAAGGCTCCTCGCGTCTTGTGAGTCCCTACATTAATATAAAATCAGACAATCACAGAACATTCGCAACCCCACCTCCCTAATTGATTTTAGCCTTCAAATCCACAGTGAATCACTGAAAACGGCCAGATACTTACTGATACAAGAGGGCAGATAGCTGCATCCCCTCAACATGCAGGCAGCTAAACTGCCAAATGAGGGAGGCAATTACACCTGTGGGGGACACCAATGAGACAGGCACTCACACAACCTCTTAATATAGAGGGGGGGTAGCTGCTTGGTGTATACTCCTGCACAGAGTAGATATAAAGTGCCAGACCTTCTGATACATGTAGTCCACCAGGCTGATTGATTTTATATTTTCTCTTCTGTGATACATTCAAATCCGCAGTGAGTCTGCAAATGTATTTAAATGTATTTGCAGATGCACTGAGGATCCTAAGTTCCCATAGAGACGAATGGAGCCACATCGGCGTGTGATCTGCGATAAAAATGGAGCATGCTGGGATTTATTATCCTCTTGTGGCATCTGCAAATGATTTAAAATCAAATGCACATGTGTTAAATGAAGTCCGGATGCCCCATGCTTCTCTATGGGTGGCTTGAACTGCGGATCACCCGCTCGGAATTTACAAATCAAATCCGCCCGTGGACATTCGGCATAAGGCCCAATGTCCACTTGCACGCACAGATTCCACTGCTGTATCCCACAGCGGAAAACCTGCGTGCCCGCGGCCATGGGAAGAAAAAAAAGGTTTTCTTTGTGCCGGGCGGATCTTCTTTCTGCGGAATATGTTGGCGCTATACAAATAAAGATTATTATTATTATTATTATTTCTTTAGCACAGCGGATGCATCTGGATGTGACGGATGAATGCACAGTGCATTTTTTTTAAGTCCTGCTTTTCCGCTGATCCGCGGCACAGTCACAATGACAGCTGTGGCCGTGCTGTGGATATGACTGCTTCCATTGACCTCAATGGAAGATGTCCCGCGGAATCCACGTCCAAAGTGAAGCATGCTGCGATTTTCTCCCGCAGCATGCGATCCGCATGCCAGGAGAATATGGCATCCACATGCTTTTAAATCATTTGTTGATGCTAATGCATCCCTAAGCGCTGCTTTGGTTTGCAGATCTCCCTCACGTGTTCAGCAAATCAAAGCCGCAAGTGGACATTGGGCCTCAGACAACACGAATGTTGTTAGTTTATTATTATTTTGTCTGTGTATATTGGGGTTAATAATGTTTTTAAATATTTCTAATGAAGGAATATACTTTAAAGGGATATCCTTTTACAGTGACAAGCACATAAATGACTTCCCAGTCCAAAATGGTACTGTGGGGTAAGTTAAAGCAGGACAGCAGAACATCGTGAGTGAAGAATGACTTAGATGATTCCAGTGGATTATGAACAGCTGGGTGAATGAATCAACACATAAAGATATTATTCCAGCAAGGAGGGATTGATGACAGTGTAACATTTACAGATGAAGTCTTCCCTCTGCTGTTTTTTTATTGGAACTGCATGTTTCTAAATAACATACATTCATCCTTCAAATAACAAAATGGATAAGTAGATGTATCTCATTATCAAACCCAACGATACTGAGAGAATGCGGCTGAGTTTCTCAACACCCCAGCTTCAGATGCCCCATTACAAACTGAGACACCATATAGCAGTAACAGCCACAGATGCCCACTGATAGTCAAATACGTCCCTGGCACTCACCCCCACAGGACCTTTGGTCACTTATTGCCACTGCCATATTGAACATAATGTCTGGCTTGCTAGCATAATATTGTAGAACAGGAGGAGCTGAACAGAATGATGCATGGTTGCGTGGTGAAAAGATTCTGAAAAAATGTATTTTATAATAAAAATTTTATTGCTTTAAATCTCTGCTTCTTCTGGGCTAAGGAGTCCAGTGGGCGGTCCTAGGAGGTGATTAACAGCCTGCCCTCTATGATTGTGTATAAAATATATATGAAAGTACAAATAAAAGTCTTAAATAGCTACTAGAAGCTGTCAATTGCTTTCTATGTGGGAGGCAGGAGCCTCTTCTGTACAATATACATTACATATATCTAGATAAAAAATAAATTCATAAATTATTAATTACTAGATGATGAATAACTGATGCATGACTAACAATAATTTATTTAGAATTATTGCTAGTCATGTATCAATTAGTTATTCATCATCTAGTAATTAGTCTTTTATGTGCTTTGCCTGCAGTTACAAGCCACGGCCACTACATAGGCATTGGAGCAGCAGTTTCAGCTCTAACTTGTATATTGCAGTGCTGACAGCTGGCGCCAGATCAGTTGATCGGCCGGAGTGGAAAACCTCAGCTGACCAACTATTGATGACCTATTGTGAGGGCATACATGACAGTATGCGTTTTTATGTTCGCCTGTACTATCCGGGAAACATGGTACATACGCACCTGTTTATTGCATGAATGAATAATTACCAGGATCGAGTCCAGAACTTTAGCCAGGTATCTTCTGCCATTCACACGGGCCATTGCTGCGTATTGGCAAAATAATCTGCAGAAGAGCGGGAAACCCTTGATCGCTGTAAAATGCTCGGAATGACTAATATTGCTTAAATTTGGGCCAGCTGTGTTCTTTTCCCAGTGTTGTACGCAAGGTAACTCCCTCCCCCTCCCTTTTTTTCCAGCTTCCATAGAAGTCAATGGGAGCTTCCTGCGTTCCGTGGCAAAAGATAGGGCAAGACCGATCTTTTTAGGAATATATTATGAAATTGCCCTAGAAATACTCCGGGTTATAGATACACAATTCTAATTGCCAAAGGCAAAAAATACCCAATAGGTAATATCTTCTACAATATAATATAAATACTTTATTATTCAAAAAAGACAAAAACAACATCGACTGATATTTAAAATATCTTCTGACGGCAGGTATAAATTCGGTGACTGAAAACAGTTGGGTATATACCATGTTTCCTGGCACAATTTTTTTTACATGCCCAAAAATCATTCAAATGAATGAATACATTGGAACCCAGTGCTTCAGATGGTGGAGATTCTGGGCGATTTTTTTTTTAATGCGGCTAAATACTTGCGTAAATACTTTCATGTGAATAAGGCCTAAACATGAGAGCTTATTCAGACGTGCGTGTATTGGCTGGGTTTTCACGCCCCGCCGATATACGCTGTTCCTCTCTGCAGGGGGAGGAGGCGGGCCGGGAGCAGTGCACTGAGCTCCCGCACCCTCTTTGCCCCACGCCACTGTTTGCAATGGGAGGGCGGGGGCGGAGCTAAATTTCACCCCTTCCGCTCCCTCCCATTGCAAATATTGGCGAAGGGCGGAGAGAGGGTGGAGAGGGGGCGGAGAGAGGCAGAAGCTCATTGCACTGCTCCTGTCCCATCCCACCTCCTCCCCCTGCAGAGAGGGGCGGTGTATATCGGCCGGGCATGAAAACCTGGTTGATATACACACGTCTGAATGAGCCCCAAGTACCCTGGTCGTGCCATAATTTAGAGACAGTATTCTCGGGGTCTAACCAGGACTTTGGTTGCAAAACTGCTTAAAAACTGCAAAAATGCTTTTGTTAAATGCCTTTAAAAAACTTGGCTTGTTTTATCAGAAATGCCTCATCACCAACTCAGCAGTCATAAAAAACAAAACTGTTATCAGTCATGAAATTGTGTCCTGTTTAACAGGATTGACAGTCGTGCAAGTAATCCTGCAAAAAAAACTACTTTAAAAAAAAAAACTTAGAAAAGCCTTCATGTACATCATCAACTCTGTTGCTGAAATAACGCCACAAAGGGGAAAAATGTACAAAGCTGAGGGTGATTTCACATTTGCATTGGAACCACCGGGCAGAGGTTCCACCGCGGATCTGGCTCAAAATACCAGAAGAAAAGCACAGTATGCAGCGCTTTTCTTCTGTCTAAAAGCCGGGCAGCTGAGCGGAAACTACACAAACCCTATTAGAGTGAATGGGGTCCATTCGGCGCTGTTTGGCTACGTTCTGAAATGGTGCCGTTTGGCGACGAAGATTTCCCTTTCCTGCTCCCTGAATGGAGGAGTAAAGCGGAACCCCTAGCGTAGGTGTGAATCCACCATAACTGTACCAGAATTCTGACTCAATTTGCACCATAAGGGCATATTCCCACGAGTGTATATCGGCTGCCGTTTTCACGGCCGGACGATATATGCTACCATCTGATGCATTGGATTCCAATGCATCACATCACACAGGCGTATTCCCACGATGTAAAAGCGCCCAGCCAGGCGCTTTACCGCCTGGCAGGAAAGATGGCCCTGGAACTAGCTTCCTGGCCTGACTACGGCCGCTGTCATAGACTCCTATGGGAGCCAATGACAGCAGCCAGAGAAGGGGAGGTGGGAGGGAGTTTAGCAGCATGACTGCTAAACTCTAGAGATGAGCGAGCATACTCGTCCGAGCTTCATGCTCGTTCGAGTATTAGGGTGCTCGAGATGCTCGTTACTCGAGACGAGCACCACGCGGTACTCGTCTCGATTAAACGAGCACTGACCATTGAATTCAATGGAGCCAGCAATACAGCCGGCTCCATTGAAAGCAATGGGCTGCCAGCGATCGCGGGATGAATTGTCGGGAAGGGCTTAAATATATAAGCCCTTCCCGACAATTCATCCAGAAATGTGTAAAAATAAAAAAAATATATATACTCACCTTGTCCCGGCAGACGGAGTTCAGCGCCGCCGGCCTGCAGTGGGTGTGAAGGGGGTGTGAGTCAGACATGCCCCTGATTGGCTCAGCGCTGAGCCAATCAGAGGCAGATCTCACTCACACCCATTCATGAATTCATGAATGGGTGAGTGAGTGTTGCCTCTGATTGGCTCAGCGCAGCTCTCAGCTGAATGACAGCAGTTCAGCACCACAGTGCAGGGGACAGCAGGAGAAGACGCGGCTGTGCCCCGGCAGCTGAAGGGAGGTGAGTATCTATTTTTTTTGTTTTTTAAATCACTTTTAATTCATTTCCAGGGAATGGCTTATATGTAAAGCCCTTCCCTGAAAAAGAATTCAGGTGTGCCAGCGGACCATTGTCTTCAATGGAGTCGCCGGCAGCAGCAGCGGCTCCATTGAAGAGAATGCCTGCATTTTTATTCTTTTTTACACTAAAATCTTTCTTTTTCAGGTAAGGGCTTATATTTTTAAGCCCTTCCCGAAAATTCATCCCGCGCTCGCCGGCAGCCCATTGCTTTCAATGGAGCCGGCTGTATTGCCGGCTCCATTAAATTCAATGGGCCAACATCGTTCTTCTCTTCCACAGCTGTTACAGCTGTGGCAGAGAACGATCGTTATGCTGACAGTGGGGGGGGGGGTCTCACTCCTGCCACTATTGTGGCTTAATAGTGAGACCTCGGAGCCCGAAATGCAGCCCTGCATGTTGCTCCTCGCCTGCCCTATCCATTTCTGTGTTTTTACATGACTTTGGTGATTTGCTAAGATTTTCACAAATGAAAACCTTAGCGGAGCACCTGTCATATACAAAAATGCTCGAGTCGCCCATTGACTTCAATGGGGTTCGTTACTCGAAACGAACTCTCGAGCATCACTGAAGGTTCGACTCGAGTAACGAGCACCCGAGCATTTTGGTGCTCGCTCATCTCTACTAAACTCCCTTGCCCTTCTCTCCCCCCCTCCATCTGTTTGCAATGGGAGGGGGTGGGCCATAGCTATGCTCCACCTCTCCCTTTCCATTGCTGGCTGTGTGGAAGGGGTGAGAGCTTAGCTCCGCCCCTATCCCGCCCTCTCCCATTGCAAACAGACGGAGGGGAGGAGAGAGGAAGTGAGTCGGCGAGGGGGAGGGAAGGGGGAGATAAGAGTTAAACTGTCTCCCTCTGCCCTACGGCATATACGCTTAGCCCATGCATCACATGGTAGAGTATATCATCCAGCTTACCTGCCTTGTACTACATTTAGTATGTGATTTAGACACTTTCCATGGCTCACATTAGCAGTTGTGATAAATTTAGCGCAGTTTTACACTATCTTTACACTGTCTATGTATCAAACGGCTCAAATAAATTTGCCCCAAATTTTCAGTGCAACTCAAAATAATTTAACAATAGGTATTCTACATCACTATCTAGCAGTGTGGGGGTGGGTGAGTTGGCCAACAGTCAATAACAGCAATATTCCCAAAGGTCAATAGGTCTAAAAGGCCAGTACACCACAAGGCCAATAATCCATGAGGCTACAAGGCCAAAATGCAAATCTAATCCAGGAGCAAGTGCCAGTTCCATTGGTGTCCACAACAGGAAAAGTTCCAATGGAACTCTACAGCATTATGTCAAAAATAGTGCCTAGAAGAGGATGGGTGGAGTTTTACTAGTCTCGTGGGGTAGTACAACCTCCAAGAGTCTGTCTTTTAAAAATGCTGTAACCCTGAAAATTTGCAGATTTTTTTGGTTGGATTCCTCACGAAATCAGCTTTGATTTGTCCGCCTCAAAAATCTGCTGTGTGAACAAACCCATACTGCCTCACACCAGTGCTGTATTCACAGATACACTGCTCGGTACTGCTGCATAATGTCCATCATACTGCTGCTGCATCTGAGGATCTGCTACTGAGAGATCGGTGGGTAGGTTCTCCTCATCTTTGTGTGTTGTGTATGGGAAACGGAAAATGCAAAAATGCAGAATCAGCAAACCATGCTGTCAGAGCAGTGAAACCCGGCAAGTAAAATAATAAATGTATATTATAAAAATCATGCTGCTGTAGCATTTATAAAGGAAATAGGTCCCAGAAAAATGCCTACACGGCCTATTCTAATGCATGCGTCTTTTATTGGTCGCGCACCAGAAGCCTGGCACAGACCTCCTGTGCCAGGGAGAGAGCAGGGGGCCTCAGTTGTCCAATGACAGTTGGCACCAGCTGTAGCAGCGGGGACTTGAGAAACATCCAATCCCAGCTGTTTAATCCTTTACCTGCTCTGGTCAATGTGACTGTGGCATGTAAAAAGTTGACAGAGTTAGGCCTTAGTCAGACGGGCGATTTTTCGCGCGATTTGCGCATGCGTATGCATCCAGCGATTTTATAAAACAATTGCTTTGCAATGGTATCGGACACATGAGCGCTTTTTATGCGCTCGTCCGATAAATTATAGAACAAAAAAAATCGCAGATCGCACCTATCTGCGATCTGCGATTCCTGTTCTCTTCTGTATATGCGCTCAATGGGGCCGGCGGCAGCAGCGCCGACCCCATTGAGAACATATAGAAGACAAATCATTCTTCTCTGCACAGCTGTAACAGCTGTGGCAGAGAAGAACGATGTTTGCCCATTGAATTCAATGGAGCGGCAATACAGCTGCTCCATTGAAAGCACTGGGCTGCCGGCGTGCGCGGGGTGAATTGTCGGGAAGGGGTTAAATATATAAACCCTTCCCTGCAATTCATTCTAAAATGTGTTAAAATAAAAAAAAATTGTATACTCACCTTTCCGCTGCAGCCGGAGTCCAGCCGCGGCCGCTGTCAGTTCTCCTGAACTGCTTCTTGGCACTATTCAGCCGGCGGGGCTTTAAAATCCCCGCCTGCTGAATGATCTGCCTCTGATTGGTCACAGCCCTGACCAATCAGAGGCTGAAAACACTCACACACCCATTCATGAATTCATGAATGGGTGAGTGACTGCTGCCTCTCAGCGCTGAGCCAATCAGGGGCAGGTCTGACTCACATCCATTCATGAATTAATGAATGGGTGTGAGTGAGGCATGCCTCTGATTGGCTCAGCGCTGAGCCAATCAGGGGGCAGGTCTGACTCACACCCCTTCACACCCACTGCAGGACGGCCACGCGGAGCTCCGGCTGCCGGGAGAAGGTGAGCATACAATTTTTTTTTATTTTAACACATTGTAGGATGGATTGCAGGGAAGGGCTTATATATTTAAGCCCTTACTGACAATTCATCCCGGGCTCGCCCGCAGCGCATTGCTTTCAATGGAGACGGCTGTATTGCCGTCTCCATTGAATGCAATGCGCTGGACAGCTCCGGCCCGTTTCTAATGAAACGCGGCTAGGAGCAGATTTTCGGGCGATTTGCGGGCGACTTGCGCGCACCGGTCACGCGATTTGCGGATGCGCATCCGTCATGCGATCCGCAAATCGCGCGAAAAATCGCCCGTCTGACTAAGTCCTAAGGAAGCTCCCTCTGTCAACCATCAGACCCTTGCAATGTGATCACAGGGTCCCGTTGGGTTGCTCTGACTACTGAAGGCCATCTTCAAGCCATCTGCCATCTACGGTGGCCTATAAGGATTATAGGAGTATATAATACACTACAATACTAAAGTATTGTAGATTATCATAGAAACAATCAAAGTAAGTAAACTGATTTTTGTCCTGGTGGGACAAAAAAAAAAGTTAAAAAAGTGCAAAAAATGTATAAATAAATAAAAACATTGAAAACCCCACCTTTTCCCCCTTAGGCCGCCTGAACACGGGGCAGAAATCCTGCGGGATTTCCGACGCTCAAAGCCTGCATAGGAATGCATTACAATACGCACTCCTATGCAGACAGCCGCGGTTTGGCCGCGCGAAATGTCGCGCGGCAAACAAACCGCGGCCTTGTCCTATTTTTGTGGGGGCTCGCAGAGCCTCGCACAGTAACGTCACTCACCTGGCTGCCGGCTCCGGTCTGCGCATGCGCCGGCTGCCCGGCAGCCGGCACATGAAAGAGCCGGGGCCGCCGGGCGCGGGCGAGTACGTGCTAATCTCTGCAGGCGCTAAGGTCGGGTCCCGCGGCGAGAATTCTCGCCGCCGGATCCGACCCGCTCGTCTGCAGGCGGCCTCAGTATGTTTTTTTTTAAGTACATCAAATTTAGCATTGCTGTGTTAGCAATGACCCACATAAAAATAAAATGTTATTACAATATTTAACCAACATGGTGCACACTGTGAAAACAATTAACAAACATGGCAAAAATAGCAATTTTACATAACTTGCTTCACTAAAAACAGAATAGAAAGTGATCAAAGGTCAAATGGTACCAATAAAAAGCGCAACTCATCTTACAAAAAAAAATAAAAAATTTTAGGGGTCTTTGAATATGGCAATAGAGAAAATACTTTTTTTTAACGTGAAAAAATTGCAAAAAAATAGGAATTTGGTATTGACGTAATAATACTTACCCACAGAATTAAAGGGGTTGTCCCACAAAACAAAGTGGGTCTATACACTTCTGTATGGCCATATTAATGCACTTTGTAATGTACATTGTGCATTAAATATGAGCCATACAGAAGTTATTCACTTACCTGCTCCGTTGCTAGCGTCCCCGTCTCCATGGTGCCGTCTAATCTTCAGCGTCTAATCGCCCGATTAGACGCGCTTGCGCAGTCCTGTCTTCTGTCTTCTGAATGGGGCCGCTCGTGCCAGAGAGCGGCTCCTCGTAGCTCCGCCCCGTCACGTGTGCCGATTCCAGCCAATCAGGAGGCTGGAATCGGCAATGGACTGCACAGAAGACCTGCGGTCCACTGAGGGTGAAGATCCCGGCGGCCATCTTCACAAGGTAAGTCAGAAGTCGCCGGAGCGCGGGGATTCAAGTAAGTACTGGACGGTTTGTTTTTTTTATGCCTGCATCGGGTTTGTCTCGCGCCGAACGGGGGGGCTATTGAAAAAAAAAAAAACCCGTTTCGGCGCGGGACAACCCCTTTAATTAAACACATCACTAAGGGTGGATTCAGATGACCGTATATCGGCTCGGTTTTCACGCCAGGATCAGGAACTGAGCTCTCGCCCCCTCTCTGCCTCCTCTCCGCCCCTCTGCACTATTTGCAATGAAAGGAGGCAGGACAGGGGCAGGGCTAAGTTCTAAGAATTAGCCCCGCCCCTATCCCGCCTCTCCCCATTGCAAATAGTGCAGAGGGGCGGAGAGGAGGCAGAGAGGGGGCGGGAGCTCAGAGCACTGCTCCCGACTCTTCCAGGCTTCCCCCCCAGGAGAGAGAGACGACGTATATCGGCTGGGCGTGAAAACCGAGCTGATATACGTCCATCTGAATCCACCCTTATACTGCAGGTGAACACCTTGAAAAAAAATAATAAATAACAGCCCATGACAGAAATGCAGTTTTGTTAACCTTGCTTCTAGAAAAAAAATTCTACAAACTTGCCATCACCAGAATCGTGCTGACCCAGAGTAGAGTGTTATTCTGCATGCTGAATGCTGTAACAGAGAAATCCAAAAAACAATGGGAGAATTTTTTCCCCCCAATCCTCCTAAAAAATGTATAAAAAGTTATACAATATATTGTATGTACCCAAAATGATGCTGTTAAAAAATGTGTTAACAGAACAATTAAAAAGTTATGGCTCCAGGAATGCGATGATGAAAAAAAACGGAATTAGTTGCCCAATAAGGTGCAAACAGGCCCTGGTACTAAGGGCCTAATGACAATTTAGGGTTTTGGACAACCCCTTTAAGCCCCCACAGCTCCAGTGCTGATGCTCAGGTGTTCCCAAACAGTCCTTATTTGTCTGCAATGAAAGGAGGTGGGATGGGGCGGGGCTAAGTTCCAGTAATTAGCTCCGCCCCATCCCACCTCTCCTCATTGAAAATAGTGCAGGGGGGTGGAGAAGAGGCAGAGAGGGGGCGGGAGCTCAGAGCACTGCTCCCGGCTCTTCCAGCCTCCTCCCCCTGCAGAGAGAGATGCCGTATATCGGCCTGTGTGAAAACCCAGCCGATATACGGTCGTGTGAATGCGTCCTTATAATTAACACCCCCCCCCTAACATATTTGGTATTGCTGCGTCCATAAACGTCCAATCTTTCGAAGTAACCCATGATTTACACCGCACAGTGTATGTCGTCAGAAAAAAAAAACATGGCAGAAATGCGTATTTTTTTTTGGTCACCGTTTCCCAAAAAAATGTTATACAAAAAAATCAAAACGGCATATTGTACAAAAGAAGCGAGCCCTCGAACAAATAGGTCGGTGATAGAATAAAGTGATGGCGGTCAGAAGACGGCGGCAGAAAATAATTGAAACTTTTTCCAAAGATGTTTTATTTATTAAAAGTAGTACAACAAAAGAAAAGCCACATAAGTTTGGTATCGTGGTAACCATAGCGACCCGTAAAGTTATTGGATCATTCTTGTTGCGTTTCGTACATTGTGGAAACAAGACACAATCAAAGATGGCGGAAGTGCTTTTTTTTAATTTCACTCCACTTAGAATGGGAGGGTGGAAACGTTTTCTTCAGCTTTCATTCTGTCAGGCTGCATATATCTATAGTCCACAACATTTCTGCTCAATTCAACCCAAACAACCAAGCAGGTTGGGAATCGAGCAGAAGTGTTGTGGACTATAGATATATGCTGTCAGGCTGGGAGCTTACACCGCAAACCTCTGCTCTGCCGTAAAGTGATGTCGTCAAGTGATGGAATGCTTTCTATGTGGATAGAATAAGCAAAACCACGCGCTGGTAACCATAGAAACCCAGTCATCCACCGCTTTACCATAAGGAGGCGGAGACCTATCGTTTACCCGGATGCAACCAATCACTGTGAAGCAGCAAAGCCGAACAACCAATCAGGTTGCGAATCGAGCAGAAGTGTTGTAGAATATAATAATATGCTACCCGGATGTCTGGAGCCAGTCAGCGCCTCAGCTGCGGGATGTGGGCGGGGCATAAGTGTTTCGGAAGTCTTGGCCAGTCAGCTCGGTCATGTGGGCGTGGTGCAGGTCGTCCGGAAGTGTCTGGTCAGAGTGTTCGCGCAGTTAGTGTAACTAGGCCGCTGTGAGGAGGAGGAGGAGGTCGGGCAGTGAAGATGAAGGAGCCGAGCGCTGCTGTCGGGGCTTCTCCGGTTCCCGCTTTCCTCATGAAGCTCTGGGCCCAGGTGGAGGACCCGAGTACCAGTGACGTCATCACGTGGAGCGTGGTAATAACCACAAGGGGGGCCCTGCTTGTCTCTCCCACCGCATGGGGGCGCTGTGTGGCATAAAGGATCGCGGAATTCGTACGATAATCGTTCCGTGTAGAAGCGCCTTTAGTGACGGCCAATGCGCCTTTTTACTGACCTCACACGTGGGCTTTTACTTTGCACATAAAACTTTTTAAGGCGGTGGCTTAGCGGCGTAGTGACAGCCAGGCTGCGGCTCTAACCGCTAGGAGCGGGGAAACGGCAGAGCCCGACAGAGTAACCCCTTGTATGCTGCGATCACTAGCAACTGCAGCATGTAAGCAGATGACGGGGGAGGGGAGCCTTCTGGGGGCCCCGCAGTGTGATTGTTAGGATACCAATGGCTGCCGGAAGCCGCCCTTCATGCCTGCTGTGTAAGCCCCCGCCTCTAATAGGCTGCTGTCACAAGCTTAGTAGACTGCCCTGTATAAGGGCTCCTGCCCATGGATGGGTATTTGCTGCGGGGTCTGTGGTGGGCGTCCGCACCGTGAATCCGCATTAAATGGCGCCCATGGCAAACTATAGGAAATCGATTCTTCCTGCACATTTGCGGTTTCCACAAGCGGAGGAAAAATCGCATCATGCTCCATTTTCTTTGCAAATTCTGCGCCTGCGGCTTCTGTTGAAGTCAATGAAAGCCGTCCGATCGGCGGCCCTGCTGCAATCACACTGGTTCCAAGACAAAAAAAATCTGTACCGTACATGTCCGACGGCGAGCCGTGAGGACCAACCGCAGAAGAGAAGGAAACTAACCAGTCAGGCGTGGGCGTCGCTGTTGGCAGAGATGGAATCCGGCTGTGCAGGGGGCAGAAGTAATGCAGTGTACTACCCGAGCAATCGGATGATCACATTTTACTGTTGAAGGACTAAAAAATAGCATTACAAAAGTTCAATAAAGTTTAAGGAAGAAAAAAAAATTAGTTAAAAAAAAAAAACAACAATTTTTGTTAAATCTGTAAAAAAAAAAAAAACCAAAAAAAAACCAACCAAAAACCCACAATCGGTATGACGCAGACAATGAAAATATTTTAGTTATTGCACGGGGCGGACGCTAGAACAGTAATTAAAGATTAACGCAGGAATTGCAATTTTTTTTTCTGTTCTCTCTTTAAAAAAAAGCAATAAAGAGCAATCCAAAAGTCAGACTGATACCGATAGGAACTACGGCTCTTCCGGAAAAATACAAGGGTTATTGGTCTCAGAACAAAGCAATGCTGACTTCAAGTTTTTCTTCAAAAAAGTGTTTTTATTGTGCAAAAGTAGAAAAATAAAATAAATACAAGTCTCTATAAACTCAGTATCCCAGTAATCGTGCCGATCCAGATCCAACCCACAAAAAGACCAAATTTCTGGATTTTTTTAATTCACCCCCCCCCCCCCATAAAAAATGTGATAAAGGTTATAAAGTCCATTATATATACCCCAGAGTGATGTCATTAAAAAGTATACCTTAACACCCCCCCCCCCCAAAAGAAAACTCAAAACATGCTGCTACTGTGTTTAACTAAAAATAGGACCCTGTCTTGTATTAGAGGCACTAGGTCTTATTTTCAGGGGATGTCTTATTATACCTGGCAGGCTCGGTCCAGGTCCCTTCTGCTGCTCTCTGGAGCTCCGACACGCTTCCTGCAGTCCCCAGCCGCTCGTACAACACCACTTTCTAGTTACAGGATTCCTATATCCCACCTCCAGGAAGTGATGGCTGTGATTGGCGGGCAGATTCCACATGTGGAAGGCCTGCAGAGGATTCTATCTGTGAGCCCAGCTGCTGACCCTGTAGATGGCACTTACCTGTATTGTGTATGACTGTGGAGGCTCGCAGGCTGTCACATTGCGCAGGCATGGTTTTTTTTTTTTTGTTTTTTCTACTACTTTTGTATTTCCCGCGCCATTGCTCAGTGATGACGCGGTTAGCTGCAGCTCATATGGAGTGTTAATTGCGTATGGGCTGTGGGTCGGACACCCCCACTGACATCAATGTAGGTGGTCTATGCGGATTCCAAGGTAAAATAGAGCATGCTGCGACTTTTCTTCTGCTTGCGGAATATGCAAGTATCCCAGCGTGATGCAAAATGCCTGCATTTTGCCGTGGATCTGCACGGACGCCGATCGCGGAATCAGCGATTCAAATCCGGTCGTGTGAGCCCAGCCTACACCTCCATTCCAGGTTCTTGAATTGTGCCACCTGTCAGCTAAATACCGGCTGGCATAGTGTAGACTGGCGCTTACAGCAGGGGCTTCCTTGCATTTTCCTGGTGGGTAGTCTTAGGGAATTAGACCTTCTGTAACAATCCTACTTGGTATGGAAACCCTTCCCATACATACAATTGTGTTACGATGCTACGACTTGGAGATCACGGTCTAGAGAATGGAATATTACACAAGCATCAGCACTAAAACGTGAGTACAGAGCGCCTCCAAATGACCAAACTCGTCTTACCTGCGATGCTCCACTGCAGGGCGAACCCCGTCTTACGGAATAAGCAGTCCGCTTGCATCGTCTCTGAATCCGCCAATCACTCGCTGCACGGCATGTCTGTCTCATCGGTCATCCAGACACTTTTCTTCCTGCAGTTAAATGTCTTAATGCTTCTTTTTCAGAATGGCGAGAACTTTTGTATCCTGGACGAGCAGAGGTTCTCCAAGGAGATTCTACCCAAGTACTTCAAGCATAACAACCTGTCCAGCTTCATCCGCCAGCTTAATATGTGTATGTAAATGGCCTCTTCTACATCCTAATGCATGCAGAAAATGGTTAGAATATAACTAGTGTTATATCCTACAATGCAATATAAATTTTGTTTTGTTGGTTCAGTATGATCTGCTCATCTACTATACTGCCCCCCGAAAATAAGCCCTAGTATGATGATTTTTTTCAGGAAGGCTTAAAATATAAGCTCTACCTTGAAAATAAGCCCTAGTTACAGATAATAATAATAATAAAAGTTGATAGGAATGCGTTAGGTTCGTCACTTGCCCAGCAGGCTCAGTTCAGGTCCTTCCTGCTCCTGCAGCCCTTAGCCTACCACACAGGATCGCTTCCTGGTTACAGGATTCATACATCCTGCCTCCATGAGGCAATGGCTGTCATTGGTTCTTTGAGCACTGCGGCTAAGCCAATCAATACAGTGCTCGAAGAACCAATCACAGCCATCGCTTCGTGACGGTGGGGTTTATAAATTGGCTGAGCCGTGGGGAAGCGGGGTTTATGAATCCCATAACCAGGAAGTGATCCTGTGTGGGTGGGTTAGGACTGTGGGAACCGTTCTGGGCTCTGGAGAGCAGCAGGAAGGACCTGGATCAAGCCTGCTTGGGTAAATAATATAAGACATCCCCTGAAAATAAGCCTGAGCACTATTTAATATAAAACACTGTCTTATTTTCTGGGAAACACTGCAGTTACAAGGACTGTCCTCGTTCTTGTAAACAACGTATGGTTGGTTGACCATATGTTTCTTTTCTCCCTGAGAGTGCGGAGGGTTGCATTTAGTGACTTTTTTTTTTCAACACAACTGTGACATAATTCCTAGTTGCAGAACCGAGTGCCCTTTCTTCTTGAACTGGTGTCCATATTTGAACAGAGAATGTGGTGGTTCGTGATACTGATGTTATGTCTGTGCAGAGGGTCCTGACCCAGTGAAATTGCTTAGGGACAGACCCAAAAGCACATCTATAGGGTAAAGCTAGATGTTCAGCTTTTGTTATGACTGAGCATGCTCTGAGTGCAGGGATTTTAGTGAATATTTAGGCAGCAGAGTGCATAAAACGTGTTCTGCTTGTTTATCATCTCTGGAGCACATGCTCTGGCTGTTCATTATTGGAGCACACTCCACAGAGCATATTCGGAGTGCACTAGCTGTGCTCCACCCAAATCGGGATTAGAAGCATGGCATCAGAATGTTGGCACCCAATGCAATAGTTCTGATCCAATTATCCTACACAAACTGTTGTGTAGCATTGAAATGGATGCAGAAGCAGCACAGATGTACCATCCTCCATGATACATGTGGGTCAGTTATGTCACTTTAGAGAAAGGTGCTGTTGTGGTACACGATTATAAAGTCCACTGTACTGATAGGAGAGACTGTGGCCCCTCAAAGTTGCAGTTGGTGACCAAGTTGTGAAGACAGTTGAATGAGGCAGAAGCAGCCCAGGCAACTGCACACTTCAGATGGCAGAGCTCGGACAGAGGCAGGCTAGAAGCCATTTCTTTGCCAATCGATTAGAAGCTTGTATAGACTGATGGTAGAAGCATGTAGAGGTTGAAGTATTTTGTTGGCTCACTGTTAAGTTAAAAAATCAACAGGTGAGTTTTCGTGATGAACTTGTTGCTATTTAGGCCTCATTCACACAGGCGACGCTGCATCGCCCTGAGAAAATCGCAGCCATATCGCATCGCTGGTCCTTGGGGGGTGGCGGCTTGAAATATAAACCCTACCCTGAAAATAAGCCCTAGCTGCAGAATCTTAAAGAAAAAAAGTATACATCACCTTAGAAGTGCTGTCCAGGGCTCCACAGCAGCTTATTTCTGGTCCCGGCACTGTTGTTCTTCAACTCTTCTGGCCAGGGATTGAAGAATCTCCGCCTCCTGGAAGCGCTGACTGTAATTGGCTGACGCTTAGCCAAGCTGAGCCAGCGCTCGATGAAGGGCTGTGATCAGTTCATTGGGCGCTGGCTGTGATTGGCCAAACGACAGCCAGTCAGAGGCAGCTCTTTGAGAAGGCGGGGATTTTTAATTTCCCGGCCAGAGGAGATGAAGAAGAATAGTGCTGGGGACCAGGAGAAAGCTGCAGCAGCGCAGAACTGCGCTTCTAAGGTGATGTATACTTGTTTTTTTTTCCTGCAGCTAGGGTTTAGGTTATGGCTTTGACAGTAGGATTTCCTGCTGTCAAAGTTGCATCACACTGCACAAAAATCGTGTTTTCATGCGATGCAACAGAGAGGAAGGCTCCATAGGGTAACATGGGCTACAAAGCCTCACGAGTCGCGGGCATATCACGGGACCTGCAAGGTTTTTGTGTTGGGATAGGACACACTCCAAAACATCGCACATGTGAAGTTGATCTATAGTAAAGCATGTGCATTGCTGCTCAATCCCAACTCTATGAAAGTGACTGGAGTAGCCAGACGCACAGTGACCAATATATGATCTCAACATTGGATCAAATGTTTAGAATTACCGTTTCCTGTAAATCTCTCATATCGCCAGTTTTTGTAATAAATCACTTTGATTTGCATCCTTATAGATGGCTTCAGGAAATTGATGAGTCTGGAGAGTGGGCTAGTGAAATCTGACCGTGGTTCCTACATTGAGTTCCAGCACCCGTTTTTTAAGAGGGGAAAGGCAGACCTTTTGGAAAATATCAAACGAAAGGTATGTATGCTTGTCATAGTGTGATCCACATGCAATCTTATTCCCTCCCTCATTAAATCTGCCATGACGCAGGCTTGTGGTCCTGTGGATCACTTTATTAAGTAAGCATTCAATTTCTTTAATTGGTCATCGCATTTTGAACCAACTTGTGCTTGCATGATAGCCAATAATAACCTAATTAAAGAGTAATTAATTTTACCTACAATGTTACTTTTGTCCTGGCAAGTCATTCGAAGATACTGGCCACTAGGGGTCTAATTTCCTTCTAAAGCCCCATTTACATGGGATGAATGTTGGCCAAACAATGCCTGACACTCGTCCCCGCATGTACTCTCTTCCATGTTGTCACACAGGAGCGAGTATTGCTGGCTCGCAGCGGGTGGCTGGAGGAGATTTCACTCCTCGCTCTGTCCCGCCCCTCTCCATTGACTTAACACAGCTGCCGTTCAGTACTGAACGGCAGCTATTTGCAATCGTTCAGTATTTTATGCAGCTTAAACGAGCGATGATTGTTCAGTGTAAACAGCAGCTGTTCAGTATTGAAGGGCTGCTGTGTTAAGTGAAAGGAGAGGGTGGGGGGAGAGGGAGGAGAGAAATCACCTCCAGCCGCGTCCCGCTGTGAGCCAGCGATACTCGCTGCTGTGTGACAGCATGGGAGCAAGTACGTGCGGGATTAGTGTTGGCATAGTTTGCCCTACATTCGTCCTGTGTAAATCGGGCTTTACTTGCTATCCACTGCTTGTCATGTAAAGTCTATCTCTAGTAACAAATGCACTCAAAGGGTGAATGGAAAGTAGGGGAGAGGGTGTTTGTCTCATGCTGCCTAGAGAAGTCTTTAGAGTGAGGGAGCAAGAAGCAAAGAAACTCTCACAGATGTACTACTCCTATTAAGTGATTTATTGTCTTACTGGAATCACATCCACACTGCTCAGTACTACTGTATCATGTCCTCCGTGATGCTGTTATATATGTGTCAGTTGTTGTGTTGCTTTAGAGAAAGTTGCCGTTATGATACACTTTTACAAAGTCCATGGTACCGGTAAGAGAAACTGTAGCTCCACAAAGTCGCAGTTGGCGACTAAGGTAAGCAGCCCAGGCAACTGCATGCTTCGGATGGTAGAGCTTAGACCAGGCAGGCCAGACCATGTAGGAATCTTGATAACTAGCTAAAGAATAAGAAGTCCCAGAGTATTTCTGAAAGTACAGATTAGTGCATGTAATTCTTGATGATGAAAACTCCCAACCAAATAGAGGTTACAAATTACAGAATATATGACCGCTTTTTAGACCCCATTGTTCTGGTTTCTCTATTAGTCAGCTAGACTATGGAAGACGCTTTGCTATTGTTCTTGGGAAATGTGATTTATATTTACATAATATTACACTAATATATTGTACTTCAGATGAATCTAAGGATCCTAGCTTTGAGTTCTCGATGTTACAGTTAGGAGCATCTAGAAGACTTGTCTATAGCAATTGTATAAAAGCATCATATAACCGCTCTATATACGGATGCAACTTCAGGAGGATGGATTCTTATATAACAATTCCCCAGCAGAGGTAAATTGTAAACTCCATCTATGTGTCATCTTGTTCTTGGCAATCATCAGGACAGTCTGACCTCAGATTTCCAAAGGTATTCTTTACCATGGATACCTTACTGAAGATGTGGGGTGAGGAAAAAGAGGCTTCAGCTATTGTCTTTACACTGTAGATCGCCTGTCAAAATCAGAGGTCACACCCAACACAGAGAATATAAGTAAAGAGGTCATAGGCAGAGCCTAGAGGCTATAAGTCAAAGGCAGGTCATATAGCCATAGGCAAAGCTCAGCAGCCACAAGCCTACAGCTTAATCTGCATAGGTGAGTCTAAAAGCCCTAGGCCAAGCAGTCACTATCAGTACCTAGGTCTGGCATGGAGGCACTAACTAAAACACAAAAGGGATATAGGCAAAGACTATAGGTAAACCACAAGTTAAAAGGTCAAACTCACAAAGGCCACATGGCAAAAACCACAAAGGCTATAGGCAAAGCTCCAAAGCCATAAAAATTAGGGGTAGTCATAAAAGATTTTTAGGGCACAAGACAGAGGCCAGAAGACTAAAACCACAAAGACTACCGGCAAAAGCCATAACCATAAAGTTATCAGTAAAGCCACAAAGGCTAACAGGGTACAGGCAAAGCCATAAGTGCTGGTATGCTATAGGCAAGGCACAAAAGGCCATTATGCCATGAGTTGAGCCATAAAGACTACAGGCATAGCCATAATGCTATATAGGCAACGCCATAAGGGCTATTCTACATATAGCATAGCTCAAGCCTTAAAAAACCCAGTGCCGCAGGTTGTAAACTGTGGATTATTAGCTGTGAAGCACTTCACAGGGGTGCATCTAATGAGTACACCCCTAATCTGGAATGGCAGTACAGTCATAGAAGACCCGCGTCAGGCAGGTACATAAGTTCCAAATCATCACCCACCCATGTTGTCCGTCTAGTCCCATGGTGTAGCGGCGCCATCTGATGACGCAACTAGCTCGTCGCGTGGGGGCAGGGAGAGAACGCATCAATTCTGTGGGTTGTGTTTTGTTTTTGTTTGTTTTTTTTATTGGTAGTGTTTGGGGTACATGCTGCTTTTTTAATCACTTTTGTGTTTTTTTGGGGGATTCAAAATGAAGAAAATAAGCATTTTATCTTCGCTTTTTTGGGGAGGGGGGGGGTATGTTTTTTTTTTTGTTTTTTTTTGCCGTGCAGGACAAATGGTGTGTTCAATTTATTGTATAGGTTATTACGGATACAATGACACCAAATATGTGGGATTTTGATTTTGTTTTTACAAAAGATTTATATGCAAATAGCAGAAAATGTGCAGAAGGGTATTTTTTTTTTTTTTTTATTCACATGAGTGGTGGTGTGATTCTTTAACATTTTTATGTCCCTTTCGGGGGACTAGAACTGTAACAGCTGTGATCACTATGATGATGCATTGCAGGACTTTGCTATTGTGAGCGATAAGGCTTTGCAGTACAGATCAGAGGTAGTGGCAAGCCAGGACGCCAGTATCTGGCATCCTCTTGCCATGGCAACCCATCGTCTCTCTGTGATTACGTTGCAGGGGTCCAATGATGTCACAGAAGGAGCGTGCTCTCCCTGTAAACCCTTTACATGCCACAATCTATGTAGATTGTGGCATGTAAAGGATTAATAGAGGGGATCGCTGTCCTTATGTATCCCCTCTATTGCAGCAGGAGGCCGGCTCCCGCTGCGGGATGGGGCAGGCTCAGTTTCTGATGCCGCACCATCTACATGAAATAAGTTTGTCCTGTTGAGTTAAGTACCCTGCAGACAGGGTGTAAACGTACATCCTGTGGCGTTAAGGGGTTAAAGGTATCCTGGGGTTCATAATGACCTGAACAAAATTTATGTATTCCTCATAGTGAAAAACTAACTTTTACAAGTGCTAGAATTGCTCCATTTCATCTGTACACCACCAAAAAACAGCAAAAAAAAAAGTGATCCAAAAGTTGCACAATTATGGTATCCAAAAAAAACAACTGTTCCTGTAAAAGCCAAGATCTCACAAAACTGTGTTAGGTCGCATTTGGATTGCAGAATCCTCAGTTGTCACCCGCGAGGACGATCTGCGGCATTCTGCATCCATTAGCAAAAATAGGACATTCGCATGTCCACTTACACGAGTGGACAAGAATTGTGATTTCCGCTCACTGGGAAAAAAATCATAGCATGTTCTATCTTTCCATGGATTCTGCGCGGACGGCTTCAATTTAAGTCGGTGGAAGCCTTCCGACTCGCTGCCCTCGTCATAGCCATCTGCTGTACAGATAAAGAGGGGGAGACGGGTACGTGCAGACGCGGCTGTGGTCAAGGCTGGATCCCTCTGCGGGCTTCCGCATGTGAAATCTGACCTGTTCGTGTGCAGCCAGCCTTGGAGGAAAAAATAGAATAAAAATATGCATCTTAGAATGTGGCTATGCAAATTCAGTTTACTCTTTAAAGGTGTTTTTATTATACAGAAGGAACTTAAATATCATCTATGCTACACAGTGAATGCTGTTTAAAAAAAAAAATAAAAAAAAAATATATATATATATATATTACTATAAAATGTGATCAAAATGTCATCTGTACCCCACAATAATACCAATTAAAACTACAGATTGTCCCCAAAAAATAAGTCTTTGTACACCTCTGATGGAAAAATGTTATAGGTCTTGCAATGTTGCATTAGGGAAACAAAAAAACTAAAGAAAAGAAATTAAGTTTTTAGTTTTTACAAAAGTAGTAACATCTAAAAAAAAAATAGAAACTTGGTATTACCCCAAAGTGACCCCCACACCCTCTCCCGGGCCTGGAGAAACAAAGATGGTCACACCAGCTTCTCTGACTACTTGCTGTATACTATGCATTAGTATACATCATTAGTGTAAAGCCACATTTACACACAGATTATCGCTCAAAATTTGTACAAACGAGCAAAAGTGAGCGATACTTTTTACGAGTAAACGTGCGGCCGTCATGCGCTATTCATTCAGTTGTCGCTTATTGCTGAGTTTTAGCCATTATAAAAATAGCCCTTTGGTAGTTCACTATTCGTTCCATTTGAATGGAATTCGCTTGAAAGACTTGAGGGAGGGTGATAGTTTGCCTCACTGGACATGATGACTACTTGTTTACTCATGCTCCTGAAAGACAATGGATTTTAATTAATCCTAATTAATATTCTGCTGGCCAGTGTTTCCCTCCAATAAACACACGCCCACCTGAGTAAACACATACTGGGTTTATTTTAGCTAATGAGGGAAATAAAGAGGATTTCAGATGATTGGCTGTGTGTTTTAATGCACAGCATTTTATGCAAAAAGTTGTAAATATGTTGAGTCGTTCAAGCGATAATCATTGCGTGTGAAAGGGCCTTAAGACACTGCTCCTGCTCTGATTAACCAGTGCTGGCCAGTCAGATCAGCATTTAGTGTCTTAGATTGCCAATGTATACAGTATTATTGTATCTTGACGCCACCGGAAGTAACATGAAGTACTTGTCATAATGTAAGCTTAACAACTATAGTAACCCTCAGGCTAAAAATTCCAATATGTATGGAAATAACTAGTTTATTTGGAATTTTTCTCCAGCGAGCGCTGGGGTCATTTTTCTTTCTACCATTTTCCCAATATTGTAGATATGATACGTTTGCATGGCAACAAAATATTAAGTGTGCAAGCTTTTGAGGCTACTTGGGCCCTTTCAGCATGAAGATTGAGAGGGTGACGGTGTACAGTGATAACTGCTACACATTTAAAAGTTGAGGTCACCATCCTAAATCATTTCCTAAGGTAGCGAATGCTTATTATCTGGATTAAGTAGCCTCACAAACTTGACTTGTAGTAATGTTGCCATCCACTAGGTGGTGCTGCATCTCCTTCCATGTGCAGGTTGACGGAGAGATAAGACGACACGTAAAACTGTCCTGAGCTCAGTGGGCTGATTTACGGGTCTCAAGTTTCTGTGTGAACATTTATTTAGATCAAGAGTAGTGTGCCCCCCCCCCCCCCCCCCCCCCCCTCTGAATCTGTATGTTATAATTATGTGCCATCCAAACTAGTTTCATTCATTTGCCTGACGAGGGGGGCAAGATATCCTTGAAAGCTCGCTATAATGTCATGTATTTTTGTTAGCCATTAAAAGGTATCATATCTACAAGATGACTTGGTTTCTCTCACTGAGAACAATCACCCATTGCTCTACTGGCTAACATGGTTCCAATCTTTTTTTTCTTTTTGCTTAGTCAGCATCTATGCAGGGATAGGGATTTATTACATCTTGACTTGTTTGCGTTCTAGATGTCGTCAGTCAAATCGGAAGATTCTCATCTCACGCAGGAAGAGCTGCAGAAAGTAGTTATGGAGTTGCAAGACCTGAAGGATGTGCAAAGCAACATGGATGCGAAGTTGGAAAATATGAGAAGGTATGTGGTGGGCCTGTCCTGTGGGCTAGAAGTATGATGTGGTTTCACTGTCCACATGTACTTTCTGGTGGCAGCACTTACCACACTGGTACCTGCAGTCATCTGAAGGATTCTCGCTGGCCTGAAACGCCAAAATCATTGTGGGAATGGAATTAACCTAAGCCACAGACGTTGATAAAGTGAGCATTCACCATCTTAATGCCCATTTACAGGTAACGCTTGTCACTCAAAATTCATTCAAACGAGCGAAAACGTGCCATAATCATTAAATCTAAACGCAAAGTAATCGTGCGCTATTCGTTTGCTTCTTTATCGCTCGGTTTCTACCTGCATTAAAATCATCACTGGATCGCTCACTTCTCACCACATCCAAACGCTCCCTGCTAGGCGTTTTACGTAGAATGGGAAGCGCTGAGCGAGAAGTCAGCAATGATCTGCCTGTCTAAACATTCTGCATGAGCGCAAACAACTAGCGATGATGTCACCCGCTCGTGCACTCGTTTAAACAATAATTGTCCCATTAGGAAATGGTTTAGGTTGATCTCAACTTTTAATTGTGTCCTAGTAATTACTGTACACCAATTTCCCTCCATCCACTTTCATGATGGAAACCTGGCTCTCAAGCATACGCTTCTTAAAGGTAAACTATAGTGAATGTAGTATTTTCTTTACAATAGCCACAAGAGATCTACGAAGGTTGGGCCCAAAATCTAGATGCAAAATTTGTTTTCTAGCCGTCAGATGCATATTGGTTCATTTAAGGCCTCATCAGAGGGGCATCTAGTAGGAAATGAGCTTGATAGTAAGTGGGTTGTCCCAACACATTTATTCCCTTTAACTAGCCTTTTGTGCATAAGATATTTGACTATGTAATAGTAATGGCTTCAGTTGCTCCTGGTTTAAATGGGGTTTTCCAGGGAGAATACTAATGATTGGCTGGAGTCCACCGCTCGGGATCTTGACCAATCGGTTGATTGTGCGCCCGCTGATAGCACCGTAAATATTTAGGGGTCGGAGCATAAGTCTCTACTGCAGCCTCTGTGTAGTCTGGTGCTTGCATCGACTAGACTTTAGTCTCCGGATCATAGTGATAGACCAGCTTTTATTCTTTGTGATCAGTCTGTTAGTCATCCTGGTTTCCATGGCTCATCGTCAAGCTCGGAACATTCAACTCTTTCCTGCTTCTGGAAAGATTGGAGCAGCCGGGGAACCCAGCGAGCGGATATCTTATGCATATGAAGATGGTCTTTGATGTTTTTCCATGGATCCCACACTAATATTGACGTTTTGGGCTAGGTCGTGAATAGTTCCATGGTGATTTTCCAAAATGGCAGCTTCTGCTTCCTAAATGGTGTGTTCGATAGTGGGGTGGGGTCAACCTGGAATTGGATCCGTCTCCACCGAAGTCCGACCACATTTGGATTGACTATGCCAATTCTTGACTAAATCATATGATGGGGAATCCTCCCCATCAACCTTTCAACTCATCGAACGTCTCCCTCGGTGTGCGTCCTTTACAGTAAAGGAACTTGATGACTGCTCTGTATTCCACTGGGTCCATTATCAGACATCGCACCACTTCAGCACCTCTAAAAAGAAAGACCGTTATCAGTTCAGAGTTGCAAATTGGTGCGTAACCTATAGTGACTTGTATAATTACACATGTGCAGTTTCAGCATCCAGCGATTAATAGAAGTGGGTCGGGGGAGATCTGTAATGAACGCCCCTGGTATCAAGTCATGCCATAGGCAGTCTGCAATGGCAGCCCTGGGGGCTTTCAGAAGACCCCCGGCTGCCATGACTACACGGCAACCCACGATCTTATTGTGGGGGTTAGTGCGGGACCCCCGAACATCGATCGACAGGATTTCAATTCCACTGTCAGAATTAACAGTTCCGATTAGTGGCACTGCTTATCGGCGCTGTTGCAGGCAGGTGCCAGCTGTAAGAAACCGCTTTGTATAGAGCAGGATCGATCCGCGATCCCCCTCTATTCATACCCCGACCCTGCAGTACGTAAATGTACATCCTGTAGCGTTAAGGGGTTTTCTAGGCACAAATACTATTGATGACCTATCCTCAAGATGGGTTATCAATAGCTGGTCATCCGGGGGGGGGGGGGGGGGCATCGCTTGGGAACCCATCTAAACCGCTGAGCAGGCACATGTCAGCACCGCTACACTCGGGTTGAAGCAGAAGCATCTGCTCCTACCCCATTGTAGTGGTCGGCACTTGTAATTGCAGGCACAGTTCTAAGCCACTTCTCACACAAACGTTTAAATGCTGCGTTTTTCAAGCGCCGTCTGTTCTATTTTCATGCGTTTCTGCGTTTTTAAAATGCAATGCTTTGCCCACTGCGATGAATGGGTTGTATTTTCAGTGCTGCTGAAAATGCGGTAGATTGTGGTTATCATGTTTACAGCAGCGTTTTTGACTTTTTTTTTTTCTGGCATGATCCGCTTGCTTGGCTGCGTTTATAACTTTGCCGAAAACGCTGTCAAAAACATGTCAACGCAGCTAATAAAGCAGTAAATGCTGCATTAAACGCAGCGGGTTTTTTTCAAGCACCTGTGTGAAAGTGGCCTTAATTGAAATCAAATGTACGCCTGCTAAAGAATCCTTTCCCCCGAACTAGTTGATGAACAATGTTTCGGCCTGTGTAAACCCTCCCAATTACTCATTCGGCGATTCTGAAATTAAATAACGAAGAATAGCCGCTCTGTGTAAAAATGAGCAAATAACAGTCGTTCGTACGCTTCAGCGACTAATATGAGGAACTATTCACATGATGGTTGTCCCATGTAAAGCCACCCTGAAGGGCAAGTTTTTGCTTTGTTTGTATATTCTCTTATTAGCATTATTATACTTGCAGCACATATTGGAATAAACTGTGCTTTGTTATTAACTTGTGTGTTCCATCAATGTCTGCAGGGAAAACAAAGCACTCTGGAAAGAAGTATCATTCCTCAGGAAAAGGCACAATCAGCAGCAACGGCTTCTCTCAAAGGTGAGCTGCCGATATTCCTACTGGTGTCAGCAAAAATGTATTTTGTAGCTTCCGTGTTTTGTATTTCAGTCTTAAAACTTATTCACACGTCCGTATATCGGTCGGGCTTTCATGCCCGGCCGATATACAGTGTACCTTTTTGCAGGAGGAGGGCTGGGCCAGGAGCAGTGCACTGAGCTCCCGCACCCTCTCTCTGCCCTTCGCTAATATTTGCAATGGGAGGGGGCGGGACAGGGTGGAACTTGGCTACATCCCGTCCCACTCCCCCCATTGTAAACAGTGGCAAGGGGCAGAGAGTGGGCGGGAGCTCAGTGCACTGCTCCCGCCTCCTCCCCCTGCAGAAAGGGACACCGTATATAAGCCAGACGTGAAAACCTGGCCGATATACGGACATGTGAATAAGCCCTTAATGTATATCAGGCCCCCTTCTCCCCTACAGTTTAGGACGAGCTCTATTTATTCTGCAGGAAAAGGTCTTTATAGTTTTAGATGAACAAAGCTTGTTCTATTCAAATAGCCGTATCGCCAGTTCTATCGGTGCTACTTGTATGCTTCTGATATAATTTTAACCCCTTCTCAAGATCCTGCAATAGTGGGAGTGCATCGGGACAGCCCCCCATCCATCCCCCTTGCAATGCCTTATCATAGCGATCATAGGTGCTATTGTACGAGTCCTCTACAGGGACATAAAAAATGTCGCTTTTCCCTTATTAACTTAAAACATTTTTTTTTCAAATTAAAATCCCTCATATTTGCTATCGTCATATCCGTAACGACGCATACAATAAATTGAACACGCTTTTTATCCTACATGGAAAAAGCATAAAAAACCCCCTAAGAAACGAGGCAAAATGCTTATCTTTTTCATTTTGCCTCCCAAAAAGCGCAATAAAAGATCAAAAAGCCATATGTACCCCAAAATGGTACCAATAAAATCTACAGCTTATTTCGCAAAAAAAAAAAGCCCTCACAGAGGAGAGGTCTGTCAATGGAAAAATGAAGTTACAGGACTTTGAATGCAGCGATGTAAAAAAATAAATAAAATTTCCCAAAAGGGGTTTTTATTGCAGAAAAGTGGAAAAACCTAAGAAAATTAAAAATTTTGGTGGTATTGTAATCATACCAACCCACAGGAAAATGTATTGTCCTTTATGCTGCATGACTGACGCTGTTAAAAAAAAAAAATTAAAAAAAATCTATGGCAGAATTGATGTGTATGCTCTTCATGCGATCATAAAAAAAAATTAATAAAAGTTTTACAATATAGTCTATGTACCCAAAAAATGGCACCAATAAAAAAAAACAAAACAGTTCATGGCTTAAAAAACAAGCCCATATACGGCCGTGTCAATGGAAAAATAAAAGTTATGGCTTTTGAAAAATGGAGATGAAAATCCGCCAAAAATCATTGCGTCCCAAAGCCCAAAATAGGCCATGTCCTTAAGGGGTTAAAGCTAAGATTTTGTTTTAAAACCAAAAGCATGCCATGAAAGGGTTAAAACTCTTCCTTATCATATGAGGACTTGTGCCTCTACATATTTTAACCCTTTCCAGTCCATTCTTGGATTAGGGCTTGCTATTTGTGCCGTTATATAACGGCGCCGTCATATAACGGCGCCGTCTGTTGGCTAAAGGCAGTAACTACATGATGGGGCACGTCTGAGCAGTGTGTTGGCTAAAGGCAGTAACTACATGATGGGGCACGTCTGAGCAGTGTACCCTGTCTGTCTTCCAACATCTGAGCTATACAGGCTTCAGGCATTGTCGAAGTCGTCTGAAAGTGGATTGGAAAGGGTTAAACCTGCCGTCATTGCTGACCGCAGCATCTACACTTTTTTTTTTAACAAACAATGTAACTGGTTTTTTTTTCTCTTCCAAAAGGCTTTAAATATTGAAAAAATAGATATTGAAATAAACTAGACATAATTGATATTGCCACATCCATACCACTTACTATAAAATATTACAATATTTATCACAAAATAACTGTTTCTTGGCCTTCTAGCAAAGTGGAATTGTCCACAGCTAAACTCCCCCTTCGCTCTGTGTTAGTGAGTTATAGCACCTTTCCAACATCTGCCATACATGTACAGTGCTGTCGGGAAATACTTGACACAATCCGTTGTACTTGTATGTTAGAGCCAACACACTGCTGCAACAGGGGTAACTCCAGTCCCAGCTGTGTAACTCCCTTAGATTCAGCAGTCTATAGCAACTGCAGCATTTGAGCAGGTAGAAGGATGGAGCTCCCTTTATCACCCCATCACTGAATCCCCACCTTGTCTGCAACGTGATTGCAGGGTGTTGATTAGCTGCTATGGGCATAAGACCCCATTTACACTGACAGATGATCACTCAAACTATCATTTGAGTGACTGTTTTGAATGATCATCTTTGCATAGTCTATAGTAGCGAAGTAGCTATTTAAGAACTATGCAGGTGGAGCCGGACACCATCGCTATCGCTCGGTGAACAATACAGCTCTTCTGCATAAGAAAACTTCTGCGTTGTTCTCTGCGCTTACAGCTTGTGTCCCGCTGTGAACTACCAGCAGGACACAGGCTGTAAGAGTCTTATCAGAGCTGTCGATGGTGAGAACAGCCTGCACCGCTGATAAGAGTTCATCACTCCATTCTAGAAAACTAGAATTGAGCGAGGAACGACTTGTGCATTAAAACTGCACGATGTCCGTGCATTTAGGCTCAACAGTTATCGCACAAAAGATGGCTTTGAGGGAATTTTGAGCGGTAATCGTTGGGTCTAAATGGGCCTTAACAATAGCCTTCAGATCTGCCATATTAGTTTCAGTGTTATGCTGTCAGGCATATAATGCACTGCAATACTGAAGAAACAGTGTATTATATCAAAGGATCACCCCTTCGAGTCCCCTGCTGGGACTTCGAACAAGTACGTAATCTGTTTTGTTTTTGAATCACTTTCTAGGTTCTTCAGTTCATCCTGAGCTTAATGAGTGGAAATATTGTAATGGCGCCAAAGAGAAAAAGGTATTTCTCGACTACAACGTCTCTTGCATCTGTTGTATGCATCTTCCTATAACTCAATACATTTCATCAGTTCTATTTTGCATAGTCCTATCTGGATCTATAACTCCTACTGCGGCCACCTCTTCATTCATTCTCCATCTGAATTAAACAGCTGCCTCATGATTGGGAGCCCCTCATGCTACACATAGGTGTGCATCTCATAAATGTCTAAGCTGGTAATACCCCTTTTAATATTTCGATACATATGGGAGAAAATATGACACGGGTTTTCCGGGCTGATACCATTGATGACCTAGCCTCAGGATAGGCCATCAATACTTGATCTGCAGGGATCCTCTGCTCAGGATCTTCAATAATCAGCGGATTCCTTGGCCTAATGTCAGTGCAGCAGGACCAGATGTAGTCAACTGGGTCAGGATTAGCTTTGTGCTGGTATCTGTTGACTGCTAAAACAGTGGTTCCCAACCTTTTTGGCACCAGGGACCGGCTTCAAGCAAGACCATTTTTACAAGGCCCGGCAGGGTGGGGCGGGACATGGGCGGAGCTTTGGTTATATGGGACAGGGTTATGAAGGGGGTTGGAGTTTAGTGCATACTTATTTAACTATGACCTTTAGAATGTGCTGGCAGTACACACATAGGGCAGTATAATATATCTCTTACCCCCGCCCCCCAGCAGCACACATAGGGCAGCATATAATTTATCTCCTCCCCGGCAGGATTACCTTGAAAACTGACCAGAAATAAGCAGCATCCCCCCCCCCCCCCCTGGAAATAAGCAGCCCCCCCCCACCCTCCCCCGGTAACAGACAGCCGCCCCTCCCCCGGTAACAGGCAGCCGCCCCACCCCATACACTTGCCTCTTCCTTCCTGTCAGCGTCGCTCTCTCTCTCTGCTCGCGCTGAGCCCGGGTCACATATTGGTCACACTGACGTCAGTGTGTAGCCCGACACGCTTCCTCCCCGAGTCCTCTCCTGTGGAACTAATGAGCAGGGGACTCGGGGAGGAGGATCCTGGCTGCACACTGACGTCAGTGTGCGCCGGGATCAGTGAAAAAGCGTGATTACCAGCGGGGAGCCGCGGCACCCCAGCTGGTAATCGCTTCAGTGGTGAGCGGCGTCGGCACGCCGTGGGCCACATGACATGAGGCAGTGCGCCGGATTCGGCCCGCGGGCCTTGTGTGTGTTTACTGCGAACCGGCAGTAAACACCTAACGGCCTGGCCCAGCCTAGTGTACTGGTGGTTGGGGACCCCTGTGCTAAAGGACACATACCATGGGAAAAAAAAAGTTTAATATGACTCTTTAGAGCGCATTAAATATGTGGAATCTGTTTTGTAGTAGGTGGCGTTGATAAGAATGCGCCAACTACAACTCCGACTTCCAAAAAGAAAATATTATGTATTACTATTAGAGATGAGCGAACGTACTCGGTAAGGGCGATTTCGCAATCGAGCACCGCGATTTTCGAGTACTTCACTACTCGGGTGAAAAGTACTCGGGTGCGCCGGGGGTGAGCGGGGGGTTGCAGAGGGGGGGGGGGGGGGGGGAGGGGGAGAGAGAGGGGGCTCCCCCCGGCGCTCCCGAGTAGTGAAGTACTCGAAAATCGCGGTGCTCGATTGCGAATTCGCCCTTACCGAGTACGTTCGCTCATCTCTTATTACTATATGAAGCCTGATGTTACAATTTTGCAAGAGTAGGTTTGTTATTGCCTATTACAATACATGAGCCATTTATAAACTTTTCTAGGACTCCCTCGGATGTTCAGCTTACCAACCCTTCAGCCCTGTTTTGTAATATCCTGCTTCTATGCTGATATGATCTCTTGAAGCAAGATTACTTAGAAATTTCGATATGTTCTCCTTAGTCTTTTTTTGTCATATTTGGTTATTTGAGACCACACATCAGTATCTCTACATATTAAATGCCAATATTCAAAGCGGACAGGAAGTAGATAATTCTCTGTATGAGGATTGGGAACCACAAAGTTCATGACTTTCTCAGCTGATGTCCCTAAGATATGTGGTTGGTATTACATTGATACAACAATAGATTTCCAAATATGAGACCAGATGGCACCAGGGTAAGAAGAAAACTTTTAGTTCTTGGGCTATGTCGTCCTCTGCGGAGGTTTAGCAAAAGAACACAGTAGTAGTTGTGGATTTAAAACTGTTTAGTATGAACGAGCCCTAATATTACTAGTGGGACCTCTTAAAATAGGCCTTTCCTAATTGTGCTACTTTAGGGTAAATGTTCCACAGATCTATAAAACTGTACTGTAAAGCTCTGTTGATTTCTGTGCAGGCGATGCGTCTTATATCTTTGTTTTGCTTACAGAGAGTTAACTCTAGAGCCATCTCAATCGCCTCCGACAAAATATAGTCGCCATATCTTACAGATTCCAGAGGGTGTGGAAGAAGAGGTGAGAAATCCACATTCTGTATCTCATTACAGTACGTTGTATTTTCTGCGGGCTTTAAGCTCTTGGCTTGTTGCTTTTTTTAAAGCGTACACATTATTCCAGGAGAATTAGCAGATTTGTACGTTGTGCGTATTCTTAACCATTAACCCTTTCCAATCCAATTTGTATCCTGGTTTTCCTAAGGGGCTTACTCTTTTTCTGCTGTTATACAACGGCGCTATCTGCTGGCCTAAGCCAGTACTGCATGAGGTGACACATTGGATAGGCTCCGACAGCAGAGAGCCTGGCAATATACAGTAAGAGAACCCCGACGGACGTCTTCCAACATCGGAGCTGTACAGCCTTAAATCATAATGTCTTTAGAGGTCAGACAGTGGATTGGAAAGGGTTAATAGTAATCTTGACCTTAGTGTTACCGATATCGGTCATTTTTAGCAGTTTTCCCCTTTTCTGCAAGCTCTCGCTACTGAGTTGTATATTTTTCAGCAGCTCGGCTCCATAGGTCGCTGTCACTTTTCCACTACCCAACAGTTGCTTCTAATGAGTTAGAAGATTGTTCTTGTTGTTTCTCTGGGTTATGCTCCTTTTACACTGATTCTGAACGAGAATTGTCTGCACGAGTAACCGAGCTGATGGCGCGTCATCCTCACCAGCTCGTCCGCGCTCGTACAGGCAGATGTATCGTTCACTTCTTGCTCACATTCCTATGTAAAACGCTGAACAGGAAGTGTTTACACGCAACGACAAGTGAACGAGCCAACAATCATTTTTATGGAGGCTGAAAGTGAACGACAAACGAGAAGCGAATGATTCTCGTTTGTCATTCAGTCGTCGGCTCGTGTTTCTACTGAACGATTAATCTACTTTTATTCATTTTGAATGATTTTTGGAACGATAATCGTTCCGTCTAAACGCACCATAAGCTTCCAGTAATCCAATCAGCTGCTCCTTTATAAAGCAGGACAACTGGCAACCTGTCTAATTCTCCACCTAACCCTGTCTTGCAGACAACGCAGCAGCAAAGTGTTTAGGAGAGGCAAAAACTCGTACGTTCTTACAGACCTTGATGGAGAGAAGCCCTGCTAGGGCCAGGCCATATGCAACAGACGTTTGGCACAAATTCACCTGCAGAATTGGCCAAGAATCCATTCGAAATCCACATGCATAGCATACCGACTTCACCCCACTACATCGAAAGGGGTGGGAATCCACAAGGGGAATTGCCATGCTGTGGATTTATAAATCCGCGCTGAAGGTCATTTCCATGCAAATACGAGTATATTCTGCAGTATGCGGAGGAAATTGTTAAAATCTCAGCTGCAAGTTACTTCCATTTTACCTGCACAGGTCTACAGGTACAATCTGACCTGTGTGGATGTACCCTTATACTTAACTAGTCTGAGACTCATTGATTCATACGCTAGTCTTTATAAAAAAAACAGTGTGCTGGAGTAAGATGCTCTCCATTTATTAAGGCCGCATGCACAGGACTGGTTGAATCCGGCCCTGACTGCGGCCAGCGACCATACGCATCTGTCATTCTCTGGCTTCTCTGTACTGCAGATGTGCACACGGTTCGCCGTTGGACATGCGCAGTACAGATTTTTTAATGTATTTTTTTGAACTCCTGCTTTTCCTGTGTCATTGCCTAGCGATGAGTCGGAATCACCGACCTTTCCGCAATGTCAATTGTGGAAGGGTCGCGGATGGGACAGCTTTCATTGACTTTAATGGAAGCCGTCTGCGTGGGTCCGCATAAAAATGGAGCATGCTGCGATTTTTTTTTTTTTCATCCGCGAGTGGAAACCGCAGTTGGTTTCTGCTCGTGTGCATAAAGAATAACTTTTTCACAGTGTGCTATTGGCAGTACTTGCTGCGGAATCCGGTGGCAGACGCCCGCACGGGTTCCGCAGTGCAAATTCGGCCGTGTGCATGAGGCTTAAAAGTTGTGTGTCTCTTTATAAATTTAATTGCATCGCCTGTGCGACTCGGACTGAAATCTACACAAGCTCTGAGCTGGTGTTGATTGCAACTGTAATTTGCGCCAATTTCTGGATATATTATTTTAATGCACTCGATTAATTTACAGAAGTAACAAAAGAGAAAAAAAAAAAGAATAAGTTGAAATAAGGCCACCCTGGCTGTTGGTACATGTATGCAGGGTTAAGACATGACCACATTTCAGCACAAAGCTGCTTTATTACCTATTTTCTAGTTAAAGAGGAAGAAAATGAGTGAGTGGTCTTATGTAAGGACGTTACTGTATTTTTGGCTGTAACTTCCCTTATCACTCCTGTTACTTTTGTTAAAGTTGTGCACGGTCCACTGAAGGCAGTCTGTCACATGCAATGGCCACATTACATGCCACCATCACATTATTACCATCTATGTAAACCTTCTGAAAGGTACAATGTACTAAACTCCCCTTTAATCCAGGTTCATCTCTGCAAACTGTTCCTATAAGGAGTCCCTCTCCCTCAGCTGAACCCACATTTCCTTGCTATGTGCACTAATGTGAGGTGTAAATGACGGCCTCCTCATGCACTGTGCGACTGTGGGAATATGATCCGCCCGTGCACAATGAGGCCTTAGTGTGCTATAGCCATGTGATGGGTTCACTTTAGTTTAGGATGACTTTTTTTTTTTTTTATTACAACACGTTCCTAATTTCCTTATCCATTAACACTTATTTTGTTTTGCAAGGTGCACTACTCGTCCCAAAACCCTGGGAGCTCCAGAGATAACCTGCTAGAGATCCCCGGGATCTTCAGTCCTGGAGAGGGAACCTCCGAAGCTTCCCCTCCTACTGTGGAGCCGGCGCAGACTGTCACAATCCATCCATCTGCTGAGTAAGGACTTCTTGTTATGGATGACTGCTGTCACTACGTGAGGAGTGCAGTTAGGAGCATCTCATGTCTGTCTTGTCTTTCCCTCCACAGCGATTCCATACAAGAAGTGATTGTTGATGATTCGGTTCTGCACTCATTAGCCGATCAAAACTTAAATCCAAGCAAATCCAATGCAAGTGATGAGCTGGCACTAGATGTTGTACAAGCAAACACCGCTGAAGACCAAGACAGTGTCCTTAATTCTATTCTAAACGAACACTATACACAGAGTAATCCTGATCTCCTGGACCGGTAAATATTTGTTATTGAGGAGGGGTTTGAGTCCAAAACTTAACCTTTTAAAGGGGTCCTCCGTTTTGGGCAGATCTCTGTTTGTTACATTGGTCCTTTTGACAGTAAGCTTGATGACAGTACATTCCCTTGCTGGGACCTCAGCAGTAATCTGCAGGGGGAATGTGACAAAGAGCAAGTGTCTAATTCCCCTGTAACATCACCACAGGGGAAATTAAATGGGTATTTCAGTTAGTGGCTGTAATTTTCACATTTTCCGACGCATGGGGGAAAACTTATAGATCAATGGGACCGGCGCTGATCACAAAAACTGAATGTGGGTCCCGTTTCCCCGCCCTCCTTACTTCCTGCTTTCTTTTCCCACAGCAGTGAATGGACGGTAGGATGCACAAGTGCACTTGCACTTCATTTAGTGTCAGTGGGATTACCAAAGATGGTAGAGCGCTGTACTTGGCTGTCTCCAGTAGTCCCATTACCATGGAATGGAGTAGTAGCACGCTAGCGCAACCTGCCATTCGTTTATTGCTATGGAAAAGAAACCAGGGGGAGGATGGGGGGGAACAGGACCCCCTGTTTTTGGGATCGGTGGGGGTTCCAGCGGTCTGATCCCCATCTGCCAATCTTCACCCATCCAGTGGATGGCACTGTACAATCCTTTTAAGAGTTGTGCAGTGTCAGTTCAGGACAGGTCCTCCAGAGCAGGAGATGCTTTTTGTGACTTCTCTTCACTCTGGCTTAGAGTTGAGGATCCAGAGCAGCCTTCCCCTATCCTTTACCTCGGCATTCGATAACAGGGAATATGAAGATGAGTTGTCTAAACTCTACATCCACATTAGAGAATTAAAAAGTTCTAATAAAAGTTCTGGCTGTGTGATCTGAAATTGTGTTGTTGATGAACTATAACCGGTGAGCATATGGTGATGTGCCAAGGTTAGAAGACAAAGGGTTGGGCATGTCATATGCCCTCTAGGGTCTTCCTCAATGCTAAGTTCTTGGTCACCAAGAACAAATATGTACTTATTTTAACACTTATAAACGTGTCCAGGCTTACTAACTCGCTGGGCTCTTCTGGTGTGACGCCAGAACCTGGCTAGTGTCTCCCTCTTCCTGCACCCCTCTCTCCCTGGGAGTCACCGCCATCTCAACCTTAACACGTCACTTAAAGGGCTACTCTGGCGGATTTTTGACAATTCATTATGTAACTATTCCCCCAGTTGATGTAAATTGAATACTATTACATTGATTGGTTAGTTCCTTTCTATTCAGGTGGACATGTGATCTCTGTTCTAACTCTTACATTTACTTGGGCCTGTGTTCTCAAACTAGTCAGTTTCTCAGTCAGCATAACTTCTGTGTTAATATTACCTAGAATTTACCACACATGATCTTCAGAGGGGACACGAACACTCCTATCATAGGTACTTCTGATGATTACACAGTTATAATGGAGATCACAGCTCCTTCTCCTCCTGCCTTTATACGTAGGAGCTGTATCTTATTTACAGAAGATAATAGCCCTGTCCTTCCATCAGGCAAAGCTGGTACAGTCCCTAGTTGATCATGTAATACTGTGCTGATGCATCATGTTATTGATGGCACAGAATAGTGAAAGTATCAGACAGGGGACTGCACTGCATGGAAGTGACTGCACTATACAGAGGGGGCCTCCAGAGTGTGAGGGGGACAGGGATGGATAAAATGTGTTTTTGATGGTGTGGCCCTTTTAATATGTGTCGATCACACCCCAGTAGCTTGGATATTTCAAATATTTTGTTTTTAAAGCAATTTTACAGTTTTCAATATTTGACCGTCCGTTTAAGGAGGAAAAAAAAAAGTTTAAGCGTACACAGAGAGGTAAAAGTGCAGTAGAGGGGTAAAAGCATTGCTGCACCATTGCCGCCATGTGCATGTACCCTTATAGATAAACCTGTACGTGCGGTATGTCACCAGGTAGATCATCTGAAATTCATTTTACCCAGTGATTATTCAGGTTACTATGGTTTGGAGTTGGAGTTGATCCCATCTTACAGAGTAAATGCTGTATTATGTGTCATAAGCGCACATGTTAGAGCGGCGTTCAACTAAAGGTTCTCGCAGGGCTACGATCATACACTTTGCTCTACATTGAAAGCACCTCCAATGTGTATCTTCATAGTACCCCAAGTTGAGAAACTCTTCATTAGAGAATAGCAGCGTTACATTAATGCCTTTCACTTAGTCTTCAAAATCTAGTAAGATGGTGCTTTCTTTTTTTTTTCCCCTAGAGTAGACCTCCAAGACTTCCTTAGTTGCATCGATGCTAGTCTGGAAGAACTACAAAGCATCTTCTCCCAAAAGAAGCTAAGTGTTGAATCGGATGTTATTGATGAGGTGAGACTAGTATTGGTGATTGGAAATACTCTCTCCATTATATTTTATACATCATCCATCTGCTTTTTTTTCTTTTTATCATACAAGAACGGTTCCGTCTCCTGAGCATGCCAGTACTTCTAGTGTCTGTCAGGCATAAAAGGCTTCAGAAATCTATACGGTTTCCCTAATGGAACGGGGAGAGTATGGCGGCCACTGTACTTCTTTATTTTATACTACTTTTTTTTTTTTTTCTTTTTCGGGTATGTCTGTTCCTTGCAATGAGTGTGAAACAACCTTACTTCCAGAGATTGCTCATTTGTATTGGAAGCAGAGGGCTCAGACTAAACTATAAAAACAATGTCTGCCCCCTTAACCTCTTCAGTGGCATGTTTTATTACCATGTCATTTAAAAAACCTGCCCTGTGAGGTATGAGTCAACAATGCAATTTAATCTTGCAAGTATTTGAAAGCACTGTACTACTCTGACAGTTGGTATTTTGACAGGGAAATCTCTGGGGCTTGCTGCACTGAGTATGCCATAAAAACCCTGGAAGATTTCAGATGACAGCTCAGTGCTCTGCACATTTCAGCACTAGAGCTGTCCAGGGAAATCTTCCGGGGTTTAACTGCATGGTCAGTGCAGCCAGCCCTGGAGATTTTCTGGGCATGCCACTAAAGGGGTTAAAAGTCCAGCAGTCCCATACACTGCCCTTTTTTTTTTATTTTGTAGGTTCTTGATTTGTACCGCTTTCCAGTGCAGCTTAGACATAACCTAAAATAGAACGTGTCGCTAAGTCATTTATCTCTTCAACTTACTTTTTGCAGCTGTTTAAACCTGACTTGTCATCCTCAGATACTCCAGTTGTTGCTACCGACGCCAGCATAGTCAGTGTGAGTATATTTCCTAGTTAGCCGTTTTCATTCTACAGGCATATTACTTGATTTTACCTATGAACAGATGGGACATTTAATTTTGTGGGGTTTTTTTTTTTTTTTCTTGTTTTTATTTTGTAGGTTCCACAACCGGACCCAGCAGATGGTACAATGTCGGGAAGCAGTGACAGTTTGAATAAAGGTTTAATTTTATTATAAATTACTTGAAACTAAAGCAACCAGTGCTTTTGGTTTAGTGAAGAATACCAATTTTCAGTTATGTAATCTTTTATGGATGGCGCTGTTGTTCATTGCCTATTTAGTAGTCAGGTCTTTTGAATGAGTTCCTGAAATTAAGGTTCACCTTTTGAACAGCAGTTTACCTGTAGATGTGATCTATATAAATAGAGAAATCTCACATCTGTCTTGTGGTTTCCATTACAAACTGAAATCCTGACGCAGTTCCTAATCATCACACGGCCATCTGACACACTGTTGGTGTTCTTCTTGTCAAGTACAGTTTGACAGAATCTGCGGTGGAGGTTCCTGGTGAAGCCGCCAACACGGATGTGAAAATAGTATAACCGCAGACGCTTTGCATTATTTTGTCCCAAGTTACACCCATCATTGTCCATAGCTCTATTCATTATTGTTCAGATTGCTGAACTGCCATCATTGTTTTCTCTGGTGATCTGCAGTCTGTTCATTTGTGGCCACACACTCTATACACTAATCCCATGTAGCAAAGTCTCTAAGTATACATCATCAATGTTTGATTGGGGACCTCTCGGACCCCAGCCAATGGCACTCTGCTTATATTGGACTAGTGGCTTTCCCACATGAGCAAATGTATCTGGTACTGCTCTGACAGCGGTATTTAAAGTGTTAACAGTTCTGACGAGCTGCGCGACTCATCGGAACAGCTGCCGCCGGGTGTTTGCTGTAACAACAGCCTGCACCCGACGTTGTATGGAGCGGGATCCACACGCGATCCCATCTCCATACAAACATTTGTTCGGACTTGCGAACAGGTTCCTGGATGGAACCTGTTCGCAAGTAGGGGAGCATCTGTATTTCCCTTAAGTGAAGCACTGGAGTGGGGAATCTCATCATTGCTGCCTTTATTCTTGATGCCATTTTTCGTCTCCACTTGTACACTATTCACAAGAAACGGATCTAGCTACTGGGTGTGAATGGAGATCTTTTTTCGGTGGCACTTAGACCTAAGACTGTGCTCTGTAAATTTCTCAATGCCCCAGTACAGTCAAAAAGCTGTACAAAAATTGCCAGATTTCAGTCACTAATTGTGCTGAAAAAAAAACAGAGCATTTGACTTGTAGCAAATGTATTGTTCAAAACTGTCAAGGAAGGTTTAAAAAGTGTTAAAGACCTGCACCATTTTTGGCGCAAATTACTGATGTACATGCCATGAGGATATGTAAGGAAGAGGAGTGTATTTAAATGATCACTAACTTTTCAAGCAACCTAAGCGTATATGATAGCCAGTGTGAAAACTAGCGAAAGTGCAGTTTGCTCTATTTAACTAAAATGATCCCACTATTGTTACTCGGGCTGCTGTTGGGGGGGGGGGGGGGGTTCACTATTATTACTGGGGCTGCTGTTGGGGGGGGGGGGTGTCACTATTATTACTGGGGCTGCTGTTGGGGGGGGGTCACTATTATTACTGGGGCTGCTGTTGGGGGGGGTCACTATTATTACTGGGGCTGCTGTTGGGGGGGGGGGTCACTATTATTACTGGGGCTGCTGTTGGGGGGGGGTCACTATTATTACTGGGGCTGCTGTTGGGGGGGGTCACTATTAATACTGGGGCTGCTGTTGGGGGGGGGTCACTATTATTACTGGGGCTGCTGTTGGGGGGGGGGGTCACTATTATTACTGGGGCTGCTGTTGGGGGGGGGTCACTATTATTACTGGGGCTGCTGTTGGGGGGGTCACTATTATTACTGGGGCTGCTGTTGGGGGGGGGGGGTCACTATTATTACTGGGGCTGCTGTTGGGGGGGGTGTCACTATTATTACTGGGGCTGCTGTTGGGGGGGTGTCACTATTATTACTGGGGCTGCTGTTGGGGGGGTGTCACTATTATTACTGGGGCTGCTGTTGGGGGGTGTCACTATTATTACTGGGGCTGCTGTTGGGGGGGGGTGTCACTATTATTACTGGGGCTGCTGTTGGGGGGGTGTCACTATTATTACTGGGGCTGCTGTTGGGGGGGGTGTCACTATTATTACTGGGGCTGCTGTTGGGGGGGGGGGTGTCACTATTATTACTGGGGCTGCTGTTGGGGGGCGGTGTCACTATTACTGGGGCTGCTGTTGGGGGGGGGGTGTCACTATTACTGGGGCTGCTGTTGGGGGGGGGGGGGTGTCACTATTATTACTGGGGCTGCTGTTGGGGGGGGGGTGTCACTATTATTACTGGGGCTGCTGTTGGGGGGGGGGTGTCACTATTATTACTGGGGCTGCTGTTGGGGGGGGGGGGGTGTCACTATTATTACTGGGGCTGCTGTTGGGGGGGGGGGTGTCACTATTATTACTGGGGCTGCTGTTGGGGGGGTGTCACTATTATTACTGGGGCTGCTGTTGGGGGGGTGTCACTATTATTACTGGGGCTGCTGTTGGGGGGGGGGGTCACTATTATTACCGGGGCTGCTGTTGGGGGGGGTCACTATTATTACTGGGGCTGCTGTTGGGGGGGGTCACTATTACTGGGGCTGCTGTTGGGGGGGGGGGGGGTCACTATTACTGGGGCTGCTGTTGGGGGGGGGGGGGGTGTCACTATTGTTACTGGGGCTGCTGTTGGGGGGGGGGTGTCACTATTATTACTGGGGCTGCTGTGGGGGGGGTGTCACTATTATTACTGGGGCTGCTGTTGGGGGGGGGGGGGGGTGTCACTATTATTACTGGGGCTGCTGTGGGGGGGGGTGTCACTATTACTGGGGCTGCTGTTGGGGGGGTGTCACTATTACTGGGGCTGCTGTTGGGGGGGTGTCACTATTACTGGGGCTGCTGTTGGGGGGGGTGTCACTATTACTGGGGCTGCTGTCGGGGGGGGGGTGTCACTATTATTACTGGGGCTGCTGTCGGGGGGGGGGGGGTGTCACTATTATTACTGGGGCTGCTGTCGGGGGGGGGGGTGTCACTATTATTACTGGGGCTGCTGTCGGGGGGGGGGGGGTGTCACTATTATTACTGGGGTTGCTGTCGGAGGGGGGGGTGTCACTTATTACTGGGGCTGCTGTCGGAGGGGGGGGTGTCACTTATTACTGGGGCTGCTGTCGGGGGGGGGGTGTCACTATTATTACTGGGGCTGCTGTTGGTGGGGGGGGGTCACTATTATTACTGGGGCTGCTGTTGGGGGGGGGTCACTATTATTACTGGGGCTGCTGTTGGGGGGGGTCACTATTATTACTGGGGCTGCTGTTGGGGGGGGGTCACTATTATTACTGGGGCTGCTGTTGGTGGGGGGGGTCACTATTACTGGGGCTGCTGTTGGTGGGGGGGGTCACTATTACTGGGGCTGCTGTTGGTGGGGGGGGTCACTATTACTGGGGCTGCTGTTGGTGGGGGGGGGTCACTATTACTGGGGCTGCTGTTGGTGGGGGGGGGGTCACTATTACTGGGGCTGCTGTTGGTGGGGGGGGGGGTCACTATTACTGGGGCTGCTGTTGGTGGGGGGGGGGGTCACTATTACTGGGCCTGCTGTTGGTGGGGGGGGGTCACTATTGTTACTGGGGCTGCTGTTGGTGGGGGGGGTCACTATTATTACTGGGGCTGCTGTTGGGGGGGGGGTCACTATTATTACTGGGGCTGCTGTTGGGGGGGGGGGTCACTATTATTACTGGGGCTGCTGTTGGGGGGGGGGGTCACTATTATTACTGGGGCTGCTGTTGGGGGGGGGGGTCACTATTATTACTGGGGCTGCTGTTGGGGGGGGGGTCACTATTATTACTGGGGCTGCTGTTGGGGGGGGGGGTCACTATTATTACTGGGGCTGCTGTTGGGGGGGGGGGTGTCACTATTATTACTGGGGCTGCTGTTGGGGGGGTGTCACTATTACTGGGGCTGCTGTCGGGGGGGGGGGGGTGTCACTTATTACTGGGGCTGCTCTCGGGGGGGGGGGTGTCACTTATTACTGGGGCTGCTCTCGGGGGGGGGGGTCACTTATTACTGGGGCTGCTCTCGGGGGGGGGTCACTTATTACTGGGGCTGCTCTCGGGGGGGGGGGGGGGGGGTCACTTGTTACTGGGGCTGCTCTCGGGGGGGGGGGGTCGCTTATTACTGGGGCTGCTCTCGGGGGGGGTCACTTATTACTGGGGCTGCTCTGGGGGGGTCACTTAGTACTGGGGCTGCTATTGGTGGGGGGGCTCACTATTATTACTGGGGCTGCTGTTGGTGGGAGGGGGGGTCACTATTATTACTGGGGCTGCTGTTGGTGGGGGGGGGGGGTCACTATTACTGGGGCTGCTGTCGGGGGGGGTGTCACTATTACTGGGGCTGCTCTCGGGGGGGGGGTCACTTATTACTGGGGCTGCTCTCGGGGGGGGGGGTCACTTATTACTGGGGCTGCTCTCGGGGGGGGGGGGGTGTCACTTATTACTGGGGCTGCTCTCGGGGGGGGGGTCACTTATTACTGGGGCTGCTCTCGGGGGGGGGGTCACTTATTACTGGGGCTGCTCTCGGGGGGGGGGTCACTTATTACTGGGGCTGCTCTCGGGGGGGGGGGGGTCACTTATTACTGGGGCTGCTCTCGGGGGGGTCACTTATTACTGGGGCTGCTCTCGGGGGGGGTCACTTATTACTGGGGCTGCTCTCGGGGGGGGGGGGGTCGCTTATTACTGGGGCTGCTCTCGGGGGGGGGGGGTCGCTTATTACTGGGGCTGCTCTCGGGGGGGGGGGGGTCGCTTATTACTGGGGCTGCTCTCGGGGGGGGGGGGTCGCTTATTACTGGGGCTGCTCTCGGGGGGGGGGGGTCACTTATTACTGGGGCTGCTCTCGGGGGGGGGTCACTTAGTACTGGGGCTGCTATTGGTGGGGGGGGTCACTATTATTACTGGGGCTGCTGTTGGTGGGAGGGGGGGGTCACTATTATTACTGGGGCTGCTGTTGGTGGGGGGGGGTCACTATTATTACTGGGGCTGCTGTTGGTGGGGGGGGGGGGTCACTATTATTACTGGGGCTGCTGTTGGGGGGGGGGGTCACTATTATTACTGGGGCTGCTGTTGGTGGGGGGGGTCACTGTTATTACTGGGGCTGCTGTTGGTGGGGGGGGTCACCATTACTGGGGCTGCTGTTGGTGGGGGGGGGGTCACTATTACTGGGGCTGCTGTTGGTGGGGGGGGGGTCACTATTACTGGGGCTGCTGTTGGTGGGGGGGGGGGGTCACTATTACTGGGGCTGCTGTTGGTGGGGGGGGGGTCACTATTACTGGGGCTGCTGTTGGTGGGGGGGGTCACTATTACTGGGGCTGCTGTTGGGGGGGGGGGTCACTATTACTGGGGCTGCTGTTGGTGGGGGGGGGGTCACTATTACTGGGGCTGCTGTTGGTGGGGGGGGGGTCACTATTACTGGGGCTGCTGTTGGTGGGGGGGGGGGTGTCACTATTACTGGGGCTGCTGTTGGTGGGGGGGGGGTCACTATTACTGGGGCTGCTGTTGGTGGGGGGGGGGTCACTATTGTTACTGGGGCTGCTGTTGTGTGGGGGGGTCACTATTACTGGGGCTGCTGTTGGGGGGGGGGGGGGGTCACTATTATTACTGGGGCTGCTGTTGGGGGGGGGGGTCACTATTATTACTGGGGCTGCTGTTGGGGGGGGGGTCACTATTATTACTGGGGCTGCTGTTAAGGGGGGGGTCACTATTATTACTGGGGCTGCTGTTGGGGGGGGGGGTCACTATTATTACTGGGGCTGCTGTTGGGGGGGGGTCACTATTATTACTGGGGCTGCTGTTGGGGGGGGGGTCACTATTATTACTGGGGCTGCTGTTGGGGGGGGGGGTCACTATTATTACTGGGGCTGCTGTTGGGGGGGGGGGGGGGGGTGACTTTGCTGGGGCTACTGTGGGGGGGGGGGTCTCTATTACTACTGGGGCATGTTTACATGTGGCGGAAATGCTGCAGAATCTCCTCAGCGGAAATTTCCTTGGCAAATTTTGCTGCATTTCTCTATTGAAAAAGCAGTCAAAATCAACACCCTGTCTATTTTGAAACGTCCCATTTCTTTTTATAACGACAAGGGTAAAATCAAACATAGTCATAAGCTCCACCCCCTGATGTGTTGGCACTTTGCGATAAATAAGTGGGTTTTGGGTTGCAGTTTAGACACTTTGTCTCTAAAAGGTTCGCCATCACTGCTATTAGACGTACATTTACATCCTGCAGCATCAGGTTATGTATAAAGAGAGAACGCGCGTCGATCTCGCTCCATACAACACCGGCGCCGTCTTTTTTTTACAGCTGATACCCGCCGGCAACAACTCCGATAAGCCACCTGGCTTATCAGAGTTATTAACCTTTTTAAATGCTGCTGTCAATTCTGACAGCAGCATTTAAATTCCCTAGCCGATTTTCGAGAGATCACAGGGAGCTGTGAGGCTGTCATGGCAGCCGGGCGCCTTCTAAAAGGCAGAATGCCTATCAAGCCATCCCAATGGGGTGGCTTTATAGAATGCCTGTCTGTTCTGTCATGTTCCTAAACAGCCCCATAACTTGGTCTATGGGGATATGACAGGTTTCCTTTACTTTCTGGCTATTGAAGAGAATGACGGCTCTGCAATTCAATAAAGTCCTGATTAATAGAGATGAGCGAACGCACTCGGTTCGGGTGTTTTTGGACTTGAGCACCGCTTTTTTCCGAGTAACTGACTACTCGGACGAAAAGATTCCGGGGGGGTTGCAGAGGGGGGAGAGAGCTGCCCCCCGGCGCCCCCTGAATCTTTTCGTCCAAGTAGTCAGTTACTCGGAAAAAGCCGTGCTCGAGTCCAAAAACACCCGAACCAAGTACGTTCGCTCATCTCTACTGATTAACTCACACAATTACATGGGTCACGCTCCAAATCCAAAATGCCACCCATTGTTAGCATCTATGCACATCAGCATCACTTCTTTTCAATATCAGTGATGGGTACATTACGGTCAGTTATATTCCCCATCCATTGACTTATAATGGGTCCTCCTGGCTTTCTTTTCCTTTATAGAATAACCCTGCATGCTACAAGTATTCTAGATATGAAAGAACAAGGCAGGCCTTCTGGATAACAAATAAACTAACACTAATGTAAACCGAGGCTTTATGTCTAATTGATACATACGTACCATGTAGTCATGCATGTAGGTCGGTAAATGATCTGCTGATGGCCTGTATTACATGTTCTGTCAATAAGTTTATATATCGATGTTCCTATTTAATACTTTGAGGGATAATCTTGTGTTTTGCTCCTAGACAAGCAGCTGATGCAGTACACGGGGAACCCTTTGCTGTCACTCTTTGATCTTCCATCAAACCATCATGTAGCGTCTGTGGATCCAGGAGCCTTAGTGGGTACATCAGAAGATGGCCTGTACCCCTGCAGCTCCGCAGCGCAGAATAACTCCTGCCAAGCTACAGACCTATTGCTGGAAGATTTCCGCGGCTCCGAGGAGCTCCTACCTATTTTTGTTCTTAGTCCAGTCAACAAACTTCTGGAGGAAGCCACCGACTCACAAAGACTTGAATAAATGGAAGTTTTTATAGAAAAAAGTTGTCAGGTTGCTGAAGCTGGATTGTCCAAAATCTGAACTCTTCACATGAATATCCTGCAATAAGTTCATGTCATGGGGAAGTGAGCAGCTCTTACTGTTGTCGTCTGTTCTGTTTTTAAATAAGAAAAGAAGAAGAAAATCCAGGAAGGTTCTTTGTAATGTTGTAACCTTGATTAGGGTGAAGTGCTGGAACCTCGATGTGTTAGGTTGTATGGCTGTTCCCTATATTAAAAAGACAATTAAAATGAGAATTCGCCAGTATGTGTGCATATGAGCTTCCAGATCTTAATCCTTCTATATATATTATTTACACTGAATGGCCACTTTATTATAGACACCCATCCAGTAGCATGTTAGACCTTCTTTTGGCCTTCAGCACCATAGCAGTGTGTTGTGTGATGTCCGTCCTTAGGTGGACTCATCATGTGCCAAGAAAACACTCCCCACGCCATTCACCTCTTCCACCAGCCTGAACTGTTGACGCCTGACGGGAAGTGTTCATCAATTCATGCTACTCCCACCAAACTCTGACGTGCCCACCTTCATGGTGCAACAGAAATTTGGATTCTTCTGACCAAATTTTTTTTTTTCCACTGCTCAGGGATCAATCACATTTCACCTACTTGAGTCTTGCCTTTATGTATTTCTTAGCAATGGCAGTCAAATTGGCCCAACCATTTTAAAGTTAAGCAAATATAATGTTGGTACTCCAGCTATCATCTGAATGCATGACTCTGTATGGCCAGTTTATCAGAACGATTCTTTACACCCTCTTCTGACCCCTTTTGTTGGCTACATCCACAGTATCTCCTTTCACGGGATGTTTTTCCTTGATCGCACCATGCCCAGTATACTCTCAACATCCAAGAGAACTCCACAATGTTGGCAGTTCTTGAAATACCAGCCCAGCTGGTCTAGTGATGAGGCGTCGCTCATGTGGCGTCACAATAAAACTGATACGTAGGAAACTTGATTTTATGCCACACTCTGGGGTCACAGGTCTAATTTTCATACTGGGAAGATGCAGTAGTGAAAGGGCCGATGTCTAATAAGGTGGCTATTTGGTGTAGATTCAGTAAGGAGCTAACCACATGGTCTTGCTTCCAAATTCTGCACATAAAACGCAGGCAACGTGTGTCCTTGCCTGACCCGAACTCCGAGCATCATGCACACATAATGTTGTTGGGTTTTCATTTACATGCTGTCCATCTGCACAATGTAGTGTTTGAGTACGGTGAAACCAGAGGGTCAATATACATAGGATATAAGGGAGTAGACAATCGGTGATGCTTACTAAAAGAGGGGGTCTCTTGGGGAGGAATCTCAATCCCATCAATGTCTGATAGGCAAGGGTCCCAGTAGAAGACAAGGTGGCAGGCAAAACACACAGGACACTTGTTTACATGTTTCCACAACTCTCAGACTTCAATACAGAGAGCCTGCGGAGATGGCATAAACCTGTAGTCCAATACGTGGGCAGCAGTTGGGGAGCAGAACTGAAGCTTTACCCTTGAGACTGCTTCTTTCTGTCTGGTGCCAACTCCTCGGGCTTCTGTCTTCTATACTGAAAACTGCGTAGGGACAGAAACCTGTACAGGACCATAGGGATCAATATGCAAGACGGAGACCTCTTTGTTCACATTGATCTATAGATTTGGGCTAAAATATATAAAGTTTAACCCCACCCTCCCCCGTTTTCACACCAAAGAATCAAAACCGTAAAATTAAGCAGGATTTATTTTTTTCCCCCCTTCTTCAGCCTACTTAAATGTTTTTCAATATATTATATGGTACATCTAATAGTACTGCGTGTGTATATGTGTGATAGATATATGTTTTGTTTTTACTGTACTATTGGATGTACCATATAATGTATTGAAAAACTTAAGTAGGCTGAAGAAGGAAAAACATCATGCTTAATTTTATGGTTTTGGACAACATTCTACATCAATCTGCTCCGCTTCTCTCTTATAAGGCGATGCCTGCAGATCCGCCACCTTGTTCATCATGGCAGGTTTCTGTTAAGAAGATCTGATATTAAATGAGGGAAGGTCTGTGTGTAATTTGTTCTTCTGTTTTATGAATTTCTGTTATTACTGTGGGGTTTAGAGTGCAATCTATTGTTTTTTTTTATGCAGATTTTACTCTTCTTAGGTAGCATTCAGGTCTATTATATACAGTAATCCACGGTTTGACAACTTTATTTGCATGTATACATATGGATGGGATACAGGGTTATGTGACTAAAGGGCCACTCTGGTGTTTTTGTTTTATTCATTATGTAGCTATCTCCCTAGTATATATGTCAGCTAGTGTTACCTTGCTTAGTTATTTCTTTTCGTCTGAAACTCCTGGGCTCGCTCTTCTCAGATGGTCATGTGATCTCACTTCTGACCAGCTCAGATCTACTTGGGGTTAGGTGTTCGTTTTCTAGTCAGTTTCTCAGTCTGTGTGATGCTGTTACACGGGACTGGCTATGGGGGCGCACAGTCATACTGAGGATTATCACACAGCTCTAATAGGAGATAACAGCTTAGCCCTCCTGACCGTATACTTATGGGACGTAGCTTATTTAGAAGCCTATAGCAGCTATGGATAATTTAAACCTCCCCCTACCCCTATCCCCTTGTAGAGAGAGATGGTATAGCGCTGCTGATGCATCATGGGATAGATGTGAAAGTAAAACCAAAATCATTCAGCATTAAGATGGTGGCTGATAATGGGGCTACACTGCAGGGAAGTGGCTGGGATACACAGAAGGGATCTCCAGAGTCTGACAGGCAATCGGGTCAAGGGGGAAGAGATGGAAAAATGTCTTTTGGCAGAGTGGCCCTTTAAGCAATGACATTTTGGTTTGTTTGCTTAAATATTTTTTTGTGGCTTTTTTTTTTTCTGTATCTGTTTTATTTGGTGAGGGGCATTGTGTGATGGGATGGTCATCACTAGAGATGAGCGAACGTACTCGTTAAGGGCGATTTCGCAATCGAGCATCGCTATTTTCGAGTACCTGACTACTCGGGTGAAAAGATGCGGGGGGGGGGGGGGTAGCAGTGGGGAACAGGGGGGGCAGGAGCCAGCGTGGTGGAGCGGGGGGTAACGGGGAGCTCTCTCCCACCCGCGCCCCCCGAATCTTTTCACCCGAGTAGTCAGGTACTCGAAAATAGCGATGCTTGGTTGCGAAATCGCCCTTAACGAGTACGTTCGCTCATCTCTACTCATCACATCATGATGGTGGTTCATAATGTTTGTATGTGCAATCACAATCCCTTACATGCATTTTAGGATTAAAGTTACACATTTCTAGAATAAACACATTTTACAGCCTTCTGATATCTCCCACTGCAGGGCTGGCGGTGTACAATGTTTCTATAGTAGGATTTTGGTAATAATGGTAATTTCAGTATCCTACCTCCTACATGGATTTTAAACACTCTGATGTTTAGTTTCATAGCCTTGAGACTTGTGGAATTCTTGCTATTTCCAGCTGCACTGTCCATGATACTGCATGTAATGTGTATGTATTCTAGATGATATTCCTGACTGTTGGATTTATAAAAGATATTGGTTGAAACTTGTTGTCCATTGTTTCCTCTAGTTATAAACCTTTTATGTTTATTGCTACCCTTTAGATGATCTGCCAAAAGCATTTAGGCCGATTTCACATCTGCTTCAGGACCACCGGCCTGAGGTTACGGCTCAAAATTCCAGAAGGAAAAGTGCTGCATGCAGCACCTTCCACTCAAAAGCTGGGCGGACCCCATTATAGTGAACGGGGTCAGTCGAGCGCTGCTCAGTTCCATCCAGAGACTCAAACGTCCAACCCTGAGGATTTCCCGAATGGAGCAGGACAGCAGAACCCCGAGTGCAGATGTGAAACCACCCTTGCCTTACTGGAAAATTTAGATGACCCATCTCACAGCAGCATTTCATACAAAGGTGTAAGTTTGCCATCAGATGCAGGGGGCTTCCCCACTCAGTGTGGGAGTTCAGCACTGAAGAATTCTAGCTATACTCTTTAAACATATGCTAGATCTTGAAAGATGTGACCAGTACAATTGGTATAAACTAGATTTTCTAATTACCATTAAAATATGATAACCAAAATGCCATTATTAACTCTTTCCAATCCGATGTCTTCCTACATTCTGATTGAAGCCTGTGCAGCTCCAATGTCAGAAGATGTCCGGCAGGGTATTCTTACAATATATATTACTGGCCGCTTTGTTGTTGGGGCCTCTCTAGCATGTCCCATACTGCAGTAATGGCTCTAGCCAGCAGATGGAGCCATTGTATAATAGCAGAAAGAGAAAGCCTCCTAGGAAACCCTGAATCCAAAATTGGATTGCAAAGGGTTAATAAACTTGTATAAACAGTGCTGCATTCCTATGAGAGCTACAGCGTAGTCCATAGAGTCTTTTGGATGCCGTCCGATTCACCAACACATTGACAGGTTTTGCAGCTTTAATAACTGCATCGGCAACAAATTTTGTTTTTAGAAACAAATGTCTACCACCTTCTGGAAACAGTGTCACATGTCATAACATATCACTTGGATATCTTATCTCTTCCTGATTGGTGGAGTATGGCTTACGGCACTTCCACCAGTTCTTAGAATTAAGGGTTTATAGCAACTTCATAGTTGTTCCCTGCACGATCACAATCTGATCACCCACTGTACAGAGGCACTACAACACAACCCTGATGAGCTGAACTCGGTGCTGTGTAGTACCCTGCCCAGCAGGAGGTGCTATTGGGCTGGGAAAAGGTGGGGGTCTTGGTACACTAGAGGCTCCCAGAGATTAAACTCCACCAATCATAACGTTTCGTTTATCTCTTACAGCTCTTTTTTAAAGAGTAACAAAACTTTTTATTCCCACCCCTTCATAAAGAGAGAGACACTTTTCTAGATCATTTTACTTTGTACTATCTCAACTTATTAACCATTTATTTCTTGCCTTCTGCACTGGTCACTTTTTGAATTTACTGATGAGGGCACAGAAGTCCCTAACAGCAAAAGGTCATAGTTACTGCCATAAAAGTCTATGGAGAGAAGAGGAGGAAGTTGCTGTGGAGGTAGACCGGTATAGAGCCGCACAGAAAAGCTGCTGCTGCACCTAATAAGTGATTTATTTTCTCCCATTCCAGTGCTGCATTCACAGCTACACTGCAAAGGACTGTTGTATAATGTCCTCCATGCTGTAACTACTTCGGGGAGGAAGGGGGGGGGGGAGGCTACAGAGAGATAGGGATGCAAGATCTCTGTGAGCATGGGAGACATAGCAGCTTCAGTGAAGGCTAACTATTAGAATTCAGACTACAGAAGGTGAAAATTGGCTAAAAAATGTATGATAGTGACCAGATATAGGGAACATGCACGCATGTAGCAGCTTATTCGGAATTCCAGGGTTTCCTTTTTGCTATATTTTATTCAATAGTTCCCTGTAGTATTGTTTGACTTTATTTTGTTGCAAGCTATTTAGTAAAGCTCATGAGTTTGCTTTTAACAACCTTGTTTGTTTCCTTTTTACTAATACTGTATTATCGCAAACTGGTTGGCATATGTATAGAATGTCTCGAACCCTAGTTGATTAAGGAATCGCTGAAAAAGGAATCACATCTATTTCTAAAAATCTGAGGTCGGCCATACTTCCCAACATGCTTACGCAGATAAAAAGGAAGGTATGAGCACAGCTTTCTAGCAGCAAGCAGAACAGGCAAATGCTAAATGGGGAGGAGGGGTAAGGGGGGGGGGGGGGAGAGACTGCATAGGTGCAAAATACTGATGAACAAACACACCTATGCCTGCCGCATAATGGAGGGGGGCTACTAGTATTCTTGCACATAGGTAAAGCTTGTTTAGGGTGCCAGTCACACGTATGTGTAGTGTACCATGAAGGCTTACAGTCTTTAAGTAACGCTCATGTTACCAGATCAAGCAAGCTGTCCTATACCTTAGACCACTTTCAGACAGGCGAGCGCGATATCACGCTTGGTAACGTGCAATTTCTCCAAAAATGTGAGGCGTTTGTGTAAAAAAAAAAACCTTGCATCACTTCAGAGAAGTACCAATTCTCGGGCGCAGCATTGTTTTCAATGTAAAACATTGCATCGTATGCACGCTGTACGATATTTTTCCTGGCACCATTACAAATAATGGCGAGGTTTTCTGAGGCAATGTCCAAGGATGGGACATTGCTGCATTTTTATTTGTCCTGCACTGCAATGTGATACAAGAAAGAAGAAGCCAAAAACATGGTCATTTATGACCCCATTCCAAAGAACGGGGGTTCATATTTGGTGTCTCGCAATGAACAAATCGCGCACAATTTTCTCGGCCATGTGAAAGAGGTCATTGGCGCTCGTGCAGAGCATTTAGACAGGTAGAGTTCACCACTGGATCGCGGGCTTCTCGCACCTTCTATGTGAAGTGTTGGATCGCGGCTGCTTGTTCAGTGCAAACGCTCCTCATCCAACAATGTTTGTGCTTGCTGAAAGTCAGCGCTAACAAATTAGTAAATGTTTAATAAATGTTTATTGCTCAAATTCCTTCGTTTGAACGAATTTTGAGCAATGATCGTCCCAAGTAAGTGGCCCACAATGGTCCTTTTACATGTAGTTAGTCTGCCTGTCCACGTGAGCAGGAGCCAGCAGACGGATCTCCGCGGTCAGCCTATCTGACAGGCTGACTGCGAAGAATCGCGGCAATTCATAGCATGCTGCGAATTGCCGTCCGCGGAGGGAGAATCACAATGATTCTCCGCTAGTGGACAGAGGAGCTGCGCTTTCCATAGCAACACTATGGAAAACGTGCACTGCGTTCCCCACGGCCGGATTATCCACCGCAGGGAACCCAATGCTAAAACACTTGTGGACAGGCAGCCTTATTCAGATTATTGCTGGATTGTGCAAATCTGATCTTTTTTTAAACAATTGTGAAGTGTTTGTTTACATATTGTTTAGTTTAAATTGAGGAATTACCAAACTTGTGAAGAACATAACAACATATAATGTTCTCGTACAAAAAGATAAGACATCTTCTGACCTTTATCCACTGTTTGAGATGGTTTACACACGTTCTGCGCACTTTATGTGGTGCCCAAGGATTGTCCTGGTCACCCATTTTCACCCCAAAATACTTTGTAAACTTTTAGAATAAATTCCGATTTAGGTGTCGTAAAACAACTCCATCTAACGGGCCACTCTCACACAGCCCGCTTTTTACCATGATTAGCACGGCATTTCAAATGCCGCGGTACAGCGCCTCCATTGATTTCAATGGGGCCTCGCAGACTAGCACTCGAACGCGGCTTTCCTGCTCTATTTTTGTGCGTTTTAGCGCTTGTTAATGCATCTCATTACCATCACAATGATGGGGTGCGCTAAAAACCGCTGGAGCAAGAGTTGGAAAATGCTGCACAGAATTGCAGGAAAACTGCGCAGTGTTGGATTTAAGAGCAGGCTAACAGAAGATACCTGGATTGTTCTTGCATTTTCCACAAACCGTTTTCTGAATGGTTGACATCTTCATAAACCCCTTAAGAACAAGGTCTATTTTGGCCAAGAGGACTCATGTAGGGATTTAACAGCGGGAATCGCTATTCGTATTGATCTGCGCTGTTGCAGGGGAGGCCGGTGATCAGTTTCAGCTACCTCCCACTGCTGGATGGCGCGGGCTCTGCTTCTGAGTTAAGTCCCCTGCAGCTGGGACATAAGTTTATGTCCTGTAGTGTTAAGGTGTTAAAAAGAAAAGTCACTTACATCAAATACTGGAACTATAGCCATCTGCTAAAGATACCCCCGAATATATGTTACATATTAGCATGTAAGACGTACCTGTATGTATGACAAGGTGGGATATTAGTGGCAGCATAGTTGGGTGCAAAAAGTAGTAAACAGACTTTATTCTTCCATGCCAAAAGTCAAACAGCTACGCTTCGACCATTGACAAAGGCCCACAGGGTCGAAACGTAACTGCCTAAAACTATTTTATCCTTTTTTTTATGTTTTTTTTTTTTTCAATGGTTTAGTTTAAAACTTTAATTTCTTCTTTTGTCCTCAAGGGGATTTTCACTTCTCAATTATTTTCTTGTGCATGTGAAATGTGAAGGAAGCTACGAGGTTATAATAAAGTATGCCCTAACAGTCGCATCGCTTGACAATCCACTTCAGAATAGATCTCCCCTGGGGGGCGTGGCCTAGCCAGCGGAGGAAGCAGACGTGTGGGTACTTAGCTCCTGCAACCGCTTCAGGAAAACCTCACTGTCGGTGCTCCTGACACCGGACCACCCTGCTAAATATCAGCAATAGCTGCTCCGCAGGCCGGGGAGCAAAAAGAGCCGCTCCGGACCTCTCACAGCCGTGGTTAACTTTCCGGCCTAGCGCCGAGGGGGAAGCCGGGGCCTAAATTTTCGCGCCGGAAGCGCGCGGCGGGGTGCGAGACGGACGGGAGCCCCTGCGGCCATATCCACAAGCGGCACGATCCGGCAACCCCTGAGGGGGTCTGCCGGATAAAGGTTTGTCTGGGAGAGTCACAGGCTGTCCAGCACCCGGCGGCAGCAGCGGCGACCGCCACGGGGGAGGGGGGGGCAGCGGTGACCGAGAGGAGGGCAGCAAGCAGCCCCTTTCATCCAAGGGAACACACAAGGGAGGACAAGGCCCATACTTACCGGGCGACGCAGCTCTCTCTCCACGGACTGCTGGGCAATTCCACCTCACTGCATCCCGGTTCGACATCTATAAAGAGGACTGTGTCACCCCTTCTGGGGGAACCGAAACTCAGAACCGCAGGCCTGCCAGCGTCTAAAAAAGCCAGCAACATAGTTTGCAGTGGGCCTAGCAGCGCCGTGCAATGACAAAAAACTCACCCAGTTATTGAAAGCAGCAAGAGACCCATCCCCCCCTGCACATACCCCACTTACTCAACTACATATATACATCCCCTACCTCCTCCTACTCAACCCTGCTAAGGAGAGCAGATATAAGGAAAACAGAAGTCAGCCCTCTTTAAGGACTATATACAGGCTCAGCCTGAATTTTTCAGGGGGACCCGGCCAAGGTCCCCACGCAAACCTCGATTGCTACATAAGCCCTCCCCTGGGGGGAATAGTCCATCGTTCTGACGCGCGGGTGGAGATCCCCCCAACCCTCAACGCGCTCCTCAGATTGCATAACCGTGCAACCGGACCCTGAAGCAAGCCGCTGCATTTAGGCTTAATTCCTAAAGATACCAAGTGGTAGGGCCCACCTGATGAACTGATAAAAAAAGTCACACCAGGGGGCGGACCTCGTTGCACGAACAAGTCTAAGTCAACTCCGACGCAACATGGGGAAAAATAACAGAGATAAAAGCAGCGACTCTCTAAGTACAACCCGACCAGCAAAAGGCCAATCAGATATGCAGAAGTTCCTCAAAGAGAGATCCTCCAGATCCCCTCACCCTTCTAGCAAAAAAGAACTGAACTTATCAGCCCCACCGCCGGCTAATTTAGAAAGAGACGATGAGGCGTCATCAGAAGGAGAAGAAACGGAGCAAGTATCCAGAAGCTTCATGAGAGACCTGATTACCAAAGCCTTACAACCAATTGTCATGGATCTCGCAGAAATCAAAGAGGAGGTCAAGTACACAAGTAGAAGAGTAGAAGCCCTGGAAGCCTCCTCAACCTCTATAATTACGCATTCAACAGAGCTTGAGCATTTGGTCTAAGAACAACATCATCAGCTCAACCATGCTCTGCTTCTCCAAGAAGATCTAGAAAATCTCAATAGGCGAAATAATATCAGAATTAAAGGCATTCCGGAATCATGGGCGGTAGAGGCCCTTCCCAAAGTCGCGACTGAAGTATTTGCATCACTTATAGGCCAAGAACGCGCCACACAAATTACAATAGAGCGTATCCACAGATCCCTGAGACCTCCCCCTCCTGGTGGCTCGAATCCACCGAGGGATGTAATCTGCAAGCTACTATTGTACACAGATACACAGGCCTTACTGGATGCAGCTCGGCACAACAAGGACCTTTCCTATGACGGGGCATCAATTCAGTTCTACCAGGATCTTGCCCCAACTACTTTAGCCAAAAGGCGCCTAATGAGACCCCTACTCGAGGCCCTGAGAGCCAGGGACATTAAGTATTCATGGCTCTTCCCCTTTGAACTGGGGCTCAACATCAAGTGCCGCAGATACAACATCCGCTCACTGGAAGACCTGCAGAAATGTTGGCACATCCTAGAGATGGAGCCCATGGACATTCCCTCGTGGCTCCCACTCCCGGAGTTCCCCACACTCCGCTCGCTGTCTCTGGAGGGGGTTGACCAGAACTCAGGAGATTTTAGGTCCCCTAGAGGGAAGAAAAAGAAAAGCAAAGAAGGTTCCCTCCAAGAAACTACCTGAAAATCTGAAAGGCCGAGTTTGCATGGCTAACTTAACGTTTAGAAGTTAGACAGAAGAGGGGCCCATCCCCCGGATGCCTTAACGTTTTCTTTCTGAGTTGATAACTTTATCTTTAACTAATGTTGACTTACAGATAGTACGACTTGTGCTGCGATGAGGCCTGCCCCTTATGGGCTAGGTCTGAGTCAATTGTTATTCTATTGTTTATTGTTATTTGTTTCCTTTACGGTCTCCACCAGACTGCGGAATAGTAGGACTCCTGGTCAGACGAGTGACGTAGTTAATACCGGGTGACCATACTGCGCACTCGGCGACTGCTTGAGGAGCCCCCCAGCACCGCAGCATCACCTTCAAGCCTGTTCGTGTTGGACCAGTACCAATCGGCCGATTAGTTGTTTTGCACCTTCCAGTCCTCTCCTCACCGATTCCCCCCACCCCTCTCTCCCCCCCCTCCCCCCATCCTTACCCTCACTTTCTCTCCCATTTCCTTCTCGGCCCCAGCGGGCTTATCCTCTCTCGCACTAATACCCGCCAGGGGCTCTGGTGATTGGCAAAGTAGGTGTCTTGAGCTAGAGTCTTACCCCCTCTCTCTTCCTATTCGATTTGCAGGTCCAGAACTCCGCCTGGGAGATCAGCTCCAACATGACTCCCGTGCGCTTCACGTCGCTCAACGCTCGAGGTCTGAATTCACCGGGCAAAAGGCACAACGTCGCCCACCTCCTCAAAAAATGTAAGACAAAAATCCTAATGCTACAAGAAACACACTTTAAAAAAGACAAACACTTTACTCTCCCAGGTTTAGGATTTCAGCAACATTTTCACAGCACCCACCCAGATTCGGCTTCCAAAGGGGTGGTCATTATGATCCATAAGGCAATCCCTTTCAAATTAGACGCCTCACTACAGGATGGAGAGGGCAGAGCGATATTTCTAAAAGGCTCAATCAACAACATAAAACTAACGCTAGCCAATCTTTACGCACCAAATGTAGATCAGGTCCCCTGGTTAATTAGACAATTACAGACTTTAAAACAATTCGCGGAAGGCCATATTATCTTAGGGGGGGACCTAAATGTCACCCTAAACCCACTACTTGATTCGTCGACGGGCCGCTCCCAAATCCCCCAAACAAAGCTAAGAAGGTTGCATAGAGCCATGCGAGAGGTGGGGGTCCTGGATGCTTGGCGACTCAGTCACCCCTCCGCCAAAGACTTCTCGTTCTTCTCTCAGGTCCACGCCTCTTTCCAAAGACTGGACTACTTGTGCATTTCACCAGGTCTACTACCCTATATTAAGAAGGCCAGTATAGACTCTATCACCGTCTCTGACCACGCACCTGTCCATTTAGACTTATGCTTACCTCAACCAGCTCCTAGGGAGTGGAGATGGCGCCTCAACGACTCCCTCTTAGATTCCCCGGAGGAGAGTTCCAAGATGGAACTTCTTCTGGAGGAATACTTCACAAATAACTTAGAAGGGAGTGTTGAAAAACCAGTGGTCTGGGAGGCCCACAAGGCCTATGTAAGAGGGATTCTGATAGGGTCCAAAGTAAAAAACAAAAACAAATAGATAATATATTATCCCAAATAGCCATCTCAGAACAGGTGGCAAAACATTCACAGACAAAAAACAATCTGGAAACACTAACCTCTTTAAGACACCAACTGCGCAGCCTCCTCACAGAAAAATATAATAAAAAATATATGTACCGCAAACAGGCCTACTACGCTCACGGCAATAGGGGCAGTAAGCTCACGACAGCCCTACTAAAGAAGGCTAAAATTAGGAACACGATCCATTCCATAAAAACGCAGACGGGGATCTCGGTTTCCTCCACACAGGATATAGCGAAAGAATTTCAGCTATTCTACTCGAAGCTGTACAACTTGGAGGAGAGCGAGATTAGCCTATCGAGACAGAACCCCATAGAAAACATAGACGCGTTTCTCAAGTCCCTTAACCTCCCTGAACTGGAAGCCGCAGAGGCCTCTTCCCGATCACGGAAAAAGAAATAGAAGATGTCCTAAACTCTTTCCCTCTCGGCAAAAGCCCAGGACCGGATGGCCTCTCTCTAACCTATTATAGGGCCTTTAAGAAACAACTAATCCCTAGACTAACTGAAACGTTCAACGCCCTGTTGAGCGGTGCAGCACTTACTAAACAAGCGCAGGAGGCGCACATTACGCTCATCCTGAAGGAGAGCAAGGACCCAGAGCAGTGCAGTAGTTACAGGCCCATTTCGCTCATCAACCAAGACGTAAAAATCTGGGCCAAACTCCTGGCTAAGAGAATGGGCGAATACATTCCTGATCTGATAACACCTGAACAGGCGGGCTTCGTTCGGGGGCGAGAGGGAAGAGAGAACTGTATAAGACTCCTTCATGCTGCTAAATACGCTCAAACCCGCAAAATACCAACGGCCTTTGTCAGCACTGACACTGAAAAGGCATTTGACAGGGTGAGCTGGGTTTTTATGGAGAGGGTACTGCTCAGGTTTAACTTTCCCCCTGCCCTTGTCGCAGCTATTTTTTCCCTCTACTCACAACCTCACGCCAGACTCAGAGTCAACGAATCCCTCTCGCCACCATTCGATATACGAAACGGTACGCGACAGGGCTGTCCCCTGTCTCCCACGCTTTTCATCCTTACTATAGAGCCGCTTCTCCAGTGGATAAGACAGGACCCAATTATCAGGGGCCTAAGGGTACACTCGCACACTTTGTCAACGGCGGCATTCGCAGACGACATAATGATTGTGGTTACCAAACCCGAAAGGAGCCTCCCCAGACTCACTTCAATACTAAAAGACTTTGGAGTTCTTTCAAACTTCAAGGTTAACTTTGCTAAATCTACAATACTCAATATCTCAATCCCGAAAGCACAGAGTGAGTCGTTGAGATCCAGTTCACACTTCAAATGGTCAGAGACGGTGGTAGACTACCTAGGTGTGAAGCTCCCCAAAAAGACCGAGGACCTATACCTTCATAATTTCCAACCACTAATCCCTCAAATAAAATCTTTACTGAGGTCATACGATTTACCGCTCCTGTCTTGGTTCGGGAGGAAAAATATTCTAAAGTCCTACGTACTCCCCATAATCATCTACAAATTGCGTATGATCCAGATCCGCCTACCCCCCTCTTTCTTTAAATCGCTGAAATCGCTTTTTACAAGCTTTGTCTGGAGACAAAAAAGACCCAGACTAGCGTATAGCTTAATGACAAGGCGGAGATCAGAGGGGGGGATGGACTTGCCGAGCATCCAGGACTACTATCAGGCCATCCAACTTAGCTACTGGACAGACCTGACACACCCGTCTAGAGACCCGTTACTCCAGAACCTGGCGAAGGCTTCCCAGAACGACACCTTGCCAGAGGTCTTGTGGTTCCCTGTAAAACAACAATATAGAGCAAAGGGGTTCAACCCTCTACTCAGAGGCCCATGCGAGACCTGGGACAAGTTCAGGGAATCACTCGCACCAGAACCCTCGCCACTGACACCGATCAGAGGGCTTAGTAGACTGGTAGGGGTACATCAGGACCCAGGATCCAGGAGTATCTGGAAACAATTTGAAAATAGTAAAATAGAAGACATCCAAAATCTAGCGCATAAGACACCAGAGGAAATCATGAATACGCTAGCCCCCAATAACTCCCTCTCCTTCCTGCAAAAAGCGCATGTTAAAAAAGTATTCAGCGAATACCTGAATAAGTACAAATCAACCAGACCCAAGACACATTTTGAAAACACCTTGAAAACAAACGCACCCGGCTCGAAGAAAATCTCTATCATAAGAAGGAGCTTCATAGTGCCCCCAATGCATGCTAAACCCACCTTTCTGATTAGCTGGGAAAAAGAGCTAGGGATTTCGCTTTCCACTGCTGAAACCAAATTAATACTGAGCCTGGCGTATGGTCTATCCCCATGCGTCCTTATGCAGGAGTGCCACTATAAATTACTAGTCAGGTGGTACAAAACCCCCCAATGGCTCTTCAGTTATAAGTTAGCCCCACATAATAGATGTTGGAGGTGCGAGGGAGAGATAGGCTCCTTCCTTCACATCTGGTGGGAGTGTTCGGGTATCGCTGGATATTGGAGGGAGGTCGAGAGGGACCTGAGGGCTCTGACCCCTGGCTTCTTGCTAACACCAGACATGATTTTTCTGTGGAAACCATCGTCCCACTTTCACCCGCGCAAAAACAAACTGGTAGCACATTTGATTGATGCGGCTAAAGCACTAATACCACTCAACTGGCTTCAGCAAACTTCGCCCTCTGTTAACCAGTGGAGGGAAAAGGCAGACTTAATATGCAACCTTGAGGAAATCACGAGCTGGTCAAAGGGAAACCAAGAGGATTTTATTTTTTACTTCGTCCGCGTGGAATTTGTATTTTTTTAGTCTAATCTGTGTTTTGCTGTATATTGAAACGTAAAAAGTTTAAATAGTGAAAGAAATGTAACTGCAATACACTGTCAGCGCAGTTCTGTACACTACGGTTTTGGATCATGAGACGTATACTGTCACGTGATCAGTACAGCAATACGTTACACCACTAGTTAATTAACGTGGGGTACGTATCCAGAAGTATTAACATAAACCGGAAGACATCCACGGACGTCTCCGTGTACCGGAAGCTATGGGACGGCGGTCCGGGCTATTGATCAGTGAATAAGCAGCAGGTGTCTCATAGGTAAGATTGGTTTATGTATAGTATATAAGGTCAGTATGTGTTTTATATGTCACTTGAAAAAGTTGCTGCTATGCGACGAAACGCGTCGGACATATTCTCAATAAAAGCATCCATATGTTTTGAAGTTTTAAGAGCCTTGTATTAACTGGGCTAAAGAGATCTGCTTTGGAGCGCTGGATCCTTTTTTGCTTCTTTCTTTATATTCGTTTATACGGAGTCGCATCCCTATCCTAGGGGTGCGACAGATCCTTGCTAGCTCTTTGCACCGTTTTCCTTGTTTCCGGACTGGAGAGAGGAGTCTCCGAAAACTTTGATTGAAGTCTTCCAGGAATTGGTATTCTATATATACAACGTTTACCGGGACGTGGAGGTGTTAGGTGGGGGGGTCCCTTACAAGACCCACCCGCCTACGCCAGGTAAGTCCCGTTCATTTATTGCAGTGACATTGCATTACAGTGGGTTGAGCGCCGTCTCATATTATTTTCCACGGTTTTGGTCTTGTCATCCTTTGCTAGGATATAAAGATTTTGTGGACTGTATACACGTGAGCACACCACATACAGTTGTCCATGAGAAAAACATGTTTTTTCTAAATGTACACCTGCTACCTTAAGTGTTTGCCCTTGAGCCTTATTCATCATTATCACAAATACTATTTTTTGGAGAGAATTGGAGCCTTTTGAATTGAAAAGGAAAATCCGTCGGTGGTGTTGAAATGTGTGGAATTAAAATAATGCTGAGGTAAAATAAAAGCTGCGCCGTGATTGGTTGCTATGGGCAACGCAGAATGTCTTTAAAGTCTCAATCCATGTTAATGTGTCTTTCGTTCAAGTTTTAATCTCGGGCAACGCCAGGTATTCCTGCTAGCTTAATAATTGCATAAGTGCAGCAACAACGTCTGCCTGCTTGTGTAGGCAAAGCTTACAATGTGCACCCCCTTCCCCTCTGTCTTGCTGCACGGTGTGCCTGCGCATCACCAAATAAATCTGTCTTGTCGCACTCCCTAGAGAACTCTATGTATTTTCATGTCCTTCCTCAAGATGCCAGCTATCTTCCTGTCAAATGTCATCAAAATCGCTCCAGCGGTTTAGCCGTGAAAAAGTAGCAGACAGGCAACGAGTGTGACTTCCACATTTATAATATTAGCATGGATGGCAGATGTCACCAAGAGGTTAAATGGGTAAATTCTATCAAGTGCCGAAAAAAATATAGCGCCAAAGTGCCAACAATAGTTTGCTTTCTAACAATTTATCCTTTTTTTTGGTGAGCACAAACTTTGGTCATAACTTCTGTGAACTGTTAGTAGGTTTATGGTTATTATGTAGGGACTCTGAACATCTAATTTTTTTTCTAATTTTACTGTTGTATTAAAGTCATTTTCATAGCCATTTACGGTAAATATAAAAATATTGTGCACAGCTATTGGTTTAGTTTACGAGTGTATTTCTCCCTAGAGTGCAGATTTTTTATTTTTTTATGTCTGTTTGCATTATCAGAAATTCTAAGGGTGGTTTGATTTCGGCATTGGCACCTCTGGCTGGAGGTTCCGTCGCACATCGGGCTGAAAATACCAGATGAAAAAACAGCGCTGCATGCAGCAATTTTTCTTCTGCCCAAAGGCCGGGCACCTGATCGGAAAGCAGGCGTACCCCATTATAAGTCATTGTATCCCACCAATTCCTACTTTATTGATAAAACGTGCATTTTCACAGATAATGGAGAACGCATTTCGATTTAATAAAAGTGAACAAGGTTTTTGATGAAACCGAAACGCGTTCTCCATTATCTGTGAAAATGCACGTTTTATCAATAAAGTAGGAATTGGAAAAGCAAGCAGTTTCCCGATCCTGAATTATATTGATGTACCCCATTATAGTCAATGGGGTCTGTCCAAAGACTGGACCATTCTGCTGCGGGAATTCCCTTTTCCTACTTCCCAAACAACGAGAGTGGAATCCCCAGTGCAAATGTGAAACCACCCTAGATCTGTTTTTTCATGCAAGATTACATTATGCTGGCACAGCATTTTGCATGTGTGCTAATCCTATACAACTACCCACGTTATACAACTTGCTGTCGTTGGGTAATTTACTCTTTTCAGGAAATAGATAATATGCAACACTAATAAATCCAAAATAACCACAGTATGAGAAGTAGTAATGCCATTCTATTTTCATTATTGGTTCGAGTCACACAGTAGGTTTCAGCCAGTACACAAAATTGTCCTGCTCTAGTATGTAAAAGCTAACACCTATGGATACCATAAGGTCAAGCAAGAATTAGGAATATGTATGGAGGTATGTGGAGTTTATCTACACCAATGTGTTACAGAGATATTATCCTGTAGAAGCAATGTTCATGGTGGAGCACAAAACTATTTTAATTCAGTTTTTGAATTTATACTAAACTAAATATATCTGAAGAGCTAAATGCTTACTTTGAGTACAAATTTGTGTGTATACAACCAACTTAAAGCATACCTGAGTTTTCAACAGGTTTTCTAAAACATTACTCATTTACTGCTGTTTTGCACCCTGTTTTAAGCTTTCAGGTTCTGCTTTTCAGGTGGGCTTCACCATTTTTCTGCTGCTTGCAATCCTCTTTCCAGCCGGGGGTATGTAGCTAGCCTACTATTCTGCCAGTAGCTCACTGTCCTGTACTTCCTTTCCTTTATTTCCCGTGCTACATTGTCCAGTCCCTGGTTCAATCAGCAGTGAGGCAATATCTGAATGCCTGTTCCTCTGCTTTCCCAGGATAATTTAAGTATTCAGAGACACTCTGGCCAAATGGTTGGTAAACTGAATTTAATGTACACACACACACACACGCTGTAACACCAGGAGAGGCAGAGATTATGGAGATTGCAGACATAGTATCTGCATATCTATCAGCTTGTGAGTGCACAGAAGCAGCCTGTGAAGATAGCTGCTCTCCCACATCCTAGCATTCGATTAACTACAGAAGCTCAATACCTAGCAACAGGCAGTGGATTGCGGAGGAGCTGGAAGGGAGAACCCTAGTGGCAGCCAATTCAAACTTGAATTACTGTGGTAAAATATCAAAATTGTTAATGAAAGCATATTGCAATGTTGATGAGACAAACTTAGGCTATTACATGACCATAAGTTGTCTCAAAAGTTAGTGACCATTTAAACCATATCCACTCTATATAATTGTTTCCAAACTGACTAATTTTGCTCCCAATAATGAAAAGGGAATATCTTTAATTTTTTGCCATATAGTATGGTACAGTGCAAGGCTGAAAAAACACATGCATCCATCCAAATTAATCTATTTCGCAATGTTTATCCAGAAGAAGGCAAACCTCCCATTAGGTAGACACCAATATTTCTCGTTTTAGGGAAAAAAATCCTTTTCAACTGCAAATTAGAATAACTCCCTTGATCAACAGGTTTTCTGCAATAATCTAATGACTATAACTTGGAATATAGTTGCACTCAAGAAAGGCGTCCAGGCCCCTCTTAAAACTCTTCTAGTGAGTTTGCAATTGCCACGTCCTCAGGCAGAGAATTCCATAGTCTCACTGCTTTTACAGTAAAGAACCCCCTTCGATGTTGGTGATGAAACGTTCTTTCCTTTAGACATAGAGGATGTCCCCTTGTTACAGACCTGGGTATATAATTAGATCATGGGTGAGAGCTCTGTATTTTCCTTCATTCACATATTTCATTTTTTTTTTCATTCCAATCTACTTTTACCTCCTAGCGACATCCACCGTACATGTTTGGCTGATGTGTGCAAGGTTTGTATGTGTGCAAGTGCTAGCATTAAATACAACTGACCATCTCAGTCAGGATTGAAAAGGACTCCTGTCATAGTTGTTAACATTTTATATCTTGCAGTCACTAACCACAATATGTCTATGGCTTGTCAGAGGGAGGAACTTCCTCTGTCCACCGAACGTCCATACCCCCATGACAAGATTATGGGGTGCTGTTCAGTTGCTATGGCAGCAATCAAGTATATCACATTTTATCAGATTATTCTTCCAACAGATTATATTCTGTGTATGTCATAAATAACACTTTTTTGAGAAAAATGTGGTGTTATTAAAGTACTGTTAAGTGTACAGCGTATGATGGTTTTATATAGGAACTATGTGGCATATATAGTATAATCTCTATGCTAGTTTACAGATATTTAAGTTCGGCCACACCACACTTAAAAAAAAGAAAGTGAGTTAGGATTAGTGTCAGAGGTTGTGGCACACAGCTGATCTACTAATACTATATACCTGGAGGCCATTTTTAGACCCTCAGATGCCATAGCAACCTTTGTAATCCAGGCACTGCAGCCTTGGTAGGATAGTTGAGTGGCAGAGGGAGCCACTTCCCTCTATAAACCACTTAAATACCACATTCACCATTGTAGGCATTTACTATGGGCCTCCTGGACAGGCAGAAGATATGGATGAACTCTTTCTACATCAGATGGCCCAGTTATCAAAAAAGATTGACATAGTTATAGGAGATTTTAACTATCCAGACATTTGTTGGAAATCTTTCCTGAAAAAATCAATGAATCAAACAAATTCTTATCCGCTCTTGCTAAGAAATTTATCTTCCAAAAGATAGAAGAGACAACAAGGGGATCTGCTATCTTGGCTCTAATTCTCACCAACAGGGAGGAAATGGTTGAGAAAGTAAGGGTGGCTGGGACCTTAGGAGGCAGTGAACATGCTATAATTGAAATTTGAATAACAAGCGGAGAAAGACCCTAGAATACTCAGAACTCAAGGTTGGAACTCAGAAAGAGGACAAGAAGGATCCATTGGACAGAAATGTCTAAGAAGGTTTAGAAATATTGCAAAATTAGATTCTCAAAGCACAATCTTCACCAATCCCTAAAAGAAGGAAGAATGTGAAGCATTTAAAGAGACCAGGATGGATGAATACAACTTAAATACAAGCTAAAAAAAAGATAAATATATTTATCAAATGGAAAGGGGGGAACAGCATATAAAGAAGAATATAATGTGGCCTGCAAAAACTGTGGAGCAAGTGTCAGAAAAACTTAAGCTAAAAATGAATTGAGGCTTGCAACAGAGGCCGAAAGCAATAAAAAAGGATTGGGGGGGGGGGGGGGGGGTATATCAAAAGCAAAATAAAAGCAAAAATGATGTAAGATGTTTACAGGATGAAAATTGTGATTTGGCTAAAAAATGATGTTGAGAAGGCCGAACTTTTACATTTCTATTCTGTATCTGTTTTCTCTCAGAAAGTAGATGGAACATCAGTTGATCTTCCCTTTGCTATTGGGGGAATAAAAGAATGCAGACTACCTATAAGCAGAGAGATGATGAGGAAACACTTAGCTAACTTAAATGAATTCAAGTTTCAAGGTCCAGATGAATTACATCCCAGGGTACTGAAGGAAGCAGCAGAGGTAATTGCTGAACCGCTTGCCAAAATCTTTGAAAATTCCTGAAGAACCGAAGTTCCAGAAGATTAGAGAAGGTCAAATATTGTCCCCATCTTCAAGAGAGGAGAAGCATAGAGTCTAGATCACGTGAGGCCATTATTCCTCTCGCAGATCTCATCTGGAATATTGTGTCCAGTTCTGGACATCCCAATTTTAAAAAAGACTGACACACGTGAGCAAGTTCAGAGAAGAGCTATCAGGATGGTGACCGGTCTGCAAATCAAGTCCTATGAGGATAGTTTAAAGGATCTGGGAATGCTAAGCTTTAAAAAAAGAAGGCTGAGAGGAGACTTAATGGCCATCTACAAATATCCGAAGGGCTGTCACAGTCCAGAGGGATCAGCTCTATTATCATTTGCACAAGGAAAGACTAGAAGCAAAGGGGTGAAACTGAAAGCGAGGAGACACATATTAGATATTACAAAAAACTTGTTGACAGTGAGAGTGATCAATAAGTGGAACAGGTTGCCACAGGAGGAGGTGAGATCTCTCTGAATGAAAGTCCTCAAACAAATGCTGGACAAACATCTGTCTGGGATGATTAAGTGAATCCTGCACTGAGCAGGATTTTGGACCAGATGACCCTGGAGGTCCCTTCCAACTCTACCATTCTATGTTTCTACTGGGGCCCATATGGTAGCACTATTACTACTGGGACAACTATGGGGAATACTATTACTACTGCAACCAATATGGGGGGGGGGGGGGGACATTATTACAACTAGAACTATTGTGGGGGACTCTATTACTATTGAGGTCTCTATGGGAGTCACTATTAGTACAGGGACCACTATGGTGGATACTGTTACTAATGCAACCACTATGGGGGTCAATGTTACTATACTGTCTTACAATCACAATCAGCCCTTTGAAGGCAACCATAAGGCTGATGTGGCACTTGTTGAAAACAACTTTGACACCCCTGATGTACATGTACATTAAATGTTGGGGAGGGGGTTAACCAAGTTTTTCTTTTAAAAAGACACGTTTCCCAAAAATACCAAATTTGACCACTAAGATCTTTTTTTTTTTTTATCTAGCAAAAGCATTATGCAAAAAATGTGAACACACCCACAATTGTATGAAGGTTTTAGATATTGTGTTCTCAAAAATAACTCAAATGAACATGTCAATGTCTCCATTTGACCAATAAGGCTAGGGGATTATGGTGACATGTAGTCTCATAGAAGTTGCATGACCAAAAATGTTTGCACCTTACCTGTGCCATGTTGTTGCATGACTGTTTCAGAGTATAATTTGGATGCTAACCAACAGCCAAATCAAAGACAAGTCACAGTCCCAATGTGACTTACACTGACGTGTATGATGGAATAATCACTTGCGACTTGTGGCCAAAGTCCATGTCGGATTTTCTGTGACTGTCATGTTGTAGTTGTGTTAGGTCACAGCGCGAAACCATTGACCATGACTAGATGCGACATAGCAGTGCGACACTGCATTCTTCATGTCACCGTGTAGCCCTAGCTTTAAAGTTTATAGTTCTATTAGGGATTCAGTCTGAATACCATTTTCAGCTATTCACATGGAACCCCAGGGTGAAAAGGCACAAGGTAATGAATGACGCACTGTGACTACATAGTCAGCTGTATGGTAAAACATAATGTCAACCATCTGAGTCACTCCACTTCCTGTTAAATGAGGAAATAGTGTAACATTTACTTCTGAAAGCGCTGCACTCAGCATAACCTCAACTCTGGAGAAGAAAAATGCTAAGAAAATACTATTAGAAAGTACATACTATTCTAATTTATAGATCAGCTCGATAGCAGTAACATACTTAGAGCCAAGGATGTCTTTTAGCAAAAATTAAACTGGGTCCACACGTTACCAAGTTTTGCCAAGAACAAATGGATCTGGCGTTTGTGTCTGACCTCATGACTTTTACATTTCACGAGCCGTAAGTCAATTTATAACCTTCTTGCTTACTAATAAAGCAGTTAATCTGGAAAGGATTTCCTGCACTTCTCACCATCTAAATAGCACAGGTAATGAGGCCAACCAGGGTTGGGTCAGCTCCTTCCTAGGGCCGCATAGCAGCTTGTTCTATAGTAAAAAAAAAAAAAAAAGTAAAGTCCACTGGTGCAAGCACTAAGTCGTGATCGACTCCTACAGTGATGTCTTCTCGGCAGACCATTTTTGCGGGGTGGTTTGCCATTGTCTTCGCCAGTCATCTTTTTCTCCCCAGCAAGCTGTGTACTCATTTTACCGACCTTGGAAGGATGGAGGGCTGAGTCAAACTTGAGCCGGCTACCTGAACTATGCAGGTATTGAACCCACATGATGATTGAAAAAGACTTCAGAGGAGGTCGAAACGTCGCAGCTTTATTATTTTTCTGCTGAGAAATAAAGCATTTGGATTAACAAGCTCCTGTGTGCTGATCCTGCCTATTGTTGATTGGAACATACGTCTATTGGGGTTCTCAAGTCCGGACCTCTATTGTTTGGATCGTGCACCAATTGATTCTCCACTCATGCTGTTACCGGTAGTGTTGCTTTCCACCTTGACCAATTTGAAAAGAACTAAGGTAATCCATCATTCCCTATTCAATAGCCTGCCCTCGGCCCCTTGGACATGTCCCTGGTTACCCTCCGATTGGAAGACAGTAGTGCCACTTTGACAAGGCCCAAACTCTACCCCACCATCTCCTAGGCTGGGGCCCACTCCTCGGACGCTGCAGTTTTAGGGGTTGTATCTGATCACCTTAACTGCACAAGACGTTAATGGCTGAATCTCCTGGGTCCTCAGTGCTCAGCAATCATAACTCATGTAGTCTTGTGCAAGAGTAAAACTGAGTTTTTAAAAGTGCTAATAAATGTTAGCAGTTCTTTATCATATGTAAAATAAAAAGAGGATCTAAGTTCTAGGTCAGGGAGCTCTAATGTTAACCCTTAACGATGTGGCCCTTTTTTTTTCATTTTCGGTTTTTCCTCCCCACTTAAAAAAAAAAATTATAACTTATCTATCTAAAAACGTAGATGTCTGAGGACTTGTTTTTTGTGGGATGAGTTGTATTTTTAATGACCCCATTTAATATACTGAAAAACTTTTAAAAAATTCTAAGTGGAGTAAAATGGAAAAAAAAAACACTGCAGCAAAAATGACATGATAACTTTATTCTATGGGTCAGTGCGATTACTACCATACCAATCATCTCACTGAGATCACTGATAGATGTTTAGCTTGTAGTATAATCCTATCTATAGAGAACACAGAAGCCACCATTCACAATATGTATAAGCTGTGACTATGTACCCCCTCCCCCCTGCAAAATGACCTCTGCACTCGTCACGGAACATGTCTAGAACAGTGTCCCATACAAGTCAATGGGTCCCCTCCTGTCCATTGTGTAAATAGCCCAAGAAGCTGCCATAAAGCATATCTTCTAAATGCTCTTAATGCTGTTCAATACAGCTCAGGAAAGATGGCCTCCCCCATAGTCATGTATAGACAACAGAATCAAAATCAATCAGAAAATAAAAATGAATTAGAAAAATGAAAAATATTTCACTATCTGGTTTGAATTAGTAAAAAAAAATGATGATTTAGTCCCTTTAACCACTTCAGAATTGCCATTGGCTATAAACGTCCAGGCAGTCCTTATGTATCTCTTCAAGGATATTTTAAAAACATCCTTGCAGAGAATAACTATAAGGCCTCCCATTACTGTGCAGAAGCTCTGTTATCCTAGTGTCTGATGAAAGCTGAGATTACAGGGTTTAGCCTGGAGAACCCTCGGCATGGTTTCCAGGAATTGTGATGGCTGTGAAAAAAATTGAGTTTGGGAATATTCTTCCACTTTCGAAAAATTGCTGCTATATTAATAAGCCTTGCAATGTTCAGAAGAATTAAAAAACTAAGTAAAAAATTAATGCCAACATAATGAGGACATATGATAAATGTTATTTATTAAGTATTTTACGTGGTATAACTATCTCTATTACAAGCAGAAGATGTCAAATTTAGAAAAATCTCTAAATTTGGAATTTTTTTCTTAAAAAACCCAGAACATATCAACCCAAATTTACCAGGGATATAAAGTAAAATGTCTCAAAAAAACATTCTCAGAATCACTTGAATAAGTAATATAATTCTAAAGTCATGAGCACATAAAGTGAAACAGGTCAGATTTGAAAAATTGGGCTTGGTCACATACAGTAGGCCAGAACTGGCTTGGGAGGCAAGTAGTTAAACAAACAGATGCAGACCAGACTTGTAAGTAAATACAAATGGAGACCAGGCCCCTCAATAAATTTACACCCTGCCCAAACAAATACATACCACAGACCAGACAGACCCCGGCGCAGAGTAATACCGGATGAGGAGTGGTGAGTATTTAATCAGGGTGTGGTGCCCTGAAGACTTAAAGCTTTTGACAGAGGGTGTCTGGAATGTCTCCCCTTTTTTCTAGGGGCCCCTTGAACATTGAAAGTTTAAAATATTGCCCTCCTCACCTGATTTCCTGTCACACTATTGAAGTCTTATCTGTTTATTCCAGTCCATGCAGTGCAGCCTCTTGACTGATGCTTATCAGGCACCATTTTGATGGTGACATTTTTAATTTTCACTTTCAATTAATCCTATGATACATCAGCTGAACATTAGTTAAGGCTATATCATTTTTGTTCACCTAAATAAGCAACAGACCAGCAGTATACGGGCAGTAGGATGAGCTGTGATCTCCTCTACTATAATTGTGTGCCAATTATCAGTAACTGTGAAAGGAGTTCTTGTATCGTTCTCTAGACAGTTTTTGTGGTAAATTCATGTAACAGCATTACATAAACTGAGAATTTGACCAGAAGATGAGCCCAAAACCCCAAAGTAAATCTGAGCTGGTCAGAACTGAGATCACATGACCATCTGAGCAAAAAGAAGCCAGGAGTTTCAGATATAGAGAAATAACTAACCAAGGTAACACTAGTTCGGCGTCCGAGTGGAAGAGACCATGGACTTCTCAAGATTGTTGTCACGTGACGTCAGTACCTCCTTTCAAGAAAACAGTTGCTCATTGTTAAATAAAAGTGTCCACAGACAAAGAGATAGCTTTCAAACCAGAAATACACAGTTTTTCTTTACTCGCATATTCCCACTTTGATTTTCCAAGAATAAAGTAGATTGACAGTCTCAGACATAACACTTCTGGCAGGCTTCCTTCTGATTCAACTCTGTTACACACACTCGTTTCCTAGGAGGCACTTTTCTTCCCGAAATCTAGGTGTCTTCAGTCTAAGTTATCTGATAGACTATCCTCGGGGGTACACTCCTGATACAGTGGGTCAACACACAACTCTACGTTTCCTTATTTGCTAGTTACTTCTTGTCATAGCAGGAACCAAAACTCTGAGCTTCAGTCCCCGAAGGGGATATATCCCACAGCAAATAAAGATAGGCCTGTTGCACTGCACAGGCAGAAGCAAAAACGAGCCTCAGCCTCCCGCTGACACGTCCTCCTCCACCAACTACATCTCTGCACTCTCCTACTACTCTCAACTCCACTTCCCAACTTCTCCTAAACTCCCACAATGCCACACACAACAACAAGTTAGGGAAGACATATTTGCCGCAACAAAGCTTGTTAGCACCAACATAGAACACACACAGACACACAAGTACACAAAGATACATAAACGACAAATACTCACGAGACAGACACATACCAACCAGACACACCAAATCTGGGCCACTACACTAGCTTACTTATACACACTGGTGGGGAAAGCTACATAATGAGTGATTTTTTTTTTTTTTAATCACCAGAGTGGTCCTTTAAAAGAAAGAAAAAATGCTTTAATTCAAAAGCAATTGCCAATCTTAAGTAATATTTATTTTAAGCAACAGTAAATTTACGCACATCCATTTCCTCAGAAGAGTCGACCACAGATCACGTGCCATTAACCATATCCATCTGTTTGGTCAAATTGTATAACTATCTTAAAGTGAAACTTCCACCTTTGTAATCATGTTGTTTAAGATTCTGTTACAGATTAGTTTCTTAATATACATTTGGCTATTTTCACACTATCTGGCAGGAAGATGTGGAGCTGCTCTGCCACGTACCAAATTGGCTTACAGCTAACTCTCAAGGCAGCACTTGGGGAACCCCAGTTTTCACCCTTGACCCCACCAAGTAGAATATGGTCTTTGCTTCAGGGTCCTCAACCATTACTCACACATATAGTCGTGGTGGTCTGGCAGCTGATGCTGTGCAGGGCCGAGGCAAGGTACCTTAAGGTGTGGACTGCAACCCTTGCTAACAAAGTGCAAGCAGAAGGTCAGGGCAGGCAGCAAGCAATAGTGCAGCCCAATAACCAGAGCTGAGGTCAAGGACCAGAGAAGCCAAAATCATCAGGAGTCAAAACCAGAGCAAAAATGAATGGAGGTTTTGACACAATGGCTGATGTAGACCAATTGGTGGTCAGGGAGAAAAAAACATAAATTATTTACTCCCCACGGGGAGTCCCCTTGTCATTGAATACTATAGTGCTGTCAGAGTGTTCAGTGACAAGGGGACTCCCCGCAGGGAATATTGACGGGCACCACGGACCTATGGTGCACGCATGTCCTATGTTTTTGTAGATACGTGCGTTTGCATGCCTGTAAAACATGGACATGTGAACACACCATAGGGAACCAATGGTTCTAATAGGCGTGTTTTTGTGCGCACATAAACACTCTCGTCTGAATCCACCATAAATCATACAGAATAAATAACATTACATTTTTTTCTGTGGGCTGGTACAATTACAACAATACTAAAATTATATTTTTTTAGGTATTTCCACTTTTGCACAATAAAATACACTTTTTTCTTAAATTATTATTTTTTTCCCACAACGTTTGATTCAAAGTCCCATATCTTTTTTATTTTTCATGGATGGAGCTCTGTAAGGGTTTGTTTTTTTGTGTGAAGAGCTAAAGTTTTTAACGGTACTATTTTGTGGTGCATACATCTTTTTTGATGTTTTTTATTGCATTTATTTGGGAGGCAAATTAACAAAATAAGCAGCTTTTTAGTTTTGCTTTTTTACAGTTTTTGCTAGTGTGTTTAATTTATTGTACAGGTCGTTTTAAGTACGATAGTCCCAAATATGTGGTTTTTTGGGGGAAAGTGTGCCCCCTAGTCGCCATCATCTTGGTCCCTCGCGCTGGTGTCCCCAGTTCTGCATTGTCCTCAGCGCTGACAGAGGATTCTCTTCTTGGTAATGGGGCTTTGAATACCTCACTTCCAGCAAGTGAGCGCTGTGATTGGATTGAGCACCAGCCAATCAAAGCTGAGACTCGATGAACCAATCACAGCTATTCAGTGTTGTTATTCACTGAATGACGGTGAATGATTGAGCACCGACTCCATTACCAAGAAGAGAATCCTCTGTCAGCGCTGAGGACACAGCAACCTGACGCAGCATCGGGGAGACCAGCGCGAGGGACCAAAATGCTGGTGGCTAGGTGAGTATTGCTTTTTTATGTAGTGTAGCTAAGGCTTATATTTCAATTCCCCCTTCTAAAAGTAAGGGTAGGGCTTATTATCGGGGTAGGGCTTATTTTCTGGAAAACACAGTAGTACATATTTTGTGGGAGTATGAATGGAATGAAAAGGCTGAAAATTATTCTAACCTTCAAACATTTCTTCCTAAAATGCAAATTCCAACCCCGCTAGATCCACATGATGTCCTTTATGGTGGTAGTACTAATGCGATCAAGCTTTACTACAAACAGGCTGCAGGGGAGAATAAATTACTATTGATTTCATAAGCCTGTATCACCTTATCAACAAAACAAAGACATATCCTGTCGGTCACTACAGATCATTTATGAAAATTTTGGATGCATCAAAAAATACTTGGGCATTGCATGAATTAAAGGGCGACCTCCAAGACGCTTGTTTTTTCCAGTCCTACCGATGAAATTGTGGTTTTTCTATCTGATACAAGACATATTTTGTCAGGGTAAAAAAAGTAGAACAATAAATGTGAAGCACACGGTCCTTTTAAATAACCCCTGCAATTAATTGCAAATTGTAACACTAGAAAGACAAATATACCCTGCGAAGACAAGGTTCATCTTAGAAGCTTTTGAGGAAGCGACACGAGAGCCTTATGGGCATTTGTTAGTAGATTTAAGAGGAAATACACCAGAGGAACTCTGCTTAAGAACGGGATTGTTTCCAACAGCTTTACTGGCCGTGTGTATTCACATGGAAATTGCCTCTAAAAAGTGAATTTATCATCACGCTGACTATTTTAAGCTCTGTACATATAGTGCTGATACGATGTCCGAGAGATTACGCTGCAATTGGGGCCTTTTAAAAAGCTGGTGAAAGCAACTCCTATAGTCAGAAAATCTATTTTGCACAATGTGAGCAATGATTCAACCACAGCTATTGGGGAAATGGCTTTAAATATCATAAAAGGGCGAATACCTCTAAAACAACATAAAAAATATACTAAAGAAGTGGCGAACAGCTATAAGTCGCCTGGGTGATAAAGTAAAAGAAGTGGATACTGAATCATGGGGTTTTATAGGATCACTCTAAGGCCTTAGTCAGACGGGCGTTTTTTCGCGCGATTTGCGGATCGCATGACGGATGCGCATCCGCAAATCGCGTGACCGGTGCGCGCAAGTCGCCCGCAAATCGCCCGAAAATCTGCTCCTAGCCGCGTTTCATTAGAAACGGGCCAGAGCTGTCCAGCGCATTGCATTCAATGGAGACGGCAATACAGCGGTCTCCATTGAAAGCAATGCGCTGCCGGCGAGCCCGGGATGAATTGTCGGTAAGGGCTTAAATATATAAGCCCTTACCTGCAATTCATCCTAAAATGTGTAAAAATAAAAAAAAATTGTATACTCACCTTCTGCCGGCAGCCGGAGCTCCGCGCGGCCGTCCTGCAGTGGGAGTGAAGGGGGTGTGAGTCAGACCTGCCCCCTGATTGGCTCAGCGCTGAGCCAATCAGAGGCATGCCTCACTCACACCCATTCATGAATTCATGAATGGATGTGAGTCAGACCTGCCCCTGATTGGCTCAGCGCTGAGAGGCAGCAGTCACTCACCCATTCATGAATTCATGAATGGGTGTGTGAGTGTTTTCAGCCTCTGATTGGTCAGGGCTGTGACCAATCAGAGGCAGATCATTCAGCAGGCAGGGATTTTAAAGCCCCGCCGGCTGAATAGTGCCAAGAAGCAGTTCAGGAGAACTGACAGCGGCCGCGGCTGGACTCCGGTTGCAGCGGAAAGGTGAGTATGCAATTTTTTTTTATTTTAACACATTTTAAGATGAATTGCCGGGAAGGGCTTATATATTTAACCCAGCTGTTACAGCTGTGGCAGAGAAGAATGATTTGTCTTCTATATGTTCTCAATGGGGTCGGCGCTGCTGCCGCCGGCCCCATTGAGCGCATATACAGAAGAGAACAGGAATCGCAGATCGCAGATAGGTGCGATCTGCGATTTTTTTGTTCTATAATTTATCGGACGAGTGCATAAAAAGCGCTCATGTGTCCGATACCATTGCAAAGCAATGGTTTTAAAAAATCGCGGGACGCATGCGCATGCGCAAATCGCGCCTAAAAACGCCCGTCTGACTAAGGCCTAAGGGTGCTTTCAGACATGAGTGTGTGTGTGCGTACATAGGTGCGCACAAAACCACGCACCTATTAGAACCATTGATTCCCCATGGTGTGTTCACATGTCCGTGCTTTACAGGCGTGCAAATACACATACTTGCGAAACATGGGACATGATGCGCATCAATATTCCCCAGCGGGAAGTCCCCTTCTCACTGAACACTATGACAGCATCCCCGCGGGTAGTAAAGAATCCCCTGCCACAGCTGTGACAGCTGTGGCAGAGGATTGCGATGCCATAAACCCTGCAGTGATTTTTCAGCAAAGGGCTTTAAATAGAAGCCCTTCCCTGAAAATCAATCCTATCTGGTGTAAAAAAAAAAAAATATCCACCTCTCCGCCACTGCCGGGGCTCAGGCACGTCTAGCAGCTTGGGTCCAGTCACTGCTCTGAGTCTCTTTCAGCAGGCAGGCAGCCCTCAGCCATTCATTGATTGACAGCTGAGCGCTGCCTGTGATTGGCTGACCGCTGTGACCAATCACAGGCAGCGCTTGGCCATTCATTAAATTCAATGAAGCCCTTCCCTGAAAATCACTGCAGGGGTTTCCAGCATCCTATTGCGTTCAATGGGGCCGCCGGCAGCAGTCACGGCCCCATTGAAAGCAGGGCTGCTCGGACCTGCATTCATGCGTGTTTGTGCATGTACATGGGGGCACGGTTTTGTGTGCACCTATGTACGCACGCTTGTGTGAATGCACCCTTAAGAGAAACCAAGTAATCTTGTATAGGTGATACCTTCTAATGGCTGAGGGACTAGCATCAGGATAAGGTAGCAACCGGGGCGACCACGGCCAGAGACAGTGACACCAGGAAATAACACTCTTTAGTTCAGGCTTTGCCTGGGTTTATTGCAGCAAAAATAAAGAAAACAGACCTTAACTCCAGGCCAACAGAAATGAACACCTGCTCGTCTGAGCACTCACTACACATAGACCGGCCCTGACTACTCACTTGAAAATACTGCTTGCTGCACACAGCCAGTCCGGTCCTCAGACCTGCAGAGGTCTCAGCACACACCTCTCCTAGGTGTGGAGGTTTTGGGCGTCTCCCTGCGAACCTCTGGCCTTCTCAGCCACACACTGGGCTAGCCGGGCTCCTAGCTCCACTGATCCGTCTCTCTGGCTCTCTCAGCCCACACCTCCACAAGACCTGCAGGCCCAGGTTTTTATGAGGCCTGTTACCAGCCTCACCTGGTACGTGGGAGTGGCCATCCCACCCTTCGCTTTGACCACTCCAGGAAAAGCCGGCCCGGACTATGCGTCTTGGAGCCACTACATAAACTACAACGTGTCAGTAACTTAGTGTTACTG